>NC_052163.1:77501250-78101250 GCF_902713615.1 Scyliorhinus canicula | reverse complement strand
GAGGGCCGTGGTGTGGACTGCTATATTGGGAATGAATTTCCCAAGAAAATTTACCATCCCGAGGAAGCGGAGGACTTCCTTCTTGCCCTCCGGGGTCTTCATGGCGTTGATCATCAGCACCTTGTCGGCGTCAGGTTGCACACCCTGCTGTGAAATGTTGTCACCCAGAAACTTGATAGCGGATCGACCAAATGAGCATTTGGCCCTGTTGAGCTGGAGGCCATTTTCATGAGTCCGCTGGAAGACCTGTTTGAGGTGAGCAATGTGATCCTCGGGCGTTGTGGACCAGATGATCACTTCGTCCACATAGACTCGCACCCCCTCGATGCCCTTCATCATTTGCTCCATAATGCGATTAAATACTTCGGAAGCTGATAGGATACCGAAAGGCATGCGGTTGTAGCAATAGCGACCGAACGGACTGTTAAACGTGCACAGCTTCCGACTGGACACGTCCAGCTGTATTTGCCAGAAGCCACGGGAGGCATCCAGCTTGGTGAAGAATTTGGCATGAACCATCTCACTGGTTAACTCTTCACGCTTCGGGATCCGGTGGTACTCTCGCATGATGTTGCGGTTCAGGTCTTTGGGATCAATGCAAATGCGGACTTCACCAGAGGGTTTTTTTACGCAGACCATGGAGCTGACCCAGTCTGTTGGCTCCGTGACCTTTGAGATGATGCCCTGGTCTTGGAGGTCTTGTAGCTGCTTTTTCAGATGATCCTTGAGAGGAGCTGGCACCCGGCGTGGTGCATGGATCACTGGGGTGGCGTTCGACTTGAGCAATATCTTGTAGCGATATGGGAGCGTGCCCATTCTATCAAACACGTTGTGGTATTGCGTGATAATGTCGTCAATCTCGTCCTGGAGATTCACATCGGGCAAGGCAGTCGCCGGTGTCGAGGACATGGTGTGGACTTGCTGGCCCAGATTCAGGAGCTTGCAGGCGCGAGCACCGAGCTGGGACGCCCTGTCAGGCCGGACGATCTCGAATCGTAATGTTGCCTTGATTGCCTTGTGAGATACCCCTAGCTGACACGATCCACTGGCAGCTATGGCATTGCCATTGTAGTCAAGGAGCTGGCAGGCTGGTGGAAGAATGCTTGTTTGGTCACAGATGCTGTCGAGATGTGACTGTGATATGAGGTTCGCAGACACGGCGGTATCCAGTTTAAATCGGATGCGAGCCTGGTTGACTGTGAGGACAGCACACCACCCGTCGTTGGGATCCACACTGAGGATCGAAAGGCGATTTGCAGGTGCGGTGGAGACCAGCTCACGTGTCGTTTTGATGCCCACCCGATATGGAGACTCGAGGCAGTCAGCATCGGGGCTGTTGGGCTGTCGGGATCAGAACCCTGCATGCCTTGTTGTACTGAGCGGACACCTCTGCGCCGCATCTGGGATCGCTGGCTGATGATCGGTGGAGCGGACTTGCAGAAGGCCGCGTAATGGCCAGGCTTCCCACACTGTAGACATCGCCGTCCTTTGGCTGGACCATTGCCGCTTTAAATGGGCGGAGCCACAATTCGGACACGTCATAGCGCTTATGTCAGCGCGTTCCGTGCGCCATCGCGCATGCGCAGTGACGTCGGCCGACGTACGCCCCTGCGCATTAGGGATTTCGGCCTCGTCGTCCACCCGGTTGTGGCACACATGGGTAGGGACCTGGGAAATGCAGGCGAAATGGCCACTCCCCTCGATGCTCAAGCCTCGCATTTTTGCAATGGCCTGCACCCGTTCTGCCAGTTTTGCAGTTTCTGCCGCCCTGATGTGGGAGTAACGATTCTTGGCATGCTCATGGACAACGCACGTCTCGATAGCGATGGAGAGGGTCAATTGTTTGATTTTGAGGAGCTGCTGCCACAGGGAGTCGGACTGGACCCCGAAAACGATCTGATCCCGGATCATGGAATCAGCCATCAAGTCATTATTACATGACTGCGCTAGGATGCGGTGATGGGTCAGGAAGGACTGAAAAGGTTCATCCTTACCCTGACGCCTCTGTTGGAAAATGTACCGTTCAAAGCTCTCATTCACCTCATTGTCGCAGTGGCTGTCGAATTTTAGCAGAACTGTCTTGAATTTCGACTTGTCTTCGCCATCGGCAAACGTAAGCGAGTTGTAGATATAGATGGTGTGATCCGCCACAGTCGACAGGAATAGCGCGATCTTCCTGGCATCCGATGCTGCCTCGAGGTCGGAGGCCTCAATATACAGGAGGAACTTTTGCTTGAAGACTTTCCAATTGGCGGCGAGGTTGCCGGAGATGTGGAGCTGCGGAGGAGGCTGGATGTTTTCCATTTTGCTGGATGGCTGCTTGCTGGTCGTTGCAGATTCACTTGAGGTAGGTTCGTTAGGATTAATAGCACTCTGGTACAATGATGTGTAGGGCAGGTTGGTTCGACGTTGACTGCAACTGGATGCAGTGAAGTTAGAAACAGACGTCTGACACAGGAGATGATCCAACACTGTCTTATTTAACCAGTGGACTGCTGTACATGTTCAGCTGTGGGATGACACTCTACTAATCTAACTGATGACGTCTTACTGGCTTGACCAGACTTACTAGCTACCGCATGGTGATAGTGCTCACTAGCTTGTGCACTCTGACTGTCTCAGTAGCTGGGTACTGAGAGAGGGAGAGTCTTAATGCCCTGTGGCCTTTTTAGTGGTGGTGTCCTGTCTGGTGATTGGTTGTTCTGTGTTGTGTGTTCATTGGTCATCCTGTGTGTCAATCACTGCCTCTCTGCATCTCATTATATACATGAGTGGATATTATGACAACTGTGATGGGCAAACACTGCAATATTTTGAATGGAGTCTCCTTCATTCTATTACATACCAACGTTTTATTGGCATATTTCCAAATACTACCCCAGGTCTCCTCATCAGTATTCACTGTGATGTCTTTCTCCCAAGACCACAGGATTTCCCAATATACTCACACCGGAACTAGATACAAAGTGTCTCAAAACCTGCTAATTAACTGTTTATGATCATTAAAAATCAGGATTCTTTTTAAACCGAGGAGATCGAACATCAGAAAACACAGTTGTCTTATTTAGGATAAAGTCTCTAAATTTCACATATTTAAAAAAGGAGTGCATTGGGATATCAAATTGCTGCAATAGCTGCTCAAAGGATAACAACTGGCATAGCCTCAGATTTCATAAAATTCATTTTGTAACCGGAGAAAATACTAAATCTATCTATTAACCAGTATTACCATCATAAACATACAGATAAGCAGAAGAAAAGATGGATATCTAACACGCAGCCCAACTACCCCCGTTTACACAGTGGTAGGAGGAGAATGCTGAAGGGTGTCTTCCATTCAAATAATGGAGGTCCCTGAGATTCTTTAGGATTAGATATAAAATTTAGTGCTCAATTATTAACACATCCCAACAGATATGATAAGTGGCAAGATATGATAAGACAAGAGGCATTATCACAGGGAGAGAGTCCAGATATTTCAATGAGCTACAGACTGTTACTCCAAATTATTGCCTTCAATGGACTTCACAAATCCAAGGCATTAGGCAGATTATCGAATATCTTTGCAAAGTTATCAGATATAATCCTCAATGTTGCAGGATAAAGCAGGGCATAATTCACTCCAGCCACCTTAAGCTGTTTTCTAACTTCGGCAAAGTCTCCATGCTTTTGTTGCCTTGCCACCAAGAAATCCTGGAAAAACAAGACCATTGTCCCCTCGTGCAGCCACTTCCCACCACAAACTTGTCACCTCCAGCACCCTCTGCTGATCCATGAAGTTGTTGTGGTGATATGTATCACTGTAAATACACAAGGGGATAATGTAAATACACTACAACTAAGCAAACATTAGAGGGAGCACCAGAGACGTCATGATATGCAGACATACAGCTAATGAACACAGAGAATAGGACACGACCAATGGGCAGTCAAGACACCCAGAGGTGACACTACCACAAGGGGGCATTACACAACCCATATATAAGGACAGGGCACACATGCTCGGTCTCTTTTCCACAGGCGACACTGAGAGAGTAGGACAGGGGCAGATCAGAAGCATCACACCCACCTTAGAGCAGACTGGTTAGTTAGACTGAGTTACTATAATAAGATTAGCAGGAGAGTCGAACTCAGAGAACTGTGCTAATGGTTCAATAAATCACATTGAACTTACTTCAAAGTCTGGAGTATCTTTTGGTCAAAGCTGCATCGAGTTGCAGCCTATGTTATCCCAGAGTACAGACACAACAGTTGTGAAAGTGAATAATTACAGGCCAGAGGCATTGACTGGCATAGATAAGGATCAGATATACATATACATTGCGCATCTCAAAGAATCCATGATTCATGTAACAGAGATACTGCCAGACCTGTGAAGTGTGCCCAGCAATTTTTGTTTTTATTTCAGTGTCTGCAGTGTTTTGGATTCAGCCTTACCCATGATATCTGCTCGTCCCATCCTTCCTCATCTCACTCCATCAATATATCCTTCAATTCCTTCCACCTTCATTTTTTTAAAGGTATCTGTTTCCTGAGGTTTTATATTTTAACAAACAACGCAACAAAACAACAAGAATGAGACAGCACAGTTAGCAAAAAAAAGGCACCACATACATGAATACAGAGGGGGACAGGGGAACAGCAATAAAACCAGCTCGATACAATCATTAGACATAATTAGATACATCTATAAGCCCCGCCAGAGACCAGGGGAAAACAGGATAAGGCCTTGAAAACATGGTGAAATGGTGCCCACCTTCCCACGTAGTGATTGCTCACAATTCCCATGAGAGTTCAGGATAAATCTCTGGCTCCATGGTCCGGTGAGCACCAACATACATCTCCCCCAACTCCAGCAGCACCAGAGGCACCATTGACACACTGCAACCTCCTCCCCTCAGATACCAGGCCCGTCTGTACACCTGCATGAACCAATCACGGATTCTTTTTTGCACCCAAAGAAAAGAAAAATATAATGAAAATACGTGAGAATCCCAGTTCTAAAAGGATTTTGCACATATAACACACACCGCAACATCACCCCAGTCTCAGGCCAGAACAGACAAACATTGTTCCACATATTTATACAGAGAGGCCCAGTAGCTATATATTTGGATTATGATCAATGCCTCCCAACACCCATCGAGACATGCAAGCAAAGAGAGAGAAAAAAAGAAGGAGAACTACCAGGAGTGGATCACAGGATAAAAGAGGATCAGTACCCATAGCAGGGTATCGACCACAGTACTGGGCTCGGCTCAACCCCAGGCCCTCGTGCACAGTAGAGTCCATAAATCAAGGATATTCAAACAACTCCTAATACAATCCCAGTTTCTCAGGACGTCCCTAACAGGCGCTTTCGAGAAAGTTCCAGGGGGCAACTGGATGCTGATCACAGCACCAGACCTGATATAGCCCAAATTACAGTCAATACACCCATGACCTCCAGCACACAGCAAAACCTACACCCAGGCAGCCCTGAACCTCACCAACCACACCCAACCACACCATACCAACTTCTAAGGGAGGAACGTCCAAAGTGACCGAGGAATATTAACCACCTCTCCTCGCTGCGCACCATCAAAAAACGGAAAATAAGGGAAGCGACAGCGCTGCCTCAACAGAGACACAAACATGTATCCACATGGAAAACCCACCCACAACAAGGATATTCAGCAAACCACCAGATTAGACACTTGGAAGACGGTGCCTAACTCCCCCATCAAACCTACCCCCACGCGAGGGAAGGGCGCCAACAATGTGGAGACATAGCAAACAGTCTCTCTCTTCAACAACTGACAAGGATTGACCAAACCCACCAGGGCGTGCGCCACCACAGAATTCCACCTCTTCTAATAGACCTAAAAAAGGACAAATGTTTTCAAAACCTCAAGAAAGAACCAGAAGGAACCCAGTCCTCCCAGGATACAGCGGGCACTACGTTATGGCCACGCTGCACCTATGCTGCGCGCCAAGATGCAGGATAGCCGATAGAAGCTGGAGACCCCGCGCCTGGGGGGTGGGGGGGGGGGGGGGGGGCGTTGAGCCCCGGCGAGCCCCGGTCCCTCCCATAGTGAGTGGGGCTTGGAAGATACAGCGTCGCGTCAGGGGCCTCCGTGATCGGGACGTGATTTGAAAATAGTGCCCCGATCTCCCGCTACATTGAGGAGTTCCGCGAAGCAGAGCTCTTTATTGCACAAAACAGGGCTAAGTGCTGCCTCAGCCACGCATTCCCTGCTGAGACCCCGGGAAACATGTGGCTAAATGTGCTGAGGCCCTGGGAACCATGTGGCTAAATGTGCTGAGACCCCAGGAAACATGTGGCTAAATGTCCTGAGGCCCTGGGAACCATGTGGCTAAATGTGCTGAGACCACGGGAAACATGAGGCTAAATGTGCTGAGGCCCTGGGAACCATGTGGCTAAATGTGCTGAGACCCCAGGAAACATGTGGCTAAATGTCCTGAGGCCCTGGGAACCATGTGGCTAAATGTGCTGAGACCCCAGGAAACATGTGGCTAAATGTGCTGAGGCCCCGGGAAACATGAGGCTAAATGTGCTGAGGCCCTGGGAACCATGTGGCTAAATGTGCTGAGACCCCAGGAAACATGTGGCTAAATGTGCTGAGGCCCTGGGAAACATGAGGCTAAATGTGCTGAGACCCCGGGAAACATGTGGCTAAATGTGCTGAGGCCCCGGGAAACATGTGGCTAAATGTGCTGAGACCCCGGGAAACATGTGGCTAAATGTGCTGAGACCCCGGGAAACATGAGGCTAAATGTGCTGAGGCCCCGGGAAACATGTGGTTAAATGTGCTGAGACCCCGGGAAACATGTGGCTAAATGTGCTGAGGCCCCGGGAAACATGTGGCTAAATGTGCTGAGGCCCCGGGAAACATGAGGCTAAATGTGCTGAGGCCCCGGGAAACATGTGGTTAAATGTGCTGAGACCCAGGGAAACATGTGGCTAAATGTGCTGAGGCCCCGGGAAACATGTGGCTAAATGTGCTGAGACCCCGGGAAACATGTGGCTAAATGTGCTGAGGCCCCGGGAAACATGTGGCTAAATGTGCTGAGACCCAGGGAAACATGTGGCTAAATGTGCTGAGGCCCCGGGAAACATGTGGCTAAATGTGCTGACGCCCCGGGAAACATGTGGCTAAATGTGCTGAGGCCCCGGGAAACATGTGGCTAAATGTGCTGAGACCCCGGGAAACATGTGGCTAAATGTGCTGACGCCCCGGGAAACATGTGGCTAAATGTGCTGAGGCCCCGGGAAACATGTGGCTAAATGTGCTGAGACCCAGGGAAACATGTGGCTAAATGTGCTGAGACCCAGGGAAACATGTGGCTAAATGTGCTGAGGCCCCGGGAAACATGTGGCTAAATGTGCTGACGCCCCGGGAAACATGTGGCTAAATGTGCTGAGGCCCCGGGAAACATGTGGCTAAATGTGCTGAGACCCCGGGAAACATGTGGCTAAATGTGCTGACGCCCCGGGAAACATGTGGCTAAATGTGCTGAGGCCCCGGGAAACATGTGGCTAAATGTGCTGAGACCCCGGGAAACATGTGGCTAAATGTGCTGAGCCCCGGGAAACATGTGGCTAAATGTGCTGAGACCCCGGGAAACATGTGGCTAAATGTGCTGAGGCCCCGGGAAACATGTGGCTAAATGTGCTGAGGCCCCGGGCAACATGTGGCTAAATGTGCTGAGGCCCCGGGAAACATGTGGCTAAATGTGCTGAGGCCCTGGGAAACATGTGGCTAAATGTGCTGAGGCCCTGGGAAACATGTGGCTAAATGTGCTGAGGCCCCGGGAAACATGAGGCTAAATGTGCTGAGACCCCGGGAAACATGTGGCTAAATGTGCTGAGACCCAGGGAAACATGTGGCTAAATGTGCTGACGCCCCGGGAAACATGTGGCTAAATGTGCTGAGGCCCCGGGAAACATGTGGCTAAATGTGCTGAGACCCCGGGAAACATGTGGCTAAATGTGCTGACGCCCCGGGAAACATGTGGCTAAATGTGCTGAGGCCCCGGGAAACATGTGGCTAAATGTGCTGAGACGCCGGGAAACATGTGGCTAAATGTGCTGAGGCCCCGGGAAACATGTGGCTAAATGTGCTGAGGCCCCGGGAAACATGTGGCTAAATGTGCTGAGGCCCTGGGAAACATGTGGCTAAATGTGCTGAGGCCCTGGGAAACATGTGGCTAAATGTGCTGAGGCCCCGGGAAACATGAGGCTAAATGTGCTGAGACCCCGGGAAACATGTGGCTAAATGTGCTGAGACCCAGGGAAACATGTGGCTAAATGTGCTGAGGCCCCGGGAAACATGTGGCTAAATGTGCTCGCTACGAGACTTTGTTCCCTTTTTGTAAAATCGCGCCCATAATCTGCCTGGGTCTTCGAAAGAGATAGGTAAAGTCATAAAATGCAAAATAAAAACCTGATATGATTAGCTCTAACTAACTTGGGTAGCACAGTGGCTATCACTGTGGCTTCACAGCGCCAGGGTCCCAGGTTCGATTCCCTGCTGGGTTACTGTCTGTGCGGAGTCTGCACGTTCTCCCCCTGTCTGCATGGGTTTCCTCCGGTTGCTCCGGTTTCCTCCCACAGTCCAAAGATGTGCAGGTTAGGTGGAGTGGCCATGATAAATTACCCTTGGTGTCCAAAAAGGTTAGATAGGGATGTTGGGTTCTGGGGATTGGCTTAAGTGGGTTGGTACAGACTCGATGGGTCGAATGGCCTCCTTCTGTATGGTCAATGTTCTATGTTCTAACTGGGGAGCTATCCTCAAACTCAGTGAGGATTTAACTAACCCGACCACCTAACTCCACAGCAACCAACCACCCATCACCCTGCCGTGGCTCCACTCAACTACATTATAAACGAGATAAGACTTGTCCAAAATGCACTCTCTTCCCACAACCACAAGAAATACAGCACTTAATTTGAAAAAGAAGTAAAACTGAGCACAGACCACATTTCACATGGTCAACTCAATATGGAATTTGCTAGAACAGGATAACAGGCGACTCTCGACCTCGTGCCCACACCTCGCACAACCTTGCAGAAGAAAAGGCAACAACAAATAATCAACAGCATAATCACAAGGGAGTAACATCCAGGATTATTGAAGAATTTCAGGATGATTACACCATCTATGTTGCTCAAAAAAGCCCAAATCGTGACAGGATCATCAAACCCTCCTTGGATCTCGAGAAAATTTTGACAAATGAAGTCCCTTCATTTCCACCATGCTGTCACCCTGACACCCAAGGACCCAGAACGTAGGCCCCAGCCAGGGGGAAATGGCTCAACATGTTAGCCACCCCCAACCCCTCACGGCGAGCATTGAGAATAGGATAATAAGAGGCCAGTGGTCGGAGAGCCCAACTGACCCCAGGCCTCAATATGTAGTTCTCCATCAAACCTGACATTCCCAACCTCCAGATCAAGGTTACTAAAGTATGGCAGCCAATTTTCAAACTCAATCAGGAACTCGCCTCCCACTTCTTGAAAGGGACTTTGCTCACAGCCATTCCTTGTCTGGCCCCTACCTCCCGGGTCCATCAGGATAGATGACACACCATGCAGCAGGATCTCAACAAACCGAAGGCTTGCCAAGGAAAGCGCTGGATCGAATACAAAGATTTTCTCTTGCTCCTCCACCATTCTTCCAAGGATACCCCACAGTTCCTCAGTGAGCTACGGATCAAGTGCTAGAAAATGGGATTAGGTGCTTGACGGTCAGCGTAGATGTGATGGGCCAAAGGGCCTCTTTCCATGTGGTAAAACTCTACAAAGCTATAAGCAGAGCCAGATGTCGCAAAAATGCAACTGCTCCCACACTCACATCACGTGACCCCCCTTCAATTTTTTAAAATTCTTATACGTGATATGAGCGTCACTCTCAAGGCCAGCATTTGTTGCCCATCCCTAGTTGCCCTTGAATTTTTTTTTAAGAGAGAGTTAAATAAGCAGCAAGCCAGCAACAGTTTCCACAGTGACTAAGTTGGGCGGCGGCTTAGTTGGGGGGCGCCGTGGCTTAATTGTAAAAAATGCCTGTCTCTTAAACAGGAGATCCTGGGATCGAATCCCAGCAGTGCCTGCTCTTCAGGGCAGCACGGTAGGACATTGGTTAGCTCTGTTGCTTCACACCGCCAGGGTACCAGGTTCAATTCCCACTTGGGTCACTGTCTGTGCGGAGTCTGCACATTCTCCTCGTGTCTGCGTGGGTTTCCTCCGGGTGCTCCGGTTTCCTCCCACAAGTCCGAAAGGTATGATTGTTAGGTGAATTGGACATTCTGAATTCTCCCTCTGTACTCGAACAGGCGCCGGAATGTGGCGATGAGGGGCTTTTCACAGTAACTTCATTGCAGTGTTAATGTAAGCCTACTTGTGACAAGATTATTCTTAAATGAAGCTCTCTGAGTTTTGTCAGCAAGAACGCCTTCAATGATGTAAGTCACTGATTGGGGTACACCGCTGCTGCTGTTGTGTTGATCTGGGTGGTAAATGTGTTACGTTCCCAAAAGACTGACATCAAGGAGATGTAACAAACAGTAGTTTATTTACTAACTGAGCAGCTACTCCACGCTTGTGTTCTCCCTCGCTCTTGGGGAGAACTCCCGCACTCGCAACACATGACCATTTTTGTGGCTGCCGCATCACGTCATCACGTGACCTTTCAATCGCAAATTTCCCCATTTAATTGGGACAATTAGTTCCATGAGATATAACTGTGCGGAAATGGAAACTGTGTACAGACCATTTTGTAATGTACAAATTAAAAGGCTGTCATGAATCTGCCTAGTAACAGCAGTGACATAAATTTAATAAGACAACAGGTACAAATCTGCCGAGCAATAGCTACTATTAAAATGAGATGTGACATTCTCAGTCAAGAGATTTTTAGGCATCTAGAAAGAATCAGGTGTAAGAATCACAGTAGCACAGTGGTTAGCACTGTTGCTTCAAGCGTCAGGGTCCCAAGTTTGCAGCTTGGGTCACTGTTTGAGCGGAGTCTGCACGTTCTCCCCATGTTTGCATGGGTTTCCTCCGGGTGCTCCAGTTTCCTCCCACAAGTGCCGAAAAACGTGCTCGTTATGTAAATTAGACATTCTGAATTCTCCCTCAGTGTACCTGAACAGGTTGACGGAGTGCGGCGGCTAAGAGATTTTCACAGTAATGTCATTGTAGTGTTAATGTAAACCTACTTGTGGCACTAATAAAGATTATTCTTATTTGTAGAAACAGCTGAAGTAGATGACTGGGAGATCAGTGGAGGTATACACATGCTCATTTCTGGAGTCAAGGGATTTTAGAGAGATAGACAGCCAAACACAGAATGCAGAATCAAGGGGATAATTGTATAATTGCCATCACCCTCAGAAGCAAACATGCCAGTTTACATCCAACAGCCGAGAAGCTAGTTTACATCTAAGTTGCATTAAAGTCTTTCAGCCAAGGTTTAAGCATCTACAAGGAACCAGGAAAAGACATTTCCCAGACTTCATTATCAGTCTTGTACTGTGTGGTAACTACAAACTGGATTTGATTTATAAATTTATGTAATGTGGATGTTGTTTGTGGAAAATGCAAAGTTTCAAGGAGTTCAGGGATAATAGATTTATTTTGGAACAAGCGGTACGTTCGACATAAACCATTTGTGTTCAGTGATTCATATACTTAATTGTCTTAGAGTTGTATAATCCTGTTCATGTGTATTTGTCTTTTCTTTAATTTAATAAATAGTACTAACTAATTGTTATATAATGACCTGGCTATTTATTCTCACTAGGGTTCCACGTGACTCCTCACATCATTCCAAATACAAAATTATACAAACCCACGAGGTAGTGTTTCAAGCTGAGATAACCAGCGTGGTTCATGACAAGGCTAACAATCCATAACTGTGGTAGTCGGTATTAGAGGTATTACGGTACCCTGAATAATGCTGTAAGACCATTGGTGTGGGAGGTACCTGAGGCTGCTGTTTCATTGGTTAAGCCTACCTGCTGGTTCCGCCCAGTAAGGCGGAGTATTGTGAAGGGTAGGTCGTGCCTCACAAACCTAATTGAGTTCTTCGAGAAGGTGACCAAACAGGTGGATGAGGCTAAAGCAGTTGATGTGGTGTATATGGATTTTACTAAAGCGTTTGATAAGGTTCCCCGTGGTAGGCTATTGCAGAAAATACAGAGGCATAGGATTCAGGGTGATTTAGCAGTTTAGATCAGAAATTGGCTAGCTGATAGAAGACAAAGGATGGTGGTTGATGGAAAATGTTCTGACTGGTGTCCAGTTACTAGTGGTGTACGACGAGGATCTGTTTTGGGGCCGCTGCTGTTTGTCATTTTTATAAATGACCTGGAGGAGCGCGGAGAAGAATGGGTGAGTAAATTTGAAGATGACACTAAAGTCGGTGGAGTTGTGGACAGTGCAGAAGAATGTTACAAGTTACAGAGGGACATAGATAAGCTGCAGAGCTGGGCTGAGAGGTGGCAAATTGAGTTTAATGCAGAAAAGTGTGAGGTGATTCATTTTGGAAGGAATAACAGGAAGACAGAGTACTGGGTTAATGGTAAGATTCTTGGTAGTGTGGACGAGCAGAGAGATATCGGTATCCATGTTCATAGATCCCTGAAAGTTGCCACCCAGGTTGAGAGGGTTGTTAAGAAGGCGTACTGTGTGTTAGCTTTTATTGGTAGAGGAATTGAGTTTCGGAGCCATGAGGTCATGTTGCAGTTGTCAAAAACTCTGGTGGGGCTGCATTTGGAGTATTGCCTGCAGTTCTGGACGCCACATTATAGGAAGGATGTGGAAGCATTGGAAAGGGTACAGAGGAGATTTACATGGATGTGGCCTGGTATGGAGGGAAGATCTTATGAGGAAAGGCTGAAGGACTTGAGGCTGTTTTCGTTAAAGAGAAGAAGGTTAAGAGGTAAATTAATTGAGGCATACAAGATGATCAGAGGATTAGATAGGGTGGACAGTGAGAGCCTTTTTCCTCGGATGGTGATGTCTAGCACGAGGGAACATAGCTTTAAATTAAGGGGAGATAGATATAGGACAGATGTCAGAGGTAGGTTCTGTACTCAGAGAGTAGTAAGGGCGTGGAATGCCCTGCCTGCAACAGTAGTGGACTCGCCAACACTAAACGCATTCAAATGGTCATTGGATAGGCATATGGACGATAAGGGAATAGTATAGAGGGACTTTAGAGGGGTTTCACAGGACCGCGCAACATCAAGGGCCAAAGGGCCTGTACTGCGCTGTAATGTTCTATGTTCTATGCCATACTCCATCGAGGAGGTCAGGACTGCCACCAAGAACTACCAAATCTACGCGGAGTGCAAGCCGCACTTGTACAGGCCAGAGAAAGTGTACCTGATAAAGGCTTCCCGTCCCTTTGAACGCCTCAGTATGTACTTCAAAGGGCCCCTCCCCTCCACTGACCGCAACACGTATTTCCTGAACGTGATTGACGAGTACTCCCGGTTCCCATTCGCCATCCCCTGCCCCGACATGACCGCGGCCACCATCATCAAAGCCCTCCACAGTATCTTTACACTGAACAGTTTCCCCGCCTACACACACAGCGATAGGGGGTCCTCCTTTATGAGCGACGAACTGCGTCAATTCCTGCTCAGCAAGAACGTCGCCTCAAGCAGGACAACCAGTTATAACCCCCGGGGAAACGGGCAGGTAGAGATGGAGAACGGAATGGTCTGGAAGACCGTCCTACTGCCCTACGCTCCAGGAATCTTCCAGTCGCCCGCTGGCAGGAGGTCCTCCCCGATGCTCTCCATTCCATCTGGTCGCTGCTGTGTACCATGACCAACAAATCGCCTCACGGACATCTCCTTGTCTTCCCTAGGAAGTCCTCCTTCAGGTGCTCGCTTCCAACCTGGCTGGCAGCTCCTGGACCCATCCTGCTCTGCAAACATGTGCGGTCGCACAAGTCGGACCCATTGGTCGAGAGAGTCCACCTCCGACAGGACACGGTCTCCCTTCGGGACCTGGCACCCGCTGGGTCCCCACCCACACCACCAGCCCCTTCCCTCCCACCAGTGCACCCCACAGTTGCCCCTTTCCTTGCTGGATCGGTCCTCCCACCGGTCCCATCTAGGGGTGATGAAAAAGAAGCCAAAGCCACACTCCCGGAGCCACAGGCACCCGAGCCGGCGCCTGCATCACCGCCGAAGCAACGACGATCGCAGAGGACAACCAGGGCCCCCGGTCGACTTATTGCTTTGTTCTGAACTGTAAATAAATTTGTAAATAGTTGCGACGTAACGAGGCAAAACACTGTACTGATGTAAACTGGGTACCTCCATAACCTTAACCCCTACCACCGTGAAATGCAAGGCCACCACCCCGCCGGGCTTTTTTTTAAACAGGGGGTAAATGTGGTAGTCGGAATTAGAGGTATTACGCTACCCTGAATAATGCTGTAAGACCATTGGTGTGGGAGGTACCCGAGACTGCTGTTTCATTGGTTAAGCCTGCCTGCTGGTTCCGCCCAGTAAGGCGGAGTATAAGTGCCTGTGTCTCCCCAGCAGCCCTCAAATTCCCAAATCCCAACACCCCCACAAATCACTGGCTGACACCTTGCACCCTCCTCACATCCGATCTTTGTGCTCGTTCTTTAGTAACCCCTGGCACCCACCCGCACAACTCCTTCATGTGCAGGTGTGGTGCCCACATTTGCTTCTCTAGACCCCCGACCATCAAGCGTGAGGCTCACAATGCCCTCTCTTTCTCCCCGCAGGAAACAATAGCCCATAATAAGTGGGTAAGGGCCATGATGGGGAGTGGGATGCCAAGGATTTGGGTCCTCATTCACTCGGAGGAACAGACTGTGGAAACCACGTGGTTGTCCGAGGAAAGAGCAGTCACCAACAGAGAGATTGGCCTCTGCCAGAGGGGAGGTTCCATTTCCGCTTCACCCAGATGTTGCTGATGCTCATCAGGTGGAGGCAGGAACATCCAAGGGTGACAGGAGTCAAGAGGGCTGTTCAATCCCAGGACTCAGCTGGATCCCAGCCTGTCGACCCTCTGGACAAGGTTCTCTCAGAGCTGATGCAGATGAGGAGACACAACCGTGACATTCAGGAAAGGATGTCAGTGACAGTCAGCAACTGCAAAGCTGATTGCAGGAATCCCAGAGGAATCAGGTGGCAATCAATGGAAAACCTGGAGCACAACATCCATGTCTCGAGTGATGGCGCCCAAGGCAGGGCTCAGTCTGTGATGATCATGGCTGAGGGCTACAGCTTCATGTCCCAATCCCTGAGAGACTATCCTAGATGCAGTTGAACATTGCCAAGGTATGCCAGAGCATGGTGCAGTCACTGAGGACCATTGCTGAGGGCATCAACACCACAGTGCAGACACTGGGAGTCTCCAGGACTGGTAGTGTTAAGTGAAGCCGAGACCTCTGAAGCTCACTACAGCTGCTCTTACATCGGGAGTCCCACAGCACCCTATGGGCACCATCAGAGAGGTGGAATTGCTCAAGATCAACCCAGAGCCTGCCAATTAGAAGGTAACGTTCTACAGTTCTTCTGCATTACCTCTCGATATTGGCACATCAAGGACCAAAGTCAAGTATTGATCCTTATAGTACCCCACTAGTCACTGGGTGATACTACCTCTTTAATCCCATTTCATTTGCTGCCTGCCAACCAGTTTTCTATACATCGCAATAGATTAGCCCCAATCCCGATACTTATTTTAGTCAGCAATCTCCTCATGGATCTGAAAAGTCTGCCAAACCTCCAAGCAAACCCAAACCTGGTCCCTTTCATTAATGCATGTCAACCATTTAAATGTTTCCCCTGGAGGAAATCAGTGATGTTGGGGAGTCAATGAGGCAAGTGGGGTTCAGCACAAGTAACTAAAATGTATGGCTTAATCAGTAAATAGCTGGGGGCTTTCTGAACCAGTCGACTCAGATACTGACTGCAGGGTAGAAGTGGTACTAGTTGAATAATCATCCTACATCATGTACATGAAAAACCAGGATGCAGTAGAAGCAACTGTAGCATCTCAGATTCAGTATTCAGAATGTGCCCCATGCAAACTGAAGGACTATTGTTGCAGCAAAGAGGAAGGCAGCCTGAAATACAATCTGTATATCTGGCTTTGAATAAGTGGGACTAAAGGAAGAAAACCTGAAAAAAAAATCAAGGTAGATTAGTGTATGTCTGATACTACTGATGTTGTTCATTCAATTCTACTCATTTAGCTGACCTTTGCTATTTCATGGTCACAGCAAAACACAAGGCAAGTTTGTCTCAGGTGGATTTATTTTTATTGCCTACAGTTCAATGTCATTACATTGAGAAGTAACAGCTCTTGGCCTCTTCATGAACACTGCAGCCACCACCAGCAGGGACAGAGACAGCATCATTAAGCCAATGGATACTCCTTGCAGAACCCAAGAAGGAGATTCAGCAGCACCTAGTGGGAGATTAGAAGATATTATATTAAGGACATGATATTTGAGGAGAGTTGACAGGTGACCTATTGAAAAGGTTCTACTGACCATTTGCTTCATGCAGTTTCTTTGACTGGAGACTCTCATATTCCAGGAAAATGGGACCAGGAGCACTCACTAATGTTCCCTTGTCGTCATTAACACTCCTGCGTCGTCTCTCTATTGGGAAGAGAAGACAGTTTTAATCCAGTTCAGACTAATTGCCCAAAAAGGTGAATTAGCAAACAGCATGTGACCAAGTGAGGAGTGTAAAAGACACAGGTCTAATAGCTGAACTGTGAACAATCTTGCACTCAAGGTCTATAATGAACAAATCACTTCAGCTTCTCCTTTCAATGTTTATGCATTGATGATACTAAAGTACAACAGCTTTTACATGCAAGGAATAAAATTCATCAAGAAGGACAAAGGCAGATCTATTGAAAGGCTCCTTCAGAAGGGAGAGAAAAATGTAACCAGATATCCCTTTCACAAGATTCAATTAACTCACTTGGGCCACATTTGGATGAACAGTCATCCTGACTAGAGGGTGAACAGACTTCAGCACTGCAGTGCAGGTAAACCTGAAAAGGGAAAAGGTTTAGGGTAAGCTTCATTTAGGTGGATGAACTAAGCTATTACAGAGAGTCTTTGACTTCTGGTGGCGGCTATGAAGGAGTAGGTCGCACATTTGGTGGCTCCCACTTGGGTTGGAACTTGACCTTTTTCTGATTTGTGTCATATCTGAAGTGGAAAATTGATGTTGGATACAATGGTGACAAGGAAGAAATAGGCAAAGGCTTGGGCTGAGGCTTCAACAGGAGAAATCATGGGGAGGACCAGGGTTCTGGCTTGATGATCCAGTGGTCAACAGAGCAGTTTATACAAGATGGCTTCACCAAACAGGACTGCTTGGAAGAGTCGACTGTGTGACTGGAAGCTCAAGCAAGATTGGGTGATCCAGAAAGTGGAGAAGGCGCTGGCTGAGCAGGAAGAGCATCAAGCTGCAGTGTAGTTGGAGGTGGGAATGTGCAGAACAACTGAAAAGGCTCCAGGAGAAGGTGGATGATCTAGAGAACAGATCCTGCCGGCAGAACACGAGATAGTGGGTCTCCCAGGGGGATCAAAGTAATGGATGCAGGGGGATACATAAAGTGGCAATGTTTGAGAAGCTACTGGGGGAGGGGGATGTTCACCTGACTCTTGGGAGGTGGCCAGGGTGCACAGAGCACTAGCAAGGAAGCTGTGCGAGTGACCTTTCTCCCCCCCCCCTCTTCCTGAGCACAACAGAGGAGAGATTCCATAGGTACCTTGACAAGGAGTGGATTCTACACTGGGCCAGGTAGATGTGGAGCTTCAAATGGGAGAACAGCGATCTGTGTATATATCAGGATCTGAGCATGGATGTAGCCAGGAGAAGCACAGGGTTCAAACAGATAAAATTGACCAGAGGTGTGTTTGGGCTGAACTTTGTTGCAGTGTTCATGTGCTCCCCCTCCCTTTTCAGTGACTTTTTTTTTTAAAAAGTAAAAAAAAAAGAGAAATAAGTTTGTTACTTGTAATGCCTTTTGTAGAGTTGGGGGTCTGCAGACTCGCTGCTAGAGTTAAAATTTGCATTTGCACTGATGGAGGTGAGATTGTCAGATGTTTGATCTTAGCGTTTCTCTTTTGGGCAATTTGATTGGGACTGTTTATGCTTGCATATCTGCATCCAAGTGGAGGAGAGGGAACAATAGGTGGGTAAATGTCTGGCACCTTGGGCAGGGGCCACCAAGCTAGCTCACAGAAACAGTGGGAGGGGGGGGGGGGGGGGGGGGGGGGAGTAGTTAGGGTCAGTGGCTGCCTGGGGGCAGGCTGGAGACTGGCCCAAGAAAGGTGATGGCTGATTGGTGGGAGAGGGGGTGAGAAGCCCCCCCAACAAGGCTGATGACATGGAATGTAAGAGGGCTAAATGGGTTGGTTAAGAGGGCATGTGTTTGTGCATTTGAGGGGACTGAAGATGGATGTGGCAATGTTGCAGGAGACGCACCTTCGAGTAACTTACAAGGTCAGACGAAGGAAGGGACGGGTCGGACAGGTTTTCCACTTGGGGCTGGACCCGAAGACTAGAGGGGTTGCGATCCTGATTAACAAGCGAGCGTCATTAGAGTAGGGAACAATAGTTGCAGACATGGGGTGTGTCAGTACATTATGGTCAGTGGAAAGCTGGAGGTGGTGCTCGTGAACGTGTACGTGCCAAATTGGGGATGGTGTGGAGTTCAGAAGGAGGATGTTGAGGAAGCTCCTGGACTTGCAGAAGCTGGTTATGGGGGTGGGGGAGAGAACTTCAGTCATTAACCCAGGGCTAGACTGATTTGCTCAAGTACAGGCAGGGTGCCAGCAATGGCAAATGAGCAAAAACATTTATGGAGCAGATGGGACCCATGGCGATTTGGGCAGCTGAGTGAAGGAGTTTCTTCTACTTGCATAAAGTGTACTCCCGGGTTGACTTTATCCCGAATAGGGCTTTACTGACAAGGGTAGTGGACATTGGAGTACTCCATGATATAGTGATCTCGGATCATGCCCTGCACTGGGTTGACCTACAAGTGAGCAAGGAGAGTAGCCAGCGCTGCACTGGAGACTGGGTGTGGGACTCGGGTGATGAGACGTGTGGGTGGCTGACAACAGAACTATCTGCAAGTCAACAACACAAGGGAAGTTTTGGCTGCAATGGTCTGGGAGGCACTGGTTAGAGGGGAGCTGATCTCGCTAAGGGCCCACAAGGGAGAAGGCGGACAGAGCAAAGACGGACCGAAGGAAATACTACAGGTCATCAGGAAGTATGCGGAGACCCCAGAGGGAGGGCTTCAAAGGAAACAACAGAGGCTACAGGTGGAGTTTGGCTTGTTAACTAGAGGGAAGGCAGTAGAGTAGCTGAGGAAGGAGAGGGGGTGATCTAGGAATATGGAGAGCCAGCAGAATGCCTGCGCAGCAGCTTAGAAAGCAGGAGGCAGTCAGGGAGATGGGAACATGGTCAGAGATTCAGCTGGGGTCAATAAGGCATTTAAGGAATTCTACAGCATGCTGTATGAGTCAGAACCCCCAGCTGGGCCGGAGGGGATGAGGCAATTCTTAGGGCGGGGCTGAAGACGACTTGGTGGAAGGGCTGGGGGCCCCGATCAGGTTGGAAGAGATAGCAGATGGGCTGAAGGCCATGCAGTCGGGTAAAGCACTGGGATCAGATGGGTAACCAGTGGAGTTTTAAAACTTTCTGGGATATTGGAGGGGGAGGAAAAAACGAGGACATTTAATGAGGCAAGGGAGAGAGGGGTCTGTCCCCAACAATGTCACAGGTCATTATCTCATTGATCCTGAAGCAGGTTAAGGACCTGGAGTTATGCAGGTCCTACAGACCCATCTCCCTACTTAATGTAGACACAATTGTTGGTAAAGACCTTGTGCCCAGACGTGATTGGGGAGGACCAGACAGGATTGTTAAGGGGAGGCAGTTGGTGGCCAATGTAAGAAGGCTGTTGAATGTTCTCATGATTCTCCCAGAGGGTACAGACTAGAGGCAGTGGTCACAATGGATGCAGAAAAAGACATTTGACTGGGGTTATCTGTGGGAGGTACTGGGACGATTTGGATTTGGTGGGGCTTCATTGACTGGGTCAGGCTGCTCTTATCAGGTGCCTGGGGCAAGGCAAGTGTTCGGATGAACAGGCTGACATCAGGCTATTTTAAGCTGCATAGGGGGAGGGCGGGGCAGGCACTCGTGAACTTGTGATTATTACTGGGTGACGAATATAGCAATGATTAGGAAGTGGAAGTGGATGGGGAAGTTGGTGTGAGAATCAGTAGATGTGCCATCTTGTAAGGGCACTTGTTTGGGGGCATTAGTAACAGTACCTCTGCCATTCCCACTGGCATGCTACTCCACCAGCCCTGTGGTGGTCACAGCCCGGAGAGTCTGGAGGAGACATGTGGGAGCATTGGTCTGGTCACCAATTTGCAATAACTGGTTTGCCCCAGGAGAGGTTAGATGGAGGGTTCCAGGGGTGGCAGAGGGCAGGGATCAAGGGGATGGATATATGTTTATAGAAGGGAGCTTTCCCAGCTGGAGGTGAAATTTGAACTGACAGGAGGAAATGAATTTAGGTACCTGCAGGTGCCAGACTTGGTACTTAGGCAGGTCTCAACCTTCCTGCTCCTACCACCAAGTGGGATATAGGATACGGTAGTTTCCAGAGTGTGGGTGGGTGGGAGAAGGGAGGTTTTTGGACATTGGGGTCAGAGGAAACACAGACCAAGGAGCTATAACACAAATGGGAAAAGGTATTAGGAGGAGAGATAGAGGATGGTCTCTGGGCAGATGTATTAAGTAGTCAATGTGTCCACAATGTGTGCCAGGCTCAGCCTGGTTGCTCACCACCAGGCTGACAGTGAGCCAGATGAGCCCCATAAGTCAGAGACTTGGCTAACTGACATGACTAGCTTTATCTGGAGAAAATAAAGTTTGCCCCGAGAGGGTCAATGTTAGGGTTCGCCTGGAGTTGGCAGCCATTTGTTGACTTCTTTAGGGAAAATTAATCATGAGCAAAGGGGGGGGGGGGGGGGGGGGGGTAGTTTAGTGTTGAGTAGGAGGCTATAAAAGGTGGGACCCGAGAGAGGGGAAGATGATTTTGCATTATGTTTATAATTGTATGTACACCGTTTTTGTTACTGTTAAAAAAACCATAAATACCTTAAATGTTTTTTTTCCTTTTAAACTGTCTTTGTTACCTTTTTAGTGAGGGGTTGCTCCAACTTTCCATCCAAGAAAACAAAGGTCTTCACTTCAAACCGCTTGTGATGGGTTGGGAACTTCAGGCCAGTAAACGCACCCATTGGGTGTAGAAGAGTCAGATAATCATCACCTTCATAGGGGCATCTGTTACCAACAAAGTGATTTGAGCCCTTCTTGTCAATGCAATATTTCACAAACATTCCATTGTTCTAGCTGGCTCCAACCCATGTGGAATAATGCTGAAGGGCAAGAATGTTAATGACTAACTGAGACGGAGAGGAACTACATCTTAGTGGTGAATGTGGAACTCGCTGCCCCACAGTGTGGTAGAATCGGAGTCTTAAATAGCTTCAAGAAGGAGTCACATATTTATGACTTAAAAAACAGGATAAAGGTGTGGTAGGCTATATTAGGGAGTACCACGATACCTTGTACTGTAGTACGAGTGGTAGAACCTTCCTGCTGGCTCCACCCAGCAGTCGGGGCATAAAATTCTGTGTTTCAACCACAGCTGCTGGGGTAACTACTTGTTCATTAAAGCCTTCAATTGGACTACAATCTCACTTCAGTAGTGATTGATTATCAAAAGGACTAAATTGCTTACTACTGCTCCTAATCCCCATGGTCCCATGTAACTAGAGCCAAAATGTTGGAATTCTATGAAACTATCAAATATCAGATACTTGATTTAAAAACATTTAGCTACACTGAATCCCGATTGCAGGAGGCCAATAAGCTACTATGAAAGGGCATCTTTGAATACATGGATGTGAACAGAACAGACTACAGAAGTGCAGAAGATTTTACTTTAGATGTTAGTTATAATCACCTCATGAGACCTGAAGGGCCCGTTCCTGTGTTGCACTTTAACCCCATGTCACCCACCTAACTTTGGCACGAGCATGGCCAGCCTAACTGACACCTTGTGCAAACAGACAATTATCCAAGGTTGAAATTTAACCCAGCTCCCTGACACTGAGGCAGTGCTAACCACTTCACTGTGCTGCCTTCATTGACCAGAGAGAGTTATAATTCCTGAAGAATGTAGCCATGGGTGATCATGGACTACATGTTTCCAAATATTACTGGCTGTTGTATTGGTTCCTGAAGGGAGATGTCAAAAGATACAGGCTAGTGACCTGAAAGACTGGCCAAAAACACCAATATATCCCAAGTTCTCGCCCAGTGAGTTCATGGCTACTCAAGTTATATTGCCCCTTTAACTGTCTAAAATCTGTTAGCCTTCGTATTCATACTTACCCATCCACCAGTAGGCTCCATTGCACCTCATGGTCAGGGGCAGGAACAGGAGTTGCCCAGCAGTCATGCAGCCTCAGGACAATCATTGGGTCAGTGCGATCCAGGACACGAACCTCCACAAACACTGGTTCCTGAAGGATTCTCCGAATGGGGTAGTCACTATCCACATACCAGGAACTGTAATCACCACCTGAGGGGCAGACACAAGAACCAGTCACTCCCTGTATGGATACATCCCCACTGCTTCCATAAACCATTACCCAGGCCAGCTCTACCTTTTGCTATTCGCAATTCCAGTTCCAGAATCCCATCTTCAGAAGCAGGAGGTGGAGGAGAAACAGTGTAAACTGTGACATTGATCTGCAAGCCAGTCTCTTGACTTCCTGTGTACTTGCACTGGACATGCAGGCTGCAGAGAGACAGAAGTAGTTGGAGCTTCATTTAGCCACACGTCCCCTCCCAATACCAACATCTCCCACCATCCCCCTACCCGAAGGTGCTGTCCCGGGTTATTGAACCCAGCTTCCCAGTCTGAATCATCCTCTTCCCAAAGACATCTGTTTCATATATCAAGGATCCATCTTCCTCCTGCAATGAGGCTGTTTTAATAAGAAGCTGACTCATTTAGTGGGAAAATGCTTTGACCCTTCAATACTCACCCGCTTGCTGGAGCCACAAGAGGTAATTGGAAAGTGGAAAGTCACAAATTGGGCAGTGGTTAGTTTAGGCTTGCACTCAGCCTCTTGTCCATCCTTCACATACAGAGATGACAGGTCGAGGGCAGGACGGGTCAGGTTGCTGGATATCACGATGAGGAACTGACCATCAGCTGTGCACACTGTAAAGAGAGAAAATCATTGCCACTGCTCCTATTGGTGGTCAGGGACCCCAGATCAAAAATCCATAAACAGCTCTTCAATTGGTGGAGCAAGGATGCATTTTTGACAAACCACAGGAAAGTCAGCATGGAGTTGAGCGATGCCGGGAACTAAACACCCCATCCCAAAGACAGGCAAGAGGATTGACAACTCCCAATTATTGAATTGGAAGAGTCTGAAACAATCCATTCCAAGGCAGTAACTCAACTGAACCACTTGCATAGTGAGGTGACGTACCACAAGCCAATACCAGCTCCACCTGCTCAGATTATAGTCACTAGTGTTAATATCCACTGCTTCCACCACCCTTGTGGACAGAGTGCTCCAGATCTCTCTCACCTCTTCAGAATTTTTTTTTCTTTCAATTTAGGGTACCCAACTCTTTCTCTCCCTCCTCCCCTCCCCCCCCCCCCCCCCCAAATTAAGGGACAATTTAATGTAGCCAATTCACCTATCCTGCACATCTTGTTTGTGTGGGTTTCACCCCACAACCCAAAGGAAAGAATGGCAAACCCCACAGGAGTGACCCAGGTCAGGGATCAAACCAGGGGCCTTGGCACCACAAGTCAGCAGTGCAAACCACGGTTTGGAAATAGGAACGGGGAGGGAAAAAAAAGCATTAACACAATTGGAAAAACAATTTACTTCCTCAGGATGGGGTGGCATTATTGCACAGTTGTCTGCATGTTCACCTCAGGTCTGCACAAGTTTCCTCCCTTGTCCAAAGACGTGTACGTCAGGTGGATTGGCCAAGTTAAATTGTCCTTTAGTGTCCAAAGGGGTTGCTGAGTTACAGGGATAAGAGTGGAGCTGTGGGCTTAAGTACAGTGGTCTTTCCAAGGGCCAGTGCAGACTGGGCTGAATGGCCACCAACTTTACTGTAAATTCTAGGATTACAGTCCTGCCAAACAGCTAGCCATCAAATGTGACATGTCACCATTTGGTCACACTGCATGGAATATGTCAGCAAGGAACTGGTCATTTCACCTCCCAGATACTGGTCACAGCTGAGAACTACTGCATGCAAATTGAGAAAAAGGATCTGGTAGTTGTCTTTGCCAAAGACTTTCCACCAACATGTTTCATGGTAGCACTGCTGCCACACATCACCAGGTACATGGGTTCAGTTCCAGTGTCAGGTGGCTCTGTGCAGCTCATATAGAATCAAAAAGATAGGCAGAATAAAGGGGATCAGGGAGCATGGGCTTAGGTAGGGTGCACTTTCAGAGGGTCAGTGCCAACTCAACTCCTTTACTGTAGAGATTCTGATACAACCACTTACAGCACAAAAAGCACAATCCCTTGCTCCAGATCTTATTCAGTGTTCCCAGTCCTTGCCAGCCAGTGGGACAAGTTTGCTCTTCTCCTCATCAGGGACCATCAATCATGTACACCTGAAATCTCCATCAATGATTCATTATCCAACACAGAGACAGCATCCACCACATTCCTTTCATCTACCTGCATAACAGGTTTTGCTTTTTAAAAAAACATCAGCTCTCCTCAACTCCAACCAAAAAAAGCTTTCATGTAGGATTTCAACTTGACAAGTCAAACTGACAAGAATTATATTCCAATTTGAAACCTTCACCATATCTAGACATGGAAAGATAATATCCAAGCCCTTTCACCATCTGCATGGGTACTTACCTGGGCTGCAAGCCACCAACAGCAGTGACCAATCTACTCCAAGCAGAGCCACTCTTTCAATTGTCACACCATCCACTGCATTAGATTCCTCAATGGAAGGATTCTAGTCTTACCCTGTACCTTGTCCCCAAAAAACACTCCTGTAGACACATGGCCTAATTGACACATTTCCCAGCAAAATCCCTTTCCTGGTTGGGCTACAAACATTCTGGTCAAGAAAGGTCCCCTGAACACATTTCAGAAATCCCTCTCCCTCAGTTTTTGCACCTGTCTCACTGAAAACCTACAGAAAACTCCCAAAATGCACAACAGAGCAAACTAAAAATCTCAGGTTTGACTAAACTATCCCATTAGGATTTCTCTTCAATAAGGGGTCAATCATTTAGACCATTGAAAAAATTCCCCAAATTAACCTCATTTGTTTATCTCTTCTTGTGATTCTCAAACACACGTAACACAGCCTCAGCTGCCTTCAATATGATAACGGAATTCCTGGCGTTGGGAAGGTTAAACCCATCCCCACAACCCAGTTAGTTCATTCAATCCAGCTGAGGAATTCCCTCCATTCCTATTCTCCATTACACAGTGAGACAGCAACAAATCGCGGGAACAGATCCTGATTTGCCAAGTTGGATTTTCTCTCTTCACTAGTCTCCCCCCTAGACTGGGGAGAGGGTTTGGTACCTGGACTCTTTCTCAGATTGTAGAAACAGGGATGGTGACTGGAGCTCTGCGGGTCAAAGCAGCAACCCTGGCGGCTGCACTCGGTACTGCTGACCCCGGAGTGACCGCACTCAAATCTCCAGCCTGGCTCTGGGACACAAACATCATTCCCGAGGAGTGGCGGCTGGGCTGAGAGTAAGGAGCCGGCCAGGAGGCAGAGAGACCAAACACCCAGCCAACGTCCCATCCTGGTTACTGAATCAGGATAATGACTTTCCCAAACACCAGCCCGTTTTATAGCCGGGAACACCCTCCAATCCCATTCCCACGGGTTTCTCGGGAATGTATTCAGCATCTTTAATGAGCTCAAACTGTCAGCCTGTCTCCATTCCTGGTCCAAATGGAACTTTCACAAACTGGCACACTCAATTCTGTTCCAGGAGAGAAAGTTTAGCTGGATTGGAAAGTAAGATATAGGTAATTATATACTGTCATCACCATCTCCCTATAGTACAGGGTAGGGTCCCCAACCCTCCAGGATTGGCCTGGAATCTCCAGGAATTCAGGATCAATCTCCAGGACAATGCGCTGTACGACTCTGGAGAAAAATCACTGCGATATTTTTGATACTTTGCGAATTTTTTGGAACATTTTTGTTCAAGATATTGGTGTACAAAATATCGAAAGATTTGGGGGAATATTTAGTTCGTTAAAAAGTAAATGTTACAAATGGACAAGGCAAACTAAAGGACTAAACTACAGTGGTGCAGTTACATAAAGAAAGCCACGTAGGTATTGAACAATAATCAAAGAGAAAATGCTGGAAAATCTCAGCAGGTCTGGCAGCATCTGTAGGGAAAGTAAAGAGCTAACGTTTGGAGTCCAGATGACCTTTTGTCAAAGCAGTCGAACAGTGTGTTCAGCGGTGTTGAACAGTAAACACGTGGAGATGCAGGTGTTTGACTGGGGAGGGCACAGTCAGGTGACTGACCTGGTGAAGGAGCTATGCTCCAAAAGCTAGTGATTCCAAATAAACCTGTTGGACTTTAACCTGGTGTAAGACTTCTTACTGAACAGTAAACAGGCAGCAAGAACACAAGGTCAGCAGCAGATCGCAGCAACATGCCTGCAATATCCTCATCAAGGTGTCCATTCGGGCCATTCAGCCATGTTCTCCCCCTCCTTTGCAGTTCCCAGCAATAGAGTCACACGATGCAGGGTGCGCTGGAGAGATCGGATACCCTAGCCTCTGTACCAACGTCAGTGACAAGACATCACACAGCCTCTATTCCACCGCAGTCAGCAACAAACGAACAAACCCTTGACCTCCCGGCCATGGACATTGGACAGGCAACAGTATAATAAGGACAGCAGCACTCGACAAAACCACTCGTCCCACTCCCCGCAATCGCGTCAGTCCAACCCATTATCGGCATCAGGTCAGTCCACCTGACACGACCCTCACTCCAGGCCATGGCAACAGAACAGGTGACAATAAACACACACACGGTCTGCAGGTGCCAGTGGCCATCAATGGGTGTGGGCAGCAGTCACCACTCACAGTTCCCTCCAAACGTACGGATGGTCACCAAGCAAACAAAAGGAAAGGGAATGGGGGACAAAACGAAGAAAGGGTGGGGGGAGAGGCTATTTGACTGACAGTCACAATTGTGTAATGACTCTTTTAGCTTTCCAATTGGTGGCCATTCGTCACACAGATGGGTGTGTTGGCCAATGAGCAGCTGGAGCTTGGGGGAAGGTCGTGTGAGAAACCAGGAATATATTTAATCACAGTTTGCAATGCTACAAAGGAATCATAGAATTCCTACAGTGCAGAAAGACACCATTCGACCCATAAAGTCTGAATTGCCATATACCCGTAACTTAACCTGTCCATCTCTGGACACCAAGAAAAAATTTATCATGGCCAGTCCCCCAATATTTGGACTGTGGGAAGAAACCGAAGCACCCAGGGGAAACCCACACAGACACGGGGAGAACTGGCAATCTCCACACAGATCTATCAAATCTCATCCCAACCTTCCTTTCTCCAAGGAAAGCAGTCCCAAACTTTCAGATCTATCATCATAGCTACAGTTGTTATATCCCTGAATTAATTCTTATGAATCTCCTCTATCCAATGCCTTCCCATCCTTCCTCAACCAGAACTGGATGGGGAACTCCAGATGGGGCCGAACTAGTGTCTTATACAAGTTCAGCATTACCTCCTTATTCATAAACTCAATGCCGCATTAATAAAGCCTCAAATTCTATATGCTTCATGAACGTCTCTCTCAACCTGCCCTGCATCTTCAATGCCTTATGTACATTTACACTGAGGTCCTCCTGTTCGTGCACCCCGTTTAGCGTATCAACCTTTATTTATACTCTCTCTCCATATTCTTCCTGCCAAAATGCATCACCTCTGACTTCCCTACATTGAACGTCATCTGCCACTTGTCTGCCCAATCCACCAACATGTCCATGTCCTTTTGATATTCAAGACTATCCTCATCACAGTTGACAATGTTTCCAATCGTTGTATCATCAGGAAATTTTGAAATCGTGCCTTGAACACCACAGTCTAGGAGAGTCATTAATATATAATCAGGAAAAACAAGGATCCCAACATTGATCCCTGAGGAACTTCACCACAAACCTTCCTCAAATCTGAAAAACAATCATTTATCACTACTCTCTGTTTCCTGTCACTGGGCTAATTTCTTATCCAAGTGCCTACTTTCCCTTTGGCTAGAATTCTGCTCACAAGTCGGTTCTGTGGCACTGTTTCAGAGCGTTTTGTAAATCTATTTACATCACGTCAAAAATATTACTTGTATCAACCTTCTCAAAAAACTCCAGCAAGTTAGTTAAACATGATTTTCCTTAAAGTGATCCATGCTCTGTTTCTTTAATTATCCTAACCTGGTCTCAGTGACCATTGATTTTATTTTGAGTTTCAGTATCCAGAAGTTTCCCTACCACTGAAGTCAAACTGACTGGTTTGTTGTTATCCTTGCACCTTTTTTTAAACAAGGCTGTAACATTCACAACTCTCCGGATCTCTGGCACCATCCCTGTGACTTAGGAAGACTGGAAGATATCATTAGTGCCCCTGCAATTTCCACTCTCATTTCCCTCAGTATCCTTGGCTGCATCTCATGCACTTCTGGGATCTTATCTACTTTAAGTAAAGAAAGCTTTTTATACATATATTTTGTTAGAGTTTTATTCATTTTACAAATAACGCGACAAACTTTCAAACATACACCGGCACAGTACAGAACAAGCACTTCGACTCTATGCATCCTTCCTGTTTATTCCCTGATTTCCCCTTTCATTTTGCCATTATTATTTTGATCCAAGGATGATTAATGAACATGCAACTTTAAGTCAAGCAGAAGAATGCAGACGTTACAGGTGGGAGCACTCTGCTAGATTGATCAGGAAGAGCTTCAGACCTGTCGGTGGAGAGAGAGAGATGGGGTCGGACTCGGTTTGATTGGTTGCTGGCGGCCAATGAATTGACCCAAAAGGCGCACTCTGCACAGTAACAGGTGATGATTGGATCCTATCCCAATGAAATGGTTTTCTGAGTCCCAAGGAGTTTCAGTTTGATCCTGGTAGTACGAGACAAGGACTTGCTACTCTCTCTCTCTCTCCTCCGTGTTTTCTGTGAGTGCTGTATTTCTGAAGCTACAGAGGCATGAATGAAACCACAATAAAAACAACAAACTGAAAGCAAAGTATGAAGACGAGGGAGGTGCTGCAGACAACCAGCTCAATCAAAGACTCTTTTTCCTTTTACTTATGACTTTTATCCCTTTCCACTCCTCTGTGTTTGTCTGTTGTGTGTGTGTGTGTATATATAGAGGGTGGGGGGAAGCTAAAATGGGGAATTAGAAGTTACCTAATTATTTCTTTTAATATAAATTTAGAGTAGCCAATTATTTTTTTCCAATTAGGAAACCAAGGGGCTGGTTAAGCACACTGGGCTAAATCGCTGGCTTTTAAAGCAGACCAAGGCAGGCCAGCAGCACAGTTCAATTCCTGTACCAGCCTCCCTGAACAGGCGCAGGAATGTGGTGACTAGGGGCTTTTCACAGTAACTTCATTTGAAGCTACTTGTGACAATAAGCGATTTTCATTTCATTTCATTTAAGGAGCAATTTATGATGGCCAATCCACCTCACCTGCACAGCTTTCAGTTGTAAGGGTGAAACCCACGCAGACACGGGGAGAATGTTCAAGGAGTTCGATAATAATTAACCTATTGTATTTGCTATATATTTCATTCCAGTTCTTGTTATAAATAAACAGTAATTGTGTTTACACTTACAAACCCGGTGACTGTAATTATTGGCTAGCCAAAGCTCAAAGACTTCAGATACTTCTCGAAGAATTAATGGTTAATTCACTTGTGTTGTGTCTCCGGGTCAAGTGGGGCTGGAATTGACTGTGTACTAGCCCAGCTTGTCATAACACTGCATGCATAAAACAGAAAAAGGCAGGAGAATGCCACAACATTGGTTCATAAACTTTGTGCCTTTAACTATATAACAGACCAGCAGGGCAGCATGGTGGCACAGTGGTTAGCATTGCTGCCTACAGCGCTGAGGACTCGGGTTCAAATCCCAACCCTGGGTCACTGTCTGTGTGGAGTTTGCACATTCTCCCCGTGTTTGCGTGGGTTTCACCCCCACAACCCAAAAGATGTGCAGGATAGGTGGATTGCCCATGCTAAATTGCCCCTTAATTGGAACAAATAATTGGGTACTCTAAATTTATTTTTAAAAACTATGTAACAGACCAGAGAATAAGGGGGAAGAGGTTAAACAATGTAGATAAAGTACAAGATGTACACCTTTACATAGAGCAAATTCACAATGGTACTGCATTACTTATGGAAAAATTTGTAGGAGCAGGTCACATATAGTCAAGCCTTTAAATTTGAGATACAGGTCCTGCACTTTTCAGAATGTATCTGGTTTGGAACAGAGTATGGAAGTCAGCAACTCCCTAGGAATACACTCCATAATTATTCAATGCCAAATTTTAATTGTAGGATACATGTCACGAATCCAGGAATAAAGGATATTTTTCCATCCTGAAAACGTTAGGATGCTATAAAGTCTTTTTTTCATTAACGTCAATCAATACCCGAACATTGGTGTGGAGATGCCGCGTTGGACTGGGGTGGGCACAGTAAGAAGTCTTACAGCACCAGGTTAAAGTTCAACAGGTTTGTTTCGAACCACTAGCTTTCGGAGCAATTTCGGCGGGATTTCTGCCATTGCGGTGGTCTCGTGGACAGGTCATGGCAGATCGGTGGCCTCGTGGCAGGAGACATCCGGAGGAAGCATGATAACTGGCGGAGCAATGCGATCAGGTGGTGGGCGGGGAACTCTCCGCAGCGCCCTCCTGTTGCACCGGAGAATGGAGCTGTTAGCCATTTGAACAATGAAGGACCTTGGGGCGGCCTTCCTGACAACAACAGCTGGGGATGACCAACATCCCTCAGACAACTGGACGCGAACAACATCTGCTGAAGCCAGCGCAGGCAGATCCGTGGCATGAGCATCATACGTGATCTTCTGCTGGTCCCTGGATCGCTGCACTTTTTGCAGCACCATGAGGTGGCCAAGATCTGGAATATGGATGGCTGGAACAGTCGTCCTCAGGTTGCGGTTCATGAGCAGCTGCACCGGAGACAAACCAGTCGACAGAGGGGCTGCTCTGTAGGCCAGCAGCGCCAAGTTGAAACCAGAAGCATGAGTCTGCAGCCTTGCACAACAGCCGCTTGACAATATGGACCCCTTTCTCGGCCTTCCCGTTTGGTTGCGGGTAATGGAGACTGCAGGTGATGTGACTGAAGTTGTAGGATCGTGCAAAGTCGGACCACTCTTGGCTATAGAAACATGGACCATTGTCACTCATTACAGTGAGTGGTATCCCGTGCCTGGCAAACATCTCTTTACAGGCTTTGATGACTGACTTGGACGTGAGGTCCGACAGTTTCACCACTTCTGGGTAACTGGAGAAGTAGTCGACCAAGAGAATGTAGTCACTCCCAATGGCGTGAAAGAGGTCTATCCCCACTTTAGACCACGGAGAGGTCACAATCTCGTTCTGTTGTAGTGTTTTCTTGGGCTGAGCCGGTTGAAACTTCTGGCAGGTTGTGCAGTTGAGGACCGTGTCAGCAATGTCCTGGTTGATGCCAGGCCAGTAAACTGCCTGCCGAGCTCTGCGTCATCATTTCTCAACCCCCAGGTGACCCTCATGGATCTGTCCGAGCACCATAGCTTGCATACTTTGAGGAATGACGATCCTGTCTAGTTTAAGAAGGATTCCCTCAACAACCGTTAACTCATCCTTAACGTTAAAGAACTGGGGACATTGCCCCCCTTGCCAGCCATGGGCGAGGTGTTGCATCACGCGCTGCAGTCGAGGATCTTTGACAGTTTCTTCGCGTATTTGGACCACTCGTTCATCAGTGGCTGGGAGGTTGCTGGCACACAACTGCACCTGTGCCTCTATGTGGCAGATGAAGTCGCCCTGTTCACACAGCGTGGTGACGGATCGGGATAGGGCATCCGCGATGATCAGCTCCTTACCCGATGTGTAGACGAGTTCGAAGTCATATCGGCGGAGACGAAGAAGAATTCGCTGTAGCCGAGGTGTCATGTCATTTAAATCCTTCTGGATTATGTGGACTAAAGGTCTGTGGTCTGTCTCCACCGTGAACTTTGGCAGGCCGTATACATAGTCATAAAACTTGACTATTCCTGTCAGGAGACCCAAGCACTCCTTTTCGATCTGGGCATACCGTTGTTCGGTTGGCGTCATGGTCCTGGAGGCATATGCTACTGGAGCCCAGGACGCGGACTCATCTCGACGGAGGAGCACCGCATAAATGCTGGCCTGGCTTGCGTCAGTAGATATCTTGGTGTCCTTGTTTGGGTCAAAGAACGCCAGTACTGGGGCTGTGGTGAGCTTCGCCTTCAGCTCAAGCCACTCCTTTTCATGTCCGGGCAGCCAGTGGAACACTGTTGACTTCTTTACGAGATGACGGAGGGCCGTGGTGTGGACTGCTATATTGGGAATGAATTTCCCAAGAAAATTTACCTACCCGAGGAAGCGGAGGACTTCCTTCTTGCCCTCCGGGGTCTTCATGGCGTTGATCAACAGCACCTTGTCGGCGTCAGGTTGCACACCCTGCTGTGAAATGTTGTCACCCAGAAACTTGATAGCGGATCGACCAAATGAGCATTTGGCCCTGTTGGGCTGGAGGCCATTTTCATGAATCCGCTGGAAGACCTGTTTGAGGTGAGCAATGTGATCCTCGGGCGTTGTGGACCAGATGATCACTTCGACCACATAGACTCGCACCCCCTCGATGCCCTTCATCATTTGCTCCATAATGCGATTAAATACTTCGGAAGCTGATATGATACCGAAAGGCATGCGGTTGTAGCAATAGCGACCGAACGGACTGTTAAACGTGCACAGCTTCCGACTGGACACGTCCAGCTGTATTTGCCAGAAGCCACGGGAGGCGCCCAGCTTGGTGAAGAATTTGGCATGAGCCATCTTACTGGTTAACTCTTCACGCCTCGGGATCGGGTAGTGCTCTCGCATGATGTTGCGGTTCAGGTCTTTGGGATCAATGCAAATGCGGACTTCACCTGAGGGTTTTTTTACGCAGACCATGGAGCTGACCCAGTCTGTTGGCTCCGTGACCTTTGAGATGATGCCCTGGTCTTGGAGGTCTTGTAGCTGCTATTTCAGATGATCCTTGAGAGGAGCTGGCACCCGGTGTGGTGCATGGATCACTGGGGTGGCGTTCGACTTGAGCAATATCTTGTAGCGATATGGGAGCATGCCCATTCCATCAAACACGTTGTGGTATTGCGTGATAATGTCGTCAATTTCGTCCTGGAGATTCACATCGGGCAAGGCAGTCGCCGGTGTCGAGGACATGGTGTGGACTCGCTGGACCAGATTCAGGAGCTTGCAGGCGCGAGCACCGAGCAGGGACGCCCTGTCAGGCCGGACGATCTCGAATCGTAATGTTGCCTTGATTGCCTTGTGAGATACCCCTAGCTGACACGATCCACTGGCAGCTATGGCATTGCCATTGTAGTCAAGGAGCTGGCAGGCTGGTGGAAGAATGCTTGTTTGGTCACAGATGCTGTCGAGATGTGACTGTGATATGAGGTTCGCAGACACGGCGGTATCCAGTTTAAATCGGATGCGAGCCTGGTTGACTGTGAGGACAGCACACCACTCGTCGTCAGGATCCACACTGTGGATCGAAAGGCGGGTTGCAGGTGTGGTGGAGACCAGCTCACGTGTCGTTATGATGCCCACCCGATATGGAGACTCGAGGCAGTCAGCATTGGGGTCTGTTGGGCTGTCGGGATCAGAACCCTGCATGCCTTGTTGTACGCAGCGGACACTTCTGCGCAGCATCTGGGATCGCTGGCTGATGATCGGTGGAGCGGACCTGCAGAAGGCCGTGTAATGGCCAGGCTTCCCACACTGTAGACATCGCCATCCTTTGGCTGGACCATTGCCACTTTAAATGGGCGGAGCCACAATTCGGACACGTCATGACGCTTACGTCAGTGCGTTCCGTGCGCCATCGCGCATGCGCAGTGCGGTCGGCCAACGTACGCACCTGTGCATTAGGGATTTCGGCCTCGTCGTCCACCCGGTTGTGGCACACATGGGTAGGGACCTGGGAAATGCAGGCAAAATGGCCACTCCCCTCGATGCTCAAGCCTCGCATTTTTGCAATGGCCTGCACCCGTTCTGCCAGTTTTGCAGTTTCTGCCGCCCTGATGTGGGAGTAACGATTCTTGGCATGCTCATGGACAACCTACATCTCGATAGCGACGGAGAGGGTCAATTGTTTGATTTTGAGGAGCTGCTGCCACAGGGAGTCGGACTGGACCCCGAAAACGATCTGATCCCGGATCATGGAATCAGCCATCAAGTCATTATTACATGACTGCGCTAGGATGCGGTGATGGGTCAGGAAGGACTGAAAAGGTTCATCCTTAACCTGAAGCCTCTGTTGGAAAATGTACTGTTCAAAGCTCTCATTCACCTCTTTGTCGTAGTGGCTGTCGAATTTTAGCAGAACTGTCTTGAACTTCGTCTTGTCTTCGCCATCGGCAAACGTAAGTGAGTTGTTGATATGGATGGCTTGATCCCCCACAGTCGACAGGAATAGCGTGATCTTCCTGGCATCCGATGCTGCCTCGAGGTCGGGGTCCTCAATATACAGGAGGACATTTGCTTGAAGACTTTCCAATTGGCGCGAGGTTGCCGGAGATGCGGAGCTGCAGAGGAGGCTGGATGTTTTCCATTTTGCTGGATGGCTGCTTGCTGGTCGTTGCAGATTCACTTGAGCTAGGTTTGTTAGGATTAATAGCACTTTGGTACCATGATGTGTTAGGCAGGTTGGTTCAACGTTGACTGCAACTGTATGCAGTGAAGCTAGAAACAGACGTCTGACACAGGAGATGATCCAACACTGTCTTATTTAACTAGTGGACTGCTGTACATATTCAGCTGTGGGTTGACACTCTACTAATCTAACTGATGACCTCTTACTAGCTTGAGCAGACTTACTAGCTACCGCATGGTGATAGTGCTCACTAGCTTGTGCACTCTGACTGTCTCAGTAGCTGGGTCCTGAGAGAGGAAGAGTCTTAATGCCCTGTGGCCTTTATAGTGGTGGTATCCTGTCTGGTGATTGGTTGTTCTGTGTTGTGTGTTCATTGGTCATCCTGTGTGTCAATCACTGCCTGTCTGCATCTCATTATATACATGAGTGGATATTATGACAACTGTGATGTGCAAACACTGCAATATTTTGAATGGAGTCTCCTTCATTCTATTACGTACCAACGTTTTATTGGCATATTTCCATATACTCCCCCAGGTCTCCTCATCAGTATTCACTGTGATGTCTTTCTCCCAAGACCACAGGATTTCCCAATATACTCACACCGGAACTAGATACAAAGTGTCTCAAAACCTGCTAATTAACTGTTTGTGTTCATTAAAAATCAGGATTTTTTTCAACCAAGGAGATCGAACATCAGGAAAGTCTTATTTAGGATAAAGTCTCTAAATTTCACATATTTAAAAAAGGAGTGCATTTGGATATCAAATTGCTGCAATAGCTGCTCAAAAGAGAACAACTGGCATAGCCTCAGATTTCATAAAATTCATTTTGTAACCAGAGAAAATACTAAATCTATCCACTACATCAATAATAACAGGAACTGAAACTTGGATACAAACAACAGCACATATTCCACATAAAGTGTGACCTCAAGTTCCTTCCCTCCACTGTGTAGCCAGTAAATAGAACAGAGAGCATACAGTGCAGAAGGAGGCCATTCGGCCTATCGAGTCTGCACCGAACCACTTCAACCCTCACTTCCACCCTATCCCCGTAACCAAATAACCCCATCTAAAATTTTCTCATCACTAAGGGCACTTTATCATGTCCAATCCACCTAACCTGCACATCTTTGGACTGTGGGAGGAAACCGAAAAACCCGGAGGAAACCCATGCAGACACGGGGAGAACGTGCAGACTCCGTACAGGCAGTGATCCAGCAGGGAATCGAACCTGGGATCCTGGCGCTGTGAAGCCACAGTGCTAATCATTTGTGCTACCGTGCTGCCAAACGGAAGGATCCTGTCAGATAGCCTCCACCAAAGGCTCTCGTTACTGCAAACAATAATGGGGATAAAGGGATCCCATCCCCCCTCAGCACATGTGAGGACCGGTAAGGCTGACCCGACGGCGATACCATCATCTCCATCAGGAGGTTTACTCCTTAGAAAAGAGGAGAAAAGATAAGCCTAAAAGAGAATGGGAACCAAATGCACCTCCCGCATTTTGACCCTGCCCATGAAGACCTAAACCTCTTACCCACCTCCTGGCAAGGGCGCCACTCATATTTATCATGATTAAAGTAAGGATACCAATTAACCAGTATTACCATCATAAACATACAGATAAGCAGAAGAAAAGATGGATATCTAACACGCAGCCCAACTACCCCCATTTACACAGCGGTAGGAGGAGAATGCTGAAGGGTGTCTTCCATTCAAATAATGGGGGTCCCTGAGATTCTTTAGGATTAGATATTAAATTTGGTGCTCAATTATTAACACATCCCAACAGATATGATAAGTGGCAAGATATGATAAGACAAGAGGCATTATCACAGGGAGAGAGTCCAGATATTTCAATGAGCTACAGACTGTTACTCCAAATTATTGCCTTCCATGGACTTCACAAATCCAAGGCATCAGGCAGATTATCGAATATCTTTGCAACGTTATCAGATATAATCCTCAATGTTGCAGGATAAAGCAGGGCATAATTCACTCCAGCCACCTTAAGCTGTTTTCTAACTTCGGCAAAGTCTCCCTGCTTTTGTTGCCTCGCCACCAAGAAATCCTGGAAAAACAAGACCATTGTCCCCTCGTGCAGCCACTTCCCACCACAAACTTGTCACCTCCAGCACCCTCTGCTGATCCATGAAGTTGTTGTGGTGATATGTATCACTGTAAATACACAAGGGGATAATGTAAATACACTACAACTAAGCAAACACTAGAGGGAGCATCAGAGACGTCATGATATGCAGACATACAGCTAATGAACACAGAGAATAGGACACGACCAATGGGCAGTCAAGACACCCAGAGGTGACACTACCACAAGGGGGCATTACACAACCCATATATAAGGACAGGGCACACATGCTCTGTCTCTTTTCCACAGGCGATACTGAGAGAGTAGGACAGGGGCAGATCAGAAGCATCACACCCACCTTAGAGCAGACTGGTTAGTTAGACTGAGTTACTATAGCAAGATTAGCAGGAGAGTCGAACTCATAGAGAACTGGGCTAATGGTTCAATAAATCACATTGAACTTACTTCAAAGTCCTGAGTATCTTTTGGTCAAAGCTGCATCGAGTTGCAGCCTACGTTATCCCAGAGTACATGACACAACAGTTGTGAAAGTGAATAATTACAGGCCAGAGGCATTGACTGGCATAGATAAGGATCAGATATACATATACATTGCGCATCTCAAAGAATCCATGATTCATGTAACAGAGATACTGCCAGACCTGTGAAATGTGCCCAGTATTTTTTGTTTTTATTTCAGTGTCTGCAGTGTTTTGGATTCAGCCTTACCCATGATATCTGCTCCTCCCATCCTTCCTCATCTCACTCCATCAATATATCCTTCAATTCCTTCCACCTTCATTTTTTTAAAGGTATCTGTTTCCTGAGGTTTTATATTTTAACAAACAACGCAACAAAACGACAAGAACGAGACAGCACAGTTCGCAATTGCCATGAGAGTTCAGGATAAATCTCTGGCTCCATGGTCCGGTGAGCACCAATATACATCTCCCCCAACTCCAGCAGCACCAGAGGCACCATTGACACACTGCAACCTCCTCCCCTCAGATACCAGGCCCGTCTGTACACCTGCATGAACCAATCACGGATTCTTTATATGCACCCAAAAAAATAGAAAAAAAGAAAAAGGGGGCAGCAGGGTAGCATAGTGGTTAGCATAAATGCTTCACAGCTCCAGGGTCCCAGGTTCGATTCCCGGCTGGGTCACTGTCTGTGTGGAGTCTGCTCGTCCTCCCCCTGTGTGCGTGGGTTTCCTCCGGGTGCTCCGGTTTCCTCCCACAGTCCAAAGATGTGCGGGTTAGGTGGATTGGCCATGCTAAATTGCCCGTAGTGTCCTAATAAAAGTAAGGTTAAGGGGGAGGTTGTTGGGTTACGGGTATAGGGTGGATACGTGGGTTTGAGTAGGGTGATCATGGCTCGGCACAACATTGAGGGCCGAAGGGCCTGTTCTGTGCTGTACTGTTCTATGTTCTATGTCCTATAATGAAAATACGTGAGAATCCCAGTTCTAAAAGGATTTTGCACATATAACACACACCGCAACATCACCCCAGTCTCAGGCCCAGAACAGACAAACATTGTTCCACATATTTATACAGAGAGGCCCAGTAGCTATATATTTGGATTATGATCAATGCCTCCCAAAAAACCATCGAGACATGCAAGCAAAGAGAGAGAAAAAGAGAGGGAGAACTACCAGGAGTGGATCACAGGATAAAAGAGGATCAGTACCCATAGCAGGGTATCGACCACAGTACAGTACTGGCTCAACCCCAGGCCCTCGTGCACAGAAGATTCCATAAATCAAGGATATTCAAACACCTCCAATACAATCCCAGCTTCTCAGGACGTCCCTAATAGGCGCTTTCGAGAAAGGACATCGCAAGTTCCAGGGGGCAACTGGATGCTGATCACAGCACCAGACCTGATAGAGCCCAAATTACAGTCAATACACCCAGGACCTCCAGCACACAGCAAAACCTACACCCAGGCAGCCCTGAACCTCACCAACCACACCCAACCGCACCATACCAACCTCTAAGGGAGGAACGTCCAAAGTGACCGAGGAATATTAACCACCTCTCCTCGCTGCGCACCATCAAAAAATGGAAAATAAGGGAAGCGACAGCGCTGCCTCAACAGAGACACAAAACTGTATCCACATGGAAACCCCACCCACAACAAGGATATTCAGCAAACCACCAGATTAGACACTTGGAAGACGGCGCCTAACTCCCCCATCGAACCTACCCCCACACGAGGGAAGGGCGCCAACAATGTGGAGACATAGCAAACAGTCTCTCTCTTCAACAACTCTGACAAGGATTGACCAAACCCACCAGGGCGTGCGCCACCACTGAATTCCACCTCTTCTAATAGACCTAAAAAAGGACAAATGTTTTCAAAACCTCAAGAAAGAACCAGAAGGAACCCAGTCCTCCCAGGATACAGCGGGCACTACTTTATGGCCACGCTGCACCTATGCTGCGCGCCAAGACGCAGGATAGCCGATAGAAGCTGAAGCCTGGGGGGGGGGGAGACGCGTTGAGCCCCGGCGAGCCCCGGTCCCTCCCATAGTGTGTTGGGGCTTGGAATATAGAGCGTCGCGTCAGGGGCCTCCATGATCGGGACGTGATTTGAAAATAGTGCCCCGACCTCCCGCTACATTGAGGAGTTCCACGAAGCAGAGCTCCTTATTGCACAAAACAGGGCTAAGTGCGGCCTCAGCCACGCATTCCCTGCTGAGACCCCGGGAAACATGAGGCTAAATGTGCTGAGACCCCGGGAAACATGAGGCTAAATGTGCTGAGGCCCCGGGAAACATGTGGCTAAATGTGCTGAGGCCCCGGGAACCATGTGGCTAAATGTGCCGAGACCCCGGGAACCATGTGGCTAAATGTGCCGAGGCCCCGGGAACCATGTGGCTAAATGTGCTGAGGCCCGGGAAACATGAGGCTAAATGTGCTGAGGCCCCGGGAAACATGTGGCTAAATGTGCTGAGGCCCCGGGAAACATGTGGCTAAATGTGCCGAGACCCAGGGAAACATGTGGCTAAATGTGCTCGCTACGAGACTTTGTTCCCTTTTTGTAAAATCGCGCCCATAATCTGCTTGGGCCTTCGAATAAGATGGGTAAAGTCATAAAACGCAAAATAAAAACCTGATATGATTAGCTTTAACTAACTTGGGTAGCACAGTGGCTATCACTGTGGCTTCACAGCGCCAGGGTCCCAGGTTCGATTCCCTGCTGGGTTACTGTCTGTGCGGAGTCTGCACGTCTCCCCGTGTCTGCAATGGTTTCCTCCGGGTGCTCCGGTTTCCTCCCACAGTCCAAAGATGTGCAGGTTAGGTGGAGTGGCCATGATAAATTGCCCTTAGTGTCCAAAAGGTTTAGATAGGATTATTGGGTTCTGGGGATTGGCTAGAAGTGAGGGCTTTAGTGGGTTGGTACAGACTCGATGGGCCAAATGGCCTCCTTCTGCACTGTATGGTCAATGTTCTATGTTCTAACTGGGGAGCTATCCTCAAACTCAGTGAGGATTTAACTAACCCGACCACCTAACTCCACAGCAACCAACCACCCATCACCCTGCCGTGGCTCCACTTAACTACATTATAAACGAGATAAGACTTGTCCAAAATGCACTCTCTTCCCACAACCACAAGAAATACAGCACTTAATTTGAAAAAGAAGTAAAACTGAGCACAGACCACATTTCACATGGTCAACTCAATATGGAATTTGCTAGAATAGGATAACAGGCGACTCTCGACCTCGTGCTCACACCTCGCACAACCTTGCAGAAGAAAAGACAACAACAAATAATCAGCAGCGTAATCACAAGGGAGTAACATCCAGGATTATTGAAGAATTACAGGATGATTACACCAACTATGTTACTCAAAAAAGCCCAAATCGTGACAGGATCATCAAACCCTCCTCGGATCTCGAGAAAATTCTGACAAATGAAGCCCCTTCATTTCCACCATGCTGTCACCCTGACGCCCAAGGACCCAGAACGTAGGCCCCAGCCAGGGGGAAATGGCTCAACATGATCAGCCACCTCCAACCTCTCCACGGCGAGCATTGAGAATAGGATAATAAGAGGCCAGTGGTCAGAGTGCCCAACTGACCCCAGGCCTCAATATGTAGTTCTCCGTCAAACCTGACATTCCCAGCCTCCAGATCAAGATCACTAAAGTATGGCAGCCAATTTTCCCTGAATAATGCTGTGTGACCATTGGTGTGGGAGGTACCTGAGGCTGCTGTTTCATTGGTTAAGCCTACCTGCTGGTTCCGCCCAGTAAGGCGGAGTATTGTGAAGGGTAGGTCGTGCCTCACAAACCTAATTGAGTTCTTCGAGAAGGTGACCAAACAGGTGGATGAGGGTAAAGCAGTTGATGTGGTGTATATGGATTTTACTAAAGCGTTTGATAAGGTTCCCCATGGTAGGTATTGCAGAAAATACAGAGGCATAGGATTCAGGGTGATTTAGCAGTTTAGATCAGAAATTGGCTAGCTGATAGAAGACAAAGGGTGGTGGTTGATGGAAAATGTTCTGACTGGTGTCCAGTTATTAGTGGTGTACGACGAGGATCTGTTTTGGGGCCGCTGCTGTTTGTCATTTTTATAAATGACCTGGAGGAGGGCGTAGAAGGATGGGTGAGTAAATATGAAGATGACACTAAAGTCGGTGGAGTTGTGGACAGTGCAGAAGAATGTTACAAGTTACAGAGGGACATAGATAAGCTGCAGAGCTGGGCTGAGAGGTGGCAAATGGAGTTTAATGCAGAAAAGTGTGAGGTGATTCATTTTGGAAGGAATAACAGGAAGACAGAGTACTTGGTTAATGGTACGATTCTTGGTAGTGTGGACGAGCAGAGAGATATCGGTGTCCATGTTCATAGATCCCTGAAAGTTGCCACCCAGGTTGAGAGGGTTGTTAAGAAGGCGTACTGTGTGTTAGCTTTTATTGATAGAGGAATTGAGTTTCGGAGCCATGAGGTCATGTTGCAGTTGTCAAAAACTCTGGTAGGGCTGCATTTGGAGTATTGCGTGCAGTTCTGGACGCCACATTATAGGAAGGATGTGGAAGCATTGGAAAGGTTACAGAGGAGATTTACATGGATGTGGCCTGGTATGGAGGGAAGATCTTATGAGGAAAGGCTGAAGGACTTGAGGCTGTTTTCGTTAAAGAGAAGAAGGTTAAGAGGTAAATTAATTGAGGCATACAAGATGATCAGAGGATTAGATAGGGTGGTCAGTGGGAGCCTTTTTCCTCGGATGGTGATGTCTAGCACGAGGGGACATAGCTTTAAATTGAGGGGAGATAGATAAAGGACAGATGTCAGAGGTAGGTTCTTTACTCAGAGAGTAGTAAGGGCGTGGAATGCCCTGCCTGCAACAGTAGTGGACTCGCCAACACTAAACGCATTCAAATGGTCATTGGATAGGCATATGGACGATAAGGGAATAGTGTAGAGGGACTTTAGAGGGGTTTCACAGGACGGCGCAACATCGAGGGCCGAAGGGCCTGTACTGCGCTGTAATATTCTATGTTCTATGCCCTACTCCATTGAGGTGGTCAGGACTGCCACCAAGAACTGCCAAATCTACGTGGAGTGCAAGCCGCACTTGTACAGGCCAGAGAAAGTATACCTGATAAAGGCTTCCCGTCCCTTTGAACGCCTCAGTATGTACTTCAAAGGGCCCCTCCCCTCCATTGACCGCAACACGTATTTCCTGAACGTGATTGACGAGTACTCCCGGTTCCCATTTGCCATCCCCTGCCCCGACATGACCGCGGCCACCGTCATAAAAGCCCTCCACAGTATCTTTACACTGAACAGTTTCCCCGCCTACATACACAGCGATAGGGTGTCCTCCTTTATGAGCGACGAACTGCGTCAATTCCTGCTCAGCAAGAACGTCGTCTCAAGCAGGACAACCAGTTATAACCCCAGGGGAAATGGGAAGGTACAGAGGGAGAACGGAATGGTCTGGAAGACCGTCCTACGGTCCAGGAATCTTCCAGTCGCCCGCTGGCAGGAGGTCCTCCCCGATGCTCTCCATTCCATCTGGTCACTGCTGTGTACCATGACCAACAAACCACCTCACGGACATCTCCTTGTCTTCCCTAGGAAGTCCTCCTCCGGGAACTCGCTCCCAACCTGGCTGGCAGCTCCTGGACACATCCTGCTCCGCAAACATGTGCGGTCGCACAAGTCGGACCCATTGGTCGAGAGGGTCCACCTCCGACAGGACACGGTCTCCCTTCGGGACCTGGCGCCCGCTGGGTCCTCACCCACGCCACCACCCCCCTCCCTCCCACCAGTGCACCCCACAGTCGCCCCCATCCCAGCTGGATCGGTCCTCCCACCGGTCCCATCTAGGGGTGATGAAAAAGCCAAAGCCACACTCCCGGAGCCACAGACACCCGAGCCGGCGCTGGCATCACCGCCGAAGCGACGACGATCGCAGAGGACAACCAGGGCCCCCGGTCGACTTATTGCTTTGTTCTGAACTGTAAATAAATTTGTAAATACTTGCGACGTAACGAGGCAAAACACTGTACTGATGTAAACTGGGTACCTCCATAACCTTAACCCCTCCCACCGTGAAATGCAAGGCCACCACCCCGCCGGCCTTTTTTTTTTAAACAGGGGGTAAATGTGGTAGTCGGAATTAGAGGTATTACGCTACCCTGAATAATGCTGTAAGTCCATTGGTGTGGGAGGTACCCGAGACTGCTGTTTCATTGGTTAAGCCTGCCTGCTGGTTCCGCCCAGTAAGGCAGAGTATAAGTGCCTGTGTCTCCCCAGCAGCCCTCAAATTCCCAAATCCCAACACCCCCATAAATCACTGGCTGACATCTTGCACCCTCCTCACATCCGATCTTTGTGCTCGTTCTTCAGTAACCCCTGGCACCCACCCGCACAACTCCTTCATGTGCAGGTGTGGTGCCCACATTTGCTTCTCTAGACCCCCGACCATCAAGCGTGAGGCTCACAATGCCCTCTCTTTCTCCCCGCAGGAAACAATAGCCCATAATAAGTGGGTAAGGGCCATGATGTGGAGTGGGATGCCAAGGATTTGGGTCCTCATTCACTCGGAGGAACAGACTGTGGAAACCACGCGGTTGTCCGAGGAGAGAGCAGTCACCGACTGCGAGATTGGCCTCTGCCAGAGGGGAGGTTCCATTTCGGCTTCACCCAGATGACCTGTCTCAAGTGAGTAGTTCATGTCAGACAAAATGATCCTTCCCTCTCACTGACCACTTCTCACAGTATGTACATCTATGAGGCAAGGCTCTCAGGAGTAATTCCACCCTCTAACCTCCCCCCCCCCCCAACTTAACCTCCACCAGTACCACACTCCAAGATACCATCTTGAAAGTGACCATCATCAACCCCACCTCCCACCAGCGCAGAGAAACACACCTCGGTGGACAACATCAGTAGACAGGCTTCTGGGGCACAATCTTGTGAGGACCACATAGTTGCTGATGCACATCAGGTGGAGGCAGGAACATCCAAGGGTGACAGGAGTCAGAGGGCTGTTCAATCCCAGGACTCAGCTGGATCCCAGCCTGTCGACCCTCTGGACAAGGTTCTCTCAGAGCTGATGCAGATGAGAGGACACAACCGTGACATTCAGGAAAGGATGTCAGTGACAGTCAGCAACTGTAAAGCTGATTGCAGGAATCAGGTGCAGGAGATAGTGCGAGCAATTTGCGGCACCCAGGCCAAGACTGCTCAGGTGGCAACCACAGTGGACAACCTGGAGCACAACATCCATGTCTCGAGTGATGGTGTCCAAGGCAGGGATCAGTCTGTGATGATCATGGCTGAGGGCTACAGCTTCATGTCCCAATCCCTGAGAGACTATCCCAGATACAGTTGAACATTGCCAAGGTATGCCAGAGCATGGTGCAGTCACTGAGGAACATTGCTGAGGGCATCAACACCACAGTGCAGACACTGGGAGTCTCCAGGACTGGTAGTGTTAAGTGAAGCTGAGACCTCTGAAGCTCACTACAGCTGCTCTTACATCTCTGGAGTCCCACAGCACCCTATGGGCACCATCAGAGAGGAGGAATTGCTCAAGATCAACCAAGGGACTGCCAATTAGAAGGTAATGTTCTACAGTTCTTCTGCATTACCTCTCGATATTGGCACATCAAGGACCAAAGTCAAGTATTGATCTTTATAGTACCCCACTAGGTGACACTACCTCGTTAATCCCATTTCCTTTGCTGCCTGCCAACCAGTTTTCTATACATCGCAATAGATTAGCCCCAATCCCAATACTTATTTTAGTCAGCAATCTCCTCATGGATCCAAAAAGTCTGCCAAACCTCCACGCAAACCATATCCTGGTCCCTTTCATTAATGCATGTCAACCATTTAAATGTTTCCCCTGGAGGAAATCAGTGATGTTGGGGAGTCAATGAGGCAAGTGGGGTTCAGCACAAGTAACTAAAATGTATGGCTTAATCAGTAAATAGCTGGGGGCTTTCTGAACCACTCGACTCAGATACTGACTGCAGGGTAGAAGTGGTACTAGTTGAATAATCATCCTACATCATTTACATGAAAAACCAGGATGCAAGGAGAAGCAACTGTAGCATCTCAGATTCAGTATTCAGAGAGTGTGCCCCATGCAAACTGAAGGACTATTGTTGCAGCTAAAGAGGAAGGCAGCCTGAAGTACAATCTGTATATCTGGCTTTGAATAAGTTAGATTAAATGAAGAAAACCTGAAAAAAAATCAAGGTAGATTAGTTTATGTCTGATACTACTGATGTTGTTCATTCAATTCTACTCATTTAGCAGACCTTTGCTATTTCATGGTCACAGCAAAACACAAGGCAAGTTTGTCTCTAGGTTGGTTTATTTTTGTCTACAGTTCAATTTCATTACATTGAGGAGCAACAGCTCTTGGCCTCTTCATGAACACTGCAGCCACCACCAGCAGGGACAGAGACAGAATCATTAAGCCAATGGATACTCCTTGCAGAACCCAAGAAGGAGATTCAGCAGCACCTAGTGGGAGATTAGAAGATATGATATTAAGGACATGACATTTGAGGAGAGTTGACAGGTGACCTATTGAAAAGGTTCTACTTACCATTTGCTTCATGCAGTTTCTTTGACTGGAGACTCTCATATTCCAGGAAAATGGGACCAGGAGCACTCACTAATGTTCCCTTGTCGTCATTAACACTCCTGCGTCGTCTCTCTATTGGGAAGAGAAGACAGTTTTAATCCAATTCAGACTAATTGCCCAAAAAGGTGAATTAGCAAACAGCATGTGATCAAGTGAGGAGTGTAAAAGACACAGGTCTAATAGCTGAACTGTGAACAATCTTGCACTCAAGGTCTATAATGAACAAATCACTTCAGCTTCTCCTTTCAATGTTTATGCATTGATGATACTCAAGAACACCACATCTTTTACATGCAAGGAATAAAATTCATCAAGAGGGACAAAGGCAGATCTATTGAAAGGCTCCTTCAGAAGAGAGAGAAAAATGTAACCAGATATCCCTTTCACAAGATTCAAGTAACTCACTTGGGCCACATTTGGATGAACAGTCATCCTGACTAGAGGGTGAACAGACTTCAGCACTGCAGTGCAGGTAAACCTGAAAAGGGAAAAGGTTTAGGGTAAGCTTCATTTAGGTGGATGAACTAAGCTATTACAGAGAGTCTTTGACTTCTGGTGGCGGCTATGAAGGAGTAGGTCGCACATTTGGTGGCTCCCACTTGGGTTGGAACTTGACCTTTTTCTGATTTGTCATATCTGAAGTGGAAAATTGATGTTGGATACAATGGTGACAAGGAAGAAATAGGCAAAGGCTTGGGCTGAGGCTTCAACAGGAGAAATCATGGGGAGGACCAGGGTTCTGGCTTGATGATCCAGTGGTCAACAGAGCAGTTTATACAAGACGGCTTCACCAAACAGGACTGCTTGGAAGAGTCAACTGTGTGACTGGAAGCTCAAGCAAGATTGGGTGATCCAGAAAGTGGAGAAGGCGCTGGCTGAGCAGGAAGAGCATCAAGCTGCAGTGTAGTTGGGGGTGGGAATGTGGAGAACAACTGAAAAGGCTCCAGGAGAAGGTGGATGATCTAGAGAACAGATCCTGCTGGCAGAACACAAGATAGTGGGTCTCCCAGAGGGATCAAAGTAATGGATGCAGGGGGATACATAAAGTGGCAATGTTTGAGAAGCTACTGGGGGAGGGGGATGTTCACCTGACTCTTGGGAGGTGGCCAGGGCGCACAGAGCACTAGCAAGGAAGCTGTGTGAGTGACCTTTCTGCCCCCCCCCTTCCTGAGCACAACAGAGGAGAGATTCCATAGGTACCTTGACAAGGAGTGTATTCTACACTGGGCCAGGTAGATGTGGAGCTTCAAATGGGAAAATAGCGATCTGTGTATATATCAGGATCCGAGCATGGATGTAGCCAGGAGAAGCACAGGGTTCAAACAGATAAAATTGACCAGAGGTGTGTTTGGGCTGAACTTTGTTGCAGTGTTTATGTGCTCCCCCCTCCCTTTTCAGTGACTTTTTTTTTTAAAAAGTAAAAAAAAAGAGAAATAAATTTGTTACTTGTAATGCCTTTTGTTGGGGGTCTGCAGACCAGCTGCTAGAGTTAAAATTTGCATTTGCACTGATGGAGGTGAGATTGTCAAATGTTTGATCTTAGTGTTTCTCTTTTGGGCAATTTGATTGGGACTGTTTATGCTTGCATATCTGCATCCAAGTGGAGGAGAGGGAACAATAGGTGGGGAAATGTCTGGCACCTTGGGCAGGGGCCACCAAGCTAGCTCACAGAAACAGTGTTGGGGGGGGGGGGGGGGGGGGGGGGGGGGGGAGAGAAGAGCAGATATGCTTGAGGGGTTGTGTGCATAATGCGATTACTAGGGGTGGGAGTAGTTAGGGTCAGTGGCTGCCTGGGGGCAGGCTGGAGACTGGCCCAAGAAAGGTGATGGCTGATTGGTGGGAGAGGGGGTGAGAAGCCCCCCAACAAGGCTGATGACATGGAATGTAAGAGGGCTAAATGGGTTGGTTAAGAGGGCATGTGTTTGTGCATTTGAGGGGACTGAAGATGGATGTGGCAATGTTGCAGGAGACGCACCTTCGAGTAACTTACAAGGTCAGACGAAGGAAGGGTCGGGTCGGACAGGTTTTCCACTTGGGGCTGGACCCTAAGACTAGAGGGGTTGCGATCCTGATTAACAAGCGAGCGTCATTAGAGTAGGGAACAATAGTTGCAGACATGGGGTGTGTCAGTACATTATGGTCAGTGGAAAGCTGGAGGTGGTACTCGTGAACGTGCCAAATTGGGGATAGTGTGGAGTTCAGAAGGAGGATGTTGAGGAAGCTCCTGGACTTGCAGAAGCTGGTTATGGGGGTGGGGGAGAGAACTTCAGTCATTAACCCAGGGCTAGACTGATTTGCTCAAGTACAGGCAGGGTGCCAGCAATGGCAAATGAGCAAAAACATTTATGGAGCAGATGGGACCCATGGAGATTTGGGCAGCCGAGTGAAGGAGTTTCTTCTACTTGCATAAAGTATATAATGTGCATAAAGTGTAATGGGGGGGGGGGGGGGGGGGAACTTCAGACATTAACCCAGGGCTAGACTGATCTAGCTCAAGGACAGGCAGGGTGCCAGCAATGGCAAAGGAGCAAAAAAAAAAAAAAGGGAGCAGATGGGACCCATGGAGATTTGGGCAGCTGAGTGAAGGAGTTTCTTCTACTTGCATAAAGTGTACTCCCGGGTTGACTTTATCCTGAATAGGGCTTTACTGACAAGGGTAGTGGACATTGGGGTACTCCATGATAGTGATCTCGGATCATGCCCTGCACTGGGTTGACCTACAGGTGAGCAAGGAGAGTAGCCAGCGCTGCACTGGAGACTGGGTGTGGGACTCGGGTGATGAGATGTGTGGGTGGCTGACAACAGAACTATCTGCAAGTCAACAACACAAGGGAAGTTTTGGCTGCAATGGTCTGGGAGGCACTGGTTAGAGGGGAGCTGATCTCGCTAAGGGCCCACAAGGGAGAAGGCGGACAGAGCAAAGACGGACCGAAGGAAATACTACAGGTCATCAGGAAGTATGCGGAGACCCCAGAGGGAGGGCTTCAAAGGAAACAACAGAGGCTACAGGTGGAGTTTGGCTTGTTAACTAGAGGGAAGGCAGTAGAGTAGCTGAGGAAGGAGAGGGGGTGATCTAGGAATATGGAGAGCCAGCAGAATGCCTGCGCAGCAGCTTAGAAAGCAGGAGGCAGCCAGGGAGATGGGAACCTGGTCAGAGATGCAGCTGGGGTCAAAGGCATTTAAGGAATTCTACAGCAGGCTGCACGAGTCAGAACCCCCAGCTGGGCCGGAGGGGATGAGGCAATTCTTAGGGGGGGCTGAAGACGACTTGGTGGAAGGGCTGGGGCCCCGATCAGGTTGGAAGAGATAGCAGATGGGCTGAAGGCCATGCAGTCGGGTAAAGCACTCGGATCAGATGGGTAACCAGTGGAGTTTTAAAACTTTCTGGGATATTGGAGGGGGGAGGAAAAAACGAGGGTATTTAATGAGGCAAGGGAGAGAGGGTCTTTCCCCAACAATGTCACAGGTCATTATCTCATTGATCCTGAAGCAGGTTAAGGACCTGGAGTTATGCAGGTCCTACAGACCCATCTCCCTACTTAATGTAGACGCAATTGTCGGTAAAGACCTTGTGTCCCAGACGTGATTGAGGAGGACCAGACAGGATTTGTTAAGGGGAGGCAGTTGGTGGTCAATGTAAGAAGGCTGTTGAATGTTCTCATGATGCTCCCAGAGGGTACAGACGTAGAGGCAGTGGTCACAATGGATGCAGAAAAAGACATTTGACTGGGGTTATCTGTGGGAGGTACTGGGACGATTTGGATTTGGTGGGGCTTCATTGACTGGGTCAGGCTGCTCTTATCAGGTGCCTGGGGCAAGGCAAGTGTTCGGATGAACAGGCTGACATCAGGCTATTTTAAGCCGCATGGGGGGGGGGGGGGGGGGCAGGCACTCGTGAACTTGTGATTATTACTGGGTGACGAATATAGCAATGATTAGGAAGTGGAAGTGGATGGGGAAGTTGGTGTGAGAGTCAGTAGATGTGCCATCTTGTAAGGGCACTTGTTTGGGGGCATTAGTAACAGTACCTCTACCATTCCCACTGGCATGCTACTCCACCAGCCCTGTGGTGGTCACAGCCCTGAGAGTCTGGAGGAGACATGTGGGAGCATTGGTCTGGTCACCAATTTGCAATAACTGGTTTGCCCCAGGAGAGGTTAGATGGAGGGTTCCGGGGGTGGCAGAGGGCAGGGATCAAGGGGATGGATATATGTTTATAGAAGGGAGCTTTCCCAGCTGGAGGTGAAATTTGAACTGATGGGAGGAAATGAATTTAGGTACCTGCAGGTGCCAGACTTGGTACTTAGGCAGGTCTCAACCTTCCTGCTCCTACCACCAAGTGGGATATAGGATACGGTAGTTTCCAGAGTGTGGGTGGGTGGGAGAAGGGAGGTTTTTGGACATTGGGGTCAGAGGAAACACAGACCAAGGAGCTGAAACACAAATGGGAAGAGGTATTAGGAGGAGAGATAGAGGATGGTCTCTGGGCAGATGTATTAAGTAGTCAATGTGTCCACAATGTGTGCCAGGCTCAGCCTGATCCAATTTGGTTTCTCACCACCAGGCTGACAGTGAGCCAGATGAGCCCCCGAAGTCAGAGACTTGGCTAACTGACATGACTAGCTTTATCTGGAGAAAATAAAGTTTGCCCCGAGAGGGTCAATGTTAGGGTTCGCCTGGAGTTGGCAGCCATTTGTTGACTTCTTTAGGGAAAATTAATCATGAGCAGAAGGGGGGGGGGGGTAGTTTAGTGTTGAGTAGGAGGCTATAAAAAGGTGGGACCCGAGAGAGGGGAAGACGATTTTGCATTACGTTTATAATTGTATGTACACCGTTTTTGTTACTGTTAAAAAAACATAAATACCTTAATAAATGTTTTTTTTCCTTTTAAACTGTCTTTGTTACCTTTCTAGTGAGGGGTTGCTCCAACTTTCCATCCAAGAAAACAAAGGTCTTCACTTCAAACCGCTTGTGATGGGTTGGGAACTTCAGGCCAGTAAACACACCCACTGGGTGTAGAAGAGTCAGATAATCATCACCTTCATAGGGGCATCTGTTACCAACAAAGTGATTTGAGCCCTTCTTGTCAATGCAATATTTCACAAACATTCCATTGTTCTAGCTGGCTCAAACCCATGTGGAATAATGCTGAAGGTCAAGAATGTTAATGACTAACTGAGACGGAGGGGAACTACGTCTTAGTGGTGAATGTGGAACTCGCTGCCCCACAGTGTGGTAGAATCGGAGTCTTAAATAGCTTAAAGAAGGAGTCACATATTTATGACTTAAAAAACAGGATAAAGGTGTGGTAGGCTATATTAGGGAGTATCACAATACCTAGTACGAGTGGTAGAACCTGCCTGCTGGTTCCACCCAGCAGTCGGGGCATAAAATTCTGTGTTTCAACCACAGCTGCTGGGGTAACTACTTGTTCATTAAAGCCTTCAATTGGACTACAATCTCACTTCAGTAGTGATTGATTATCAAATGACTGAATTGCTTACTACTGCTCCTAATCCCCATGGTCCCATGTAACTAGAGCCAAAATGTTGGAATTCTATGAAACTATCAAATATCAGATACTCGATTTAAAAACATTTAGCTACACTGAATCCCGATTGCAGGAGGCCAATAAGCTACTATGAAAGGGCATCTTTGAATACATGGATGTGAACAGAACAGACTACAGAAGTGCAGAAGATTTTACTTTAGATGTTAGTTATAATCACCTCATGAGACCTGAAGGGCCCGTTCCTGTGTTGCACTTTAACCCCATGTCACCCACCTAACTTTGGCACGAGCATGGCCAGCCTAACTGACACCTTGTGCAAACAGACAATTATCCAAGGTTGAAATTTAACCCAGCTCCCTGACACTGAGGCAGTGCTAACCACTTCACTGTGCTGCCTTCATTGACCAGAGGGAGTTATAATTCCTGAAGAATGAAACCATGGGTGATCATCAACTACATGTTTCCAAATATTACTGGCTGTTGTATTGGTTCCTGAAGGGAGGGGATGTCAAAAGATACAGGCTAGTGACCTGAAAGACTGGCCAAAAACATCAATATATCCCAAGTTCTCGCCCAGTGAGTTCATGGCTACTCAGGTTATATTGCCCCTTGAACTGTCTAAAATCTGTTAGCCTTCATATTCATACTTACCCATCCACCAGTAGGCTCCATTGCACCTCATGGTCAGGGGCAGGAACAGGAGTTGCCCAGCAGTCATGCAGCCTCAGGACAATCATTGGGTCAGTGCGATCCAGGACACGAACCTCCACAAACACTGGTTCCTGAAGGATTCTCCGAATGGGGTAGTCACTATCCACATACCAGGAACTGTAATCACCATCTGAGGGGCAGACACAAGAAGCAGTCACTCCCTGTATGGATACATCCCCACTGCTTCCATAAACCATTACCCAGCTCTACCTTTTGCTATTCGCAATTCCAGTTCCAGAATCCCATCTTCAGAAGCAGGAGGTGGAGGAGAAACAGTGTAAACTGTGACATTGATCTGCAAGCCAGTCTCTTGACTTCCTGTGTACTTGCACTGGACATGCAGGCTGCAGAGAGACAGAAGTAGTTGGAGCTTCATTTAGCCACACGTCCCCTCCCAATACCAACATCTCCCACCATCCCCCTACCCGAAGGTGCTGTCCCGGGTTATTGAACCCAGCTTCCCAGTCTGAATCATCCTCTTCCCGAAGACATCTGTTTCATATATCAAGGATCCATCTTCCTCCTGCAATGAGGCTGTTTTAATAAGAAGCTGACTCATTTAGTGGGAAAATGCTTTGACCCTTCAATACTCACCCGCTTGCTGGAGCCACAAGAGGTAATTGGAAAGTGGAAAGTCACAAATTGGGCAGTGGTTAGTTTAGGCTTGCACTCAGCCTCTTGTCCATCCTTCACATACAGAGATGACAGGTTGAGGGCAGGACGGGTCAGGTTGCTGGAGATCACGATGAGGAACTGACCATCAGCTGTGCACACTGCAAAGAGAGAAAATCATTGCCACTGCTCCTATTGGTGGTCAGGGACCCCAGATCAAAAATCCATAAACAGCTCTTCAATTGATGGAGCAACGATGCATTTCTGACAAACCACAGGAAAGTCAGCATGGAGTTGAGTGATGCTGCAAACTAAACACCCCATCCCAAAGACAGGCAAGAGGATTGACAACTCCCAATTATTGAATTGGAAGAGCCTTCCATTTATATTCTGAAACCATCCATTCCAATGCAGTAACTCAACTGAACCACTTGCATAGTGTGGTGACGTACCACAAGACAATACCAGCTCCACCTGCTCAGATTATAGTCACTAGTGTTAATATCCACTGCTTCCACCACCCTTGTGGACAGAGTGCTCCAGATCTCTCTCACCTCTTCAGAATTTTTTTTTCTTTCAATTTAGGGTACCCAACTCTTTCTCTCCCTCCTCCCCCCCCCCCCCCCCCCCCAAATTAAGGGACAATTTAATGTAGCCAATTCACCTATCCTGCACATCTTGTTTGTGTGGGTTTCACCCCACAACCCAAAGGAAAGAATGGCAAACCCCACAGGAGTGACCCAGGTCAGGGATTAAACCAGGGGCCTTGGAACCACAAGTCAGCAGTGCAAACCACAGTTTGGAAATAGGAACGGGGAGGGAAAAAAAGCATTAACACAATTGGAAAAACAATTTACTTCCTCAGGATGGGGTGGCATTATTGCACAGTTGTCTGCATGTTCACCTCAGGTCTGCACAAGTTTCCTCCCTTGTCCAAAGACGTGTACACAGGTGGATTGGCCAAGTTAAATTGTCCTTTAGTGTCCAAAGGGGTTGCTGAGTTACAGGGATAAGAGTGGAGCTGTGGGCTTAAGTACAGTGGTCTTTCCAAGGGCCAGTGCAGACTGGGCTGAATAGCCACCAACTTTACTGTAAATTCTAGGATTACAGTCCTGCCAAACAGCTAGCCATCAAATGTGACATGTCACCATTTGGTCACACTGCATGGAATATGTCAGCAAGGAACTGGTCATTTCACCTCCCAGATACTTGTCACAGCTGAGAACTACTGCATGCAAATTGAGAAAAAGGATCTGGTAGTTGTCTTTGCCAAAGACTTTCCACCAACATGTTTCATGGTAGCACTGCTGCCTCACATCACCAGGTACATGGGTTCAGTTCCAGTGTCAGGTGGCTCTGTGCAGCTCATATAGAATCAAAAAGATAGGCAGGATAATGGGGATCAGGGAGCATGGGCTTAGGTAGGGTGCACTTTCAGAGGGTCAGTGCCAACTCAATGGGCCAAATGGACTCCTTCACTGTAGGGATTCTGATTACAACCACTTACAGCACAAAAAGCACAATCCCTTGCTCCAGATCTTATTCAGTGCTCCCAGTCCTTGCCAGCTAGTGGGACAAGTTTGCTCTTCTCCTCATCAGGGGCCATCAATCATGTACACCTGAAATCTCCATCAATGATTCATTATCCAACACAAAGACAGCATCCACCACATTCCTTTCATCTACCTGCATAACAGGTTTTGCTTTGTAAAAAAACATCAGCTCTCCTCAACTCCAACCAAAAAAAGCTTTCATGTAGGATTTCAACTTGACAAGTCAAACTGACAAGAATTATATTCCAATTTGAAACCTTCACCATATCTAGACATGGAAAGATAATATCCAAGCCCTTTCACCATCTGCATGGGTACTTACCTGGGCTGCAAGCCACCAACAGCAGTGACCAATCTACTCCAAGCAGAGCCACTCTTTCAATTGTCACACCATCCACTGCATTAGATTCCTCAATGGAAGGATTCTAGTCTTACCCTGTACCTTGTCCCCAAAAAACACTCCTGTAGACACATGGCCTAATTGACACATTTCCCAGCAAAATCCCTTTCCTGGTTGGGCTACAAACATTCTGGTCAAGAAAGGTCCCCTGAACACATTTCAGAAAACCCTCTCCCTCAGTTTTTGCACCTGTCTCACTGAAAGCCTACAGAAAACTCCCAAAATGCACGACAGAGCAAACTAAAAATCTCAGGTTTGACTAAACTATCCCATTAGGATTTCTCTTCAATAAGGGGTCAATTATTTAGACCATTGAAAAAATTCCCCAAATTAACCTCATTTGTTTATCTCTTCTTGTGATTCTCTAACACCGGTAACAAAGCCTCAGCTGCCTTCAATATGATAGCGGAATTCCTGGCGTTGGGAAGGTTAAACCCATCCCCACAACCCAGTTAGTTCACTCACTCCAGCTGAGGAATTCCCTCCATTCCTATTCTCCATTACACAGTGAGACAGCAACAAATCCCGGGAACAGATCCTGATTTGCCAAGTTGGATTTTCTCTCTTCACTAGTCTCCCCCCTAGACTGGGGAGAGGGTTTGTTACCTGGACTCTTTCTCAGATTGTAGAAACAGGGATGGTGACTGGAGCTCTGCGGGTCAAAGCAGCAACCCTGGCGGCTGCACTCGGTACTGCTGACCCCGGAGTGACCGCACTCAAATCTCCAGCCTGGCTCTGGGACACAAACATCATTCCCGAGGAGTGGCGGCTGGGCTGAGAGCAAGGAGCCGGCCAGGAGGCAGAGAGAACAAACACCCAACCAACGTCCCATCCTGGTTACTGAGTCAGGATAATGACTTCCCCAAACACCAGCCCGTTTTATAGCCGGGAACACCCTCCAATCCCATTCCCACGGGATACTCGGGAATGTATTCAGCATCTTTAATGGGGTCAAACTGTCAGCCTGTCTCCATTCCTGCTCCAAATGGCACTTTCACAAACTGGCACACTCAATTCTGTTCCAGGAGAGAAAGTTTAGCTGGATTGGAAAGTAAGATATAGGTAATTATATACTGTCATCACCATCTCCCTATAGTACAGGGTAGGGTTCCCAACCCTCCAGGATTGGCCTGGAATCTCCAGGAATTTAGGATCAATCTCCAGGACAATGCGCTGTACGACTCTGGAGAAAAATCACTGCGACATTTTTGATACTTTGCGAATTTTTTGGAACATTTTTGTTCAAGATATTGGTGTAAAAAATATCGAAAGATTTGGGGGAATATTTAGTTCGTTAAAAAGTAAATGTTACAAATGGACAAGGCAAACTAAAGGACTAAACCACAGTGGTGCAGTTACATAAAGAAAGCCACGTAGGTATTGAACAATAATCAAAGAGAAAATGCTGGAAAATCTCAGCAGGTATGGCAGCATCTGTAGGGAAAGTAAAGAGCTGAAGTTTGGAGTCCAGATGACCTTTTGTCAAAGCAGTCGAACAGTGTGTTCAGCGGTGTTGAACAGTAAACATGTGGAGATGCAGGTGTTTGACTGGGGAGGGCACAGTCAGGTGACTGACCTGGTGAAGGAGCTATGCTCCAAAAGCTAGTGATTCCAAATAAACCTGTTGGACTTTAACCTGGTGTAAGACTTCTTACTGAACAGTAAACAGGCAGCAAGAACACAAGGTCAGCAGCAGATCGCAGCAACACGCCTGCAATATCCTCACCAAGGTGTCCATTCGGGCCATTCAGCCATGTTCTCCCCCTCCTTTGCAGTTCCCAGCAATAGAGTCACACCATGCAGGGTGCGCTGGAGAGATCGGATACCCTAGCCTCTGTACCAACGTCAGTGACAAGACATCACACAGCCTCTGTTCCACAGCAGTCAGCAACAAACGAACAAACCCTTGACCTCCCGGCCAAGGCCATTGGACAGGCAACAGTATAATAAGGACAGCAGCACTCGACAAAACCACTCCTCCCACTCCCCGCAATCGGGTCAGTCCAACCCATTATCGGCATCAGGTCAGTCCACCCCGACACGACCCTCACTCCAGGCCATGGCAACAGAACAGGTGACAATAAACACACACACGGTCTGCAGGTGCCAGTGGCCATCAATGGGTGTGGGCAGCAGTCACCACTCACAGTTCCCTCCAAACATACGGAAGGTCACCAAGCAAACAAAAGGAAAGGGAATGGGGGACAAAACAAAGAAAGGGTGGGGGGAGAGGCTATTTGACTGACAGTCACAATTGTGTAATGACTCTTTTAGCTTTCCAATTGGTGGCCATTCGTCACACAGATGGGTGTGTTGGCCAATGAGCAGCTGGATCTTGGGGGAAGGTCATGTGAGAAACCAGGAATATATTTAATCACAGTTTGCAATGCTACAAAGGAATCATAGAATTCCTACAGTGCAGAAAGACACCATTCGACCCATAAAGTCTGAATTGCCATATACCCGTAACTTAACCTGTCCATCTCTGGACACCAAGAAAAAATTTATCATGGCCAGTCCCCCAATATTTGGACTGTGGGAAGAAACCGAAGCACCCAGGGGAAACCCACACAGACACGGGGAGAACTGGCAATCTCCACACAGATCTATCAAATCTCATCCCAACCTTCCTTTCTCCAAGGAAAGCAGTCCCAAACTTTCAGATCTATCATCATAGCTACAGTTGTTATATCCCTGAATTAATTCTTATGAATCTCCTCTATCCAATGCCTTCCCATCCTTCCTCAACCAGAACTGGATGGGGATCTCCAGATGGGGCCGAACTAGTGTCTTATACATGTTCAGCATTACCTCCTTATTCATAGACTCAATGCCGCATTAATAAAGCCTCAAATTCTATATGCTTCATGACTGTCTCTCTCAACCTGCCCTGCATCTTCAATGCCTTATGTACATTTACACTGAGGTCCTACTGTTCGTGCACCCCGTTTAGCGTATCAACCTTTATTTATACTCTCTCTCCATATTCTTCCTGCCAAAATGCATCACCTCTGACTTCCCTACATTGAACATCATCTGCCACTTGTCTGCCCAATCCACCAACATGTCCGTGTCCTTTTGATGTTCAAGACTATCCTCATCACAGTTGACAATGTTTCCAATCGACGACTTCCGGTTGCGGCTATTACCAGCTAGGTCGCACGTTTGGCTGCTCCTGTTAGGAAGGTGTTTTCGGGCCGATTGGAGGGCCCCTAACGGCGCTGGAACGGCAATTCCCGGTGGGGGAAGGTTCCCAGAGGAGAACCCCGAAAAATTTATGGTCGTCACCCGAAGTGGGGCAGGAAAAAAAGGGGCAGCAGCTCCCCGAAAAAAGCGGGGGAAGAAATCCAAAATGGCGGCCGGCGGCGCACCCGAGGACTGGAGGAAATGGGCGTAGGAGCAGCAGGCCGTTCTCCTGCGCTTCTTCACGGAGCTGAAAGTGGAGCTGCTGGAGTCGATGAACGCGACGACCACCAGGCTGATGGGGGCACAGGCGACCCAAGAGGCGTCAATTCGGGAGCTGCAGCAGGAGATGACTGTGAGGGAGGAGGAGGCCACGGTCCTCGTGGGAAAGGTGGAGGTGCACGAGGCACTCCACCTGAGATGGCAAAACCGATTGGAGGAGATGGATACCCGCATGAGGCGGAAAAACCTGACAATGTTTCCAATCGTCGTATCATCAGGAAATTTTGAAATCGTGCCTTGAACACCAGTCTAGGAGGGTCATTAATATATAATCTGGAAAAACAAGGATCCCAACATTGATCCCTGAGGAACTTCACCACAAACCTTCCTCAAATCTGAAAAACAATCATTTATCACTACTCTCCGTTTCCTGTCACTCGGCTAATTTCTTATCCAAGTGCCTACTTTCCCTTTGGCTAGAATTCTGCTCACAAGTCGGTTCTGTGGCACTGTTTTTGAGCGTTTTGTAAATCTATTTACATCACGTCAAAAATATTACTTGTATCAACCTTCTCAAAAAACTCCAGCAAGTTAGTTAAACATGATTTTCCTTAAAGTGATCCATGCTCTGTTTCTTTAATTATCCTAACCTGGTCTCAGTGACCATTGATTTTATTTTGAGTTGCAGTATCCAGAAGTTTCCCTACCACTGAAGTCAAACTGACTGGTTTGTTGTTATCCTTGCACCTTTTTTTAAACAAGGCTGTAACATTCACAACTCTCCGGATCTCTGGCACCATCCCTGTGACTTAGGAAGACCAGAAGATATCATTAGTGCCCCTGCAATTTCCACTCTCATTTCCCTCAGTATCCTTGGCTGCATCTCATGCACTTCTGGGACCTTATCTACTTTAAGTAAAGAAAGCTTTTTATTCATATATTTTGTTAGAGTTTTATTCATTTTACAAATAACGCGACAAACTTTCAAACATACACCGGCACAGTACAGAACAAGCACTTCGACTCTATGCATCCTTCCTGTTTATTCCCTGATTTCCCCTTTCATTTTGCCATTATTATTTTGATCCAAGGATGATTAATGAACATGCAACTTTAAGTCAAGTAGAAGAATGCAGACGTTACAGGTGGGAGCACTCTGCTAGATTGATCAGGAAGAGCTTCAGACCTGTCGGTGGAGAGAGAGAGATGGGGTCGGACTCGGTTTGATTGGTTGCTGGCGGCCAATGAATTGACCCAAAAGGCCGCACTCTGCACAGTAACAGGTGATGATTGGATCCTATCCCAATGAAATGGTTTTCAGAGTCCCAAGGAGTTTCAGTTTGATCCTGGTAGTACGAGACAAGGACTTGCTACTCTCTCTCTCTCCTCCGTGTTTTCTGTGAGTGCTGTATTTCTGAAGTAACAGAGGCCTGAATGAAACCACAATAAAAACAACAAACTGAAAGCAAAGTATGAAGATGAGGGAGGTGCTGCAGACAACCAGCTCAATCAAAGACTCTTTTTCCTTTTACTTATGACGTTTATCCCTTTCCACTCCTCTGTGTTTGTCTGTTGTGTGTGTGTGTGTGTATAGAGGGTGGGGGGAAGCTAAAATGGGGAATTAGAAGTTAGCTAATTATTTCATTTAATATAAATTTAGAGTAGCCAATTATTTTTTTCCAATTAGGAAACCAAGGGGCTGGTTAAGCACACTGGGCTAAATCGCTGGCTTTTATAGCAGACCAAGGCAGGCCAGCAGCACAGTTCAATTCCTGTACCAGCCTCCCTGAACAGGCGCAGGAATGTGGTGACTAGGGGCTTTTCACAGTAACTTCATTTGAAGCTACTTGTGACAATAAGCGATTTTCATTTCATTTCATTTCATTTCATTTAAGGAGCAATTTATGATGGCCAATCCACCTCACCTGCACAGCTTTCGGTTGTAAGGGTGAAACCCTCGCAGACACGGGGAGAATGTGCAAGGAGTTAGATAATAATTAACCTATTGTATTTGCTATATATTTCATTCCAGTTCTTGTTATAAATAAACAGTAATTGTGTTTACATTTACAATCCCGGTGACTGTAATTATTGGCTAGCCAAAGCTCAAAGACTTCAGATACTTCTCGAAGAATTAATGGTTAATTCACTTGTGTTGTGTCTCCGGGTCAAGTGGGGCTGGAATTGACTGTGTACTAGCCCAGCTTGTCATAATACTGCATGCATAAAACAGAAAAAGGCAGGAGAATGCCACAACATTGGTTCATAAACTTTGTGCCTTTAACTATATAACAGACCAGCAGGGCAGCATGGTGGCACAGTGGTTAGCATTGCTGCCTACAGCGCTGAGGACTCGGGTTCGAATCCCAACCCTGGGTCACTGTCTGTGTGGAGTTTGCACATTCTCCCCGTGTTTGCGTGGGTTTCACCCCCACAACCCAGAAGATGTGCAGGATAGGTGGATTGCCCACACTAAATTGCCCCTTAATTGGAACAAATAATTGGGTACTCTAAATTTATTTTTTAAAACTATGTAACAGACCAGAGAATAAGGGGGAAGAGGTTAAACAATGTAGATGAAGTACAAGATGCACACCTTTACATAGAGCAAATTCACAATGGTACTGCATTACTTATGGAAAAATTTGTAGGAGCAGGTCACATATAGTCAAGCTTTTAAATTTGAGATACGGGTCCTGCACTTTTCAGAATGTATCTGGTTTGGAACAGAGTACGGAAGTCAGCAACTCCCTAGGAATACACTCCATAATTATTCAATGCCAAATTTTAATTGTAGGATACTTGTCACGAATTCAGGAATAAAGGATATTTTTCCATCCTGAAAACGTTAGGATGCTATAAAGTCTTTTTTTCATTAACGTCAATCAATACCCGAACATTGGTGTGGAGATGCCGCGTTGGACTGGGGTGGGCACAGTAAGAAGTCTTACAGCACCAGGTTAAAGTTCAACAGGTTTGTTTCGAACCACTAGCTTTCGGAGCAATTTCGGCGGGATTTCTGCCATTGCGGTGGTCTCGTGGACAGGTCATGGCAGATCGGTGGCCTCGTGGCAGGAGACATCCGGAGGAAGCATGATAACTGGTGGAGCAATGCGATCAGGTGGTGGGCGGGGAACTCTCCGCAGCGCCCTCCTGTTGCACCGGAGAATGGAGCTGTTAGCCATTTGAACAATGAAAGACCTTGGGGCGGCCTTCCTGACAACAACGGCTGGGGCTGACCAACATCCCTCAGGCAACTGGACGCGAACAACATCTGCTGGAGCCAGCGCAGGCAGATCCGTGGCATGAGCATCATACGTGATCTTCTGCTGGTCCCTGGACCGCTGCACATTTTGCAGCACCATGAGGTGGCCAAGATCTGGAATATGGATGGCTGGAACAGTCATCAACAGGTTGCGGTTCATGAGCAGCTGCACCGGAGACAAACCAGTCGACAGAGGGGCTGCTCTGTAGGCCAGCAGCGCCAAGTTGAAACCAGAAGCATGAGTCTGCAGCCTTGCACAACAGCCGCTTGACAATATGGACCCCTTTCTCGGCCTTCCCGTTTGATTGCGGGTAATGGAGACTGGAGGTGATGTGACTGAAGTTGTAGGGTTGTGCAAAGTCGGACCACTCTTGGCTATAGAAACATGGACCATTGTCACTCATTACTGTGAGTGGTATCCCGTGCCTGGCAAACATCTCTTTACAGGCTTTGATGACTGACTTGGACGTGAGGTCCGACAGTTTCACCACTTCCAGGTAATTGGAGAAGTAGTCGACCAAGAGCATGTAGTCACTCCCATTGGCGTGAAAGAGATCTATCCCCACTTTAGACCACGGAGAGGTCACAATCTTGTGCTGTTGCAGTGTTTCCTTGGGCTGAGCCGGTTGAAACTTCTGGCAGGTTGTGCAGTTGAGTACCGTGTCAGCAATGTCCTCGTTGATGCCAGGCCAGTAAACTGCCTGCCGAGCTCTGTGTCGTCATTTCTCCAACCCCCAGGTGACCCTCATGGATCTGTCTGAGCACCATAGCTTGCATACTTTGAGGAATGACGATCCTATCTAGTTTAAGAAGGATTCCCTCAACAACCGTTAGCTCGTCCTTAACGTTAAAGAACTGGGGACATTGCCCCTCTTGCCAGCCATGGGCGAGTTGTTGCATCACGCGCTGCAGTCGAGGATCTTTGACAGTTTCTTCGCGTATTTGGACCACTCGTTCATCAGTGGCTGGGAGGTTGCTGGCACACAACTGCACCTGTGCCTCTATGTGGCAGATGAAGTCGCCCTGTTCACACGGCGTGGTGATGGATCGGGATAGGGCATCCACGACGATCAGCTCCTTACCCTATGTGTAGATGAGTTTGACGTCATATCGGCGGAGACGAAGAAGGATTCGCTGTAGTCGAGGTGTCATGTCATTTAAATCCTTCTGGATTATGTGGACTAAAGGTCTGTGGTCTGTTTCCACCGTGAACTTTGGCAGGCCGTATACGTAGTCATAAAACTTGACTATTCCTGTCAGGAGACCCAAGCACTCCTTTTCGATCTGGGCATACCGTTGCTCGGTTGGCGTCATGGTCCTGGAGGAATATGCCACTGGAGCCCAGGACGCGGACTCATCTCGCTGGAGGAGCACCGCCCCAATGCTGGCCTGGCTTGCGTCAGTAGATATCTTGGTGTCCTTGGTTGGGTCAAAGAAAGCCAGTACTGGGGCTGTGGTGAGCTTCGCCTTCAGCTCAAGCCACTCCTTTTCATGTGTGGGCAGCCAGTGGAACACTGTTGACTTCTTTACGAGATGACGGAGGGCCGTGGTGTGGGCTGCTATATTGGGAATGAATTTCCCAAGAAAATTTACCATCCCGAGGAAGCGGAGGACTTCCTTCTTGCCCTCCGGGGTCTTCATGGCGTTGATCATCAGCACCTTATCGGCGTCAGGTTGTACACCCTGCTGTGAAATGTTGTCACCCAGAAACTTGATAGCGGATCGACCAAATGAGCATTTGGCCCTGTTGAGCTGGAGGCCATTTTCATGAATCCGCTGGAAGACCTGTTTGAGGTGAGCAATGTGATCCTCGGGCGTTGTGGACCAGATGATCACTTCGTCCACATAGACTCGCACCCCCTCGATGCCCTTCATCATTTGCTCCATAATGCGATTAAATACTTTGGAAGCTGATATGATACCGAAGGGCATGCGGTTGTAGCAATACCTGCCAAACGGAGTGTTAAACGTGCACAGCTTCTGACTGGACATGTCCAGCTGTATTTGCCAGAAGCCACGGGAGGCGCCCAGCTTAGTGAAGAATTTGGCATGAACCATCTCACTGGTTAACTCTTCGTGCTTCGGGATCGGGTAGTGCTCTCGCATGATGTTGCGGTTCAGGTCTTTGGGATCAATGCAAATGCGGACTTCACCAGAGGGTTTTTTTATGCAGACCATGGAGCTGACCCAGTCTGTTGGTTCCGTGACCTTTGAGATGATGCCCTGGTCTTGGAGGTCTTGTAGCTGCTTTTTCAGATGATCCTTGAGAGGAGCTGGCACCCGGCGTGGTGCATGGATCACTGGGGTGGAATTCGGCTTGAGCAATATCTTGTAGCGATATGGGAGCATGCCCATTCCATCAAACACGTTGTGGTATTGCGTGAGAATGTCGTCAATCTCGGCCTGGAGAGTCACATCGGGCGAGGCAGTCGCCGGTGTCGAGGACATGGTGTGGTCTCGCTGGACCAGATTCAGGAGCTTGCAGGCGTGAGCACCGAGGAGGGACGCCCTGTCAGGCCGGACGATCGCGAATCGTAATGTTGCCTTGATTGCCTTGTGAGGTACCCCTAGCTGACACGATCCACTGGCAGCTATGGCATTGGCATTGTAGTCAAGGAGCTGGCAGGCTGGTGGAAGAATGCTTGTTTGGTCACGGATGCTGTCGAGATGTGACTGTGATATGAGGTTCGCAGACACGGCGGTATCCAGTTTAAATCGGATGCGAGCCTGGTTGACTGTGAGGACAGCACACCACCCGTCGTTGGGATCCACACTGAGGATCGAAAGGCGGTTTACAGGTGCGGTGGAGACCAGCTCACGTGTCGTTATGATGCCCACCCGATATGGAGACTCGAGGCAGTCAGCATCGGGGCTGTTGGGCTGTCGGGATCAGAACCCTGCATGCCTTGTTGTACGCAGCAGACACGTCTGCGCTGCAGCTGGGATCGCTGGCTGATGATCGGTGGAGCGGACTTGCAGAAGGCCGCGTAATGGCCAGGCTTCCCACACTGTAGACATCGCCGTCCTTTGGCTGGACCATTGCCGCTTTAAATGGACGGAGCCACAATTCGGACACGTCATGGCGCTTATGTCAGCGCGTTCCGTGCGCCATCGCGCATGCGCAGTGCGGTCGGCCGACGTACACACCTGTGCATTAGGGATTTCGGCCTCGTCGTCCACCCGGTTGTGGCACACATGGGTAGCGACCTGGGAAATGCAGGCGAAATGGCCACTCTCCTCGATGCTCAAGCCTCGCATTTTTGCAATGGCCTGCACCCGTTCTGCCAGCTTTGCAGTTTCTGCCGCCCTGATGTGGGAGTAACGATTCTTGGCATGCTCATGGACAACGCACGTCTCGATAGCGATGGAGAGGGTCAATTGTTTGATTTTGAGGAGCTGCTGCCACAGGGAGTTGGACTGGACCCCGAAAACGATCTGATCCCGGATCATGGAATCAGCCATCAAGTCATTATTACATGACTGCGCTAGGATGCGGTGATGGGTCAGGAAGGACTGAAAAGGTTCATCCTTATCCTGAAGCCTCTGTTGGAAAATGTACCGTTCAAAGCTCTCATTCACCTCATTGTCGCAGTGGCTGTCGAATTTTAGCAGAACTGTCTTGAATTTCGACTTGTCTTCGCCATCGGCAAACGTAAGCGAGTTGTAGATATAGATGGTGTGATCCGCCACAGTCGACAGGAATAGCGCGATCTTCCTGGCATCCAATGCAGCCTCGAGGTCGGAGGCCTCAATATACAGGAGGAACTTTTGCTTGAAGACTTTCCAATTGGCGGCGAGGTTGCCGGAGATGCGGAGCTGCGGAGGAGGCTGGATGTTTTCCATTTCGCTGGATGGCTGCTTGCTGGTCATTGCAGATTCACTTGAGGTAGGTTCGTTAGGATTAATAGCACTCTGGTACCATGATGTGTTAGGCAGGTTGGTTCGACGTTGACTGCAACTGGATGCAGTGAAGTTAGAAACAGACGTCTGACACAGGAGATGATCCAACACTGTCTTATTTAACCAGTGGACTGCTGTACATGTTCAGCTGTGGGATGACACTCTACTAATCTAACTGATGACCTCTTACTGGCTTGACCAGACTTACTAGCTACCGCATGGTGATAGTGCTCACTAGCTTGTGCACTCTGACTGTCTCAGTAGCTGGGTCCTGAGAGAGGGAGAGTCTTAATGCCCTGTGGCCTTTTTAGTGGTGGTGTCCTGTCTGGTGATTGGTTGTTCTGTGTTGTGTGTTCACTGGTCATCCTGTGTGTCAATCACTGCCTCTCTGCATCTCATTATATACATGAGTGGATATTATGACAACTGTAATGTGCAAACACTGCAATATTTTGAATGGAGTCTCCTTCATTCTATTACATACCAACGTTTTATTGGCATATTTCCATATACTACCCCAGGTCTCCTCATCAGTATTCACTGTGATGTCTTTCTCCCAAGACCACAGGATTTCCCAATATACTCACACCGGAACTAGATACAAAGTGTCTCAAAACCTGCTAATTAACTGTTTATGATCATTAAAAATCAGGATTTTTTTTAAACCGAGGAGATCGAACATCAGAAAACACAGTTGTCTTATTTAGGATAAAGTCTCTAAATTTCACATATTTAAAAAAGGAGTGCATTGGGATATCAAATTGCTGCAATAGCTGCTCAAAAGATAACAACTGGCATAGCCTCAGATTTCATAAAATTCATTTTGTAACCGGAGAAAATACTAAATCTATCTATTAACCAGTATTACCATCATAAACATACAGATAAGCAGAAGAAAAGATGGATATCTAACACGCAGCCCAACTACCCCCATTTACACAGTGGTAGGAGGAGAATGCTGAAGGGTGTCTTCCATTCAAATAATGGGGATCCCTGAGATTCTTTAGCATTAAATATTAAATTTAGTGCTCAATTATTAACACCTCCCAACAGATATGATAAGTGGCAAGATATGATAAGACAAGAGGCATTATCACAGGGAGAGAGTCCAGATATTTCAATGAGCTACAGACTGTTACTCCAAATTATTGCCTTCAATGGACTTCACAAATCCAAGCATCAGGCAGATTATCGAATATCTTTGCAACGTTATCAGATATAATCCTCAATGTTGCAGTATAAAGCAGGGCATAATTCACTCCAGCCACCTTAAGCTGTTTCTAACTTCGGCAAAGTCTCCATGCTTTTGTTGCCTTGCCACCAAGAAATCCTGGAAAAACAAGACCATTGTCCCCTCGTGCAGCCACTTCCCACCACAAACTTGTCACCTCCAGCACCCTCTGCTGATCCATGAAGTTGTTGTGGTGATATGCATCACTGTAAATACACAAGGGGATAATGTAAATACACTACAACTAAGCAAACATTAGAGGGAGCACCAGAGACGTCATGATATGCAGACATACAGCTAATGAACACATAGAATAGGACACGACCAATGGGCAGTCAAGACACCCAGAGGTGACACTACCACAAGGGGGCATTACACAACCCATATATAAGCACAGGGCACACATGCTCTGTCTCTTTTCCACAGGCGGCACTGAGAGAGTAGGACAGGGGCAGATCAGAAGCACCACACCCACCTTAGAGCAGACAGGTTAGTTAGACTGAGTTACTATAGCAAGATTAGCCAGAGAGTCGAACTCAGAGAGAACTGTGCTAATGGTTCAATAAATCACATTGAACTTACTTCAAAGTCTGGAGTATCTTTTGGTCAAAGCTGCATCGAGTTGCAGCCTACGTTATCCCTGAGTACATGACACAACAGTTGTGAAAGTGAATAATTACAGGCCAGAGGCATTGACTGGCATAGATAAGGATCAGATATACATATACATTGCGCATCTCAAAGAATCCATGATTCATGTAACAGAGATACTGCCAGACTGTGAAGTGTGCCCAGCACTTTTTGTTTTTATTTCAGTGTCTGCGGTGTTTTGGATTCAGCCTTACCCATGATATCTGCTCCTCCCATCCTTCCTCATCTCACTCCATCAATATATCCTTCAATTCCTTCCACCTTCATTTTTTTAAAGGTATCTGTTTCCTGAGGTTTTATATTTTAACAAACAACGCAACAAAACGACAAGAATGAGACAGCACAGTTAGCAAAAAAAAGGCACCACATACATGAATACAGAGGGGGACAGGGGAACAGCAATAAAACCAGCTCGATACAATCATTAGACATAATTAGATACATCTATAAGCCCCGCCAGAGACCAGGGGAAAACAGGATAAGGCCTTGAAACCATGGTGAAATGGTGCCCACCTTCCCACGTAGTGATTGTTCGCAATTGCCATGAGAGTTCAGGATAAATCTCTGGCTCCATGGTCCGGTGAACACCAATATACATCTCCCCCTACTCCAGCAGCACCAGAGGCACCATTGACACACTGCAACCTCCTCCCCTCAGATACCAGGCCCGTCTGTACACCTGCATGAACCAATCACGGATTCTTTATATGCACCCAAAAAAAAGAAAAATATAATGAAAATACGTGAGAATCCCAGTTCTAAAAGGATTTTGCACATATAAAACACACACCGCAACATCACCCCAGACTCAGGCCCAGAACAGACAAACATTGTTCCACATATTTATACAGAGAGGCCCAGTAGCTATATATTTGGATTATGAGCAATGCCTCCCAACAACCCATCGTGACATGCAAGCAAAGAGAGAGAAAAAAAGAAGAACTACCAGGAGTGGATCACAGGATAAAAGAGGATCAGTACCCATAGCAGGGTATCGACCACAGTACTGGGCTCGGCTCAACCCCAGGCCCTCGTGCACAGTAGAGTCCATAAATCAAGAATATTCAAACACCTCCAATATAATCCCAGTTTCTCAGGACGTCCCTAATAGGCGCTTTCGAGAAAGGACATCGCAAGTTCCAGGGGGCAACTGGATGCTGATCACAGCACCAGACCTGATATAGCCCAAATTACAGTCAATACACCCAGGACCTCCAGCACACAGCAAAACCTACACCCAGGCAGCCCTGAACCTCACCAACCACACCCAACCACACCATACCAACCTCTAAGGGAGGAACGTCCAAAGTGACCGAGGAATGTTAACCACCTCTCCTCACTGCGCACCATCAAAAAATGGAAAATAAGGGAAGCGACAGCGCTGCCTCAACAGTGACACAAACATGTATCCACATGGAAACCCCACCCACAACAAGGATATTCAGCAAACCACCAGATTAGACACTTGGAAGACGGCGCCTAACTCCCCCATCAAACCTACCCCCACACGAGGGAAGGGCGCCAACAATGTGGAGACATAGCAAACAGTCTCTCTCTTCAACAAATCTGACAAGGATTGACCAAACCCACCAGGGCGTGCGCCACCACTGAATTCCACCTCTTCTAATAGACCTAAAAAAGGACAAATGTTTTCAAAACCTCAAGAAAGAACCAGAAGGAACCCAGTCCTCCCAGGATACAGCGGGCACTACTTTATGGCCACGCTGCACCTATGCTGCGCGCCGAGACGCAGGATAGCCGATAGAAGCTGGAGACCCCGCGTCTGGGGGGGGGGGGGGGGGGGGGGGGGCGTTGAGCCCCGGCGAGCCCCGGTCCCTCCCATAGTGTGTTGGGGCTTGGAAGATAGAGCGTCGCGTCAGGAGCCTCCATGGTCGGGACGTGATTTGAAAATAGTGCCCCGACCTCCCGCTACATTGAGGAGTTCCGCGAAGCAGAGCTCCTTATTGCACAAAACAGGGCTAAGTGCTGCCTCAGCCACGCATTCCCTGCTGAGACCCCGGGAAACATGTGGCTAAATGTGCTGAGGCCCTGGGAAACATGTGGCTAAATGTGCTGAGACCCCGGGAAACATGTGGCTAAATGTGCTGAGGCCCCGGGAAACATGTGGCTAAATGTGCTGAGACCCCGGGAAACATGTGGCTAAATGTGCTGAGACCCCGGGAAACATGTGGCTAAATGTGCTGAGACCCCGGGAAACATTAGGCTAAATGTGCTGAGACCCCGGGAAACATGTGGCTAAATGTGCTGAGACCCCGGGAAACATGTGGCTAAATGTGCTGAGACCCTGGGAAACATGTGGCTAAATGTGCTGAGACCCCGGGAAACATGAGGCTAAATGTGCTGAGACCCCGGGAAACATGTGGCTAAATGTGCTGAGACCCCGGGAAACATGTGGCTAAATGTGCTGAGACCCCGGGAAACATGTGGCTAAATGTGCTGAGGCCCTGGGAAACATGGGGCTAAATGTGCTGAGCCCCGGGAAACATGTGGCTAAATGTGCTGAGGCCCCGGGAAACATGTGGCTAAATGTGCTGAGGCCCCGGGAAACATGTGGCTAAATGTGCTGAGACCCAGGGAAACATGTGGCTAAATGTGCTGAGACCCCGGGAAACATGTGGCTAAATGTGCTGAGGCCCCGGGAAGCATGTGGCTAAATGTGCTGAGACCCCGGGAAACATGTGGCTAAATGTGCTGAGGCCCTGGGAAACATGTGGCTAAATGTGCTGAGACACCGGGAAACATGAGGCTAAATGTGCTGAGACACCGGGAAACATGTGGCTAAATGTGCTGAGGCCCCGGGAAACATGTGGCTAAATGTGCCGAGACCCAGGGAAACATGTGGCTAAATGTGCTGAAACCCCGGGAAACATGAGGCTAAATGTGCTCGCTACGAGACTTTGTTCCCTTTTTGTAAAATCGCGCCCATAATCTGCCTGGGCCTTCGAAAGAGATAGGTAAAGTCATAAAAAGCAAAATAAAACCTGATATGATTAGCTCTAACTAACTTGGGTAGCTATCACTGTGGCTTCACAGCACCAGGGTCCCAGGTTCAATTCCCTGCTGGGTTACTGTCTGTGCGGAGTCTGCACGTTCTCCCCGCGTCTGCATGGGTTTCCTCTGGGTGCTCCGGCTTTCCTCCCACAGTCCAAAGACGTGCAGGTTAGGTGGATTGGCCATGATAAATTACCCTTGGTGTCCAAAAAGGTTAGATAGGGATATTGGGTTCTGGGGATAGGCTTAAGTGGGTTGGTACAGACTCGATGGGTCGAATGGCCTCCTTCTGCACTGTATGGTCAATGTTCTATGTTCTAACTGGGGAGCTATCCTCAAACTCAGTGAGGATTTAACTAACCCAATCACCTAACTCCACAGCAACCAACCACCCATCACCCTGCCGTGGCTCCACTCAACTACATTATAAACGAGATAAGACTTGTCCAAAATGCACTCTCTTCCCACAACCACAAGAAATACAGCACTTAATTTGAAAAAGAAGTAAAACTGAGCACAGACCACATTTCACATGATCAACTCAATATGGAATTTGCTAGAATAGGATAACAGGCGACTCTCGACCTCGTGCTCACACCTCGCACAACCTTGCAGAAGAAAAGACAACAACAAATAATCAACAGCATAATCACAAGGGAGTAATATCCAGGATTATTGAAGAATTGCAGGATGATTACACCATCTATGTTGCTCAAAAGGGGCAGCGCGGTAGCATGGTGGTTAGCATAAATGCTTCACAGCTCCAGGGTCCCAGGTTCGATTCCCGGCTGGGTCACTGTCTGTGCGGAGTCTGCACGTCCTCCCCGTGTGTGCGTGGGTTTCCTCCGGGTGCTCCGGTTTCCTCCCACAGTCCAAAGATGTGCGGGTTAGGTGGATTGGCCATGCTAAATTGCCCGTAGTGTCCTAAAAGTAAGGTTAAGGGGGTTTGTTGGGTTACGGGTATAGTGTGGGTTTGAGTAGGGTGATCATGGTTCGGCACAACATCGAGGGCCGAAGGGCCTGTTCTGTGCTGTACTGTTCTATGTTCTATGTTCTAAAAAAGCCCAAATCGTGACAGGATCATCAAACCCTCCTCGGATCTCGAGAAAATTCTGACAAATGAAGCCCCTTCATTTCCACCATGCTGTCACCCTGACACCCAAGGACCCAGAACGTAGGCCCCAGCCAGGGGGAAATGGCTCAACATGTTAGCCACCTCCAACCCCTCACGGCGAGCATTGAGAATAGGATAATATAAGGCCAGTGGTCAGAGTGCCCAACTGACCCCAGGCCTCAATATGTAGTTCTCCGTCAAACCTGACATTCCCAGCCTCCAGATCAAGATTACTAAAGTATGGCAGCCAATTTTCAAACTCAATCAGGAACTCGCCTCCCACTTCTTGCAAGGGACTTTGCTCACAGCCATTCCTTGTCTGGCCCCTACCTCCCGGGTCCATCAGGATAGATGACACACCATGCAGCAGGATCAACAAACCGAAGGCTTGCCAAGGAAAGCGCTGGATCGAATACAAAGATTTTCTCTTGCTCCTCCACCATTCTTCCAAGGATACCTCACAGTTCCTCAGTGAGCTACGGATCAAGTGCTAGAAAATGGGATTAGGTGCTTGACGGTCAGCGTAGATGTGATGGGCCAAAGGGCCTCTTTCCATGTGGTAAAACTCTACAAAGCTATAAGCAGAGCCAGATGTTGGGGGCCTCACGGTAGCATGGTGGTTAGCATCAATGCTTCACAGCTCCAGGGTCCCAGGTTCGATTCCCGGCTGGGTCACTGTCTGTGTGGAGTATGCACGTCCTCCCTGTGTGTGCATGGGTTTCCTCCGGGTGCTCCGGTTTCCTCCCACAGTCCAAAGATGTGCGGGTTAGGTGGATTGGCCATGCTAAATTGCCCGTAGTGTAAGGTTAATGGGGGGATTGTTGGGTTACGGGTATACAGGTTACGTGGGTTTAAGTAGGGTGATCATTGCTCGGCACAACATCGAGGGCCGAAGGGCCTGTTCTGTGCTGTACTGTTCTATGTTCTATGTCGCAAAAATGCAACTGCTCCCACACTCACATCACGTGACCCCCCTTCAATTTTTTAAAATTCTTATACGTGATATGAGCGTCACTCTCAAGGCCAGCATTTGTTGCCCATCCCTAGTTGCCCTTGAATTTTTTTTTAGAGAGAGTTAAATAAGCAGCAAGCCAGCAACAGTTTCCACAGTGACTAAGTTGGGCAGCGGCTTAGTTGGGGGGCGCCGTGGCTTAGTTGTAAAAAATGCCTGTCTCTTAAACAGGAGATCCTGGGATCGAATCCCAGCAGTGCCTGCTCTTCAGGGCAGCACGGTAGGACATTGGTTAGCTCTGTTGCTTCACACCGCCAGGGTACCAGATTCAATTCCCACTTGGGTCACTGTCTGTGCGGAGTCTGCACATTCTCCTCGTGTCTGCGTGGGTTTCCTCCGGGTGCTCTGGTTTCCTCCCACAAGTCCGAAAGGTATGATTGTTAGGTGAATTGGACATTCTGAATTCTCCCTCTGTACTCGAACAGGCGCCGGAATGTGGCGATGAGGGGCTTTTCACAGTAACTTCATTGCAGTGTTAATGTAAGCCTACTTGTGACAAGATTATTCTTAAATGAAGCTCTCTGAGTTTTGTCAGAAAGAATGCCTTCAATGATGTAAGTCACTGATTGGGGTACACCGCTGCTGCTGTTGGGTTGATCTGGGTGGTAAATGTGTTACGTTCCCGAAAGACTGACATCAAGGAGATGTAACAAACAGTAGTTTATTTACTAACTGAGCAGCTACTCCACACTTGTGTTCTCCCTCGCTCTTGGGGAGAACTCCAGCACTCGCAACACATGACCATTTTTGTAGCTGCCACATCACGTCATCACATGACCATTCAATCGCAAATTTCCCCATTTAATTGGGACAATTAGTTCCATGAGATATAACTGTGCGGAAATGGAAACTGTGTACAGACCATTTTGTAATGTACAAATTAAAAGGCTGTCATGAATCTGCCTAGTAACAGCAGTGACATAAATTTAACAAGACAACAGGTACAAATCTGCCGAGCAATAGCTACTATTAAAATGAGATGTGACATTCTCAGTCAAGAGATTTTTAGGCATCTAGAAAGAATCAGGTGTAAGAATCACAGTAGCACAGTGGTTAGCACTGTTGCTTCAAGCGTCAGGGTCCCAAGTTTGCAGCTTGGGTCACTGTTTGAGCGGAGTCTGCACGTTCTCCCCATGTTTGCATGGGTTTCCTCCGGGTGCTCCAGTTTCCTCCCACAAGTGCCGAAAAACGTGCTCGTTATGTAAATTAGACATTCTGAATTCTCCCTCAGTGTACCTGAACAGGTTGACGGAGTGCGGCGGCGGCTAAGAGATTTTCACAGTAATGTCATTCTAGTGTTAATGTAAACCTACTTGTGGCACTAATCTTATTTGTAGAAACAGCTTAAGTAGATGACTGGGAGATCAGTGGAGGTATACACATGCTCATTTCTGGAGTCAAGGGATTTTAGAGAGATAGACAGCCAAACACAGAATGCAGAATCAAGGGGAAATTGTATAATTGCCATCACCCTCAGAAGCAAACAGGCCAGTTTACATCCAACAGCCGAGAAGCCAGTTTACATCTAAGTTGCATTAAAGTCTTTCAGCCAAGGTTTAAGCATCTACATTGAACCAGGAAAAGACATTTCCCAGACTTCATTATCAGTCTTGTACTGTGTGGTAACTACAAACTGGATTTGATTTATAAATTTATGTAGTGTGGATGTTGTTTGTGGAAAATGCGAAGTTTCAAGGAGTTCAGAGATAATAGATTTATTTTGGAACAAGCGGTAAGTTCGACATAAACCATTTGTGTTCAGTGATTCATATACTTAATTGTCTTAGAGTTGTATAATCCTGTTCATGTGTATTTGTCTTTTCTTTAATTTAATAAATAGTACTAACTAATTGTTATATAATGACCTGGCTATTTATTCTCACTAGGGTTCCACGTGACTCCTCACATCATTCCAAATACAAAATTATACAAACCCACGAGGTAGTGTTTCAAACTGAGATAACCAGCGTGGTTCATGACAAGGCTAACAATCCATAACTGTGGTAGTCGGTATTAGAGGTATTACGGTACCCTGAATAATGCTGTAAGACCATTGGTGTGGGAGGTACCTGAGGCTGCTGTTTCATTGGTTAAGCCTACCTGCTGGTTCCGCCCAGTAAGGCGGAGTATTGTGAAGGGTGCCTCACAAACCTAATTGAGTTCTTCAAGAAACAGGTGGATGAGGGTAAAGCAGTTGATGTGGTGTATATGGATTTTACTAAAGCGTTTGATAAGGTTCCCCATGGTAGGCTATTGCAGAAAATACAGAGGCATAGGATTCAGGGTGATTTAGCAGTTTAGATCAGAAATTGGCTAGCTGATAGAAGACAAAGGGTGGTGGTTGATGGAAAATGTTCTGACTGGTGTCCAGTTACTAGTGGTGTACGACGAGGATCTGTTTTGGGGCCGCTGCTGTTTGTCATTTTTATAAATGACCTGGAGGAGCGCGGAGAAGGATGGGTGAGTAAATTTGAAGATGACACTAAAGTCGGTGGAGTTGTGGACAGTGCTGAAGAATGTTACAAGTTACAGAGGGACATAGATAAGCTGCAGAGCTGGGCTGAGAGGTGGCAAATGGAGTTTAATGCAGAAAAGTGTGAGGTGATTCATTTTGGAAGGAATAACAGGAAGACAGAGTACTGGGTTAATGGTAAGATTCTTGGTAGTGTGGACGAGCAGAGAGATATCGGTGTCCATGTTCATAGATCCCTGAAAGTTGCCACCCAGGTTGAGAGGGTTGTTAAGAAGGCGTACTGTGTGTTAGCTTTTATTGGTAGAGGGATTGAGTTTCGGAGCCATGAGGTCATGTTGCAGTTGTCAAAATCTCTGGTGGGGCTGCATTTGGAGTATTGCGTGCAGTTCTGGACGCCACATTATAGGAAGGATGTGGAAGCATTGGAAAGGGTACAGAGGAGATTTACATGGATGTGGCCTGGTATGGAGGGAAAATCTTATGAGGAAAGGCTGAAGGACTTGACGCTGTTTTCGTTAAAGAGAAGAAGGTTAAGAGGTAAATTAATTGAGGCATACAAGATGATCAGAGGATTAGATAGGGTGGACAGTGAGAGCCTTTTTCCTCGGATGGTGATGTCTAGCACGAGGGGACATAGCTTTAAATTAAGGGAAGATAGATATAGGACAGATGTCAGAGGTAGGTTCTTTGCTCAGAGAGTAGTAAGGGCATGGAATGCCCTGCCTGCAACAGTAGTGAACTCACCAACACTAAATGCATTCAAATGGTCATTGGATAGGCATATGGACGATAAGGGAATAGTGTAGAGGGACTTTAGAGGGGTTTCACAGGACCGCGCAACATCGGGGGCCGAAGGGCCTGTACTGCGCTGTAATATTCTATGTTCTATGCCCTACTCCATCGAGGAGGTCAGGACTGCCACCAAGAACTGCCAAATCTACGCGGAGTGCAAGCCGCACTTGTACAGGCCAGAGAAAGTGCACCTGATAAAGGCTTCCCGTCCCTTTGAACGCCTCAGTATGGACTTCAAAGGGCCCCGCCCCTCCACTGACCGCAACACGTATTTCCTGAACGTGATTGATGAGTACTCCCGGTTCCCATTCGCCATCCCCTGCCCCGACATGACCGCGGCCACCGTCATAAAAGCCCTCCACAGTATCTTTACACTGAACAGTTTCCCCGCCTACATACACAGCGATAGGGTGTCCTCCTTTATGAGCGACGAACTGCGTCAATTCCTGCTCAGCAAGAGCATCGCCTCAAGCAGGACAACCAGTTATAACCCCAGGGGAAATGGGAAGGTAGAGAGGGAGAACGGAATGGTCTGGAAGACCGTCCTACTGCCCTACGGTCCAGGAATCTTCCAGTCGCCCGCTGGCAGGAGGTCCTCCCCGATGCTCTCCATTCCATCTGGTCACTGCTGTGTACCATTACCAACAAAACACCTCACGAAAATCTCCTTGTCTTCCCTAGGAAGTCCTCCTCCGGCTGCTCGCTCCCAACCTGGCTGGCAGCTCCTGGACCCATCCTGCTCCGCAAACATGTGCGGTCACACAAGTCGGACCCATTAGTCGAGAGGGTCCACCTCCGACAGGACACGGTCTCCCTTCGGGACCTGGCGCCCGCTGGGTCCCCACCCACACCACCACCCCCTTCCCTCCCACCAGTGCACCCCACAGTCGCCCCCTTCCCAGCTGGATCGGTCCTCCCACCGGTCCCATCTAGGGGTGATGAAAAAGCCAAAGCCACACTCCCGGAGCCACAGGCACCCGAGCCGGCGCCTGCATCACCGCCGAAGCGACGACGATCGCAGAGGACAACCAGGGCCCCCGGTCGACTTATTGCTTCGATCTGAACTGTAAATAAATTTGTAAATAGTTGCGACGTAACGAGGCAAAACACTGTACTGATGTAAACTGGTTACCTCCATAACCTTAACCCCTCCCACCGTGAAATGCAAGGCCAACACCCCGCCGGACTTTTTTTAAACAGGGGGTAAATGTGGTAGTCGGTATTAGAGGTATTACGGTACCCTGAATAATGCTGTCAGACCATTGGTGTGGGAGGTACCCGAGACTGCTGTTTCATTGGTTAAGCCTGCCTGCTGGTTCCGCCCAGTAAGGCGGAGTATAAGTGCCTGTGTCACCCCAGCAGCCCTCAAATTCCCAAATCCCAAATCCCCCACAAATCACTGGCTGACACCTTGCACCCTCCTCACATCCGATCTTTGTGCTCGTTCTTCAGTAACCCCTGGCACCCACCTGCACAACCCCTTCATGTGCAGGTGTGGTGCCCACATTTGCTTCTCTAGACCCCCGACCATCAAGCGTGAGGCTCACAATGCCCTCTCTTTCTCCCCGCAGACAACAATAGCCCATAATAAGTGGGTAAGGTCCATGATGGGGAGTGGGATGCCAGGGATTTGGGTCCTCATTCACTCGGAGGAACAGGCTGTGGAAACCACGTGGTTGTCCGAGGAGAGAGCAGTCACCAACAGCAAGATTGGCCTGTGCCAGAGGGGAGGTTCCATTTCTGCTTCACCCAGATGACCTGTCTCAAGTGAGTAGTTCATATCAGACAAAATGATCCTTCCCTCTCACTGACCACTTCTCACAGTATGTACATCTATGAGGCAAGGCTCTCAGGAGTCATTCCACACTCTAATCTCCCCCTCCACCAGTACCACACTCCAAGATACCATCTTGAAGGTGACCATCATCAACCCCACCTCCCACCAGCGCAGAGAAACACACCTCGGTGGACAACATCAGTTGACAGGCTTCTGCGGTACAATCTTGTGAGGACCACATAGTTGCTGATGCACATCAGGTGGAGGCAGGAACATCCAAGGGTGACAGGAATCAGAGGGCTGTTCAATCCCAGGACTCAGCTGGATCCCAGCCTGTCGACCCTCTGGACAAGGTTCTCTCAGAGCTGATGCAGATGAGAGGACACAACCGTGACATTCAGGAAAGGATGTCAGTGACAGTCAGCAACTGCAAAGCTGATTGCAAGAAACCCCAAGGAATCAGGTGCAGGAGATGGTGCGAGCAATTTGTGGCACCCAGGCCAACACTGCTCAGGTGGCAACCACAGTGGACAACCTGGAGCACAACATCCATGTCTCGAGTGATGGCACCCAAGGCAGGGCTCAGTCTGTGATGATCATGGCTGAGGGCTACAGCTTCATGTCCCAATCCCTGAGAGACTATCCCAGATGCAGTTGAACATTGCCAAGGTATGCCAGAGCATGGTGCAGTCACTGAGGAACATTGCTGAGGGCATCAACACCACAGTGCAGACACTGGGAGTCTCCAGGACTGGTAGTGTTAAAGTGAAGCCGAGACCTCTGAAACTCACTACAGCTGCTCTTACATCGGGAGTCCCACAGCACCCTATGGGCACCATCAGAGAGGGGGAATTGCTCAAGATCAACCCAGAGCCTGCCAATTAGAAGGTAAGTGTTCTACAGTTCTTCTGCATTACCTCTCGATATTGGCACATCAAGGACCAAAGTCAAGTATTGATCCTTATAGTACCCCACTAGTCACTGGGTGACACTACCTCTAGTCCCATTTCCTTTGCTGCCTGCCAACCAGTTTTCTCTGCATCGCAATAGATTAGCCCCAATCCCGATACTTATTTTAAATCAGCAATCTCCTCGTGGATCTGAAAAGTCTGCCAAACCTCCAAGCAAACCCAATCCTGGTCCCTTTCATTAATGCATGTCAACCATTTAAATGTTTCCCCTGGAGGAAATCAGTGATGTTGGGGAGTCAATGAGGCAAGTGGGGTTCAGCACAAGTAACTAAAATGTATGGCTTAATCAGTAAATAGCTGGGGGCTTTCTGAACCACTCGACTCAGATACTGACTGCAGGGTAGAAGTGGTACTAGTTGAATAATCATCCTACATCATTTACATGAAAAGCCAGGATGCAGTAGAAGCAACTGTAACATCTCAGATTCAGTATTCAGAGAGTGTGCCCCATGCAAACTGAAGGACTATTGTTGCAGCTAAAGAGGAAGGCAGCCTGAAATACAATTTGTATATCTGGCTTTGAATAAGTTAGACTAAATGAAGAAAACCTGAAAAAAAAATCAATGTAGATTAGTGTATGTCTGATACTACTGATGTTGTTCATTCAATTCCACACATTTAGCTGACCTTTGCTATTTCATGGTCACAGCAAAACACAAGGCAAGTTTGTCTCAGGTTGGTTTATTTTTATTGTCTACAGTTCAATTTCATTGCATTGAGAAGCAACAGCTCTTGGTCTCTTCATGAACACTGCAGCCGCCACCAGCAGGGACAGAGACAGAATCATTAAGCCAATGGATACTCCTTGCAGAACCCAAGAAGGAGATTCAGCAGCACCTAGTGGGAGATTAGAAGCTATGATATTTGAGGACATGACATTTGAGGAGAGTTGACAGGTGACCTATTGAAAAGGTTCTACTTACCATTTGCTTCATGCAGTTTCTTTGACTGGAGACTCTCATCTTCCAGGAAAATGGGACCAGGAGCACTCACTAATGTTCCCTTGTTGTCATTGACACTCCTGCGTCGTCTCTCTATTGAGAAGAGAGGACAGTTTTGATCCAATTCAGACTATTTGCCCAAAAAGGTGAACTAGCAAGCAGCATGTGATCAAGTGAGGAGTGTAAAAGACACAGGTCTAATAGCTGAGCCGTTAACAATGTTGCACTAAGGTCTGTAATGAACAAATCACTTCAGCTTCTCCTTTCAATGTTTATGCATTGATGATACTAAAGTACAAAACAGCTTTTACATGCAAGGAATAAAATTCATCAAGAGGGACAAAGGCAGATCTATTGAAAGGCTCCTTCAGGAGAGAGAGAAAAATGTAACCAGATATCCCTTTCACAAGATTAAAATAACTCACTTGGGCCACATTTCGATGAACAGTCATCCTGACTAGAGGGTGAACAGACTTCAGCACTGCAGTGCAGGTAAACCTGAAAAGGGAAAAGGTTTAGGGTGAGCTTCATTTAGGTGGATGAACTAAGCTATTACAGAGAGTCTTTGACTTCTGGTGGCAGCTATGAAGGAATAGGTCGCACATTTGGTGGCTCCCACTTGGGTTGGAACTGGACCTTTTTCAGATTTTTTTTGTCATATCTGAAGTGGAAAATTGATGTTGGATACAATGGTGACGAGGAAGAAATAGGCAAAGGCTTGGGCTGAGGCTTCAACAGGAGAAATCATGGGGAGGACCAGAGTTCTGGCTTGATGATCCAGTGGTCAACAGAGCAGTTTATACAAGACGGCTTCACCAAACAGGACTGCTTGGAAGAGTCAACTGTGTGACTGGAAGCTCAAGCAAGATTGGGTGATCCAGAAAGTGGAGAAGGCGCTGGCTGAGCATCAAGCTGCAGTGAAGTTGGAGGTGGGAATGTGGAGAACAACTGAAAAGGCTCCAGGAGAAGGTGGATGATCTAGAGAACAGATCCTGCCAGCAGAACATAAGATACTGGGTCTCCCAGAGGGATCAAAGTAATGGATGCAGGGGCATACATAAAGTGGCAATGTTTGAGAAGCTACTGGGGGAGGGGGATGTTCACCTGACTCTTGGGAGGTGGACAGGGCACAGAGCACGAGCAAGGAAGCTGTGTGGGTGACCTTCCCACCCTCCCTCCCCTTCCTGAGCACAACAGAGGAGAGATTCCATAGGTACCTTGACAAGGAGTGTATTCTACACTGGGCCAGGTAGATGCAATGTTGCAGGAAGCGTACCTTTGAGTAACTTACCAGGTCAAACTAAGGAAGGGACGGGTCGGACAGGTTTTGCACTTGGGGCTGGACCCCAAGACTAGAGGGGTTCTGATCCTGATTAACAAGCGAGCTTCATTTGAGGTAGTTGCGGACATGGGGTGTCAGTACATTATGGTCAGTGGAAAGCTGGAGGTGGTACTCGTGAACATGCCAAATTGGGGATGGTGTGGAGTTCAGAAGGAGAATGTTGAGGAAGCTCCTGGACTTGCAGAAGCTGGTTATGGGGGGGGGGGGGGGGGGGGAGAAAGAGAGGAGATGAGATAACTTCAGTCATTAACCCAGGGCTAGACTGATCTAGCTCAAGGACAGGCAGGGTGCCAGCAATGGCAAATGAGCAAAAAACATTTATGGAGCAGATGGGACCCATGGAGATTTGGGCAGCTGAGTGAAGGAGTTACTTCTACTTGCATAAAGTGTACTCCCGGGTTGACTTTATCCTGAATAGGGCTTTACTGACAAGGGTAGTGGACATTGGACTACTCCATGATAGCGATCTCGGATCATGACCTGCACTGGGTTGACCTCCAGGTGAGCAAGGAGTAGCAGCCAGCGCTGCACAGGAGACTGGATGTGGGACTCAGGTGATGAGATGCGTGGGTGGCTGACAACATTATCCAGAACTATCTGCAAGTCAACGACACAGGGGAAGTTTTGGCTGCAGTGATCTGGGAGGCACTGAAGGCAGTGGTTAGAGGGGATCTCACTCAGGGCCCACAGGGAGAAGGCAGACAGAGAGACAGACTAAAGGAAATACTACAGGAGGTATGCGGAGACCCTAGAGGCAGGGCTTCAAAGGAAACAACAGAGGCTACAGGTGGAGTTTGGCTTGTTAACTAGAGGGAAGGCAGTAGAGCAGCTGAGAAAGGAGGGGGGGTGATCTAGGAATATAGAGAGACAGCAGAATGCCTGCGCAGCAGCTTAGAAAGTAGGAGGCAGTCAGAGATGGGAACCTGGTCAGATATTCAGCTGGGGTCAATAAGGCGTTTAAGGAATTCTACAGCAGAATGTAAGAGTCAGAACCCCCAGCTGGGCCGGAGGGGATGAGGCAATTCTTAGGGCGGGTCTGAAGACGACTTGGTGGAAGGGCTGGGGGCCCCGATCAGGTTGGAAGAGATAGAAGATGGGCTTAAGGCCATGCAGCCAGGTGAAGCACTGGGATCAGATGGGTAACCAGTGGAGTTTTCAACTTTCTGGGATATTGGAGGGGGAGAAAAAGGACATTTAATGAGGCAAGGGAGAGAGGGGTCTTTCCCAAACAATGTCACAGGTCATTATCTCATTGATCCTGAAGCAGGTTAAGGACCTGGAGTTATGCAGGTCCTACAGACCCATCGCCCGACTAAATGTAGACAATTGTTGTTAAAGACCTTGTCCTCAAGGATTGAAGACTTGTGTCCCAGACATGATTGGGGAGGACCAGACAGGATTTGTTAAGGGGAGGCAGTTGGTGGCCAATGCAAGAAGGCTGTTGAATGTTCTCATGATGCTCCCAGAGGGTACAGACGTAGAGGCAGTGGTCACAATGGATGCAGAAAAAGACATTTGACCAGGTAGACTGGGGTGATCCGTGAGGTACTGGGACAATTTGGATTTGGTGGGGCTTCATTGACTGGGTCAGGCTGCTCTATCAGGTGCCTGTGGCAAGGCAAGTGTTTGGATGAACTGGCTGCACAGGGGGGGGGGGGGGGGGGGGGGGGGGGGGGGCTTACTGGGTGGCAAATATAGCCATGATTAGGAAGTGGAAAGTTGGTGTGGGAGTCAGTAGATGTGCCACCTTGTAAGGGCACTTGTTTGGGGGCATTAGTAACAGTACCTCTGCCATTCTCACTGGCATGCTACTCCACCAGCCCTGTGGTGGTCACAGCCCCGGAGAGTCTGGAGGAGACATGTTGGCACATTGGTCTGGTCACCAATTTGCAGTAACTGGTCTGCCCCAAGAGGTTAGATGGAGGGTTCCAGGGGTGGCAGAGGGCAGGGATCAAGGGGATGGATATATGTTTATAGAAGGGAGCTTTCCCAGCTGGAGGTGAAATTTGAACTGATGGGAGGAAATTAATTTAGGTACCTGCAGGTGCCAGACTTGGTACTTAGGCAGGTCTCAACCTTCCTGCTCCTACACCAAGTGGGATGTGGGATATAGGATACAGTAGTTTCCAGAGGGTGGGAGAAGGGAGGGTTTTGGAAATTGGGGGTCAGAAGAAACACAGACCAAGGAGCTGAAACACAAATGGGAAGAGGTATTAGGAGGAGAGATAGAGGATGGTCTCTGGGCAGATGTATTAAGTAGTCAATGTGTCCACAATGTGTGCCAGGCTCAGCCTGATACAATTTGGTTGCTCACCACCAGGCTGACAGTTGCTCACCACCAGGCTGACAGTGAGCCAGATGAGCCCCCGAAGTCAGAGACTTGGCTAACTGACATGACTAGCTTTATCAGGAGAAAATAAAGTTTGCCCCGAGAGGGTCAATGTTAGGGTTCGCCTGGAGTTGGCAGCCATTTGTTGACTTCTTGAGGGAAAATTAATCATGAGCAGAAGGGGGGGGGGGGGTAGTTTAGTGTTGAGTAGGAGGCTAGAAAAGGTGGGACCTGCGAGAGGGGAAGATGACTTTTGCATTATGTTTATAATTGTATGTATACCATTTCTTTCATTACTGTTAAAAAACCATAAATACCTTAATAAAATTTTTTTTTTTTTTTTTTAAAGTGTCTTGGTTACCTTTCTAGTGAGGGGTTGCTCCAACTTTCCATCCAAGAAAACAAAGGTCTTCACTTCAAATCGCTTGTGATGGGTTGGGAACTTCAGGCCAGTAAACACACCCACTGGGTGTAGAAGAGTCTGATAATCATCACCTTCATAGTGACACCTGTTACCAACAAAGTGAGTTGAGCCCTTCTTTTCAATGCAATATTTCACAAACATTCCATTGTTCTCGCTGGCTCCAACCCATGTGGAATAATGCTGAAGGTCAAGAATGTTAATGGCTAACTGAGACGAAGAGGAACTACATCTTAGTGGTGAATGTGGAACTCGCTGCCCCAATGTGGTAGAATCAGAGTCTTAAATAGCTTCGAGAAGGAGTCACATATTTATGACTTAAAAAACAGGATAAAGGTGTGGTAGGCTATATTAGGGGTATCACGATACCTAGGTGGGATGTAAGTGGTAGAACCTGCCTGCTGGTTCCACCCAGCAGTCGGGGCATAAAATTCGGTGTTTCAACCACAGCAGTCATTCTGTACCGGAGCTGCTGGGGTAACTACTTGTTCATTAAAGCCTTCAATTGGACTACAATCTCACTTCAGTAGTGATTGATTATCAAACGACTGAATTGCTTACTACTGCTCCTAATCCCCATGTCCCTACGCAAACTAGAGCCAAAATGTTGGAATTCTATGAAACTATCACATATCAGATACTTGATTTTAAAACATTTAGCTACACTGAATCCCGATTGCAGGAGGCCATTAAGCTACTATGAAAGGGCATCTTTGAATACATGGATGTGAACAGAACAGACTACAGAAGTGCAGAAGATGTTACTTTAGATGTGCATTATAATCACCTCATGAGACCTGAAGGGCCCGTTCCTATGTTGCACTTTAACCCCATGTCACCCACCTAACTTTGGCACGAGCATGGCCAGCCTAACTGACACCTTGTGCAAACAGACAATTATCCAAGGTTGAAATTTAACCCAGCTCCCTGACACTGAGGCAGTGCTAACCACTTCACTGTGCTGCCTTCATTGACCAGAGGGAGTTATAATTCCTGAAGAATGTAGCCATGGGTGATCATGGACTACATGTTTACAAATATTACTGGCTGTTGTATTGGTTCCTGAAGGGAGGAGATGTCAAAAGAAACAGGCTAGTGACCTGAAAGACTGGATTCAGTTGCCAAAAATGCCAATATATCCCAAGTTCTCGCCCAGTGAGTTCATGGCTACTTTAAGTTATATTGCTCCTTGAACAGTTAGCCTTCCCATTCATTCTTACCCATCCACCAGTAGGCTCCATTGCACCTCATGGTCAGGGGCAGGAACAGGAGTTGCCCAGCAGTCATGCAGCCTCAGGACAATCATTGGGTCAGTGCGATCCAGGACACGAACCTCCACAAACACTGGTTCCTGAAGGATTCTCTGAATGGGGTAGTCACTATCCACATACCAGGAACTGTAATCACCACCTGAGGGGCAGAGATAAGAACCAGTCACCCCCTGTATGGATACATCCCCACTGCTTCCATAAACCATTACCCAGGCCAGCTCTACCTTTTGCTATTCGCAATTCCAGTTCCAGAATCCCATCTTCAGAAGCAGGAGGTGGAGGAGATACAGTGTAAACTGTGACATTGATCTGCAAGCCAGTCTCTTGACTTCCTGTGTACTTGCACTGGACATGCAGGCTGCAGAGAGACAGAAGTAGTTGGAGCTTCATTCAGTCACACGTCCCCTCCCAATACCAACATCTCCCACCATCCCCCTACCCGAAGGTGCTGTCCCGGGTTATTGAACCCAGCTTCCCAGTCTGAATCATCCTCTTCCCAAAGACATCTGTTTCATATATCAAGGATCCATCTTCCTCCTGCAATGAGGCTGTTTTAATAAGAAGCTGACTCATTTAGTGGGAAAATGCTTTGACCCTTCAATACTCACCCGCTTGCTGGATCCACAAGAGGTAATTGGAAAGTGGAAAGTCACAAATTGGGCAGTGGTTAGTTTAGGCTTGCACTCAGCCTCTTGTCCATCCTTCACATACAGAGATGACAGGTTGAGGGCAGGACGGGTCAGGTTGCTGGAGATCACGATGAGGAACTGACCATCAGCTGTGCACACTGCAAAGAGAAACAATCATTGCCACTGCTCCTTTTTTGACAAACCACAGGAAAGTCAGCATGGAGTTGAGCGATGCTGCAAACTAAACACCCCACCACAAAGACAGGCAAGAGGATTGACAACTCCCAATTATTGAATTGGAAGAGCCTTCCATTTATATTCTGAAACCATCCATTCTAAGGCAGTAACTCAACCGAACCACTTGCATAGTGTGGTGACGTACCACAGGACAATACCAGCTCCACCTGCTCAGATTATAGTCACTAGTGTTAATATCCACTGCTTCCACCACCCTTGTGGACAGAGTGCTCCAGATCTCTCTCACCTCTTCAGAGTTTGTTTGTTTTTTTTTGTTTTTAAATTTAGGGTACCCAATTCATTTTTTTCTCCACCAATTAAGGGACAATTTAATGTAGCCAATTCACCCATCCTGCACATCTTTGGGTTGTGGGGTGAAACCCACACAAACAAGGAGAGAATGGCAAACCCCACAGGAGTGACCCAGGTCAGGGATCAAACCAGGGGCCTTGGCACCACAAGTCAGCAGTGCAAACCGCTGTTTGGAATTAGGAACGTGGGGGGAAAAAAGCATTAACGCAATTGGAAAAACAATTTACTTCCTCAGGATGGGGTGGCATTATTGCACAGTAGTCTGCATGTTCACCTCAGGTCTGCACGAGTTTCCTCCCTTGTCCAAAAACTTGTAGGCCAGGTGGATTGGCCAAGTTAAATTGCCCTTTAGTGTCCAAAGGGGTTGCTGAGTTACAGGGATAAGAGTGGAGCTGTGGGCTTAAGTAGGGTGGTTTGCCAAGGGCCAGTGCAGACTGGGCTGAATGGCCACCAACTGTACTGTAAATTCTAGGATTACAGTCCTGCCAAACAGCTAGTCATCAAATGTGACATGTCACCATTTGATCACACTGCATGGAATATGTCAGCAAGGAACTGGTCGTTTCACCTCCCAGATACTAGTCACAGCTGAGAACTACTGCATGCAAATTGAGAAAAAGGATCTGGTAGTTGTCTTTGCCAAAGGCGTTCCACCAACATGTTTCATGGTAGCACTGCTGCCTCACATCACCAGGTACATGGGTTCAGTTCCAGCTTCAGGTGGCTCTGTGCAGATCCAAAATGATAGGCAGGATAATGGGGATAAGGGAGCATGGGTTTAGGTAGGGTGCACATTCAGAGGGTCAGTGCCAACTCAATGGGCCAAATTGACTCCTTCTGCACTGTAGGGATTCTGATTACAGCCACTTAGTGCACAAAAAGCACAATCCCTTGCTCCAGATCTTAATCAGTGTTCCCAGTCCTTGCCAGCTAGTGGGACAAGTTTGCTCTTCTCCTCATCAGGGACCATCAATCATGTACACCTGAAATCTCCATCAATGATTCCCATTATCCAACACAAAGACAGCATCCACCACATTCCTTTCATCTACCTGCATAACAGGTAAGCACATTTGCTTTTTAAAAATCAGCTCTCCTCAACTCCAACCAAAAAAGCTTTCATGTAGGATTTCAACTTGACAAGAAGTGTTATATTCCAATTTGAAACCTTCACCATATCTAGACATGGAAAGATAATATCCAATACCTTTCACCATCTGCATGGGTACTTACCTGGGCTGCAAGCCACCAACAGCAGTGACCAATCTACTCCAAGCAGAGCCACCCTTTCAATTGTCACACCATCCACTGCATTAGATTCCTCAATGGAAGGATTCTAGTCTTACCCTGTACCTTGTCCCCAAAAAAACACTCCTGTAGACACATGGCCTAATTGACACATTTCCCAGCAAAATCCCTTTCCTGGTTGGGCTAAAAAAACATTCTGGTCAAGAAAGGTCCCCTGAACACATTTCAGAAAACCCTCTCCCTCAGAGCACCCGTCTCACTGAAAGCCGACAGAAAACTCCCAAAATGCACGACTGAGCAAACTAAAAATCTCAGGTTGGACTAAACTATCACATTAGGATTTCTCTTCAATAAGGGGTCAATAATTTAGAGTCTAAATTTTAGACCTTTGAAAAAAAATTCCCCAAATTAACTTCATTTGTTTATCTCTTCTTGCGATTCTCTAACACCGGTAACACAGCCTCAGCTACCTTCAATATGATAGCGGAATTCCTGGCGTTGGGAAGGTTAAGCCCATCCCCACAACCCAGTTAGTTCACTCATTCCAGTTGAGGAATTCCCTCCATTCCTATTCTCCATTACACAGTGAGACAGCAACAAATCCCGGGATCAGTTCCCGATTTGCCAAGTTGGATTTTCTCTCTTCACTAGTCTCCCCCCTAGACCGGGGAGAGGGTTTGTTACCTGGACTCTTTCTCAGATTGTAGAAACAGGGATGGTGACTGGAGCTCTGCGGGTCAAAGCAGCAACCCTGGCGGCTGCACTCGGTACTGCTGACCCCGGAGTGACCGCACTCAAATCTCCAGCCTGGCTCTGGGACACAAACATCATTCCCGAGGAGTGGCGGCTGGGCTGAGAGTAAGGAGCCGGCCAGGAGGCAGAGAGAGCAAACACCCAACCAACGTCCCATCCTGGTTACTGAATCAGGATAATGATTTCCCCCAACACCAGCCCGTTTTATAGCCGGGAACACCCTCCAATCCCATTCCCACGGGTTACTCGGGAATGTATTCAGCATCTTTAATGAGCTCTAACTGTCAGCCTGTCTCCATTCCTGCTCCAAATGGCACTTTCACAAACTGGCACACTCACTTCTGTTGCAGGAGAGAAAGTTTAGCTGGATTGGAAAGTAAGATATAGGTAATTATATACTGTCATCACCATCTCCCTGTAGTACAGGGTAGGGTTCCCAACCCTCCAGGATCGGCCTGGAGTGTCCAGGAATTCAGGATCAATCTCCAGGACAATGTGGTGTGCAACCCTGGAGAAAAATCATTGGGACATTGTGGGCGCGATTCTCCGCACCCGCGAAAAATCGCGAAACTGTCGTAAAAAACGGGCGTGTTTTACGACGGTCGGGAAGGGTCCATTTCCCGACGTATTCACTTCCGGGAAATGGGCTAGGAATGCGGCCGCGTCAATCACGTGCGCGATGACGACGGAACGCGGCGACGACACGATCACGCCCACGTGACGCCGCCTGACGCCGTAAAAAGGCGCGGGCGAGCATAGAATCTGTCGGCCATGATGTCTGAGTCCAGGAGAGCTGCACCTCGTTTTGTGGAGGCCGATGTCGAGACTCTGCTCGATGCTGTCGAGCAGAGGAGGGGCATCCTCCGCCCGCGGAGAGGGCATCGCCAACCTGCCAGCGCGGTACGCCAGGCCTGGCGTGAGGTGGGTGCTGCCGTCAGTGCTGTGGGGCAGAACCCTCGCTCTGCAGAGCAGTGCCGGAAAAAGCTACACGACCTCACCAGGGCTGCCAGGGTAAGTGCCAAGAAGATGCCCCCTGGTCACAACCATCCCTCCCCCCCCTTTACCTAATCACCCACCTCCCCCCCCCGGCACGGGGGGTGGAGGGGGATTGTGCCAGAGTTATTTGAGGATGGTTCACAAAGTTGTCACAGACCCAGCGCTCTGGCCCCGTGGAGAGATGCATTCGTCTTATGACAACTTGACCCCCAAACTGTGCCAGTATCTGAACGGACTGCTGATACCTGCCGTATTGTAATGATCTACCTATGTACCCTCCCCCAACAGGCCAAGTCCACTCACAACAACCGTGAGCGGCACAAGACTGGAGGGGGTTCGCCCAACCTGCACCCCCTCACCACCTTTGAGCAGAGGGCACTGGACCTTGTTGGGGGGTCTGCCACCCGGGATGTCGCGCTATGCGAGGTTGGCGGATCTGCAGCAAGTGAGACAACCCTCCTTGACAAACACCCACCCCTCCCCCATCCTCTGTCCCTTCACACACCCTTCCCACTGGGATACCTCCCCCATCCTCTGTCCCTTCACACACCCTGCCCACTTGGACACCTCCCCCATCCTCTGTCCCTTCACACACCCTGCCCACTTGGACACCTCCCCCATCCTCTATCCCTTCACACACCATGCCCACTGGGATACCTCCCCCATCCTCTGTCCCTTCACACACCCTGCCCACTGGGATACCTCCCCCATCCTCTGTCCCTTCACACACCCTGCCCACTGGGATACGTCCCCCATCCTCTGTCCCTTCACACGCTGCCCACTGGGACCGTCCAGCGGCCTGCCGAGCAAATCTAAATAACCCGTCTCATTCTCTTCCCTAGGACGTGATGCCGAACGACCAGGGCCTTCTGGCTGCAGATGGACACAGGCATCTGCCGCCACCTCACCCGGGGCCGCACGACAGAGGGTGCCCGATCAGCGGGGAGCCCCATCCTCCCCAACCCAATCTGCGGATCAGGACGCCCAGAGGGTGGCGAGAACACAACCCCCGGAAATGGCCAGGGACAACCCTCCGGACTCTGAGCGGCCCCACAACATTGAGGAGGGGCTAAATTGCGAAAACATCGGGCTTGCGGCACTGCTATCTCCCACAACATCCATCATCCCAGAGACACTCACCCCGGCGGACCTATTTAGTGATGAGTCTCCTGGGTCACAGTTTGGTTTGCACATCACAGCTGAGCAGGTACAGCAGGTAGAGGTCGGAGCAGACGAGGGCCCAGACTGGCAGAGGCCAGGCCAGGCCCAGCATGCAGCTGGCTCCCAGACGTTTTCGGAGTTCCTGGAGTTTCTCAACCCACCCGTACAGCCGATGCCTCAAGAAACCCAGGGAAACAACGACGGGATGAGGGCTTCCTTCCAGACTCTGCAGACGCTGTTAGAGGAGTCGAACCGCGTCCACGAGCAGGGAGTGGTGCCGCTCATGGCAGAGACCCAGTCCGACACCGCACGGGTGGCATCCGCGGTGGAGGCAATGGGTCAGGTGATGCAAGGCATTGGGGTTAATATGCACGCGTCATCCTCGGCCCTGGACAGGGTTGCCCTCTCACAGGCAGCAATGTGCCAGAGGCAAAACGACATTGCCGGCGCCCTGCAGGCCTTGGCCCAGTCTCACCAGGTCATTGGCCAGTCGCAGCAGTCAGTCGCCGAGAGCATCAACCGCCTGACTCATGTGCTGGATGGCGTTGTGCACTCACAGGTTGAGATCGCACAGTCCCTGGCGGGAATGTCTAACTCCCTGGACTCCGTCTCTGCAAACCTTCGGATCCTGGTGGATACCGTTGCAGGCCTCCAGGACTGGCAGCGCCAGTTGTCGGTGGTGCGACGGGGCACATCCCCGCTCGCACCTCTGTCCCAAAGTGAGGCCCGGGGGCCACCGGGCTCCCCGAGGGAGGAGGAGGTTTCGGGGCCTGTCCCATTAAGTCCATCACGGGACGTCCCGGAATTCTCGGCCTCCCCCCGTCCCATCCCTGGTGCATCGGGTGGGCAGCAGGCAGAGCAGGGTGGCACAATGTCACCCGAGACGCCCGCAGAGCAGCCTGGCCCATCAAGGCCGGGTCGCCCCAGGAAACGCTTGGCCAAGGAGAAACGAGTCGAGGGGGGCGATTCGCAGCAGTCCTCCTCCACTCCTGCTGTATCATCTGGGGAATCACTTAGACGTAGTGGTAGGGCCCGTAAGGCAACTAAGATAGACACTGAGTAAGTTGGCACGGGTGAAGGGCACAGTTTAGTTGTAGGGTCTAGGGCACCTGTAAATAATTGTTAACATTAAACGCACTGTTCCACCTTACTTGTAATACCGTGTGATTGTTCCACAGCCACAGGAATCGTGATGGTGACCGAGTGTCGCTGGGGTTGATGAGTGGTGCCGGGTGTGCAGTCCCTGCCCCTCCCCCCCCCAACCCCTCCCACAGCTAGCCCACGCGGGCACGTGATGGAGTGTCAGTGACGATCTCAGCGGCCACCAAGGTGGATGGTTCAGCTATTGCCATGGGTCAGACTCTCTCTAACGATTCTGAGCTCACAGCTCATCGCAGAGCGGGCTGTCATCATTCAACATGGCTCTGATCACACCCACTGACACAGTCATCAATGTTGTGCCATACCGTCTGGACCCAGTGGTAAGGGTGATGTCGAAGTGGAGCAGGGTACACTGAGAGGGGGTGGGGGGGGTTGTGGTGGTGGAAGTTGTGTGTTGACCCTCTGCACGACTAGCGATGCAGGTGATGGTTTGGTGTTCAGCGGGGACGTCACATGCGATGCGTGAACCGTGCTGCCACCAAGGCGTCGCGTGCCCGCCGTCCTCGCCGGGTCTGTCGTGCCGCCTCCTGGACATCACCAGCACCTGGGTCGTGTCTGCGTGCTGCGCCCGCCACTCCGCCAACCTCCTCCTCCTCCTCCTCCCTCTCCTCCTCCTCCTCCTCCTCCTCTGTGCTGGAACCACTGCCACTGGCTTCTCCCTCCGCCTCCTGCAGCAGGTCATCTCCCCTCTGCATCGCGATATTGTGCAGCGCACAGCAGACCACAACAATGCGAGCGACCCTGTCGGGCTGGTACTGCAGGGCCCCTTCGGAGCGGTCCAGGCACCTGAATCTCATCTTCAGGAGGCCAAGGCAGCGCTGCACCACACCCCTGGTTGCTGCATGGGCCTCGTTGTATCGTGTTTCCGCATTGGTCTGAGGCCTCCGTATAGGCGTCATCAGCCAAGACCTCAGCGGATAACCCCTGTCGCCTAGCAACCAGCCCCTCAGCCGGGGGGATGTCCCTCAAACATTACAGGGATGAACGACTGCGCCAGTATGTAGGAGTCATGCACACTCTCTGGGAACCTTGCAGAGACGTTCATGATCCTCATGTGGGGGTCGCATACCACCTGGATATTCATGGAGTATGTCCCCCTTCTGTTTGTGAACACATCCCTGTCCCCTGCAGGCGGGCGCATGGGGACGTGAACACAATCGATTGCCCCCTGCACCCTCGGTATCCCGGCCACGCTGGCAAATCCACGAGCTCGTGAGTCTTGACTTGCTTGGTCCTCGGGAAAGGTGATGTAGCAGTCTGCGATGGCATAGAGGGCGTCGGTCACATCCCGGATGCACCTGTGCACCGATGACTGGGAGATCCCGGAGACGTCCCCGCTCGGAGACTGGAAGGAGCCGGTAGCATAGAAGTTAAGAGCGACCGTCACCTTGATGGCAACCGGGATCGCGTGTCCTCCCCCCGTTCCACGTGGGGCGAGGTGCGACAGGAGTTGGCAGATATGTATCACCGTCTGCCTACTCAGCCGGAGTCTCCTCCTGCAGATGATGTCCGTCATTGTTAGGAAAGAGACCCGGACACGGTACACCCTCGGCTTTGGTCGTCGCCTCTGGCGCCGTGGCTGCACCCTCACTCTCTCCTCTTCCTCCTCCTCCTCCTCCTCCTCCCCATGCTGCTCGACGACTGGCAACTCCTCGGCCCTTCCCTCTGCTGCTGCAGCTGGCCCTGCAGCCACTGCGGGTTGTGGGTGTGGATGCTGCTGCATCGCCAAATGCAGTACAGCGGCCCCAACCACTGCGCAGAACATAGCCGTTCTGTTCACATACATTGTGCTAACCTACAGAAGGGTGGTGGGGGCAGAGAAACAGGACATGTTAGACGGAGGTTAGTCGACACCTCGGCAGCCGCCAGCCACGGGATACCTGTGTGTCCCGGTGGCCTGGTCACGCTGCTGACACGCGGGCAGCCTAACCCCTGGTCACTTTCTGCACCCAACGGCCAGTAAACTATGTCCTCCTCACCGGTGCGTCAGTGGCCTGTGGCCGTAAGCCACAGGGGAACCAGCGGCCGTGTCCTCGTGACCGGCACGCCATGGCATGGTGGCAGACATTTTGTTACGGGGTTGGACGGCTCACTCGCCCACTCTCTACCTAACCCCCCCCCCACTCCCACTCCCCCCCGTCTCCCCCACTCCCCCACTCCCCCCGTCTCCCCCACTCCCCCCCGTCTCCCCCACTCCCCCCCGTCTCCCCCACTCCCCCCCCACTGCCCCCTCCGTCTCCCCCACTGCCCCCTCCGTCTCCCCCACTGCCCCCTCCGTCTCCCCCACTGCCCCCCCGTCTTCTCCACTGCCCCCTCCGTCTCCCCCACCCCCCCCGTCTCCCCCACCCCCCCCCGTCCCCCCGTCTCCCCCACCCCCCCCCACTGCCCCCTCCGTCTCCCCCACTGCCCCCTCCGTCTCCCCCACTGCCCCCTCCATCTCCCCCACTGCCCCCTCCGTCTCCCCCACTGCCCCCTCCGTCTCCCCCACTGCCCCCCCGTCTTCTCCACTGCCCCCTCCGTCTCCCCCACTCCCCCCGTCTCCCCCACTCCCCCCCGTCCCCCCGCCTCCCCCACCCCCCCCCACTGCCCCCTCCGTCTCCCCCACTGCCCCCTCCGTCTCCCCCACTGCCCCCTCCGTCTCCCCCACTGCCCCCTCCGTCTCTCCCCACTGCCCCCTCCGTCTCCCCCACTGCCCCCTCCGTCTCCCCCACTGCCCCCGCTCTGGACCCCCCCTCCTGTTCTCAGGGATGCCTTCTCCGTTGTGGCCAGACTCGAGCGGTGCGCTGAGCGGTGCGCTCACCTCCTCCAAGCTGTCGTCAGCCAGCACGACTGGTTGACGAACTTAAATAGCAGGTGTGTTTCACGCCGTGCAAACAGGGCGCGATGACGTCGGGACTTTGGCCCATCCGGGACGGTGAATAGCGGGGGGGGCTATTAGTGGCGAATCTGGTCGTGTCGGGGGCGTGAAGGAGGCGTTTGTCGGGAATGGCGACTCCGAGATTTTGCGGGGTTCGGAGAATAGCGGGAGGGCGTCGGAACAGCGTCGCTGTAAAAATTTACGACCCCCGCTATTCTCCGACCCGTCTTTGAACATTTTGCTTGAATATACTGATGTAAAAAATATTGAAAATTTGGGGTAATATTTTGTTTATTAAACAGTAAATGTTACAAATGAACAAAACAAACGGTACAAGCATTAAACCACAGCGGTGCAGTTACACAAAGAAAACGAAATAGGTGTTGAACAGTAAACATGATGTGGAGATGCCGATGTTTGACTGGGGCGGGCACAGTCAGGTGACTGACCTGGTGAAGGAGCTATGCTCCGAAAGCTAGTGATTCCAAATAAACCTGTTGGACTTTAACCTGGTGTAAGATTTCTTACTGAACAGTAAACATGCAGCAAGAACACAAGATCAGAAGCAGATCACAGCAACATGCCTGCAATATCCTCATCAAGGTGTCCATTCGGGCCATTCAGCCGTGTTCTCCCCCTTCCCTTGCAGTTCCCAGCAATACAGTCACACCATGTAGGGTGCGCTGGAGAGATCGGATACCCTAGCCTCTGTACCAACGTCAGTTACAAGACATCACACAGCCTCCCTTCCAGAGGAGGCGGCAACAAACGAACAAACCCTTGACCTCCCGGCCAAGGACATTGGACAGGCAACAGTATAATAAGGACAGCAGCACTCGACAAAACCACTCCTCCCACTCCCCGCAATCGGGTCAGTCCAACCCATCAGCGACATCAGGTTAGTCCCTGACACGACCCTCACTCCAGGCCACGGCAACAGCACAGGTGACAATAAACACACACACGGTCTGCAGGCACACGGTGGCCATCAATGGGTGTGGGCAGCAGTCACCACTCACAGTTACCTCCAAACGTACGGAAGGTCACCAAGCAAACAAAAGGATAGGGAATGGGGGACAAAACAAAGGGGGGGGGGGGAGAGAAGCTGTTTGGTTGACAGTCACAATTGTTTAATTATCTTTTTGCATTCTAATTGGTGTAGCAAGGCCATTCGTCACAAGAATGGATGTGTTGGCCAATGAGCAGCTGGAGCCTGGGGAAGGTCATGTGAGAAACCAGAAATATATTTAATCACAATTGGCAACCCTATAAGAGAATGATAGAATTTCTGCAGTGCAGGAAGACACCAATCGGCCCATCAAGTCTGAATTAGCACTCTGTAAGAGCACCTGACTGATACCCAATGTCCACCCTATACCCGTAACCTCACCTGTATATCGCTGGACACTAAGTGGAAATTTAGCATGGCCAATCACCCCAATCTTTGGACTGTGGGAAGAAACTGGAGCACCCAGACACGGGGAGAACTTGCAAACTCCACACAAATCTATAAAATCTCATCTCAACCTTCTTTTCTCCAAGGAAAGCAGTCACAAACTTTTAGATCTATCGTCATAGCTACAGTTTTTTTATCCCTGGAATCATTCTTATGAATCTCCTCTGTCCAATGTCTTCCCATCCTTCCTCAACCAGAGCTGGATGGAGATCTCCAGATGGCGCCTAACTAGTGTCTTTTACAAGTTCAGCATTACCTCCTTATTCATAGACTCAATGCCGCATTAATAAAGCCTCAAATGCTATATGCTTCATGAACTGCTCTCTCAACCTGCCCTGCATCTTCAATGCCTTATGTATATTTACACTGAGGTCCCTCTGTTCCTGCACCCCCTTTAGCGTATCACCCTTTATTTATACTCTCTCTCCATATTCTTCCTGACAAAATGCATCACCTCTTGTCGATGTCAATATTTTTCCCACTTCTGGACTGTGATAGAAAGATTCAACAACGCTCATTAAGAAAACAAAACAAAGATTTATTTGCGAATTACAACTGCATGCAGAAATGGCTGAAACGTGAAGTCAGGGAGCAGTCAATACAAACTGCTGTTTCCTTCCCAAGTTCCGCGCTTTCACAGAGAATCAGTTCAGCATTTATACATTATTAGAATCAAGATTATGTAACTACAGCTTGGTCAGGAATTCGATCAGAAGTACAAACATAAACAATATCATAAAACAGGCGTCACCTTGCTGACCTTTGAGGACTCGTGGTCGCATATCATTATCTTGTCTTTTGATCGCATGTTTAAGAAACGGAGCAGACTTGTTTAAGTATCGTAAGAGACTAGTTCTGGCCTATCTTGTCGTATTTATACTGCTTTGGGTTATGACGAGTTAGTTTAATCAGAGTTTACAGAGTCAGACAGTTTTTGGAACAACTTGACCTTTCCTGATCTTATTCAGGCTTTAGTTTATGTGAGCTTGGCTTTTCTTACATTGTACGAAAAGTTGACCGGTATTCCCAGAATGCCATTAGTTACTTCGTACAACATCACATTCCCTCCTTTTGTCATATCATGACAACTAGCTAAATAGGTATATCGATGACTCGATTGAAAATGCATTTACACAAGCAACCAAGCAATCCTATCCCTAGTAGCATTAGTAGCAGTAGAATGAAGGCCTTAAAGATCCAGTCAAATAATCCATGACCCAACCGCCCTAGCCAACCCGGCAGGTTATAGTCATGAAATTCACTGCCAATCTCTTGAATTTGAGCAGCCTGTCTCTTAATATGGTCGGCCAGGTTAGTGATATTTTCAGAGCCATCTGGAATATAAGTACAGCACTCCTGACCTACGATAGCGCACGTTCCTCCCTGCGAGGCTAACAGATAATCCAAAGCCAGTCGATTTTGTAATGCCATGGTCCGGACAGCCACTAGCTCAGCTGAGACCTTGGCCAGTGCCTGTCCAGCTTCCCTGGCTTCTGCTGCCGTTACGTTCGCCAGATGTGCCAATGCTGAGGCCATGTTGGTCAGTTCATTGGATGCCTTGCCCGTTCCGTACAAGGGAAAGGCCATCATAAAGCACTGTTCCGTTTGAGAAATAGTCCTTTTTGCTCGTGAGGGGGTGTGCTTAAGGGTGGGTAGGTGACGCATTTGGGGTATGACATATCCCAAAAAGCAGGATCCCGTCCAATCAATGGGGAGCCACGGATATGCTTTAGTGCCGCATATGAAATAGGTTCCATTATAGGCAGTAAAATCATCAGCTAATGTCATCCAGGGGATTGGGGATGTCTGTCCCCATGAACTGTTAGAGGTTATATTCCATACCCTGGACCAATCACAGTTAAACATGCCCGTGTTGGATATGCCTGGTACCGGTCTTATTCAGTCAATTGTAAGGTTGCACCTACTTTGCCCCATTAACTTTCCTTTCCCTGATTTATTAAAACATATGGAACCTTGAACATTATACGAGTGGACAGTGAGGGAGGGTGGAGTCAAGGCATGATTATAGGTAGGTTGATACGAACCTGAAAATTTAGTCATGTCATAACCAGCAGATCTCCATATTTCCATATCCCCCAAATCTCTCCTGATCCCTGTTTGATTTTGTCGTAAAATCCATTCAACTGTCTCTGCGGTATGAAAGGGGAGGGATTGGAGAGGTATTCCTTCTCTCGAATGGATGGGGATGTGGGTACAAACCCAACACTTGCTAATATTCAATTTCTCGGCATAAAGATATGACATATGTATTGGAAGGCAGGTCTCGTTTAGTTCGTTTTTTTATTACCGAGTGGCCATTAAGGCTAAATAGTCCAGAGAGTCCAAAAATTATACTGAAGATCTTCATCCTGTGTTCTCGTCTGGGTTGGAGACTATCTTCTTGCAATCGGACAGATGTATCCAACTGGAACGTCCTTCAAGCTTGACCGAAGTTGGTGTCATCAGTAGTACGAGGAAGGGTCCGCTCCAGCGTTGTCCCAGTTTCTTTCTGTCCCAGTTTTTCACCAACACGTGGTCTCCGAGTTTGATCACTGGATATCGAGGGACGAGTGTCCCTGCCGTTACTGGGAGATGTGCCTGGTTTACCTGTAAGTGGAGAAACTTCAGAGAAAGTGTTAATTACTTCAAATAGCTCTGCATTTCCCCCATCACATGGAGGTCTACTCCCTCTAGGGGTTTTTCATGGGCATCCCAGGGAGTCCTCATTGGCCGACCATAGACTATCTCTGCAGCTGACAGTCCGGTCCATGAATGGGGAGTCACTCGCATGTGAAACAGTGCCAAGGGTAATACTTTTAGCCAATTTAACCCAGTTTCTTCAGTTAATTTAGATAATTTTTCTTTTAAAGTCCCGTTGGCTCTTTCCACAATTCCTGCTGCCTGCGGGTGATACGCGCAGTGTAGTTGCTGTTTAATTACGAGTGCTTCGCACAATTCAGTATTGATCTGAGCTTCAAAATGTGCTCCATTGTCTGAGCTCACCATTTTGGGTACCCCAAAACGAGGAATGACTTCTGTTAACAACAACTTCACTACCGTATGTGCCGTACAATTAGTGGTGGGGAAGGCTTCAATCCATTTACTAAACACATCGATTATTACTAAACAATATTTATAGCACTGTGCTTTTGGCAATTCGATAAAATCAAGCTGTATACAAGCAAAAGGGCCATCTGGCAAGGGAGTGGTCCCTGGAGGGCATTTAATGCCTTTACCCTTATTATGTTTCATGCAAACGACGCATCGATCCAGCCACGTTTGCGCTGCTATATTCAAACCTGGGTGCCACCAAGTTTTTCGGAGTAGCTGTACCATTCCCTCCTTGCCAAGATGGATACAAGAATGCAAATAATCAACAAGTGCCGGCAATAAAGAATTCGGAATACAAACTTGACCAACTGGAGTAAGCCAGAGGTCTCGTGTCAAGGAGTGTGAACACCCCATTGACTTCCATAGTGTTCGCTCAGAATCAGAGGCGTCCCTCTGTTAATTTTGAACTTCAGTTATCTCTGGCATGCCCTTCGTCCCTAATGCAGGTACCTGGTTTAGAGCCTAATTAGCCCCACTGGGAACAATTAAAGAGGTTGATGAAGCTGCAGCTTTAGCAGCTGAATCAGCACGGGCATTCCCTAATTGAACAGGAGTGGCCCCCTTCGTGTGCGCAACACATTTAATAATTGCCAATTGACGGGGAAGCTGAATAGCATCGAGGAGATTTTTAACCCAAAGAGCATTTTGAATGGGAGTTCCCGCAGAGGTGAGAAAGCCTCGCTGTTGCCAGAGGCGGCCGAAATCGTGGGTTACGCCAAAGGCATACCTAGAATCAGTGTAAACATTAGTACTTTTATCTGTGGCCAAAATACATGCTTGAGTAAGGGCGAATAGCTTAACTTTTTGAGCAGAGACAGGGGTCTGGAAGGCTGCTGTTTCCTGCACGTCAGTGTCGGTTACCACGGCATATCCCGACTGTAGGATGCCAGTGAGCGAAATGGAGGAACTGCCATCAACATAAAAAATTAGATCTGGATTATCAATAGGCCGGTCCGTTAAATCCGGGTGAGGCGCGGTAAGGAAGTGATTCCAAAGCAAACAATCGTGTGGCGGGTCCGCAAGGTTATCGGGGGGCTGTTCGAAGAACACAGCAGGATTTACGGTTGAACAATAATGAAAAGAGAGGTAGGGGTTTTGCAATAGTGAAACCTCATAGCGGCTCAAGCGCGCTTGAGTCAGATGCTGGGTTTGCTGAGACGTTAGGAGAGCCACAATAGAGTGCGAGGTATGCACTTGTACTGGCTGGTGAAGGGTCAGATTAGAGGCTGCCTGTGCTAAAAAATCGACAGCCGTAAAAATTTGGGTGCAGGGAGGTAGACCGCAAGCTACAGGATCTAATTTTGTAGAATAGTAGGCTACCGGGCGACGCTGGTCACCATGCTCTGTTAAGTAATGGGTTAAGAGACATTGCAATTACTAGTTGTCTCATTCATGTTAAGTGTTCAATGATTGTCTCATTTATGTTAAGTGTTCAATGATTGACACTGATATGTAAAGGGGCTTCAGGTGGACTCTGGAGCTTGCGATGATATGTAGAGTTCTGTACAGAGTGAGTTTGAACCATTAAAGGTGTGTTGGTGAAAAAGGAGCTGAACTCTTGCCTCTTCATACCACAGCATCTAGTGCATATTAACAATGGTAGCAGAGGATGGGTGCTGTGTAAATGTGAAGGCTTGAAAGATACAATTTTTCCAGATCAAACCAATAAGTGAAAAAAAAAGGGGAAACATTGTTGAACCCAGGACAAAGATGGCTGGTTATGATTATCCTCCCCTATTTTCTGAAAGGGAATCATACGACCAATGGAGAAGTGCAGTAGTTATGTGGATTAAGGTGACTGCTTTAGGAAAGAGAAAACAAGGTATGGCATTGGCTCTTTCTTTACCATATGGCAGTAAAATCCGAAACAAAGTGCTTTCTGAGCTGGAGTTGGAAGAGTTAGACTCAGAAGAAGGTCTGGCGACTTTATTACTTTATACGGACAAGATTTATAAGAAAGATGACTTGTTAAGTGCGTATGAAGCATGGTCGGATTTTGATAAGTTCCGGAAAGTGGAGGATTTATCTATGGAAGACGATATAATGGAATTTGGCAGACTATATAAAAAGCTGCAGAAACACAGGCTGGAATTTCCAGTCTGTGTTGGCCTTTAAATTACTTGACTGTGCTAGAGTGAGAAACATGGATAGGCTCCTGGTTTTGACAGTTCAGTTTATGGATAACGATACCTTATTCGAACAGATGACAGCAGATTTAAAAATATTTTTGGGGAAACATTCGATTCCAATGGCTCTGATGACCCAAATAGGTCAGCCTGCTATAAGGCAGAATATGGAAGATACACTACTAACAGGATGGCGAAATCGTATGGCTAGGAACAGGCCTCAAGACTATAAAAGGAGACCGAGGCAAGGAAATTATGAAGACAGAAACCCAGTTAGAACCTACAATAGGAGGATGAACCCCAGAAATGCACGGGGCATGATAAATCGATGTTTTCGATGTGACTCTCAATACCATTATGCTTTCAACTGTCCAACTCGTTATGATAGAATATTTGAAACGACACATGACACGGAAGAGTCAGAAGAGGAAAAGGAGACGTGACCAGAAAGAAGGCATTGTCCTATTAACAAGCTGTTTTACGCCGGTAATGAGGGTGATGTTTGCAGAATCTTTTAACTGTGCTGTATTGGACAGTGGCTGCACATCTACTGTGTGTGGGATTGACTGGATAAGGCAACAGTTTTTGGAAAGACGGTGGACTTACAATTTACACAGTCGGGACATTATTGTATTCCATTATTGACAAATAATGTTTCAAGTAGAGTGGTTAAGGATGTATTAATGACAGTTGATAATGCGACTTTAGCTGGTAAAAAGCTTATTGTAGTAAAACTGCATAGGCAATTTGCACATCCGTCTCCTCGGAGGCTGAAAAATTTATTAAAGGATGCAGGGGTAAGGGATGATGACTATTCTAAGCTGATAGAACAGGTTAGTGATCGCTATGAAGTTTGCAGGAAGTACAGAAGGACACCAGCACGACCGATAGTAACCCTACCTTTGGCCAGGGATTTTAATGACATTGTGGCCATGGACCTTAAGATCTGGGATAAAGCAAATAATATATTTATTTTGCATTTTGTAGATTTAGCTACTAGATTTAGTCAATCAACGATTGTACGAAGTAAAAAGATAGTAATTTTGGACAAAATTGTGGAAAAATGGATCGGGACAGGAATGGGTCCACCAGCAAAATTCTTTACGGACAATGGGGGAGAATTTGCTAATGATGAGTTTAGGGATATGTGTGAAAACATGAATATCAGAGTTATGAACACGGCTGCCGAAAGCCCGTTTAGTAATGGTGTCTGCGAAAGAAATCAGGCTGTTATCGATGACATGCTTCGGAAAATTTTGGGAGATCGACCAAACTGCACGCTAAATTCAGCTTTAGCATGGGTGGTACATGCAAAGAATTCATTGCAGATGGTTGGGGGCCTTATCAATTAGTGTTTGGTAGAAATCCTAAAATTCCCTCCATTTTGGATGACCAGCCTCCAGCTTGGGAAGGGACTACAATTATCTCAGGTTTTGCTGAACATTTAAATGCGTTACATAGCAGTAGAAAAGCTTTTTTGGAAGCAGAAGTCTCTGAAAGAATTCGCAGAGCTTTAAGACATAATGTACGGCCATCAGATGCCGTTTTTCAACAAGGAGAAATGGTTTACTATAAGAGAGACAATTCTAATGAATGGAAAGGCCCAGGGAAGATCATAGGCATAGATGGCAAAACATTTATTTTGCAACATGGTAATCAAACTGTTAGGGTACATTCACCAAGGATAATGGGTATCGATTACAAATTTTCAAATTTAGACAGAGCAGACAGACAAGACGAGGAACCAGAGTCATCTGGTACGCATGTGTTACAGAAATATGAGGACCAATTACCTGATATAGACAGGGTTTCTGCAGAGGAACACGACACTTCTGATAAATGAGATCAGGCCATTTTTCCGAAAGGGCAACTGCCAAAGGATGGTACAAAAGTGACATACTTGCCTGAAGGGTCTAGTCAATGGAAGGATGCAACTGTTATTAGTAGAGCAGGGAAGGCCACTGGAAAGTATAAACATTGGTTGAATGTACAGCATTCAGGGGAGGAAGTTAAGACAATGGATTGGAAAAACGAAGTTCAAAAATGGAGGGCACAGAAACGCTGTGCTAGTTCAGATAGTACATCGGATAGTGAACAGGTTCGCAGGAAAAGGTCGAGAACTATTGAAAGGACATCCCGCTACAGAAGAGAAAGATCAAGCAGTAGCAGTACAGAACGAGATACCAGGCAGGAAAGGGGGCGTAGTTTATCAAGATCTCGGAACAGGAGTAAGACTACGAATACTAATAGAAGTAGAAGCCCACATGCACGTGAGATTTTAGTGGCTTCAAATAAATTAGATGAAAAAGTTATCAAAGATGCTAAACAGCAAGAATTGCATAGTTGGAGTGAATTTGGGGTATACACGGAAGTACTGGATAGGGGACAAAAAGCTCTATCTCACAGATGGATTTGTACAGAAAAGGTTCTTCCAGGTGGAACTTATAAGGCAAAGGCCAGGCTTGTGGCAAGGGGATTTGAAGAAAACTTAGACGATCAGGACTTAAGGGTAGATTCATCTACAGCAGGAAAGGTTATTTTAAAGATCTTCTTGGCTCTATTAGCCACAAAGGCATGGGACTGCAAATCTATAGATATAAAAGCTGCCTTTTTGCAGGGGCATCAGCTCCAGAGAGACATTTTTCTCCATCCTCCTAAAGAAGCAGCTAACACAGAAGGGGTACTGTGGAAGTTGAACAAATGTGCATATGGATTAAATGATGCATCTAGAGTGTGGTACTTTTCGGTAAGGTCAGTCTTGTTAAAGTTAGGCTGTTGCCAGTTGAAAGCAGATCCTGCAATGTTTTACTGGCACTATAAAGGAAATTTTGCTGGCATCTTCATGATGCATGTCGATGATTTTTTGTGGGGTGGGCCTAGTGATTTTGAAGCTATTGTAACCTCTGGTTTGAGGAAAGAATTCAGGTTTGGAAGTCAGGCTTCCGGTGCATTTAAATATATTGGTTTGGAAATAGGACAGATTCAGTTAGGGGCAATTTTACGTCAGCAATCTTACTTGGAAAGCATCAGTCCAATAGCAATTAGTCGTGGCCAGGTTTCACAAAAAGACGCAATGGTTTTGAAGATAGAAAAAGAGCAACTGCGAAGTTTAATTGGGCAACTGAACTGGTTAGGAAGACAGACTAGACAGGACGTGAGTTTTGATATTTTAGAGTTGAGTACAAAGGTGAATGATCCCAAAGTGGAAGACATAATAAGAGCAAATAAAGTGTAGGCCAAACTAAAAATGCAGGAGTGTGTTTTGAAGTTCCCTGTTTTAGGTGATCCTAGGCATTTGAAACTCATAGTTTATAGTGATGTGTCCTATGCAAATTTATGTGATGGAGTTTCAAGCGCAGGAGGTTTTATAATTTTTCTTTTGGGGAACAATGGTAAATGTTGCCCTCTTGTGTGGGAAACAAAGAAAATAAGGAGAGTGGTCAAAAGCACTTTGGCTGCTGAGACATTAAGCTTAGTGGAAGCGGTGGATATGGCCTTTTATATAAGTCAGATATTGACAGAAATTTTGGGATTAGAGGATTTAGGTAATGTTCCTATTGACTGTCACATTGACAATAAATCTCTGTGGGAAAATGTGCACTCTACAAAAAGTGTCAATGAAAAGAGGTTACAGATAGATATCGCAAGTTTAAAGCAGATGTTGGAGAGAGGGGAAATAACACAAATTAAATGGGTTGACAGTAGCTATCAACTGTCAGACTGTTTCACGAAAAGAGGGGCTAGTCCACAGAAACTTTTAGATATCGTGAATGAAGGGCGCCTGTTTCTGTGAATGTTTTTTTTTCTACTTAAAAAAAAGGGGGGAATCAGGTGTGTGTTTTAGGTTCTTGAAATTTTAGTTTCTTGAAATTTTATTTTTATCTAATTGTTTTTTTTCTCCAAGGAAGGGGAGACTGTTAAGTAATGGGTTAAGAGACATTGCAATTAGTTGTCTTATTTATGTTAAGTGTTCAATGATTGTCTCATTTATGTTAAGTGCTCAATGATTGACACTGATATGTAAAGGGGCTTCAGGTGGACTCTGGAGCTTGTGATGATCTGTAGAGTTCTGTACAGAGTGAGTTTGAACCATTAAAGTTGTGTTGGTGAAAAAGGAACTGAACTCTTGCCTCTTCATACCACAGCATCTAGTACATGTTAACATGCTCTTGTGTCAGAACACCAGTGGTACATTTATCAAGAACATTAACTTACAGCTGAAAGGGTCTGTCACACATAGGTCGTCCTAGCGCTGGGGCGGTAGCCAGGGTGTTTTTCAGAGTAATGAAAGATTGCTTTTGCTGAATCAGGTAGTTCAAAAATAAGAGGAGCATTTTGAGAGGAGTACGGAGTTAATTCTTTAGTATGTACAGTAACATTCGGAATCCATTGTCTGCAAAAGTTCACTAATCCTAAAAAGGCTCGCACCTGCTTGGGTGATGTAGAAAATGGGGTCTGCAGTATAGGAGTAATGCGTTCCTGAGTAAGGGAGCGATCCGTTGCACTTATTAGGACACCTAAAAATTTGACCTGCTGTTGGCCTTGATGAACTTTATCCCCACGAATGGAGACGAATGAGCAGGTAAACGGTGTCACGCTGGTTAGCGATGAAATCAGGGCTGGCAAGGAGTAAGTCATCAACATATTGAATGATGGTGGAGCCACCAAGTGGTGCTAATGTCGCTAACTGGGAGTGCAATGCCTGTGAGAAAAGGGTTGGAGAATGAATGAAGCCCTGTGGGAGCCTAGACCAAATGTATTGGTTGCCCTTAAATGTAAAGGCAAACAAGTATTGTGATTCAGGGGCGAGGGGTATTGCAAAAAAGGCATGTTGTAAATCAACAAGGGTGAAAACAGTCGCTTCCGGTGGGACATTGCTAAGGATTGTCGCCGGGTTTGGGACAATAGGATGCAAGGGTTCCACTATCTGATTAATATGTCGGAGGTCTTGGACCAAACGCCATTCGGACGGTCTTCCTATCTTAGGAACTGGAAGAATCGGGGTGTTACAGGGCGATTGGCATGGTATCAAAATTCCCTGTTGAAGGAACGATTGAATCATGACCGAGACTCCTTCTTCAGCCTCGGGGCGCAAAGGGTACTGTGAAATCGAGGGCAAGGGCATGTGAGGTTTAACTTTAATAACAACAGGAGGGACATTAGTGAGACCAACTTCGTGTTTGGAGGCTGCCCATAAATCTGCGGGTAGTTCAGAAGTCATAGATTGGACTGAACGATGGTGGTGTAGTGTGCCAATGAGGACAAATGGGCATTTAAAATATTCTTTTTTTTTTATAAATTTAGATTAGCCAATTATTTTTTCCAATTAAGGGGCAATTTAGCGTGGCCAATCCACCTACTCTGCACATTTTTGGGTTGTGGGGGCGAAACCCGCGCAGACATGGGGAAAATGTGCAAACTCCACATGGACAGTGACCCAGAGCCGGGATCGAACCTGGGACCTCAGCGCCGTGAGGCGGTTGTGCTAACCACTAGGCCACCGTGCTGCCCGTATTTAAAATATTCTAAAGTGCCTGCGGGTAGGGTTTGACTTCCATTAAGGAAAGGATCAGCTTGTCCTCGTAGTGCAGCTGCTAGAAATCCCAAGGACTTGGCATGTAGCCTTCGTTGACAGAAAGGGTCACGTAGGGGTGACACGAGTCTCGACTGATGCCAGAGGCCGTGGGGTAAATCGACAAGAAAGGCAGACCCTTCTTTTCCCTTAGCGAGGCCAACAAACGAAACGGATTGTAGAGAACCGATGACGTCTTGGTAAATGCTCTCCAAATCAGGCGAGCATCCTGTATGATCGTAGCAAAGAGTGACATGTGGATCGGGAATATCTAAGGGAGGTGAAAATTGTGAGGGATCAAAATCAATCGACCACCACTGTGGAGTAGTGAATAGGGGGAAGTTCCGAAGCTGGGCTTGTGGGATAGGTGATATAGTAATGCCGTTATCAAGGCAAACTATCTCCACCTATAAGGGACACAGCAAATCACGTCCGGCCAGGTTGACACCGAGGACGCGAGTAACCGTGAAAGGAATGCAATATTCCCGGCCCTCAAATTGAACTGAGAGTGGCTTCGTAAGTGGGTAAACAGCACCTTCCCCATGAAACCAGCAAGTTCCACATGTTTATCAGAAAGGAGAAAGCTATGGTTCTGAATTAATGTCCAGTCCAATGTAGAATAAGTAGCACCTGTGTCAATCAAAAAGGAGATGGGCACGCCTTCTATGTAAATCGTTGCTGTGGGCTCGTCAGAGTGGTCCGCTGAAAGGACTGGAAAGTTCGATCGGGCTAGTCAATAGGGGTTGGAAACCGACGGGGTTGAAATCTACCTAGTCGTCGGGTTGCTGGACAATCCCTTGCGTAGTGACCTATACGTTGACAGTTGAAGCATGTGACATTATATTTGTAAATTGTATGCGTGCTCATCCTCATGAGCATACCAAGCCGTGCAATGGATTACTATATTCTCTCATCTGGACTTTATCTGGTGTTTTAATAGCTGTGCTCAAGGGTCATTAATCTTTTGTAAGACTTCCTGTAGTTTTAAGATTTTTTTTTAACAGTGGTACCCTAAGGGTTAACGTTCACACGGAGCGATCGGGCTCAGGCTCAGAAGTTATAAAATTTTGCAGCTGGTGAGCTCGTATTTGAAACAGTTCTATAAACATTCCATTATCAATGCGATGTATTACCGCTCCCAAATTGCAGAGTGTCTGTCTGCCTAATAGGGTCAGGTGTCTCTAGTTGCGGTACATCCTTCCTGAGAGGGGGCTATGAATAGCACATATTTTAAGTCAATTTCCAATGATTGATTTTATAGGCATTAGCTATTCTTAGAGACGTATATTTTTTTGTTTGTCAATTCAGAAAAGGTCAACTGTCTGCTGAAATGGTTAATGCTTCCTGCAGAATCTAAGGGGCGGAGAACTTGGCGTGATGTCATTTACGTCTTTTCACGTAATCTAAAAGCTTATTCATATTCAATTACTTTTATTCGTAAAGGCACTGTGAAAGGCACTTTCTTTTAAACTGATATAGTGGGAACTAAACAACTTTGAAGAGATAAAGCTTGGGAACATTCGCAAGAGGAAATATGAATGTTTTACCCTTGGTTTAAAAAACAATTCGAGTATACATTTTGTTGTCCTTCAGAAGAACCGCTTGTTATCATAATAAGGCCAGTACAACATACCAAGCAATATTTAGTTTACATTATCTGACCTACTAAATTTTGTTCAAAAGCAGTGTTAAAATATAGTCAATATTCCCAGCATGCTTCTAAATTGGTAACTCATTAACTAGCGGAGAACGGACATATGACAGTTCCCTGTGTGTGTTATGAGCCTGGCAGCAAGGGGGCAAGATCAAGGTGGCTAGGACTGTTCTCCCGTGTCAGTATAACATCACAAGGGGGAGGTTGGACTTGGGGCGGTTGCACTGACGGAGCGGGGAGTGTGGGATGAGGGTGGATCTAGGGGTCAACTCTTCCTCTTCCGTATCGCCTGAATAGGGAAACATCAGCATGCCAGAGCAACTGGGAGGATCCTCCTTTCGTTTAATCTTATGGGCTAGCCCTATTTGTCTGGTGAGAGGAGGTTTCTTATTGCCAAATTGATTTTTATTGTTTTGATATTTCCTATCCCAAAGCTCACATTCCAATTTTAAAGTCTCCCAATTTTTTACTTTACCGTCCACGCAATCATTAATTCCTTTTCTGCGGGCGTTATCTCTCCAACTCATTAATAGTGATTGTTCGTGCCGTTTAGCGGACTGCTTTTTCCACTGTGAAATTAAAAACTTAATCACAGGGTCCCTGACCCAAAACTTAATCACAGGGTCCCTGACCCAAAACTTAATCACAGGGTCCCTGACCCAAAACTTTTTTTTTTTTTAAATAATTTTTATTGAAAGAGTTTTTCCATACAGACATTTACCCCTACTAATTTTTAAATTATTTACAACACAATCCCTCTAGGCAAATGTCCCTCCCTCGCCCGCCCTCTCGCGCGCACCAGTCCTCCCCCACCCCCCCAGGCAACCTTAACAAACAAGGCAGCCTACAGTTTCAGACATGAGCAGCGAGCAGACTTGCCCGCGTTACAGTCGTGCATGTCCCCCCACGACCCTTGCTGCCCCCCCCTCCCCTCCCCCCCCCTCCCTCCCCCCCTCCCCCCCTTCCCCCCCCCCCCCCCCCCCCCCGGGTTGCTGCTGCCACGACCCCGAACGTCTATCTCTGATCTAAAAAGTCAAGGAAAGGTTGCCACCGCCTGGCGAATCCCTGTACCGACCCTCTCAGGGCAAATTTGATCCTTTCTAGCTGAATATAGCTAGCCATATCGTTAATCCAAGTTTCAACGCTTGGAGGCCTCGCGTCCTTCCATTGAATTAATATCCTTCGTCGAGCCACTAGGGACGCAAAGGCCAGTATTCCGGCCTCCCTAGCCTCCTGTACCCCCGGTTCTACCCCGACTCCAAAGATCGCAAGCCCCCATCCTGGTTTGACCCTGGACCCCACCACCTTCGACACCGTCCTTGCCACCCCCTTCCAGAACCCTTCCAGCACCGGGCATGCCCAGAACATATGCACATGGTTCGCTGGGCTTCCCAGACATCTGACACACCTGTCCTCACCCCCAAAGAACCGGCTCATCCTTGTCCCCGTCATGTGAGCTCTATGCAGCACCTTAAATTGAATGAGGCTCAGTCTCGCACACGAGGAGGAAGAGTTGACCTTCTCCAGTGCATCCGCCCACGTCCCGTCTTCTATCTGCTCTCCCAGCTCCCCTTCCCACTTGGCTTTCAGCTCCTCCCCTGATGCTGCTTCCGCCTCCTGCATTATCTTGTAGATGTCTGATATCTTCCCCCCTCCGACCCAGACCCCCGAGAGCACCCTATCACTCGCCCCCTTACTGGGGAGCAGGGGAAACCCCTCCACCTGCCGCCTAGCAAATGCCTTCACTTGTAAATATCTGAACATGTTTCCCGGGGGGAGCTCGAACTTCTCCTCCAGCCCTCCCAGGCTCGCAAACCTCCCCTCTATAAACAGGTCCTTCAGCTGCCGTATGCCCACCCTGTACCAGCTCTGAAATCCCCCGTCGATGTTCCCCGGGATGAATCTATGGTTCCCTCTTATTGGCGCCGCCAACAGACCTCCCATTTCCCCCCTATGTCGCCTCCACTGCCCCCATATCTTGAGGGTGGCCGCCACCACCGGGCTCGTGGTGTACCTCGTGGGGGGGAGCGGCCATGGTGCCGTTACTAGGGCCCCCAGGCTTGTGTTGCCACAGGACGCCCTCTCCATTCGTTTCCAAGCTGCCCCCTCCCCTTCCATCATCCACTTGCGCACCATTGACACATTTGCCGCCCAGTAGTACCCCGAGAGATTGGGCAGTGCCAGCCCTCCACTGTCCCTACTCCGCTCCAAAAAGACCCTCCTCACCCTTGGGGTGCCATGCGCCCACACGTAGCTCATGATGCTACTCGTCACCTTTTTGAAGAAGGCCCTAGGGAGGAAGATGGGCAAGCACTGAAATAAAAACAAGAACCTTGGGAGGACCGTCATTTTGATTGACTGCACCCTCCCCGCCAGCGACAACGGTACCATGTCCCACCTCTTAAATTCCTCCTCCATCTGTTCCACCAGCCTGGAAAAGTTCAACTTGTGGAGGGTCCCCCAGTTCCTTGCCACCTGCACCCCTAAGTACCTAAAGCTCTTTCCTGCTCGCTTGAAGGGGAGTCTCCCAATACCCTCTCCCTGGTCCCCCGGGTGTATCACAAAAACCTCGCTTTTGCCCAAATTTAGTTTGTACCCCGAAAAGTCCCCAAACTCTGCTAATAGTTCCATTATCTCCGGCATTCCCCCTTCTGGGTCTGCCACGTACAGCAGTAGATCATCCGCATACAGCGATACTCGATGTTCCTCCCCTCCCCTAGTCAGTCCTCTCCACCCCCCTGAACCCCTCAGTGCCATCGCCAACGGTTCAATCGCCAGTGCGAAAAGTAGGGGGGATAGGGGACATCCCTGCCTGGTCCCTCGGTGGAGCCCGAAATACTCCGACCTCCTCCCGTTTGTCACTACACTCGCCGTCGGGGCCGAGTAGAGCAACTTCACCCACTTAATAAACCCTTCCCCAAACCCAAACCGTTCCAACGTCTCCCACAGGTACTCCCACTCCACCCTATCGAATGCCTTCTCCGCGTCCAGCGCTACCACTATCTCAGCCTCCCCCTCCACTGCCGGCATCATAATTACATTCAGCAATCTCCGCACGTTCGTGTTGAGCTGCCGCCCCTTCACGAACCCCGTCTGGTCCTCATGGATTACCCCTGGCACACAATCCTCTATTCTAGCTGCCAGGATCTTTGCCAGCAACTTGGCATCCACGTTCAGAAGCGAGATAGGCCTGTAGGACCCACACTGCACGGGGTCTTTATCCCGCTTCAATATCAGGGAGATCAGAGCCTGCGACATTGTCGGGGGCAGAACCCCCCCCTCTCGCGCCTCATTAAAGGCTCGTACCAGTACCGGTCCCACCAAGTCCACATTTTTCTTATAGAATTCCACCGGGAACCCATCTGGCCCCGGCGCCTTCCCCGCTTGCATCTGACCTATTCCCTTGACTAGCTCCTCTAGCCCTATTGGCGCCCCCAGCCCTTCTACCAGCCCCTCCTGGACCCTTGGGAACCTCAATTTGTTTAGGAAGTCCTCCATTCCCCCTCTCCTCGTCGGCGGCTCAGACCGATACAACTCCTTGTAAAAATCCCTGAAGACCCCGTTCACTTCTTGCCCCTTCTGCACTACCTTCCCGCCCCTCTCCTTCACTCCCCCGATCTCCCTAGCCGCATCTCGTTTGCGAAGCTGGTGTGCCAGCATCCTGCTCGCCTTTTCCCCATACTCATAGACCGCGCCCTGTGCCCTTCTCCACTGCGTCTCTGCCTTCCTGGTGGTCAGCAGGTCGAACTTGACCTGCAGGCTGCGCCGTTCTCCCAGCAGCCCCTCCTCTGGTGCCTCCGCATATCTCCTATCCACTTCCAATAGCTCCCCCACCAGCCTCTCCCTCTCCTGCCTCTCCTTTCTTTCTCTGTGCGCCCTTATGGAGATCAGCTCTCCCCTGATCACTGCCTTCAGGGCCTCCCAGACCATCCCCACCTGCACCTCACCCGTGTCATTCAAGTCCAGATAGCTCTCAATGCTCTTCCGGACCCTTTTACACACCTCGTCGTCCGCTAACAGCCCCACATCCAGCCGCCACAGCGGGCGCTGGTCCCGCGCCTCCCCCATTTCCACATCCACCCAATGCGGTGCATGATCAGAGATCGCAATGGCCGAGTACTCAGCTTCCCGTACCCTCGGGATCAGCCCCCTGCTCAACACGAAGAAATCGATTCTGGAGTACACTCTATGGACGTGGGAGAAAAAGGAATACTCCCTCGCCCTCGGCCTACCAAACCTCCATGGGTCTACTCCTCCCATCTGCTCCATGTACCCCCTCAGCACTTCTGCCGCTGCCGGCCTCCTATTGGTCCTTGAGCTCGATCTGTCTAGCCCGGGGTCCAGCACTGTGTTAAAGTCCCCTCCCATGATCAAGCCCCCTGCCTCCAGTCCCGGAATGAGGCCCAATAGGCGCCTCATAAAACCCGCGTCATCCCAGTTCGGGGCATATACGTTGACCATCACCACTTTCTCCCCCTGCAGCTTACCCTTCACCATCACATACCTACCCTCCTTATCCGCCACCACCTCCTCCGCCACGAACGACACCCTCTTTCCCACCAGAATCGCCACCCCCCCGGTTCTTTGCGTCCAATCCAGAGTGGAACACCTGTCCCACCCACCCCCTTCTCAGGCGAACCTGGTCCACTACCTTCAAATGGGTCTCCTGTAACATTGCTACATCAGCCTTCAGTCCCTTCAGGTGTGAGAATACCCTTGATCTCTTGACCGGCCCATTCAACCCCCTCACGTTCCAAGTGATCAGCCGGGTCGCGGGACGACCCGCCCCCTTCCCCTGCCGATTAGCCATGTCCTGTTCCCTGCTCGCCCCGGGTCGACCCTCCCCTTCTGACCCGCTCCCCATGGCGATGTCCCCCTCCCCCCACCTCTCCAGTCCTCCACTTCCCGTTTCTGGTCTTTTCAGCAGCAACCCGGTGTCCCTCCCTAACCCCCCTCCCCCCCCCCCCAGGCTAGGACCCCTCCTAGCCGCGATGTACCCTCCATCGTACTCCCGTAAGTCAGCTGGTTCACGCTGACCCGGCTGCTCCTGCCACACTCCGACTCCCCCCGGCTCGGGGGGGGGGGCCTCCCCCCCCTTGCCACTCCTCCCTGGCCCCGCTCCAGCGCGGGAAAGGTCGCCATTGCTAGCCACGCCCCGCACTCCTCCCCTCCCCCCTCCTCTGCCCCGCGCGCGGGAAAACAGAGGAAAGCCCGCGCTTTCGCCCTGCCACACCCCACCCCGCCATCTTCAGTTCCACCCCCGTCCCCGTCCATGCCTGTAAAAGAACCCCCCCTAGGGGCCCATATCCCCGATCTGCTCTCCCCCCCGTCCCACCTCCCCAACTTAACATCATAAATAACAGATAAATAACAAATAACAATGTACTTAACAGTCGCCCTCTACCAAACAGCATAAATAACCATAAATAACCATGAATAACCACAATAACAATAACTAAGGGAAGTTGGCAAAGGGGGAAAAAACATCAGAAGAAAAACCACAGCAAGAGTTCAAAATCCAAACAAAGAATTCAGCTGAAAGTACCCGAGCGGCTACGGCCGCCAAGTATCCCCTGGGTCTAATTCGAGTCCAGTTTCTCTTCCTGTACAAAGGCCCACGCCTCCTCTGGGGACTCAAAATAGTGGTGTTGGTTCCTGTAGGTGACCCACAAGCGCGCTGGCTGCAGCATTCCGAACCTGATCCGTTTTGCATGTAGCACCGCCTTCGTCCGGTTGTACCGGGCCCGCCGCTTTGCCACCTCCGCACTCCAGTCCTGGTAGACCCTCACCGTCGAATTCTCCCACTTGCTGCTCCTTTCCCTCTTGGCCCACTCCAGCACTCTCTCACGGTCGCTGAGTCGCTGGAACCGCACCAGCACCGCCCTCGGGGGCTCATTTGCTCTTGGCCTCCTAGCCATGACCCTGTAGGCCTCTTCCAGCTCCGGGGGCGAAGGGACGGCCCCTGCCCCCATCAGGGAGCTCAGCATTTCTGCTACATATCCCGGGAGGTCTGACCCCTCCAGGCCTTCTGCCAGGCCCAAGATCCTCAGGTTCTTCTGCCTCATTCGGGTATCCAGCTCCTCAAAACGGCTCTGCCATTTCAGGTGGAGTGCCTCGTGCACCTCTACCTTTCCCACGAGGACCGTGGCCTCCTCCTCCCTCACAGTCATCTCCTGTTGCAGCTCCCGAATCGACGCCTCTTGGGTCGCCTGGGCTCCCATCAGCCTGGTGGTCGTTGCATTCATTGACTCCAAGAGCTCCATTTTCAGCTCCGTAAAGAAGCGCAGGAGAGCGGCCTGCTGCTCCTCCGCCCATTTCCTCCATTCCTCGGGTGCGCCACCGGCCGCCATTTTGGTCTTCTTCCCCCGCTTTTTTTTGGGAGCTGCTGTTGCTTTCTTTACCACCCCACTCCGGGTACCGACCATAAAGTTGGTCTGGTTCTCTTCAGGGAGCCTTCCCCCACCGGGATTTGTCCTTACAGCGCCGTTGGGGCCCTCCAATCGGCCCGAAAACACCTTTGTAGCAGGAGCAGCCAAACGTGCGACTTAGCTGGTCATAGCCGCAACCGGAAGTCCCTGACCCAAAACTTAATCACAGGAACCCTGACCCAAAACTTAATCACAGGGTCCCTGACCCTAAACTTAATCACAGGGTCCCTGACCCTAAACCTAAGCCTGTATAAACCTGATCCAGATTAAAAACGAGATCAAGAGGTCCCTGACCTGAGGCTAATCACAACCGGGTCCCTGAACACTCTACTCACAGTCAATTTAGATTCGAGCACCGTCACCTGTTTAGTTACTTCCGTCAGGGATGAGGGGTCAAGCCAGCAATCTTACCTTGTGCCGGCGTCTGTCTCCTCCCTCCTGCTCGTGGCTCGATCACTTTTTTCAGTCCCCCACGGAAATTTACTCAGGGTGTTGGTTTATTGCTCGCAGCGCCAAATGTCGATGTCAATATTTTTCCCGCTTCTGGACTGTGATAGAAAGATTCAACAACGCTCATTAAGAAAACAAAACAAAGATTTATTTGCGAATTACAACTGCATGCAGAAATGGCTGAAACTTGAAGTCAGGGAGCAGTCAATACAAACTGCTGTTTCCTTCCCAAATTCCGCGCTTTCACAGAGAATCAGCTCAGCATTTATACATTATTAGAATCAAGATTACATAACTACAGCTTGGTCAGGAATTCGATCAGAAGTACAAACATAAACAATATCATAAAACAGGCGTCACCTTGCTGACCTTTGAGGACTCGGGGTCTCATGTCATTATCTTGTCTTTTGATCGCATGTTTAAGAAACGGAGCAGACTTGTTTAAGTATCGTAAGAGACTAGCTCTGGCCTATCTTGTCGTATTTAGACTGCTTTGGGTTATGACAAGTTAGTTTAATCAGAGTTTACAGAGTCAGGCAGTTCTTGGAACAACTTGACCTTTCCTGATCTTATTCAGGCTTTAGGTTATGTGAGTTCGGCTTTTCTTACATTGTACCAAAAGTTGACCGGTTTTCTCAGAATGCCATTAGTTACTTCGTACAACATCACACCGTGACTTCTCTACATTGAAACTCATCTGCCAGTTGTCTGCCCAATCCACCAACATGTCTATGTCTTTTTCATGTTCAAGACTATCCTCATCACAGTTGACAATGTTTCCAATCTTAGTATCATCTGCTAATTTTGAAATCATGCCTTGAACACACCTGTCTAGGAGGGTCATTAATATTTAATGAGGAAAAACAAGGATCCCAACATTGACCCCTGAGGAACTCCCCTACAAACCGTCCTCAGTTCTGAAAAACAATCATTTATCACGACTCTCTGTTTCCTGCCACTCAGCCAATTTCTTATCCAAGTACCTATCTTCCCTTGGGTTATAATTCTGCTCACAAGTCTATATTGTGTCACTGTATCAAAGAGTTTTGAAAATCTATATACCTCACATCAACAACATTACCATTATCAACCTACTCTTACTCTATAACCTCCTCAAAAAACTCCAGCAAGTTAGTTAAACATGGTTTTCCCTAAATTAATCCATGCTGTTTTTCCTCAATTATTCTGCCCTTGACTCAGAGACCATTGATTTAATTCCGAGCTATAGTTTCCAGAAGTTCCGCTGGCACTGAAGTCAAACTGGCTGGTTTGTTTTTTTTTTATAAATGTTTTTATTCAGTTTTCATGTTTTATATTGAACAAATTACAAATTGTTAGGAGAGAAAAAGAACAAAAAAAAAAACAACAAACAAACACGCAAAAATTAACATACATATTTACAGGTAAGCATCTTCGTAGTAGTAACTGCGCCCGCCCCCCCCCCCCCCCCCCCCCCCCCAACATGTTTATTTAGTTTGGTTTTGGGCCTTAGCTAGCCATCGAACCCCCGTACCGAACCTGTAGCCCCTCCCGCTACCTTCCCCCGACTATTCTTCCTCTTGTACATTGGCCACAAATAGGTCCCGGAACAGTTGCATGAATGGCTCCCACGTTCTGTGGAAGCCGTCGTCCGACCCTCGGATGGCAAATTTGATTTTCTCCATTTGGAGAGATTCCGAGAGGTCGGACAGCCAGTCCGCAGCTCTGGGCGGTGCTGCTGACCGCCAGCCAAACAGGATTCTACGGCGGGCGATCAGGGAGGCAAAGGCAAGGGCGTCCGCCCTCCTCCCCAGGAATAGATCTGGCTGTTCTGAAACCCCGAAGACCGCCACTATCGGGCATGGCTCCACCCTCACTCCCACCACTTTGGACATAACCTCGAAGAAGGCTGTCCAGTACTCCACGAGTCTGGGGCAAGACCAGAACATGTGGGCGTGGTTGGCCGGGCCTCTTTGGCACCGTTCACATCTGTCTTCCACCTCCGGGAAGAACCTACTCATACGGGTTCTTGTTAAGTGGGCTCTATGTACCACTTTTAGTTGCGTCAGGCTGAGCCTTGCGCACGTGGAGGTGGAGTTGACCCTATGCAGTGCTTCGCTCCAGAGTCCCCACCCTATCTCCATCCCCAGGTCGTCCTCCCATTTCCTTCTTGTTGCGTCCAGTACGGTGTCGTCCCTATCTACCAGTCGGTCATACATGTCACTACAGTTCCCTTTCTCTAGGATACTTGCGTCCAGTAGGTCTTCCAGTAGTGTCTGTCGTGGCGGTTGTGGGTACGTCCTTGTCTCCTTTCGTAGGAAGTTTTTGAGCTGCAGGTACCGTAGCTCGTTCCCCCCAGCTAGCTGAAACTTCTCTGTCAGTTCGTCCAGTGTTGCGATCCTGTCGTCCGTGTATAGGTCCCTGACTGTCAGTGTCCCCCCGTCCTGCCTCCACCTTTTGAAGGTGGCGTCAGTCAGTGCTGGTGTGAACCTATGGTTGTTGCAGATGGGAGCCCTGTTCGACATTTTGGTCAGGCCAAGTTGCTGCCGCAGTTGGTTCCAGGATTGGAGGGTGGCTGTCACCACTGGGCTGCTGGAGTGTTTTTTGGGTGGGGATGGGAGTGCTGCCGTGGCGAGGGCCCGGAGGGAGGTTCCCATGCAGGAGGCCTCCTCCGCACGCACCCACTCAGCCTCTGGCTCCTGGATCCATCCCCTTACTCGCTCGGCTGTTGCTGCCCAGTGGTAGAATTGTAGATTCGGGAGGGCTAGCCCTCCCCTGGTTTTTGTTTTTTGTAAGACCTTCTTTGGGATCCTAGCATTTTTACCCCCCCATACGAACGCCATGATGAGTTTGTCCAGCGCTTTGAAAAAGGCCTTGGGGATGTAGATCGGAATGGATCTAAACAGGAAGAGGAACCTGGGCAGTACGTTCATTTTGATCGTCTGAACTCTCCCCGCGAGGGAGAGCGGGAGTGTGTTCCATCTTTGCAGGTCCTTTTTAACTTCCTCCGTCAGGCTGGTGAGGTTCCATTTGTGGATCCCTTTCCAGTCATGGGCTATTTGGATCCCCAGGTAGCGGAATTTATGTCGGGCTTGATTGAACGGCAGCCCCTTTAGTGCTGCCCCCCCCCCCCCCTTGCGGGTGTACTGGGAAGATCTCACTTTTGCTCATGTTGAGTTTGTAGCCCGAGAAGGCTCCAAACTCTTTCAGGAGCGCGATGATTCCGTCCATGCTGCTTTGTGGGTCCGAGATATAGAGGAGCAGATCATCCGCATAGAGTGAGACTCTGTGCTCTCTACCTCCCCTTCGGATCCCCCTCCAATTTTTTGCTGCCCTGAGCGCGATTGCTAGCGGTTCAATTGCTAGTGCGAACAGCAGCGGGGACAGTGGGCATCCTTGTCTGGTGCCCCTGTGCAGCTGGAAGTATTGGGAGTTGGTATTGTTGGTCTGTACACTCGCCATGGGTGCGTTGTACAGGAGCTTTACCCAAGCGGTGAACCCTGTTCCAAGCCCGAACCGCTCCAGTACCTCTATGAGGTATTTCCACTCGACTCTGTCGAAGGCCTTTTCTGCGTCCAGGGAGACGATCACCTCTTGTGTTCTCTCCCCGGAGGGGGTCATTATCACGTTCAGCAGGCGCCTGATGTTCGCGGTAAGCTGTCTACCTTTGACAAAGCCCGTCTGGTCCTCTGTGACCACCTCAGGTACACAGTCTTCTAGCCTCTTGGCTAGGATTTTGGCCAGTATTTTGGCGTCTGCATTCAGCAGAGATATGGGTCTGTATGACCCACATTCCGTTGGGTCTTTGTCTTTCTTAGGTATCAGCGAGATTGAGGCCTGTGCTAACGTGGGTGGCAATGTGCCCCTAGCTAGCGAGTCTGTGAACATCTCCCGCAGGTGCGGGGCCAGCGCTGTCGCAAATTTTTTGTAGAAGTCCGCCGGGAATCCGTCCGGTCCCGGCGCCTTCCCCGCCTGCATGGAGCTAATGCTCTCCATGATCTCTCCCAGTGCTAGTGGTGCTTCCAGATCCCGTTTTCTGCCCTCTCCCACAACTGGTATGTCCAGTCCGTCAAGAAACCGGTTCATCCCAGCCTTCCCCGTTGGGGGCTCTGAGGTGTACAGCTCTTGGTAGAAGGCCTTGAAGGTTTTGTTAATCCTCTCTGGTTCTGTTTCCAACGTGCCTCTGGTATCTCTGATTTGCGCAATTTCTCTGCTGGCTGCCTGCTTTCTCAGCTGGTGGGCCAACAGGCGGCTGGCTTTGTCCCCGTGTTCGTATAGGGCCCCGCGTGCCTGGCGGAGTTGGTGTACTGCTTTCCTGGTGGAGAGCAGGTCAAAGTTCCTTTGTAATTCTTTCCTCTCCGCCAGGAGTTCTACGGTCGGGGCCTCGGAGTATTTATGGTCTACCTCCAGTATGGAGTCGACCAGCTTCTGCCTAGCCACCCTTTCCTCCCTATCTCTTTGCGCTTTGTAGGCTATGATTTCCCCTCTTAGTACGGCCTTAAGCGCTTCCCAGAACGTGGAGGGTGAGACCTCCCCGTTTTGGTTGATCTCAGTGTACTCCGCTATGGAACTGGCTGGTTTGTTGTTGCCGGCTTTATCCTTGCACCTCTTTTTAAACAAAGCTGTAACATTCACAACTCTCCGGATCTCTGGCACCATCCGTGTGTCTAAGGAAGACTGGAAGATATCATTAGAGCCCCTGCAATTTCCACTCTCACTTCCTTCAGTATCCTTGGCTGCATATCATGCACTTCTGGGACCTTATCTACTTTAAGTAAAGGAAGGGGGCAGCACGGTAGCATGGTGGTTAGCGTCAATGCTTCACAGCTCCAGGGTCCCAGGTTCAGTTCCCGGCTGGGTCACTGTCTGTGCGGAGTCTGCACATCCTCCCTGTGTGTGCGTGGGTTTCCTCCGGGTGCTCCGGTTTCCTCCCACAGTCAAAAGATGTGCGGGTTAGGTGGATTGGCCATGCTAAATTGCCCGTAGTGTCCTAAAAAGTAAGGTTAAGGGGGGGTTGTTGGGTTACGGGTATAGGGTGGATACGTGGGTTTGAGTAGGGTGATCATTGCTCGGCACAACATCGAGGGCCGAAGGGCCTGTTCTGTGCTGTACTGTTCTATGTTCTATGTTCTAAAGCTTTTTATACATATATTTTGTTAGAGATTTATTCATTTTACAAATGAGAGATGAGGTGGGACTCGGTTTGATTGATTGCTGGCGGCCAATGAATTGACCCAAAAGGCCGTACTCTGCACAGTGACAGATGGTGATTGGATATTATCCCAGTGAAATGAGTTTCAGAGTCCCAAGGAGTTTCAGTTTGATCCTGGCAGCACAGAGGCAAGGACTTGCTACTCCCTCTCTCCTCCGTTTTCTGTGAGTGCTGTAGTTCTAAAGCTACAGAGGCCTGAATGAATCCACAATAAAAACCACAAACTGAAAGCAAAGTATGAAGATGAGGGAGGTGCTGCAGACAAACAGCTGAATCAAAGACTCTTTTTCCTTTTACTTATGATTTTTATCCCTTTCCACTCCTCTGTTTTTTGGTCGTATTTGTGTGTGTGTGTGTGTGTGTGTGTGTATGTGTGTGTATAGAGGGTGGGGGGGGGGGGGGGGGCAAGCTAAAATGGGGAATTAGAAGTTAGCTAATTTCTTTTAATATAAATTTAGAGTAGCCAATTATATTTTTCCAATTAAGGGGCAATTTATGATGGCCAATCCACCTCACCTGCACAGCTTTTTGTTGTGGGGGTGAAACCCATGCAGACACGGGAAGAATGTGCAATAAGTTTGATAATAGTTAACCTGTTGTATTTGCTGTCTTTTCATTCCAATTCTTGTTATAAATAAACAGTAATTGTGTTTACATTTACAAACCCGGTAACTGTAATTATTGGGCAGCCAAGGGTCAAGATTCAGATATTTCTCTGAGAATTATTGGTTAATTCACTTGTGTTGTGTCTCCGGGTCAAGTGGGGCTGGAATTGACTGTGTACTAGCCCAGCTTGTCATAACACTGCATGCATAAAACAGAAAATGGCAGGAGAATGCCACAACATTGGTTCATAAACTTTGTACCTCTAACTATATAGACCATCTAGAGAATAGAGGGGGGAAGAGGTTAAACAATGGAGATGAAGTAACAAGATGCACACCTTTACACAGAGCAAATTCACACTGGTGCTACATGAGTTATGGAAAACCTTGTTGGAGCAGGTCACACATAGTCAAGCCTATAAATTTGAGATAGGGGTCCCACACTTTTCAGAATGTATCTGGTTTGGGACAGAGTACGAAAGTAAGGAACTCCGACGGAATATACTCCATAACTATTTAATGCTAATTTTTAATCGAAGGATACTTGCCAACAATCCAGAAGTAAAAGATATGTTCCCATCCTGCAAATGCTAGGATGTTATAAAGCCTTTTTTTCATTAACGTCACTCATTATCCTAACTATAATGGGGAGATGCCGCCGTTCGATTGGGGTGAGCACAGTAAGAAGTCTTACAACACCAGATTAAAGTCCAACAGGTTTGCTTTCGAATCACTAGCTTTCGGAGCACAGCTCCTTCATCACCAATAGACTTTAACCTGGTGTTGTAAGGCTTCTTACATTATCCGAACTGGGAGACCGAAAATTAAGAATAAAACATCAAATTCTAGAGCTGTTCCAAACGTCCTCTCAGGCTCTTTGACTGCTGGACCAATAGGATTGAATTTTGACACAGCACCGAACACAGTGTATGGAGTCACCCTCGACTTTAAGCAAATCGTGGACATGACAGGATTGAACCTGTGTCTCAGGCTCACTGTGATGTGCAAATACTGCAATATTTTGAATTGAGTCTCCTTCATTCTATTACAGACCAACGTTTTATTGGCATATTTCCATATACTACCCCAGGTCTCATCGTCCGTATTGACTACCAAATCTTTCTCCCAAGGCCACAGGATTCACAATATATTCACACAGGATCTAGGGCACAAGGTCTCTCAAAACCTGCTAATTAACTGTTTATGATCTTTAAAAATCTGAAGTTTTTCAACCCGGGAGATCAAACATCAAAAAACATAGTTGTCTTCTTGAGGATAAAGTCTCTGAATTTCACATACTTAAAATGTGGCCTTGGGATATCAAATTGCTGCAATAGCTGCTCAAAAGATGACAAGCAAGCCCGACTGAGCATTTCTCCCAGACTACCTATTCCAAGTCCCACCCAATATCAAACCAATGGTCCATAAGAATGGGTGGAAATCCGGGTTGCCCTGACTGCGAGAGAGAGCAGTAGTTAGTTTTCAATCTCCCTTCTTAGTGACAGACCATCCTCCATGCTCTATGAGGGTTGATAATTTTAGGATTCTCGCACTTCGCAGAGCCAGCCTTGAAGTCCCTGTAGAATAATAGGGCCTGTAAAGGATACACCAACCAGCCTGATTCAATACTGAGCCACACGGATGAGGTGTCCTCTCTAAATCAGTCCCTCAGAATCATAGAATTTACAGTGCAGAAGGAGGCCATTCAGCCCATCGAGTCTGCACCGGCTCTTGGAAAGAGCACCCTACCCAAGGTCAACAACTCCACCCTATCCCCATAACCTAGTAACCCCACCCAACACTAAGGGCAATTTTGGACACTAAGGGCAATTTATCATGGCCAATCCACCTAACCCGCACATCTTTGGACTGTGGGAGGAAACCGGAGCACCCGGAGGAAACCCACGCACACACGGGGAGGATGTGCAGACTCCGCACAGTGACCCAAGCCGGAATCGAACCTGGGACCCTGGAGCTATGAAGCGATTGTGCTATCCACAATGCTACCGTGCTGCCCCTGAAAACATAAGATGAGAGGCTAATTAACACTCTTTAATGTTCAACACTCCTAATCGCTGCCTTGGAATCTGGGAACTGCAACTTAGCCAACTTCAGACGAGGTTTCTTTGTGTTCCATATAAATGAACTAATCATCTCATTAATCCCCATTAAGACCCCAGCAGATAGCAAGGTTGGCAGCATCTGCAAAGGATATAGTAACCTAGACAACACATTAATCTTCATCAATACAATCCTCCCCAGCCAGGATATCGGCAGGGGGACCAGTTGGTCAGGTCCCACCTAATAGATGCAGTCGGCTGGATGAAATCTGCCCGAGACAATTGCTTAATGTAGGGGTAACTACATCACCCAGGTAAGTAAACACTGAGAGAGACCACCTAAAGAGGAAGTTAGCAAAGAGGGGAGGACTTCCTCTGAGCCCACCCACTGGCATAGCCTCAGATTTCATAAAATTCATTTTGTAATCCGAAAAAAATACTAAATCTATCCACCACATCAATAATAGCAGGAACTGAAACATCCGGCTTGGATACAAACAGCAGCACATCATCCACATTAAGCTGCTTCCCTCCACTGTGCAGCCAGGAATTAAAGGGTCCTGTCTGATAGCCTCCACCAAAGGCTCCATAATTACTGTGAACAATAATGGAAATAAAAGGCTCCCCTCCCCTCGTCTCAACACATGTGAGGACCGGTAAGGCTGACCCTACAGCTATACCATCATCACCATCAGAAGGTAAAAGCCTCAGAAAAGAGGAGAAAAGATATGCCTAAAAGAGAATGGGAACCAAATGCACCTCCTGCATTTTGACCCTACCCATGAAGACCAAAACCTCTTAACCACCTCCTGGCAAGGGCGCCACCCATATCGATCATGATTAAAGCAAGGATACCAATTAACCAGTATTACCATCATAAACATACAGATAAGCAGAAGAAAAGACGGATATCTAACACGCAGCCCAACTACCCCCATTTACACAGCGATAGGAGGAGAATGCTGAAGGGTATCTTCGTTTCAAATAAATGGGGGTCCCTGAGATTCTTAGCAATAAAATATTATGTTTAGTGCTCAATTATTAACACCTCCCAACAGACATGATAAATGGTGACATAAGATCAGACAAGGGGCATTGTGACAGGGAGAGAGTCCGGATGTTTCTCTTTTTTAAATAAATTTAGAGTACCCAATTCATTTTTTGCCAATTAAGCATGTTCAATCCACCTAGCCTGCACATCTTTGGGTTGTGGGGGTGAAACCCACGCAAGCATGGGGAGAATGTGCAAACTCCACACGGACAGTGACCCAGAGCCGGGATCGAACCTGGGACCTCGGGCTGTAAGGCAGCAGGGCTAACCCACTGCGCCACCGTGCTGCCCTCAAGTCCGGATATTTCAATGAGCTACAGATTGTTACTCCAAATTATTGCCTTCCATAGAGTTCACAAATCCAAGGCCATAGGCAGATTATCGAATATCTTTGCAAAGTTGTCAGATAGAATTCTCAGTGTCGCAGGATAAAGCAGGGCATAATTCAATCCAGCCGCTTAAGCTGTTTTCTAACATCAACAAAGTCTCCATGCTTCTGCTGCCACGCCACCAAGAAATCCTGGAAAAATAAGACCACTGTCCCTCGTGGAGCCAGGTCCCAGCACACCTTGCCACCTCCAGCACCCTCTGGTGATCCATGAAGTTATGAAAGTGAATAATTACAGGCCAGGGGCATTGACCCTGTGCCTCAAAGTCTGGACGGGATGTGCCCTTTCCAACTTGATAGCCACCTTTAGCAAATGTGGGAGCCAGCTCAGGAGCTATCCTCCACTCCTTCTGGCAAACCAACGACATTGTTCCTCCGGCCTTGGTTCTCCAGATCCTCCAGGATTCCTGGCATACCTCACAGCTGGTTTTCCAAGATTGAATACGAGCCTCGGTTGAGGAAGCAACATTTTTAACGTTCACAATTCTTTATCCGTTTCATCGGGCTTTTCGGTAGTATTCAGCAGTTCGGTTTCATGAGCAGTAATATTCTGTGTCAGCAAGCCGAGTTTATCATCTATCTCTCGAATGATATTCACAGTGCTTTCGAGAGGGCCGGGTCGAGAGCTCGCTCGAAGTTTAAGTCTCCATATTGAGGGGTCAGCACCACCCCAACTGCTCATTTTTATCGACAGCTTTCTTCGGATTCTTCTGCCTTTTTTTTCTCCAACGCTCAACCAAAAATCCTCCAGGATCATATAATTGAGTATTAACTCCCAGATTAGGTAAGTATGTGCTGCGCAACCAGGAGAAATGAAGGATTAAAGGATGAGTAGGGGCAGAACCTGCGCAAACGCTGCTATTCCCATGCTCACATCACGTGATCCCACAAAAGATAGCTTTTCTAACACCTTCGCCTACTGATTTGTAAATTCCCCAAGTGTACAAGTTACCTCCTCTCTTACCTCCACCCGGGTAGCATATTCTTCCTTTGTAAAGACGGTGCTAAGTACTTGTTTAGTAACCGCTCTATTTCTCCTGCCCCCATGTACAATTCCTCTTTATTATCCTAGTCAGCCCTACTCTTCCTTTTACCACCCTTTTATTATTTAGATATTTATATATATTTCCCTCGCGTACTGTGGTCAGTTAGTGGTGCAGGTCTGTGTCCCAATAGTGAGGTAGATTTCTTTGTGTTTTCATGGGGACAGAGTGAAATAGAAGAAGATTCTACACAAATGCTCTGGACACCATAGATCATTGTGATTTATTGATTTCTATTGTCAGCACCAACATATATATACTGGATAAACCATGGCACAGATAAGGATCAGATCAACATACATATTACACAGCTGAAAGAATCCATGATTCGTGTAACAGAGATACTGCCAGACCTGCTAAGTGTTTCCAGCACTTTTTGTTTTTATTTCAGTGTCTGCAGTGTTTTGAATTCAGCCTTACCCATGATATCTGCTCCTCCCACCCCTCCTCATCTCAGTCCATCAATATATCCTTCAATTCCTTCCACCTTCATTTTTTTAAAGGAATCTGTTTCCTGAGGTTTTACATTTTAACAAACAACACAACAAAACATCAAAAATGATACAGGACAGCAAGAAAACAGGTCCAAATATATGAATACGCTACAAGCCCACTGACTCCCACAGCTATCTGGACTACAGCTCTTCCCACCCTACACCCTGTAAGGACTCCATCCCTTTCTCTCAACTCCTTCGCCTCCGTCGCATTTGTTCCGACGATGCCACTTTCCAAAATGGTGCTTCTAAAATGTGTTCCTTCTTCCTCGACCGTGATTTCCCACCTACAGTTGGGGACAGGGCGCTCAACAGTGCATCTCCCGCGCCACTACCCTCGCCCCCTCCACTCCCTCCCAGAACAAGGATAGAGTCCCCCTCGTTCTCAAATTTCATCCCACCAGCCTCCGTATGCAAAGCATAATCCTCCGCCATTTTCGCCAACTCCAGCGTGATGCCACCACCAAACACATCTTCCCTTCACTCCCTCAGTCAGCATTCCGCAGAGACCGTTCCCTCCGAGACAATCTAGTCTACTCCTCCACCATACCCAGTACCTCTCCCATCACCCATGGCATCTTCCTATGCAATCGCAGAAGGTGTAACACCTGCCCCTTTACCTCTTCCATGCTTAACATTCCAGGCCCAAAACACTCATTCCAGGTTAAGCAGCGTTTCACTTGCACCTCTTTCAATCTGGTCTATTGCATTCGCTGCACCCAATGTGGTCTCCTCTATATCCGAGAGACCAAACGCAGACTGGGTGATCACTTTGCTGATCATCTTCGGTCTGTGCGCATTCAGGATCCTGACCTTCCTGTTGCTTGCCATTTCAACAAAAGACCCTGTTCTCATGCCCACATGTCTGTTCTTGGCCTGCTGCAATGTTCCAGTGAAGCGCAACGCAAGCTGGAGGAACAACATCTCATCTTCCGGTTAGGCACGCTACAGCCTTCCGGCCTAAACATTGAATTCAACAACTTCAGATGATCAGCCCCACCTCGACCCATTTGTTTTCATTTCATTTTAACTGTCTTTTACCATTTATTTATTTCCTGCACCTTTCCTGCACCTTTCTCCTCTTTGCTTCCCCCTTCCCCACCCCCCCCACACCTACAGTTCATCCTCTGATGTTAGTTTCTCTGCTGTTTGACCTTTCACATCTTTTGTCCTCTCTGGGGACTGCCATTAACACTCTTTCCCCTTGGTTTCTGTGGCCATTAGCACAAAGTTTCCCTGGGTTTCTGTGGCTATGACTCATCTTTTATTCTTACTCCACAGTATAAATATTTCCCACTGTCTCTGTCTGTTAGCTTTGACAAAGAGTCATCGGACTCGAAACGTTAGCTCTTTTCTCTCCCTACAGATGCTGCCAGACTTGCTGAGATTTTCCAGCATTTTCCCTTTCGAATACAGAGGGGGACAGGGGAACAGCAATATAACCAGCTTTATACAATCATTAGGCATAATTAGATACCTCTCCAGCCCCACCAGAGACCAGGGGAAAACAGGATAAGGCCTTGAAAACATGGTGAAATGGTGCCCACCTTCCCACGTAGTGATTGTTCGCAATTGCCATGAGAGTTCAGGATAAATCTCTGGCTCCATGGTCCGGTGAACACCAATATACATCTCCCCCAACTCCAGCAGCACCAGAGGCACCATTGACACACTGCAACCTCCTCCCCTCAGATACCAGGCCCGTCTGTACACCTGTATGAACCAATCACGGATTCTTTATATGCACCCAAAAAAAAAAGAAAAATATAATGAAAATACGTGAGAATCCCAGTTCGAAGGATTTTACACATTTACCGAACAACGCAATATAACCCCAGCCTCAGGCCCAGTATAGAACAAACATTGTCCACATATTTGTACAGAGAGGACCAGACCTTAGGCGATCTCACAAGACATTGCAATGTAAATCCTGCCCATTGTGCTAGTCTCACTTTAATGTGCTGAGTCCCGAGGTAATCAATATGTGGGATCTATTCCCTTTGCCTCAGAGGCCTCGAGTGAGCGCCATTTAGTATTAGTCTCCAGAAACGGGAGACTGGATGGAACAGCACTCATGGGGGTGACCCGGAGGATTGGAGGCCCTTAGGTTTGTGCACTTTAGGCATAGCCGCACCCTGATACTGCTGGTGCCACCCTGGCACCTGGCATTGCCACCTGTGTGCCAGCCTGGCACTGCCATGGAGCCCAGATGGCACTGCCAGGTTGGCACTGTCAAGCTGCCATATTTTGTGCGCCGGTGATTGGGGTGGGTATGTCCTGTGCAAGTGTTGGGGATGGGTGTGGGGAAGCCCGGGGACCCTCTCATAGTATTTTGGGGCTTGGTGGGGTAGAGCTTCGCGTCAGCGCCCTCAGAGGTTGGGACGCCCCGATCTCCCGCTACATTGAGGAGGCGTACCAGGGAAAGTGCTCTATCGATTACAAAGATTTTCTCCACTTCCTCCACTGTTCTTCCAAGGATACCTTGCAGTCCCACAGTGAGCTACGGATCAAGTGCTGGAAAATGGGATTTGAATAGTGAGGTGCTTGATGGTCAGCGAAGGGCCTCTTTCTGTGCTGTAAAACTCTACAACGCTATAAGCAGAGCCAGATGTTGCAAAAATGCAAATGCTCCCACGCGCACATCACGTGACCCCCCCTTTCACCTTTTAGAATAGAACAGTACAGCACAGAACAGGCCCTTCAGCCCTCGATGTTGTGCCGAGCAATGATCACCCTACTTAAACCCACGTAACCCGTATACCCGTAACACAACAATCCCCCCATTAACCTTACACTACGGGCAATTTAGCATGGCCAATCCACCTAACCCGCACATCTTTGGACTGTGGGAGGAAACCGGAGCACCCGGAGGAAACCCACGCACACACGGGGAGGACGTGCAGACTCCACACAGACAGTGACTGTAGAAGTCAGGTATTTTAAATACACTTAATATAGGTAAGAAGACTGTTTAAGACAGAAATATTAAATCCCAGTTTTAAAATGAAAGAAATATACAACTTCCAAACTCAGACATGTGTTTGGGAAAAACAGAACCACTGATAAATACATCACATTCTTTCAAGAGCAGCAGCAAAATCCCACCTGACAAGTTTTTAACTTGAATTTCTACTGAGTTTCAGCAATGTCTCACCAACAACCGGCAACCGTAAATTAAACAAAACTGGATTCAAATCCTAAGATACTACAATTGGCGTAGTCGGCAGGATCTTATGATTTGAATCCAGTTTTGTTTAATTTACGGTTGCCGGTTGTTGGTGAGACATTGCTGAAACTCAGTAGAAATTCAAGTTAAAAACTTGTCAGGTGCAAATAAGAATTGTTTTATTGAAGTTCATTGGTTACAACTTGAAAATGATTTAAAAGGTAGTTTGTAGACAATTTGATTTTCTTCAAAGAATCACAGGAATTATCTTCTGAGACAATAGCCTGAACACAACTTTAAAAGTCAAAGGCTGAAGTCAAAGTATGAAAATGAAATAGGAATACAGAACTCTTTTCTAATTCTCTTCCTTTACTTTCTCTCTCTCTCTCTGTCTTGTTCTCTTTGTCTCTTTCCTGTCTCTTTCTCTCTGTGTCTTTCTGACTTTCTTTCTTCTTGTCTTCTAGTCTCTTGTCTTTCTGACTTGTCTGTCTTCTTGCCTTTTCTCTTGTCTCTCTGACTTGTCTGTCTTCTTGCCTAAAATGGTGGCCAAATTATCCATGGATATACTCTTTGATATCTGTCTTAAGCGATCCGATCACACCCCAATATAATCCTAATTGGTTTAAGCTATATTCAAAACACATTTGATTTGATAAAAAGCCATCCATCCTCCCAATGCAACGCCACTTCCAATTGTTGCTTATCTGCAACAATTATGTCATCTCATCATGCTATTATTTCGAAAATATAAATGAAACTGTATTTTGACACAGTCTAAAATGTTTCAGCTTGCATACGTTATGGAATGTGGTTCAGGCTGTTATCACAAGTGGCCAGAATTCAGAACAATGGAACCTTTGATTATACCACCTTAAAACCCATGGGATTTTGCTGCTGCCCTTGAAAGAATGTGATGTTTTTATCAGTGGTTCTGTTTTTCCCAAACACATGTCTGAGTTTGGAAGTTGTATATTTCTTTCATTTTAAAACTGGGATTTAATATTTCTGTCTTAAACAGTCTTCTTACCTATATTAAGTGTATTTAAAATACCTGACTTCTACAGTGACCCAGCCGGGAATCAAACCTGGGACCCTGGAGCTGTGAAGCATTGATGCTAACCACCATGCTACCGTGAGGCCACCTTTTAAAAAAATTTCTACGGGATATGAGCGTCACTAACAAGGCCAGCATTTGTTGCCCATCCCTTGTTGCCCTTCAATTTTTTTTAGCGTGTTTAGTAAGCAGCAAGCCAATAACAGTTTCCACAGTGACTAAGTTAGACAGCAGTTTAGTTGGGCGGCGCCATGGCTTAGTTGGATTAAGCGCCTGCCTATTAAACAGGAGATCCTGGGTTCGAATCCCAGTGGTGCCTGCTCTTTATGGTAGCACAGTGGTTAGCTCTGTTGTTTCACAGCGCCTGAGTCTGAGGTTCGATTCCTGTTTTGGGTCACTGTGCGGAGTCTGCACGTTCTCCATGTGTCTGCGTGGGTTTCCTTGGGGTGTTCCGGTTTCCTCCCACATGTCCCGAAAAACTTGCTGTAAGGTAAATAGGACATTCTGAATTCTCCCTCATATTTATGTGGCTACTCAGGGCTTTTCACAGTAACTTCATTGCAGTATTAATGTGGCGACAAGGGGCTTTCACAATAACTTCATACTTGTGACAATTAAAGGTTATTATTATTGAGACAATAAAGATTATTATTAAATGAAGCTCTCTGAGTTTTGTCAGGAGGAACATCTTCAATGATGTGAGTCACTGACTGGGGTACACCACTGATGCTGTTGTGTTGATCTGGGTGGTAAATGTGTTGTGTTCCGGAAACACTGACAACAAGGATATGTAACAAACAGTAATTTATTTACTAACTGAGCAGCTACTTCATGCTTGTGCTCTGCCCACCCAACCTGGGGAGAACTCCCGCACTCCCAACACATGATCATTTTTGTAGCTGCCACATCATGTCATCATGTGACCACTCAATCGCAAAATACCCCATTTAATTGGGACAATTCGTGCCGTGAGATGTAACAGTGTGCATAAATGGAAACTGTGTACAGACCATTTTGTAACGTACAAATTAAACATGCTGTCATGGATCTGCCTAGTAACAGCAGTGACATAAATTTAATAAGACATGATAGGATGTGATCTGCCCAGCAACAGGTACAAATCTGCCTAGCAATAGCAGTAGCTACCATTCAAATGTCAGGATGAGATGTGACATACCCAATCAAGAGATTATTAGGCATCTAGATAATTATAAGGATCACATATTGGCACAAGTAGGCTTCAATGAAGTTACTGTGAAAAGCCCCTAGTCACCATATTATGGCGCCTGTTGGGGAGACTGGTACAGGAATTTAACCCGCGCTGCTGGCCTTGTTCTGCATTACAAGCCAGCTATTTAGCCCACTGTGCTAAACAGCCCCTAACAGATAGAATCAGGTGTAAATTCATTTGGATGTTGTTTGGGGAAAGGGGAAGTTTTGAGGAGTTCAGGGATGATAGATTTATTTTGGAACAAGTGGTATGTTCTACATAAACTATTGTGTGTTCAGTGATTCATGTACTTAATTGTCTGAGAGTTGCGTAATCCTGTTCATGTGTAATTGTGTTTTTTTTAATTTAATAAATAGTATTTAATAATTGTTACATAATGACTGGGCTATTTATTCTCACTAGGATTCCACGTGACTCCTCACATCTTTCCAAACACAAAATTATACACACCCACGATCTGGTGTTTCAAGATGGGATAACCTCACAGATACCATCAGAGTGGTTCATGACAAGGCTAACAATACAAAACCATTTACATATGGGACGCAATTTAACAGAAACATTTCAAAGTGTCATTTTGGGTGCATTTGGCGGGTAGTTTCTTGACGGCCGCATTGCAGAGATCGCGGTCCGTATTCAACTTAGTGCCAAAAATGAGCCCCCACGAGGTTATCGCCATTACTGGCTGTCTCGTTGTCTAATTCACGGGACTCGCTCCTCGGTTTTGCATCACTCACTCTCAGTCAACACACAAACACGGCAGCGTGCAGACCTGTTCCTCGCTTTAGAGATGTCGGACTGGCCAGGCTTCTCAAGGCTGTGAATGAGAGGCAGGATATCCTGTCCCCTGAGGAGGGAAGGACAGGCAGAGGACCAGCAGCAGGGTCAGGAATGCCACCTGGGAGGTAGCAGCTGTCACTTTGGGCAGCATGGTCGCTGTCCAATGTCAGAAGACCAATGACCTCCAAGCTGCACGAGTAAGTTACCACCTTTCTTCTGGCATCAGTTCCACCTGCCACCCTTCAAATTCCCAAACCTTGACCCCCCCCCCAAACAAATTACTGGTGGGCACCTTGCACCTGCCCTACATCCAATCTTTGCGCTTGTTCCTCAATAACCCCTGCCACCCACCCGCGCAACCCCTTCACAGCACCTTCGGTAGTCATTCAATGGATGAAGCTGGAAATAAGATTCCAGATGAATTTGATAATGATCCTCCATCTGTACATCAGTTACAAAGGAAACATCACTACTTCAAAGATTACAGACAGGTGATTATTGAATATACCAGTCAGAAGCTGTTGCCAGATGCCCTTAAAGAGCCATATTACCAGCCACCATATACAGTTGTGTTAGAGTGAATAGATGTGTTTCTACACCCAGAGGGGATGACCACATAGCCACTTACTGACAGCATGGATCATTATATACTGCCTGTTCAGGGATACGACATGATATATGGATGGTCACCATACAAAATGCTGCCATACCTGCTGAATACTTCCAGGCTTTGTAACCTTGATGAAATTTGCAAGTGTCCATGATGGAACGAGTACCCAAGGCAATTATCAGGCCCACTGAAAAGCTGAGTGAGCAGATCACTCTGCATTGCTGATTATTGCACAACAGTGCCAGGGTCGATTTCTGCTTGGGTCACTGCCTGCAGAGTCTGCATGGGTTTCTCCTCCAGTTTCCTCCCACATGTCCTGAAATATGTGCTGTTCTGCAAGTTGGACATTACAAATTCTCCCTGTGTACCCAATATGCACAGGATTGTGGCAACTAAGGGATTTTTACAGTAACTTCATTGAAGTGTTATCGAAAGCCTACTTGTGACAAAAGATTATGTAAATGTACATGTGTGGTTGCCTCTTCGTCTAGATTCCCTGATTCATCAAGCATGCAGCTCACACTGTTTCCCTCTGTTTGACTACAGTCAGATTGCTGTGTAATATAAATTATGGCTGGGGGTTCTCTGATCTGGTGTACTGAGATTAGACATGGTTCTTGTCCACTGCCTTCTGCAGGGTAGAAGTGGTACTAATTGGATAGCCCTTTCAAATAGCTGGTACCATCAGGTGAATGGCCTTGTGCTACAGCCTCTCCCCGATATCCTGCACTGTTTTGCACCTAAGGCTGGTTCAACCACTTGCTGAAAGCTCCAAGATCCAGCTATCACCTGGATTGCAATGCTGTCCAAACTCACATACAGGAGACCACCTACATGTCGTCCCACATCATTATTTCATAACCAGGATGTAAAGTGGAAGCAACTCCAACATCTCAGATTCATTATCACATTATTGCTACAGGGAACATGCCCCAAGCAAACTGTAGGACCATTGCTGCAGCTAAAGAGGAAGGCCTGAAATACAATTTTTGCTTGGAATAAGTTAGACTAACAAAATAAAATGTTATGTCTGATACTGTTCATTCAATTCTACTTAATTATGGTCACAGCAAAACACAAGGCAAGTTGTCTCAGGTTAGTTCATTTTTATTGCCTACAGTTCAATTTCATTACATTGAGAAGCAACAGCTCTTGGTCTCTTCATGAACACTGCAGCCGCCACCAGGAGGGACAGAGACAGCATCATTAAGCCAATGGATACTCCTTGCAGAAGCCAAGAAGGAGATTCAGCAGCACCTAGTGGGAAATTAGAAGATATTATATTTGAGGACATGATATTTGAGAAGAGTTGACAGGTGACCTATTGAAAAGGCTTTACTTACCATTTGCTTCATGCAGTTTCTTTGACTGGAGACTCTCATATTCCAGGAAAATGGGACCAGGAGCACTCACTAATGTTCCCTTGTCGTCATTAACACTCCTGCGTCGTCTCTCTATTGGGAAGAGGACAGTTTTGACCCAATTTAGACGCCAAGGCGGCAAACTAGCAAGCAGCCCGTGACCAAGTGAGGAAAGCAGAAGATACAGGTCTAATAGCTGGGCTGAGGGCAGCATGTGGCAGTGGTTAGCACTGGGACTTTGCCACTAGAGGACCCGGGTTCAAATCCTGGCTCACTGGAGTTTGCACAGCACAATTCTCTCCATATCTACATGGGTTTCACCCCCACAACCCAAAAGATGTGCAAATTAGCCATACTAAATTGGAAAAAACAGCACAAGCCATGAACAATCTTGCACCAAAGGTCTGTTGATTAACAAAAATCAGTTCACAGTTTCACCTGTCACTGTTTAAGCAATCAATGATGCCTCAAATACAAACACATCTCCCATGCAGGGAATAAAATTCATCAAGAGTGACAAAGGCAGGCCTATTGAAAGGCTCCTTTAGAGAGATAAACCAAACCAGATATCCCTTTTACAAGATTAAAACTCACTTGGGCCACATTTGGGTGAACAGTCATCCTGACCAGAAGGTGAACAGACTTCAGCACTGCAGTGTAGGTAAACCTGAAAGGGAAGAGTTTTTTTAGGGGGCTTCATTTAGTTAGATGAACTAGCAGTTAAAAAAGGTGTCTTTGTTACCTTTCTAGTGAGAGGTTGCTCCAACTTTCCATCCAAGAAAACAAAGGTCTTCACTTCAAACCACTTGTGATGGGTTGGGAACTTCAGGCCAGAAATCACATCTACTGGGTGTAGAAGAGTCTGATAATCATCACCTTCATAGGGACACCTGTTACCAACAGAGGGAGTACTCCAATTAGTTCACTCCATTGTTTGAGGCTGGCTCTCAAATCATTGTTGAATAATACTGAACGTGAAGAATGTTCATGACAGAGATGAGGAGGAACTACTTCTTGCAGAGGGTGCTGAATGTGGAACTTGCTGCCCCATAGTGTGGTGGGACTGGAGTCATTAAATGGCTTTGACAAATATACTTAGGATTTACCAACAGGTTAAAGGGATAAGGGGGAAGTAGAGAAGTGCAGTTGAAAACAGAGATCTGCCTACTTCAGCTCCTAATTCCCATGATCGTATGCCAAAATTTTTTTAATCAAACTATCACAAAACGGGGTACTTGGATTTAAAGACATTTAGCTACACGAATCCAGAGTGCAGAAGGAGGCCATTCAGCTACTCTGAAAGGGCATCTTTGAATACAGGAAAGTGAAAAAAATGGAACTCAGACATGTAGAAGATTTTAGTTTAGATTTGATCATGATTGGCACACAAGGGCTGAAGGGCATGTTCCTGTGCTTCACTGTCACCCCACTACACTGTAACCCCATAACACCCACCTAACATTTGGACACTAGCATGACTAGTCCACCGACCTGACAACTTTAAATGGGCAAACTGCAGTTACTCAAGGTTGAAATTGAACCCAGGTGCTGGACACCAATAGGCAGTGCTAATTCATTGTGCTGTCCTTTGAGCCAAGAGTTATCATTGCTGAAGAATGTAGCCATGGTGCAATGTGTGGGGATTCAATTCAACAGTTCTATTGGTTCCTGAAGGGAGGAGATAGTCAAAAGAAACAGAGGAGAGTGTGGCTTGAAAGATTGGATAAAGTTGCTGGAAACACTAATATGTCCAGAGTTCTTTCTCCCAAAGAGGCCATGGCTACTGAGGCAAGCGGGAAGCAAGATCAGAATCAGTCTGGTCATATTGTTCCTTGAACTGTCTAAAAACCTGTTAGCCTTTCCATTCAAGCTCACCCATCCACCAGTAGACTCCATTGCACCTCATGGTCAGGGGCAGGAACAGGAGTTGCCCAGCAGTCATGAAGTCTCAGGACAATCATTGGGTCAGTGCGATCCAGGACACGAACCTCCACAAACACTGGTTCCTGAAGGATTCTCCGAATGGGGTAGTCACTATCCACATACCAGGAACTGTAATCACCACCTGAGGGACAGACACAAGAACCAGTCACTCCCTGTATGGATACAGCCCCACTGCTAGCATAAACTATTACCCAGGCCAGCTCTACCTTTTGCTATTCGCAATTCCAGTTCCAGAATCCCATCTTCAGAAGCAGGCGGTGGAGGAGAAACAGTGTAAACTGTGACATTGATCTGCAAGCCAGTCTCTTGCCTCCCCGTGTACTTGCACTGGACATGCAGGCTGCAGAGAGACAGAAGTAGTTGGAGCTTCATTCAGTCACACGTCCCCTCCCAATACCAACATCTCCCACCATTCTCCTACCCGAAGGTGCTGTCCCGGGTTATTGAACCCAGCTTCCCAGTCTGAATCATCCTCTTCCCAAAGACATCTGTTTCATATATCAAGGATCCATCTTCCTCCTGCAATGAGGCTGTTTTAATAAGAAGCTGACTCATTTAGTGGGAAAATGCTTTGACCCTTCAATACTCACCCGCTTGCTGGAGCCACAAGAGGTAATTGGAAAGTGGAAAGTCACAAATTGGGCAGTGGTTAGTTTAGGCTTGCACTCAGCCTCTTGCCCATCCTTCACATACAGAGATGACAGGTTGAGGGCAGGACGGGTCAGGTTGCTGGAGATCACGATGAGGAACTGACCATCAGCTGTGCACGCTGCAAAGAGAGAAAATCATTGCCACTGCTCCTATTGTGGTTAGGGACCTCAGATCAAGAAGCCACAAACAGCTCTTGATGGAGCAAGGATGCATTTTTGACAAACAGCAGGCAAGTCAGTCAATGGAGTCGAGCGATGCCGAGAACTAAACACCCCATCCCAAAGACAGGCAAGAGGATTGACAACTCCCAATTATTGAATTGGAAGAGCTCAACCTCTGAAACCATCCATTCCAATGCAGTCTCAACTGAACCATCTGCAGTGCAGTGATGAACCATAGGCCAATACCAGCTCAGATTATAGTCATTAGTGTTAATATTTGCTGCTCCAGATCACACCTCTTCAGAATTTTTTTATTTTTATGAAGAAACAAAGTACTCAATTCATTTTTTTCCAATCCTACCCTGCACATCTTGGGTTGTGGGGGGTGAAACCCACAGACTCAGAATATGCAAACTCCACACAGACAGTGACCCCAAACTGGGATCAAACCTGGGACCTCAGCACCGTGAGTCAATGCTGCCCAACCTCTTCAGAATTAGGAACGTGGAGAAAAAGCATTCACAAGCGAAACAACAATTTACTTCCTCAGGATGGGACAGCAGGTTACAGTGGTTAGCACTGTTGCTTCACAGCTCCAGGTTCAATTCGGGCCACTGTGTGGAGTCTGCACATTCTCTTCAGGTTTGCGCGAGTTTCCTCCGGTTTCCTCCCACAGTCCAAAGGTTTGTAGCCTTGCTAAATTGTGCCTAGTGTCCAAAAGGGTTGCTGGGTTACAGGGATGAGGTGTGGCCTTAAGTGGGTGCTCTTTCCAAGGGATGGTGCAGACTCAATGGGCCAAATGGCCTCCAACCACAATAATTCACAGATTACAGTCCTGCCAAACAGCTTGTTGTCAAATGTGACAAGTCACCATTTGATCACACTGCATGAAAGATGGCAGCAAGATACGGATCGTTTTCAGCTACCAGATACTGGCCACAGCTGAACACTACTGCACAAATTGGGAAAAAAGGGTCTCGTCAGCGAAGACATTCCACCATGGTAGCAGTGGTTAGTGCTGCTGCCTCACAGCACCAGGGACCCAGTTCCAATTCCAGCCTCAGTGATACTGCAGGTGCTCTGTGCAGGTTAGGCAGATCCAAAAGGATAGGCAAGGTAATGGGGATAAGGGGGCATGGGCCAAGGTAGGGTGCACTTTCAGAGGGTCAGCACCAACTCAATGGGCCAAATGGCCTCCATCTGGACTGTAGGGATTTGGATTACAACCATGCACAAAAAACTCAAATCCTTTGCTCCAGATCTTAAATCAGCATCCCCAGTCTTAGCCATCTATTGGGACAAGTTTGCTCTTCACCACCTTATCAGGGACAATCAATCATGTACACCTGCAATCTCCTCCTTACACCATTCTCCTTCCCCCCCCCCCCCCCCCCAAAAACTGAGAGCAGCCCAAGATCCCAGGTGCTTTGCCAATTGCTCCCAAAATAATGTACATGCACACCACCACCAACCCTCTGACCGAGTTCCTGTAAACCTTGTAATCTAACCCTCCCCCAACCTCAGGCACCACTAAACTGCATTACCTCGTCTCACAAGTTCCATCTCCTTCTCGGTCCATTCTGTTGACTTTGTTCCAGGGCTGTTCTGTTCCCCATTCTACATAAACAGCATACACCTCATTCCTTTCATCAACCACTTCAGGCTGGTTTAGCACAATGGGCTAAATCACTGGCTTTGAAAGCAGACCAACAGCACAGTTCGATTCCCATACCAGCTTCCCCAAACAGGCACCAGAATGTGGCGACTAAGGGCTTTTCACAGTAACTTCATTGAAGTCTACTCGTGACAGCAAGTGATTTTCATTTTACTTCCAAAAGCACATTTACTTTTTTTTTTAAAAAAGCAGCTCGCCTCAACAATAGCCAAAATGCTTGGTGTAGGATTTCAAAATCCTTACCTCCCACTTGACACAAGTCAGACAGTCAAGTGTGTTATATTCAAATTTGACACCTTCTCCATATCTAGGCATGGACAGGTAATGTCTAAGCCTTTTACCATCTGTATCCCTACTTCCAACCTGGGCTGTAAGCCATCAACACCAGGTGACCTATTGACCCCAATTGCATCCATCCATTGCATCAGATTCCTCGTAACGAAACTACTCCAGCCTTACCCTGGCACCTAGTCCCCCAAAACGCCCAGTACACCCCTATAGACACTTGGCCCAATTGACCCACATTTCTTAGCAAGCTCTCCCTTCTAGTTGGGGCAAAGACATTCTGGTCAAGAAAATTCCCCTGAACACAGTTCAGAAATCCCTCCCCCTCCTTACGTTCAATTCAATCCTCACTCCCGTTTTTGTACCCGTGATTTCCTTGGAGATTTGTTCTTGTCTCTCACTGAAAGCCGACAGGAAACTGCTAATAGCATCACTGAGCAAATCTGAGGTTTGACTAAACCGTCCCATTAGGATTTCTCTCAATTAGGGATCAATCATTCAGAACTTCAAAAACATTCCCTAAGTTAACTCAAATTGCTCATCTCTACCCGAGATTCTCTAACACCGGTCACACAGCCTCAGCTGCCTTCAATATGATAGCGGAATTCCTGGCGTTGGGAAGGTTAAACCCATCCCCACAACCCAGTTAGTTCACTCATTCCAGCTGAGGAATTCCCTCCATTCCTATTCTCCATTACACAGTGAGATAGCAACAAATCCCGGGATTAGTTCCCGATTTGCCAAGTTGGATTTTCTTCACTAGTCTCCCCCCTAGACTGGGGAGAGGGTTTGTTACCTGCACTCTTTCTCAGATTGTAGAAACAGGGATGGTGACTGGAGCTCTGCGGGTCAAAGCAGCAACCCTGGCGGCTGCACTCGGTACTGCTGACCCCGGAGTGACCGCACTCAAATCTCCAGCCTGGCTCTGGGACACAAACATCATTCCCGAGGAGTGGCGGCTGGGCTGAGAGTAAGGATCCGGCCAGGAGGCAGAGAGAGCAAAAACCCAGCCAACGTCCCATCCTGGTTACTGAGTCAGGATAATGCCTTACCCAAACACCAGCCCGTTTTATAGCCGGGAACACCCTCCAATCCCATTCCCACGGGATACTCGGGAATGTATTCAGCATCTTTAATGAGCTCTAACTGTCAGCCTGTCTCCATTCCTGCTCCAAATGGCATTTTCACAAACTGGCACACTATTCTGTTCCAGGATAGAAAGTTTAGCTGGATTGGAAAGTAAGATATAGGTAATTATATACTGCCATCACCATCTCCCTGTAGTACAGGGTAGAGTTCGTAAACCTCCAGGATTGGCCAGGAATCTCCAGGAAATCAGGATCAATCTCCAGTACATTAAGTTGTGCAATCCTGGAGAAAAATCATTGGGATATTGTTTTTTTTTCCATTTTCGTTGAACGTTTTACTAACACCAGGTTAAAGTCCAACAGGTTTGTTTCAAATCACTAGCTTTGGGAGCACTGCAACTTCCTCAGGTGAATGAAGAGGTATGTTCCAGAAACATATATATAGATCAAGTCAAAGATGCCAGACAATGTTTTGAATGTGAGCATTTGCAGGTAACTAAGTCTTTACAGATCCAGAGATAGAGGTAACCCCAGGTTAAAGAGGTGTGAATTGTCTCAATCCAGGACAGTGGGTAAGATTTCGCAAGCACAGGCCAGATGGTGGGGGATGCATGTAATGCAACATGAATCCAAGGTCCCAGTTGAGGCCGTACTCATGTGTGCAGAACCTGGCTATAAGTTTCTGCTCGGTGATTCTGCGTTGTCGCGCATCCTGAAGGCCGCCTTGGAGAACGCTTACCCGGAGATCAGAGGCTGAATGCCCTTGACATCGATCAACAGTTCCAACATTCAGTACGCAACACCGACAACTGCCAATCTCCAGACGCAATTCTGCAACTCATCCGCTTCATTCTGGATCACATCGTCTTAACCTTCGACAACAAGTTCTTCGTCCAGACGCACGGAACAGCCATGGGGACCAAATTCGCATCTCAATATGCCAACATCTTCATGCACAAGTTTGAACAAGACCTCCTCACCGCACAGGATCTTCAACCAACGTTATACACCAAATACATCAATGACATTTTTTTTCTTTGCACCCACATTCAGAAGAATCTCTGAAACGATGACATCAATAAATTCCATCCCATCATGAAATGAAATGAAAATCGCTTATTGTCACAAGTAGGCTTCAAATGAAGTAACTGTGGAAAGCCCCAGCTTCCACATTCCAGCGCCTGTTCGGGGAGGCTGGTACGGGAATTGAACCATGCTGCTGGCCTGCCTTGGTCTGCTTTCAAAGCCAGCGATTTAACCCTGTGCTAAACTAGCCCCATCAGACTCACCATGGACTACTCTCCAAAATCAGTTGCATTCTTGGACACACTCATCTCCATCAAGGACGGTCACCTCAGCACTTTGCTTTACCGCAAGCCCACGGATAACCTCACGATGCTCCACTTCTCCAGCTTCCACCCAAAACACATTAAGGATGCCATCCCCTGTGGACAAGCCCTCCGTATACACAGGATCTGCTCAGACGAGGATGAGGAGGAGCGTAACAAACATCTACATACGCTGAAAGATACCCTCATAAGAACTGGATATGGCGCTCGACTCATCGATCGACAGTTCCAACACGCCACAGCAAAGAAATGCACCGACCTCCTCAGAAGACAAACACTGAAGACAGAGTACCCTTCGTCGTCCAGTACTTCCCCGGAGTGGAGAAACTACAACATCTTCTTTGCAGCCTTCAACACGTCATCAATAAAGATGAACATCTTGCCATGGTCATCCCCACACCCCCACTACTTGCCTTCAAACAACCGCGCAACCTTAAACAAACCATTGTTTGCAGCAAACTACCCAGCCTTCAGAACAACGACCACACCACCACACAACCCTGCCATGGCAATCTCTTCAAGACGTGCCAGATCATCGACATGGGTACCATCATTACGCGTGAGAACACCACCCACCAGGTACCCGGACATACTCGTGTGACTCGGCCAACGTTGTCTACCTCATACACTGCAGGAAGCGATGTCCCAAAGCGTGGTACATTGGCGAGGCCATGCAGACGCTGCAGCAATGGATGAACAGACATCGTGCGACAATCGCCAGGCAGGAATGTTCCATTCCAGTCGGGGAACACTTCAGCAATCAAGGACATTCAGCCTCTGATCTCTGGGTAAGCGTTCTCCAAGGCGGCCTTCAGGACTTCCAACAACGCAAAACGTCGAGCAGAAACTTATAGCTAAGTTCCGCACACATGAGTACGGCCTCAACCGGGATCTTGGTTTCATGTCACATTACATTCATCCCCCACCATCTGGCCTGGACTTGCGAAATCCTACCAAATGTCCTGGCTTGAGACAATTCACATCTCTTCAACCTGGGATTACCCCTCTCTCTGGATCTGTAAAGACTTAATTACCTTCAAATGCTCGCATTCAAAGCATTGTCTTGCATCTTTGACTCTATATATATGTTTCTGGAACATACCTCTTCATTCACCTGATGAAGGAACAGGGCTCCGAAAGCTAGTGATTTGAAACAAACAGGCCACCTGAGAGCAGGCCATCTTAGACTGGGTACTGTGTAATGAGAAGGGAATTATTGCAAATCGGGCTGTACGAGATCCCTTGGGGATGAGCGACCATAACATGATAGAATTTTTTATCAAGATTGAGAGTGAAGTAGTTGATTCGGAGACTAAGGGTGCTGAATCTTAACAAAGGGAACTATGAAGATATGATGCGTGAGTTGATCTTGATAGAGTTACTTAAAGGGATGACAGTGGATAGACAATGGCAAACATTCAAGGAACGCATGGAGGAACTACAGCAACTGTTCATTCCTGTCTGGCACAAAAGCAAAGGGGGCAAGAGGGCCAATCCATGGCTTACAAAGAAAATTAGAAATAGTATCCGATTCAAGGAAAAAGCACACAGATTGGCCAAGAAAAATAATAGTTCTGAGGATTGGGAGCAGTTTAGAATTCAGCATAGAAGGACAAAGGGATTGATTAAGAAGGGGAAAGTACAGTATGAAAGGAAGCTTGCAGGGAACATAAAGATTGACACTAAGAGTTTCTACAGCTATGTGAAGGGAAAGAGTTTGATAGTGGGAAATGTAGGCCCACTACAGACAGAAACAGGGGAATGCATAATAAGGGACAAAGAAATGGCTGAGCAATTAAATACACACTTTGGTTCATTCTTTACAAATGAGAACACAAATCAGTCCCAGAAATGTTGGAGAATTAAAGGTTTAGTGAGAGGGAAGAACTGAGGGAGATCAACATTAGTAGAGAAATGGTGCTGGGAAAACTGATGGGATTGAAGGCGGATAAATCCCCTGGACTGAGAATCTGTATTCCAGAGTGCTTAAGGAGGTGGCTCTGGAAATAGTGGATGCATTGGTGGTCATCTTCCACGATTCTATAAACTCTGGAACTGTCCCTGCAGATTGGAGGGTAGCTCACGTCTCTTCGATATTCAAAAAGGGAGGTAGAGAGAAAGCAGGGAATTATAGACCAGTAAGCCTAACATCGGTAGTGGGGAAAATGCTTGAAGCCATTATCAAGGACTTTAGAGCGGAACATTTAGAAAGGAGTGGCAGGATTAGTCAGAGTCAGAATGGATTTATGAAGGGAAAATCATGCTTGACAAATCTGTTGGAATTCTTTGAAGACGTAACCAGTAGAGTCAACAAGGGGGAGCCAGTCGATGTATATTTCGACTGTCAGAAGGCGTTTGACAAAGTCCCGCCTAAGAGATTATTGTACAAAATTAAAGCGCATGGGATTGGGGAAAATGTATTGAGGTGGATAGAAAACTAGTTGGCAGAGAGGAAACAAAGAGTAGGGGTTAATAGGTCCTTTTCAAATTGGCAGGCAGTAACTAGTGGGGTACCACAGGGATCGGTGCTGGGACCCCAGCTATTCACAATATACATTAATGATTTGGATGAGGGAACATAATATAACAGCTCAAAGTTTGCAGATGATTCCAAATTAGGTGGAAGGGTGAACTGTGACGAGGATGCAGGGATCCTACAGCAAGATCTGGACAGGATGGGCGAGTGGCAAACCAATGGCAGATGCAGTATAATTTGGTTAAGTGTGAGGTTATTCATTTTGGAAGCAAAAACAGGAAGGCAGATTACTACCTGAATGGTTGTAAATTGGGAGAGGGGAGTGTGCAGCAGGACCTGGGTGTCCTTGTGCACCATTCGCTGCAGGTAAGCATGCAGGTGCAGCAGGCAGTAAAGAAGGCTAATGGTATGTTGGCCTTCATTGCAAGAGGTTTTGAGTATAGAAGCAGGGATTTGTTGCTGCATTGTACAGTGCCTTGGTGAGGCCACACTTGGAATATTGTGTGCAGTTTTGGTCTCCTTCTCTGAGGAAGGATGTTCTTGCTCTCGAGGGAGTGCAGCGAAGGTTTACCAGACTGATTCCAGGGAGCGCGGGACTGAAATATGAGGAGAGATTTACTAGGTTGGGATTGTTCTCGCTGGAGTTCAGAAGAATGAGGGGGGATCTCATAGAGACTTATAAAATTCTAATAGGACTAGACAGGATAGATGCAAGGAAGATGTTACCAATGATAGGTGTGTCCAGAACCAGGGGTCACAGCCCGAGGATTCAAGGTAAACCATTTCGGACAGAGATAAGGAGATACTTCTTCACACAAAGAGTGGTGAGCCTGTGGAATTCATTACCACAGGACGTAGTTGATGCTAAAACTTTGAATATATTCAAGATGCAGCTGGATATAGCACTTGGGGAGAATGGGATCAAAGGTTATTGAGAGAAAGCAGGATTAGGCTATTGAGTTGGATCATCAGCCATGATCGTGATCAATGACGGAGCAGGCTCGAAGGGCCAAAAGGCCTCCTCCTGCTCCTATCTTCTATGTATCTATGTATCTGTGTAAACTTGTTGGACTTTAACCTGATGTTGTAAGACTTCTTACTGTGCTCACCCCAGTCCAATGCCGGCATCTCCACATGATTTTGCTTGAAGATATTGATGTAAAAAATAGAAACATTTGGGGGAATATATTGTTTATTAAACAATGAACGTTACAAATGGATAAACCACATGGTGAAGCACTAAACCACGGCCTTGCAATTACATAAAGAAAACCAAATAGGTGTTGAACAGTAAACATGATGTGGAGTTGCCGGTGTTGGACTGGAGTGGACACAGTCAGGTGATGCTCCTGAAGAATGAGCTATGCTCTGAAAGTTAGTGATTCCAAATAAATCTGTTGGACTTTACATAGCTGGTTTTGCTCAGTGGGCTAGACAGCTGGTTTGTGATGCAGAACAAGGCCAGCAGCGCAGGTTCAATTCCTGTACCAGCTTACCCGAAAATACGCCGGAATGTGGCAACTAGGGGCTTTTTGCAGTAACTTCATACTTGAGACAATAAAAGGTTATTATTATTAACCTATCTGGTAAGACTTCTTACTGAACAGTAAACAGGCAGCAAGAACACAAGATCTGCAACAGGCTGCAACAACATGCCTGCAATATCCTCATCAAGGTGTCCATTTGGGCCATTCAGCCTCGTTCTCCGCCCTACCTTGCAGTTCCCAGCAATAGAGTCACACAACGAGAGATCGGATACCCTCACCTTTGTACCAACGTCAGGACAAGACATCACACAGCCTCCCTTCCAGAGGAGGCGGCAACAAACGAACCAACCCTCGACCTCCCGGCTGAGGACATGGAACTGGCAACAGTATAATAAGGACTCGGCAAAAACATTCCTCCCACGCCCCGCGGTCGGGTCAGTCCAACCCATCAGCGACATCAGGTCAGTCCACCCCGACACGACCCTCGCTCCAGGCCATGGCAACAGAACAGGTGACAATAAACACACTCACGGCCTGCAGGCACACGGTGGCCATCAATGTGGGTGGGCAGCAGTCACCACTCACAGTTACCTCCAAACATACGGGAAGGTCACCAAGCAAACAAAAGGAAAGGAAATGGACGACAAAGCAAAGAAAGGGGTGGGGGGGGTGGGGGGGGGGGGGGGCTGTTTGACTGACAGTCATAATTGTGTAATGAATCTTTTTGCTTTCCAATTGGTGTAGGAAAGCCATTCATCACAAGGATGTGTGTGTTGATCAATGAGCAGCTGGAGCTTGGGGAAGGTCATGTGAGAAACCTCCAGGAATATATTTAGTCACAGTTGGCAACCTTATAAGTGAATCATAGAATTCCTACAGTGCAGAAAAAGGCCATTCAGCCTATCAAGTCTGCATTGACACTCTGTAAGAGCACCCAACTTATACCCAATCCCAGCCCTGTACCCGTAACCTCACTTGTACATCCCTGGACACAAAGCGGAAATTTAGCATGGCAAATCCACCAAATCTTTGGATTCTGGGATGAAACTGGAGCACCCGGGGGAAACTCACGCAGACACGGGGAGAACTTGCAAACTCCACATAGATCTATCAAATTTCATCTCAACCTTCTTTTCTCCAAGGAAAGCAGTCCCAAACTTTCAGATCTATCCTCATAGCTACAGGGCGAAATTCTCCGCCCCCCACGACGGGTGGGAGAATAGCGGGAGGGCCTTCCCGACATTTTTGCCGCCCTCCCGCTATTCTCCCACCCCCCCGCCGAAGTCCCGACCCGAATCGCTGCCGCCGTTTTTTTACGGCCGGCAGCGATTCACAGCTGTTAGATGGGCCGAAGTCCCAGCCCTTTCCGCCGTTTTTACGAACGGCAAACACACCTGGTCTTGCCGTTCGTAAAAACGGCGTCACAAACTCGCTATTAATAACCATGGCACCGATGGGTGCCATGGGCCCGCGATCGGTGGGCACCGATCGCGGGCAGCGGGCCCGATGCCCGCGCACTACTTGTCCTTCCGCCGCCCCGCAGTATCCATTCGCTGAGGGGCAACCCGGCCCGCGCATGCGCGGGTTTCGCGCAAAAACGCGATGACGTCACCCGCGCATGCGCGGGTTGGAGTCTTCCAAACTGCGCATGCGCGGCTGACGTCATATGACGCGTCAGCCGGCGCTAACTCCGGCAAGCGGGCTTAACGATTTTTGTTAAGCCCGTCTTGCCGGAGCCTACGGCGTCGGGCTGCTAGCCCCGACCGGGGACCAGAATCGGTCCCCGGTCGGGAAGGGGCGCGCTGCCGTAAAACCCGCCCGGGTTTTACGGCAGCTTTACGATTTCTCCCGTATTGGGAGAATCTCGCCCACAGTTTTTAACCCTGGAATCATTCTTATGAGTCTCCTCAGTCCAATGCCTTCCCATCCTTCCTCATTTCATTTCATTTTCATTTCATTCATCCAGAGCTGGATGGGGAACTCCAGACGGGGCCTAACTGGTCTCTTATACAAGTTCAACATGACCTCATTATTTTTGGACTCAATGCCCTATTAATAAAGCTTCAAATACTATCTGCTTCATTAACTGCTCTCTCAACGTACCCTGCATCTTCAATGCCTTATGTACATTTATACTGAAGTCTCTCTATTCTTGCATCCCCTTTAGTGTATCACCGTTTATTTATACTCTCTCTCCATATACTTCCTGCCAAAATGCATCACCCCTGACTTCTCTACATTGAACGTCATCTGCCAGCTGTCTGCCCAATCCACCAACATGTCCATGTCCTTTTGAAATTCAAGACTATCCACATCACAGTTGACAATGTTTCCAATCTTAGTATCATCTGCAAATTTTGAAATCATGCCTTGAACACCACAGTCTAGGAGGGTCATTAATATATAATCAGGAAAAACAAGGGTCCCAACATTGATCCCTGAGGAACTCCACCACAAACCTTCCTCAGATCTGAAAAACAATCATTTATCACTACTGTTTCCTGTCATTTGGCCAATTCCTTCCCTTTGGCTAGAATTCTACTCACAAGTCTGTTTTGTGGCACTGTATCAAAGCCTTTTGAAAATCTATATACATCATGTCAACAACAGTACCCTTATCAACCTTCTCTGTTACCTGCTCAAAAAACTCCAGCAAGTTAGTTGATTTTCATGATTTTCCAGAAATGAATTCTGCACTTTTTCCTGAATTTTCCTGCCCTTGTCTCAGTGACCATTGATTTTATTCTGAGTTGTAGTTTCCAGACGTTTCCCTACCACTTAAGTCAAACTGTATGGCTTGTAGTTCCGGCTTTATCCTTGCACCTCTTTTTAAACAAAGCTGTAAAATTTACAACTCTCCAGACCTCTGGCACCCTCCGTGTGTCTAAGGAAGACTGGAAGAAATCACTGGTGCCCCTGAAATTTCCACTCTCACTTCCCTCAGTATTCTTGGCTGCAACTCATGCACTTCTGGGACCTTATCTACTTTAAGTAAAGAAAGCTTTGTATACATATATTTTTTCAGAGTTTTATTCATTTTACAAATAATGCAACAAACTTTCAAACACAAACTGGTACAGTACAGAACAGATACTTCGGCTCTAAGCATCCTTCCTGTTTATTCCCGGATTTCCCCTTTCATTTTGCCGTTAGTATTTTTGATCCGTGGATGATTAATGGACATGCAACTTTAAGTCAAGCAGCAGAATACAGAAGTTACAGGTGGGAGCACTCTGCTAGATTAAACAGGAGGAGGTTCAGACTTGTCGGTATAGAGAGGAAATGGGGTGGGACTCAGGTTGATTGATTGCTGAAAGCCAATGAATTGACCCAAAAGTCCGTACTCTGCACAGTAACAAATTTAGAGTACCCATTATTTTTTTTACAATTGAGGGGCAAATAATCATGGCCAATCTACATTGTGGCTGCAGCTGCTCTCTGCCTCTGTTGCTGCTGCTGTTTCCAGTTTTGGTTGCTGCTGAATTGACTGTAGAGAAGAATCATAGAATTTACAGTGCAGGAGGAAGCCATTCGGTCCCATCGAGTCTGCACCTGCCCTTGGAAAGAGCACCCCACCCAAGCCCACACCTCCACCCTATCCCCATAACCCAGCAATCCCACCTTTTTAAAAATAAATTTAGATTACCCAATTATTTTTTCCAATTAAGGGGCAATGTATCGTGGCCAATCCACCTACCCTGCACATTTTTGGGTTGTGGGACGAAACCCACTCAGACACGGGGAGAATGGGCAAACTCCACACGGACAGTGACCCAGAGCCGGGATCGAACCTGGGACCTCAGCGCCGTGAGGCAGCTGTGCTAACCACTAGGCCACTATGCTGCCCTTAACCCAGCAACCCCACCTAATTTTTTTGGACACTAAGGACAATTTAGCATGGTCAATCTGCCTAACCTGTGTCATGTGGGAGTACTTTTAAGAAATGGGTGTTTAAGAAATGTACCTTTAAGAAAGTGTTTATTAGTGATGTCAGAGTGTGGGTGGAGCTGGGCTCTCTGTCAGCTTTTTACTTTCATGTTAGGCTGTTTGCTCCAGGGTGTGTTTTAGTTTCGTTTTCAGTGTTGGGGCTGAAGCCAGACAGAGCAGGTGTGGTGTACTGTTGATCTCTCTGTCATGAAAAGACTATCTCTTGATCATTTGGTGAATTCAGAATTATAAATGTTTTCAGTAGAGAATGTAAACCTGATGTGCTTCTGTTAAAAGGTGTTTCTTCTGTCTTCTGGGTGTTGTTTGGGAAGTTATTAAGGATTACTTAGTGTTGTATTCTTTGGGGGTTGTATTTGAATTGATGGTTGCTAAGATGTTCACTGTATGTTTTAAAAAGGTTAACTTGAGTTCATTGAATAAACATTGTTTTGCTTTAAAAAATACTTTTCCATTTCTGCTGTACCACACCTGTAGAGTGAGCCGTGTGCTCCCCATACCGCAATCTATTAAAAGTTGTGGGTCAGGTGATCTCCATGATACACTTTGGGGTTCTCCAAACCCTGGCCCATAACGCCTGCACATCTTTGGACTATGGGAGGAAACCGGAGCACCCGCAGGTATGCCACACAGACACGAGGAGAACATGCAGATTCTGCACAGGCAATCGGGAATTGAATCTGGGACCCTGGAGCTGTGAATCAACTTTAATTTGATTTACTATTGTCACATGTATTAGTATTCAGTGAAAAATATTGTTTCTTGCACGCTTATCCAGACAACGCATACCATACATATGGAAGGAAGGAGTGACTACAGAATGTAATGTTAGTCATAACTAGAATGGAGAGAAAATATCAACTTAATGCAAACCACTCTGCTGCCCCAAGAGAGAGGAGAGAGGGAAGGAGAGAGAGGAGGGAGAGAAGGAAAAATAACAGGAAGGTGGCTGCAACAACAAGTTGGGAGTAAAGCCCTTTTGGACTGCTTGTTTGCTGGGCTCCACCCAGGCTGAGGGCCCAACTCTGCCAAATTCTCCCAACGTCATGCCTTCCTCGTTTTATCTGGTGTGCTTGTTCCAGGATGGGGAGATCGGTTGGTTGCTGAGCCCTTCCCTGGCTGAAGACCCTATACACCAGCAGGGAGGAGGTCGATTCCATTGGGTGGATGTTCCAGGGCAGGAGCACAGACTGCATTTTGCTGAGCCCTACTTGGGCCAAAGACGTTTTCAAGCCAGAGTCACTTACCTCGGTGTGATGACCCACGGTGGGAGCACAGACTGTTTTTTGCTGGGCCCCCTCCTGGCTAAAGATACCCAATCCTCCCACCCTCCAGCTTCACCCGGAGTCTCAGGAGTCTCTCACCTCAGGCACCATTCCATCCACGGTGCCCCACCTTCCTGTGTTGCTGACCTCCTCCCACTGTGTCCCTTGTTCTCTCTTCCCTTCCTTGCCTCACTCCCCCGTAAACCTTCCTAGGGGGAAGAGTACATCATTCCACCTCGCTCTTCCCCAACACCCCCTTCCCACTGTCGATTTCTTCAATTAATTCCAATGCGACAAAGCCCACATTGGGGTGGGCATGGCCCTTTGCCCTGATGGCCACTCCACTTACACCGGTGGCGGGGATGACCAGGGTTACCTATGTGGGGGTGGTGGCCTCTTTTGGCCTCCACTGCTCCCGCAGACCCGCCACGTTTCTGGTTGCTGACCCGAAAGCTGGGTGTAAAGTGCCATGCTCACCCAACTGTCACAAGAGAGTTGGGCGGGGGGGGGGGGGGGGCTGTTTAGCTGACTGACAATTGTGCAATGAATCATTTTGCTTTCCAATTGCTCTAGGAAGGCTGTAGGAGCCAGTGCCAGGCCGGTTGCTGCACCTTACGGTCCGCAAGGGGGGTGGTTGAGGCACTTCACTTCGTGAATGTCTACGCTCGCTCCTGAGGCTGGCCAGCAGCAGACGGCTTTCTTCGAACAAGTGTCCACTCATCTTGGCACCATCGTCGCGGGCGAGTGCATGGTCCTGGGGTGGGATTTCAATTGCACCCTCGGGACAAAGGGCGGCCTTGGTACCCAGTACAGCTCTCACGCGGTAGTGAAGTTAAGGAACCTGGTCATGTTCTTTGACTTGGTGGACGCTGGCGGATTCTCCATCCTGACTCCAGCGTCTTCACTTTGAGAAGCCTGGAATCGGAGCGTCCAGATCGACCGCCTCTACATTTCAAGGGCGTCCCTGCCTCGTGTCCCGACAGCTTTTGGGCAGCAGGTGCCGTGCTCGGACCACTGTCTCATGTAGGCAGGACTCCGTCTCATGCTCAGTTGCCATCCGAGTACTGGCACAACCTGCTGCTGGAGGATGAGCGGTTCCTGGGTTAGTTTTGTCATTTCTGGACCGGCTGGAGAAGGAAGCAGGGAGGCTTCCCCTCCTTGAGGCTATGGTGGAATGTGGGCAAGACTCATGTGCATACCTTCTGTCAGGAGTAAGCGAAGGGATCGACAAAGGAGGCGGATATCAGAGTCGAGGAGTTGGAGACTGAGGTGCTCGACCCAGAGTCACATCCTCGGTCAGCCAGATGAGGTCCCGGCCCTGCCACTGGTATACAGAGCGAAGAAGGGCACGCTGCAGGACCTGCAAATTGTCGGGTCCCGGGCGCCTCTGTGAGGTCATGGATCCAGATCCTCATTGACATGGACCGCGTCCCCCCTTCTTCTACTCACTGGAAAAAAGGCACGGGAGCCGTCAACAGCTCCTTACGCTGCTGGACGATGACGAGTCCCTCGCCTCAGGGCCCAGATTTGAAGCATCTACAGCACCCTCCTCTCTCCGGATCCGTCCAACGAGGATGCTTGCAGAGTTTTGTGGCAGGACCTGCCTCAGGTCGGCCCGGAGGGCACCGGGAGACTTGATATCCCAATAAGATTGCGGGAGCTGACTGCCACCCTTGACGGCCTGTCGAGGCTGGATGGGCTGACCGTGGAGTTAGAACTTAGAACAGTACAGCACAGAACAGGCCCTTCGGCCCTCGATGTTGTGCCGAGCAATGATCACCCTACTTAAACCCACAACCCAACAATCCCCCCATTAACCTTACACTACGGGCAATTTATCATGGCCAATCCACCTAACCCGCACATCTTCTTCTTTAGGGCGTTCTGGGAAGCGACTATGCTGGGGTCCTGGGGGAAAGTATTGTGACCGGGGAGATGCCAATCATGGCACAGAGTCACCATTGCCAAGCTGCCAAAGAGGGAGGGGGGGGGGGGGGGGGGGGGGGGGGGAGGATCTCTGCCATCTTAAAAACTGGCGTCCAGTCTCCCTCCTCAGCACAGATTGCAAGATTTCCGCCAATCCACATAATCCACCCTGACCAGTCCAACAGTCTCAGGCTGCACGATCCACGACAACATCCAACTGGTGCAGAACCTGGTCCATCATTCCCAGAGGGCTGGTATTTTAAACGCCTTTTGTGTTCCTGGATCAGTCGTTCAACAGGGTGGATCACGAATATTTTGGGACTCTGCAAGCATAAAGGTTCGGGACACAATATGTCACCCTAATCTGACTTCTGTGTGCAGCCGTAGAGTGTCTGGTTAAGATTAACGGGTCCCTCACGGTGCTCCTTCGCTTTGGGAGAGGAGGAGTGAGTCAGGGCCGCCCTATGTCTGGCCAACTTTATTCTATTTGTATGGAACCTTTCCTGCGCCTCCAGTGGAGGTGGTGGTGGTCGGGACCGCTTCTGCGTGGGCCTGGCATTGGGTGGTCCTTTCGGCTCACACTGATGTTCTCATGCTCACCGATGCTGCTGACCTGCAGAGAATGCCAGGCTGTGTACTCCGTCACGTCCTCTGCAAGGATCAACTGGGCCAAATGTTCCAGACTGCTGGATGGTCCGTGGCAAATGGAAACCCTCCCAGAGGAGCTCAGGCCTTTCACCTGGAGCAGAACCAGCCTCCTCTACTTGGGAGCCCACCTTTGCTGAAGAGTCCTGGCCAGCTAACGAGCAGGAGCTGGAAACCAAGGTCACTGCTCACTTCAGACGCTGGACAGGATGGCTCAGAGTACTCTTACAGGGGTTGAGTTCTCATCTTAAACCAGCTGATAGCCTCCATGTAGTGGTACCTGGTCATTTTGAACCCACCCCCTGACTTTGTCACAAAGATCCAGAGAATGCTTGTAGAGTTCTTCTGGGATAAGAGACTCACTGGGTTGCTGCTGAGGTGGGGTAGCCAGGCGCTGGTGTGCCTTCGCACCCAGGTGGCGACGTTCTGCCTTCAGCGCTACTTTTACGTTGCTAGATCATTGTGATTCAATTTTTGTCAGCCCCAACATCTTCACACACTGGACAAACCGTGGCACAGGTAAGGATCAGATTTGCACGACTGAAAGAAGAATCTATGATTCATTTAACAGATACTACCAGACCTGCCAAGTGTTTCCTGCATGGTTTTTAATTCAGATCTGCAGTGTTTTGTATTCAGCCTTGAGGCCCTGAGTCCAAGGGCTAATAGATGGCACATGTTGCCTTGCATTCACCAGGCCATCAGAGAGTATTCTGCATAACAGGAAAGGGTTCCAGTCCCTGAACATCAATTTGACTACCACCTGAAGATCATGCACGAGTGCATGCTTCTCAGGGAGTGTGCATGACAACTACATCCTAGGGCACTCAAGACATCCACCCCAGGATGGCTGGTTCACTCTTGGGGCAGACAAGGGGTATCTGGTGAGGACCTGGCCAATGGAGGTTGTGGTTGGTGACCAATGCCAAGATCACATACAATGAGGACCATGCTGTGGCCACCTGGACTGTCAGTGGACTAGAGATGCAGTTCTGCTGCCTCAACTGCTCTGGTGGCACACTGCAGTATAGCCCCCACAGGGTTGCTGAGTTCTCCACAACCTGCCAAAGCAGGACAATGTGCTGGAGTAAGATGAGCCTGGGAGGGCCTGCAGGTGGATGGAGTTCAGGAGGGAGCAGAGAGGGTCTAGTTAGCCTACAGGGCCAGGGAGGCCTTCATCTTCACTTAGGATATGGCCTTTGATGTGTTGGGTCAATGTGGACTGCACTTGATGCAGTGTAGTGAGAGACAGACCTCCAATACTAAGATGCAACACTATTTATTTAACATCTTATTATACTTGTTCAACTGTGGGTTGACACTATGCTGACTTGACTGGAGACCTGATGATAGCCTGACCAGACTTACTAGCTACCGCATGGTGTTTGCACTGGCTAGCTCACGGACTCTGACCGTCTCAGCAGCTGGGTCCAGAGAGAGCAGGAAACCTGGTGCCCTCTGGCTTTATAGTGGTAGTGTCCTGTCTGGTGATTGGCTGCTCTGTTCTGTGCGTTTACTGGTCATCCTGTGTGTCAATCACTGCCTGTCTACACACCATTATATACATAGATGTATATTATGACAGTCTTGTCAGCCCTTCCCCATTACACCCACTGAGTCTGTAACATTACTCCAGGGTGGTGGGACTGGCAGCACTGCCAGTGAGAGCCACTGTCCAAGGGGCAGGAAGGGATGAGACAGTCAGACGCTTCACTGATAGAAAAGACCAAACTTCAGGGATGGCTGGCACAGCCAGCCCCCCCAATGTCTGCAGCATGGTGAGACCGTTCAACACCTTGACTAGGACATGTATTGCAGCACCTTAGCAATGCCCAGCTCATACTGGGTGATATTCCCCACTGACTGGGACACAGACATGCATGGCAATCACCAACAACTACTCCTTGGACAACTCCTTATGCTGTGGACATCATGCACCAGTCTCTCCACTGTGGTCAGCTTCCAACAGTGGTGGCCTCTGCCAAACATTGTTGGGTGCCATTTCCTGCACCTGGGGACTCCAATTGGCTATGTACCTGCTGGAGCATCACCACCATCTCCACAGAATCCCAGCCACACCCTGCCTGCATCAGCTCTGGGTAAACTTGTTTGAGGGGCTCGAGCATCTGACTGGGACCCAGGAGGCCCGACCATTCCCTTCTCCATCTGATGCACTCATGTACGCCAGAAGCCGGACCACTATTGCCCACTTGTCGTCTGTGCTGGTGGAGGGCAAGGATGACAGCAGTGCTGTGAAAATATAGCATCCCGTGAGGCAAAGCGGGGGGGGGGGGGGGGGGGGACAGGGGGACGGACACTGCAGGTGGGCTGGTGCTGTCAGCTGCAGGAAAATAGGCAAGTGATCAGTGGGTCAGTGTGTGGCATTAACAAGTCATTTGATAGTTCCATCTGGGTGGGGGCTGGATTGGCCATGATAAATTGCCCTCAAGTGTCCAAAATTGCCCTTGGGTGTAGTTACTGGGTTATGGGGATGGGGGGGGGGGGGGGGGGTGTTGACTTCGGGCAAGGTGCTCTTTCCAAGGGCTGGTGCAGACTCGATGGGCTGAATGGCCTCCTTCTGCACTGTAAATTCTATGATACCACCTCTGTGCCAACCTCTATGGTTGTCACTGATCCATCCTCTGCCACCCCCATGACTCATTCCTCCCCTGTCTGGCCCCTCCTGTTGGTTGTGGGTCAACTTCCCCATGGGGACAGGGACGGGGACAGGGGCATAGTTAGCTGTATGTGCGGCTCATTGCAGGAGGGTAACTGCAGGACATGTGCAGGCCAGGTGTGGTACCCGATGGGGGTATTGACCTTTTAGGGTGTTGGTCCTCCAGTCAAACAGAGGGCTGGTTGTCTCAGTGGCATGGCTGGGACCCAGGTGAGTTTGACTGCAGGATGGAGTGCTGCTCTCCCAGGGGGTGCTGGTGAGCATGGTCCTGGTGAATCTGGGACCTCATTTGCAGCACGAAGCCATGATTTTGTCCAGTGGGCCAATTAATGTTAGTTTAGCAGCGGTGGGCTGAGGGTCAGGAAGCTTAGAAATGAAAATACTAACTTTTGGATATTTACCAACTGTGCAGTATAAGAGTAATGGCTGATCAAAACCAAGTTTAGCCCAAAAGGAAACAAAAAGGCTTTAATTAAGAGCTAAAATATTTAATATTTGACAAGAGTGAGTATACAAAGTGAACACACCCACGTAGTCAACTTTTACCTGAAGTGCACGGTACAAAAAATAAACTATGTCAAACTACAAGAAAAATCTGAATTTGTAACAGTAAATATCCAATTGGAGTGGTGTGGGGGGGGGGGGGGAAAGAAAGAGGGTTGTTAAAGCAGCAATCTTCAGTTAAATAGCCATTAAAAGCAGACAGTAATTTGGTTGTGGTGCAATTCCATTCTGAAATCATACTGGCCAACAAAGTTATTGCAACAATTAACCAGCAGCTGTGTTCAGTGTCCTCTCACAGAAGATGCTCCATCATTATTTAGTGACATATAAACTTTGTGTTTCCTGTATAGAACATAATGCTGCACCAGGAAGATAATGTCAAACAACATGGATATCAATCCCAGACCAAACTTAGTTGGATCACCAAAAATCAGCATCTCTTCATCTGCAATAGAAAGTAGATCAGATTAGAACCAGTTTGTTGACCAGGACTGTCACAAGCTATGTCCAACAAAATAAGCCTGCCAATCTTGGTACCTGGTAGAATTAGTGTACATCACAAACACCACATAATATACACTGTCAGGGACAGGGCAAAGAATGCATGGCCAAATTGTCCCCAAACATTACTACACCGATTCCCTACCCTCCTAATTTGGTTCCTAGAGTAGGTTTTTTCTGTACTGTCAAATGAGTGACAAACTGAAAAATCCCTCATTACATGCAGAGTGGGACGATTGCCAATATTAAGCTGAAGACATGATAAAAAGGACAATGGGCAACATTGGATTATGAAGCATGATGGTAAGGTACCAATAGACTTGCACGAGAAGAATGCCTCATGTGAAATAATTCTGGGAACAGACAACACTAGTGACTGACAGCTGGGCATTTCACAGAAAAACAATACCTTAGTTACAGAACATTTGAGATTAGATTCTCTCAAGGAGAAGCTTAAAGGGGTGAGAGAAAAATAAAGTTGCTGTATTTAAAAGGCAAATCAACCTGACCTGGAATTCTGTCTGCATTTGTAAGTTCCAGCCAGCAGAGGCACAACAAAAGTCTAGAGCAGTGCATCTCAAACTATCTGATGTGGCAGACCGGCAGTTTTTTTTTTTCAATGTGCCGGGGACCGGCAGTCTCCTGTGGCATTGAACTCACTACTGTCTTTCTTTTCTGGAAACACTCCACGTACTGGCAAACGATGGCTCACGTACCAGCACGCGTACCACCGGAGTAGCACTGGTCTAGAGCATTCATATTACATGATGCCTTACCATTGTTATATGATTGCAAGAACATCTGCAGCAGGCTGAAAATTCCTCCAGTAATATCCAGCAGGGCATTCCAAATGCTCCATCCAACAGTGCTCTTTCTCTGGTAGTTCATGTAAGCCTGGAATAGAGACCACAGTATTGAAAGTGAGAAAGAGTGAATGCACAATGAGAACAGACATTTGGTCTTGCTCAAATCTCCAGTGTCCGTTTAGGAAATGGATACTCCGGCAGGGCAGTATCTGGTAATCAAATCCAGCTACAAAAGCAATGAAATGAACTCCACTTTAGATGCAGCAAAGTTAATTTAAAAAGACTCAAGGACAAGGGGGGTGGCACAGTGCTGTTGCTTCACAGCTCCATATTAGATTCCTGGCTTGGGTCACTGTCTATGCGAGTTTCCTCTGGGTGCATTGGTTTCCTCAGTCCAAAGATGTGCAGGTGAAGTGGATTGGCTATGTAAGGTGGGATTATGAGGATAGGGTGGAGGTTTTAGGCTTAAGTGAGGTCCAAGGGCCAGTGGACTGAATGGCCTCCTTCTGCACTGTAAATTCTATGATTCTATGATGAAGAGGAAATGTCTTCACCCCATAAAATGGTGAAGCTGTGGAAGACAAAGCATTTGTGTGTTCAAGAGCAGTTAGGGTTCTGGGAGGGTGGACAGGAATGAGTGCTGGATAATTGCCATGATCATCATGAATGGCAGAGCATGCTTGAAGGGCCAAAATGCCTCCTGCTCCAATAGTGATGGGTGCAATTCTCTAGTCACATTGGGCTTGTGCAACAGAATCTCAGGAGAGCTCCCTCGTGGGCTGCTGAAGACTGCCCCAAAGGGGGCCAAACAACGCTCATGGAAGTAGGTCATAAACTGACAGCCAGTATTTCCTGGGCAGGTAGGCCTGTCTTTCTCCTCGCCCCCTCCCTCCACCCCAGAGGCTGCAGCTGGGTGCCAATCAATCCACAAGAATGTGGACTAGTCAGATGGCACCTGGGGGTATTCCAGGCCATGGGTGGTCAGGCTAGATCCCTGGCCCTTGCCTGAAATGTGGGTGCCTTGGTACTGTCATGCTGGCTGGAGCTCTGCCTGGGTGACACTGCCCTGGCCAGAGGGCGGCCATGCCAATGAAAAGGGAGCATATACTGGGTGGGTATGCAGTGGCCTTTGGGACGTTGGAGGGGGTGACAGGTGGGGATCCTGGAAGGGAGGATGAGCCACAAGCAGAGATCAGGGAAACTCAAATTGCAGGCTAAACCAGTGAAAAAAACTCCAGGACAGTATCCGAACAGTGGTGGGAAACTCAACCCACCACAGATGCAAATTTTTGGGGAGAATCCTTATGTTTTGATGAGGGTGAGAAACACACTTCATCCATGTTAGGAGGGATAAGTATCGACCAAGCCACTACATTGAGTCTCATCCATTTGGCATTAGGGTTATTAGTTTGTGGGATCTGTGAGTGACTGCCTGGGCCACCCCAAGGGCCGGTGTGAATATTTCTGCTGACAGTTCAACCTAACTTTCTCAAGGTTATAGAAAATATGAACCCTTACCTGAGGGATATATTTCACAAGTACGATGCCAAGCTTTATATAGGAGAAATAGTAGACAAGTTGAAGCCATGTTATTTGGCCAGCTAGTGCCGTGATGGAAATGACAAGGGCACATAGCCATGCACTGATCACCAGTCCAGTAGCAATCTTGGATACTTTCTGTTCCCCTTGCTTTTATTGCAGAAAAATAGAAAATGGATTGATCAGTAATAGGCATTTATCCAATCTTTAAACCTTCGCTTAATTTACCTTGTAAAACAAAGTTGATAGAGGAGATTAGGCTTGGTGACCAAAGAAATAGCTCCAGTACCGTAGCGATGAATTTCATAGTCAAAATGTACAAGTTGGCAGAATTTAAAATTTGCATAAATTAAGCCTCAGGCATGGAAACAAGGATGCTCTAGGTCAACAGAAGTGAAACAGGGGTGCAATACTCTAATAAAAAGAAGAGCTACAATTGGAAGACAGTGATGCAAAAAAAAGGGGTGAAGTTGGACAAGTGTGTAAGGAACAGAGACATCTGCTAATTTCTAAATGGGAGAGGCAGTTTCTTTTATGCTGGGATACATAATGAAGCAAAATGGTTGAGCTTTATCATAGTGCCAGGGTCCCAGGTTTGAATTCCCACTGGGTCACTGTGCCGAGTCTGCACGTTCTCCCCATCTCAGAGTGGGTTTCCTCCGGGTGCTCCAGTTTCCTCCCACAGTCCAAAGATATGCAGGTTAGGTGGATTGGCCATGATAAATTGCCCTTAGTGGCCAAAAGGGTAATGGGGATAGGGTGGAAGTGAGGGTTTAAGTGGGCCGGTGCAGACTCGATGGACCAAATTGCCTCCTTCTGCACTATGTTCTATTCACAAGTTAGTTCTGTCGCACCACAAACTGTTTTAATAAAAATGGCAATGGTGCAGCAGACCTGAAGAGTGTAATTATTGGCCTAAATTAAGTAATTTAGAAAAGATCAAACAATTGAAACATTTACTGGAAGCAGCTTCTTTCAATACTCAAGCCTGCCTTGGGTGTGCAATGATGTCCCAGGCAGGGTAGAGGAGCAAGTTTGGACATTTTCCTTATTCTTTCATGCAACAGAAGCACTGGGCACACTAACCTCGTAGATGGAACACTGGATGATTGTAACTGTGGTTAGCAAGATAGCATGGAGGCTGAAAAATACATCATTTGCTTCAACTGGGTTCACTCCTTCTGGGTTATGCTCAAGAAATTGTTTCTGGAAAAAGAATTTAGGGTTTTGACCAAGTCAAAAAATCAGTTTACTGAAAATTAGTGATAGGCAAACAATTCAGATGATACAAGCCATGAAGCAGCTTCTTGGCCTTCTGGCTTGCAGTGTATGGAGATAATAATCAGACATTTTGGGCTGCTGAATATTTCCTGTATGGGCACTGATCAAGGTCTAAAGTAGCAGCTGGGAGTCCAGTTATTTGCCAAGATACCAATGACAGTAGTTGGAGAGGAGAGAGTGATCGAGCAACCAAATTCCTCCAATTAATGTGGGATCAGTGACAGTTGCCAAATCTGTTAATGTGTAGTCCAATGGAGTTTAGTATAGGTTGCTAATGCCTTGCAGTTAACTGGAGTTAAATGGTCTAGGGGGTTTGGGGCTAGTGTCAATGGGAAACCACAGTGCTCATGTGCAATAGAAAGTCTAGTAGAAGATGTTTAATCGGGACCATACACTGCAGTGTGTGTATGTAGTACACAAGATCTAGAGGAACTAATTTACAAGCTCATGAAGAATTAGCAAGAGCCCACTTCTACAGCCAGACATGTAAACAAAAAAAAAAAAGAGAATTACCTTAATATTAGGAATCCAGAAAAGGCTAACGTTAAAAACTCCATATGCCAAGTGACCAGTCAGATTCAGAGCCAGAAAGTCAAAATTCAATCCAATTACACTGTTGAGAACAGAAATATTGAACAGATCATGTCAAGTGGCTCAGCAAACAGGTGAGCATGACAATAAGGCCAGTGGTTACACTGCAGCAGCATTGAACACCATGGTCAGAGTCGTAGCAGAATTTCTGCCCTTCACGACCTGACAATTAATGTTCTATCCTGCAAGAGGGTTTGCAAAAAGTAGAGTCCCCATATGCTGAAAACAAACTAGCACAGCAAGTTAATGGTTAGCTATTCTTTGCCAGTTAACTATTTCTGGTCTGTGCCTTGTTCCAGTCATCAACACATTCTTCAGTCCATAAACAAGTGCAAAGTCAAAGAAAGATAGTTAAATTTAAGTATAGACAACTAAATTGACCTTGCACTTGGCAAAGCCAGAAACACCAACAGATCATGCATGACAAGGAAATTAGACTGGAAAACAGAAAAAACACATTGTATGACCATTTGCACATGGAATTCCAGGCAGACCAAAATGGGATTCTTTCCCAAATGCAGATTAACAGCCAATGAAATGTGATGTCATTTACTCCAAATGGAGATGTTGTTTCCTCATATCCAGCTGCTTGAAGGTTAGTTTTTTTTGTAGCATAGTTATCAACATCAAGCAGTCCAGCAGCACCACCACATTTCACAAGTCAACCTGGTTTTTTACTTTTTTTTATAAAAATACATTTAGTGTAGCCAATTATTTTGTCCAATTAAGGGGCAAATTAGCATGGCCAATGCACCTAGCCTGCACATCTTTGGGTTGTCGGAGTGAAACCCATGCAAACACGGGGAGAATGTGCAAACTCCACATGGACAAGTGACCCAGGATCGAGCCTGGGACCTCAGCACTGAGGCTGCAGGGCTAACCACTGTGCAACCCCGTCAGCCCATGTTTTAAAGCAAAGGGCTGAACAGGAAGTTTACGTATGTACAAAAAGTTGAAGCTTTACCTCTTGCGCCGCCAGTTTTCAATAACCTGTGGGTAGAATGAAATAGACCAAGCCACAAAATAAATCCAGCCAATCACTTGGTTTATGATTTTCAGGGCATTGCTGTGCACCACAAGGAAACGCATTCGTGTTGGACTCCTGCAAAACAATTCAGACCAATGTGTACAGAATAAGTGGACTATGTAGTTGATGGACAGGCAAAATGTGGCATGGCATATTTGGGAAAGATGAAAGGGAATTCACATGCAATAAACAAGTACTGAATTACAAAGGAACATTGGAGTGCATGGACACAGAACAGGTACACTAGTGGTCAGTGGCAGGCAGGATGGCCAAGGCAAGTACACGCCATGAGGTTAAGCTAGAATTGTATAACCACTACAGCCAGAACACCACAGTCTGGTCACACTACAGGGTTCAGAAGGGATCAGAGATTGCACCAGGAAAGGAATGGAGAACTAGAGGGTAGAATAGAAAACAGAATGCGGGAAATACTCAGGTGAGGCATTGAAGTATTTAAGTTTTGGAAGGATTATATTTGAGACATGGTTGCCAAGGTTTTTAATCTTGCACTCATCAGGACAAATAGAAAAATGCCAACTTTCATGGCAACCTTTAGCCAACAAAGCTCCTGGGTGTCAAAGGAAGCAACAGCGTTGATTCCAGCCAAGCATAAATTGAGCAAAGTTATAAACTGGACTGCATTAGGGCAGCACGGTAGCATGGTGGTTAGCATAAATGCTTCACAGCTCCAGGGTCCCAAGTTCGATTCCCGGCTGGGTCACTGTCTGTGTGGAGTCTGCACGTCCTCCCCGTGTGTGCGTGGGTTTCCTCCCACAGTCCAAAGATGTGCGGGTTAGGTGGTTTGGCCATGCTAAGTTGCCTGTAGTGTCCTAAAAAATAAGGTTAATGGGGGTTGTTGTGTTACTGGTATAGGGTGGATACGTGGGCTTGAATAGGGTGATCATTGCTCGGCACAACATTGAGGGCTGAAGGGCCTGTTCTGTGCTGTACTGTTCTAATTCTAATTCGTTGGTGTAGCTATGAGCACAATTATACAGCAGTTCACATGTGCTAGGGACACTGGTTCACATCCCATCACAGCAACTGGTGCAATAACTCAATCTGGTTCCCATCACAGCAACTGGTGCAATAACTCAATCTGGTTCACTCATGGGAATCTGCTGTTCTTACCTGGTCTGGCCTACATGCAACTATGGACCCATTGCAATGTGGTGGAGTGCCCTCCAAAAATACAAAAAGCAAGATATTAATATGCTAAAGTCAGATCACATGGACTGCTGAAGCTCACTATCAAGAGCAATTAGGGATGGGAAACAAATAGTTGTATTGCAGTGATGCCTACAAAGGAATAAATAAATGGACCAAATAAGTGCTTCAGCAGGGAAAAGGATTCCTTAAACCATCAGCCACAGCTTTCTTCCACAAGAAGATATTCAAATCCTTCCCCTGCTTCCCAATATTACCCAAGTTACAAATATTGGTGCAACTCCACCTAGCTACATAGGAATATAGAAACCCTACAGTGCCAAGAGGCCATTTGGCCCCATCACGTCTACATTCACCCTTCCAAAAAGGCCTCACTGGGCCCACAGCCTTGCCCCATTCTTGTAACCCCTACCCAACCTGCATATCGGGAGGAAACCAGATTAAATCCACAGACATGGGGAGAAATGTACAAACTCCACAGATCACCCAAGGCAGGAATTGAACCCGACTCACCAACTAGCCATCCCTGGGCGAAAACGTCAGGACAAGTTGGAACTAGGAATGGAATATGCAAAAAAAAAAACACAAGGAAGAGTCTTTAAGCTGCAATGCCAACACCTAACTGGGTATGGACACTTAAAATGCTGATGAAATTGCAGTTAGGGTTTATAGAACATAGAACAGTACAGCACAGAACAGGCCCTTCGGCCCTCGGTGTTGTGCCGAGCCATGATCACCCTACTCAAACCCACGTATCCACCCTACACCCGTAACCCAACAACCCCCCCCCCCACCCCTTAACCTTACTTTTTAGGACACTACGGGCAATTTAGCATGGCCAATCCACCTAACCCGCACATCTTTGGACTGTGGGAGGAAACCCACGCACACACGGTGGTTTTGTTTTGTCTTTTGAAAAAATACCTGGACAAGTGGTTTCATCTATTCTGAAAGGTGAAAAATTGTTACCCAATCACTTTTTCCCCCAATTAAGGGGCAATTTCATGTGGTCAATCACCTACCCTGCACATCTTTGGGTTGTGTGGGTGAAACCCATGCAGACATGTGCAAACTCCACACAGATAGTGACCCAGGGCCAGGATTGAAACTGGGTCATGGTGCTAATCACTGCACCACCCATGATAAATTAGTAGTCCCCCCCCCCCCCCCCCCCAATAAGAGAATCGATTTGGGTTATACATGGGACATGGCCTTGGAATCATCACAGCTAGAGATTGAAGCATGTTGCCTGTACAATTCCAGTGTCACAGCAATTGAATGACCTGCATGCAGAATAAATTAAATCAGTGATGGTCAATGCAGCAGGTTCTGGAGATAGGATCATATTATGAAGCTAGTGAGTGAGCCAAGAGAAACATTAAAGTCTTTGATATCCAAAGGGCTAACATTAGAGGATTTGGTTTGCCCATAATCAAGACAAACTACTTTTATACAATGTGATTGAAGTCAGAGTTAATGCAGTCACATACTAACATGAGACTGGGGAAAAGAACTCTAATTAGCTGCATATTGTCATACATACCCAATTAGATTGCGATTGCTCTGGAGGTAGGCAGTGACCTGTCCAACTTCAATTCCTTGAATGGTGAAAGACGACGAGTTTACAGATTTAGGCAACTTGATCTGATTAGAATAGAAAATGATATTGTTAAGAGATACAAGGGTGAATGAATAGGTATAATCAAAGAGGGAAATAGATTCAATAATCAAATGCAATACCTCAAGGACCAGAGATGAGCCGAACTGACCAACAAGGTTTACTTTAGAAGCTCGAAGATTACAGACAAGCTTTTGGATGAAGGTTTAATAAATGTTGGCACGATAGATTGTTACTGACCAAAACCTGGAGGAGTTTGTCATGAATTTGCCTAGTAGTAAAATTAATTTAAACAAGACCCATGGATGTTGTAGCCATCCAAGATGGCCACCTGCAAAGGACCACTGCATACGTATTAATAGGGATATACGGTAAACTCATTAGATCAAGGGAATTGTGAACCAGAAAATAGCTTAGGCCATACCTGCTGTTCAAATCACCACCTTATTCTCCTGTCCCAAATTAAAGGTAAGGAAAGAAAAGTTAAAAGTAGAGCAAGATTAAAGATAGAGCAAAAAGAGAAGTTTGGAGCAATGGCCACTAAAGTGATGGAACATTTAATGAACCCACAGGAACCTAAGGTTGCAGCAACCAACAGAGCAGAGCAATGCTCCATCTGGGAGGAAGAGTTGAGGAATTATTTGAAGGGGAAAAGGATGGCTCCTTTCGTCCAATTGCTGTGTGAATGATGAGTCAGGTCCAGGAACATAGGACAAACTTGGTGGACAAGAAAAAAAATGCAGCGAATAAGTCCAAAAGCTGATGTGCTTTTTGGCACAGTTGAGGCACAAGAGGTCATGAAGATGCTCTGCAGACAGTTAAGACAAGAAGATGATGAGGGAAAACTGACAGCAAGATTGAGCAACTCCAGTAACAGTTAGAAGCTAAAGATAAGGAGATACTGATGCAAAACAAGCACACCAATCTTGTTTAGTTAACCTTAGCAGCTTTCAGACCCGGTATGATAAAGCCTACCAAGACACACAGCACAGTCTTGGTATGAGATGACAAAACAGCAGATAGCAGTTAATGAGTCAATGCGCAGATTTAAAAGCATCTTTGAGAGTGTTCCACAGCAGAACAGAGAGCACAGTAGACCACATGAAATGCAGACAGAGACAAATTACAGTCACTGCTTTCCTGCAGAATGGATTTAAGTATACCTTTGGACAAAATTTGGATGAGGAAGGTGCCCCTGATTGGCAAGGTTTAAATGAAAGCGCCCAGAGATATGTTGAGGATACAGGAAATGCCCCAAAGAAAGCATTCACCCCACCTACTGCACAGGCAGCACCCCCCCCCCCCACACCCCTGGTCACCACAGCGCAAGTCCTCAGACCAGGAGGAGCCCGATTCTGTTTACACCACCTCACTATCCATAACAGTTGGGAGATGCTTGCACCAAAATTGTTCCATTTCAGCCCACTTCAGATCTGCACAACTTTGAGGAAGTGCACCAACAGAAAGTTATGCACAGTCTAGACGAAAAAAGAGGGGAAGTTAAACTCCGTTATGAGCCTTAGCCAGTCTGCAAGATCAGCTTTGCCTGAAACCCAAAATGTAGCAGGAGCAACCCTACAGGAGATGTAAACAACCATTTTAGATGCAATCAGATACAACAAGGGGATCCATTTGAGGGTTTGAACAGTTGGAAGGGAGAGCATCCACCTGCATTTGCAGGTCGCCTTTGGATCCATTTAGGCAGTATTTGGGGGAATTGAATCGCGCACATTTAGAATGAGGATGACACCACTAAATGGTCCTGCACTCAGTCTCACATGTTACAGAAGCAGGCCAAAAGGCTTGTGAATTATGACCCCGTAGACCACACACAATGAAGTTTGTGTTTTAAAGAGACTCTCCAGGGCAATCCCTGTGGGAACAATGCCTACACAGACAGGCAGATCAGGAACAGATAGAAGCAATTATGCACCCAGTCCGAACTAGCCAGGACCCAGCATGGATAAATGAGGGTAGACATGAAGAACAGCACCCAGAGCACAGGCACCAGGAGGTTGCTATAATTGTGGACATAACGCCTGCGAATGCTGACAAAACCCCCCCAAACCAGCAGCAACACCATCAAACCCCCCACCTAGGAACAATGTTAGGCCCATACACAGTGTTAGTGCCCGTTCAGACAATTCAGCAGTCAACACCATAGATTGATGGCGTTTGGACTCCCAACTAGAGTCTGCGACACAGGGCAAATCAGGCAGACCAGTAGTCACAGGCACAGCCTGGGGACAACCAGTCGAATTTCTCTGGGACTCGGAAGGTTCCTGCACCACTTACTCCTCCACCACCACAATTGTTTCAATGTGACAAACGGCCCACCACAGCCACCATCACCCTTAGTGGATTTATTGGTCACGTACACCAAGGATACATCACAGCTCCTGTACCATTCAAATAGAGAACATTAGCACCAGGCACCCAGTCGTTTTAGTTGACTTGCCCCAAACAGCCGAGCACATTCTAGGCATCAATTTTATGATCTCCCATAACTTTTTGTTTGACCCAGTCAACAAGTGTGTGTATGGAGAATGGCCAAAATAGCTCAGGCCCCTGCTATGCTCCCAGTAGGGGATTATGATTTTCTCTAGGCATTTCTAGGTTTAGTAGGATATTGCCGCAGTCATAGACAGTTTTGCCACAAAAGCAGCCCCACTGAGAACTCCTTAAAAAGAATGCCCCATGGGAATGGCTTCTGCACCAGTCTTTACTACTAAAAAGATTAGCTGGCATCCAGTCAGAATGAGTAGTAAGATGAGAAAATTACAGTTCACTTAGACGATTGGGAGATCAGTAGAGTATACATTATGCTAATATCAGGAGTCAAAGAATGAGAAAAGTAGTCAAATACAGAATCAAAGGGGAACAGTAGTATAATTTCCAGCACCCTCCAGGGAGCTTACATCTAGCCTGAGGCTTCAGCCAGGACACACTGAAGTCAGAGCCAAGGCACAAATATCTTTGCTGGACTGATGTTTCCCAGACTTGGACTACTGTATGGGGTGTAACAACAAGCAGTATTTGATTTATACAGGTTTAATTTAATATGTTGTTTGGGGAAAGGTGAAGGAGTTACATTTCTTAATTGTTAGGCGACTGGGCCGGTTATTCTCACTAGGATCCCATGTGACTGGTCACACCCAAGACATCCCCACAAACCATATGTTCCAAGTCGTGATGCCCTCACCCAACATCAACAGAGGAGACTGCCCCTTCAGGAGTAGTTCCTCAATGCTCTAATGAGTGATTGTACCTCTTTTACAGACATTAGGAAGCTGGTTTTAAAGGAATTGAAGATTGGGCTTATGTAGCATTACCAACAGTAAAGAGGGAATAGAGGTGGTTAAATTTACAGGAGTGCAAGCCCATAAAAAGAGATTCATAATTACAGAAACAAATATGTAGAACAGAGTTTGCATGCATTATATAGGATTGTATTAAGTCAAGGCATGGGATGTTTTCACAGTAAATAAATGGATGTGCAGCAGATATGGAAGCAGGTAATATTTAAGATGGAAAGACATATTGCTCAAGTATCAACTATTCAAAGACATTAAACAACCACTGAAATCAAATGAACCAAGGGACAAATAAAGGGACAGTCCCTTAAAGGGAAACTGCTTGTGCAAGTGCAGTATGGAAATGGTGATGGCAGAGAATATTTAATTGGTCTGACCAAAGGGCAGCATGGTGGCCCAGTGGTCAACACTTGCTGCTTTATGGCACCCAAGGACCTGGGTTCAATCTCAGCCCACTGTCTATGGAGCTTGCACATTCTCCCAGTGCCTGCATGGGCTGCACCCCCCACAACCCAAAGCTGTGCAGGGCAGGTGAATTGGCCATGCTAAATTGCCTCTTAATTAGAAAGGTTAAAGATTTTTTTTTTATAATTAGTTTATCAAGTTGCAGTGGCACATTTCAGAATTGGGGGCCAGCAGTAGTGACAAGGTAGGGCTGTGCGCATGTGGAAGACAGGAGCAACTGATAAATTGCCAACAAGCAAAAACCAATTCAGTCATAGGAAGTCCAGTGAGTGTATAACAATGTGTGATGGACCTGATGCAACAGAAGGAAAAATGTGGCTTAAGATTCCGTGATATTGTTGGTGGCAGCAACTAGGTCACCACAACAAAATGAAAACTATATAAAATCTCACTAAGTTCTGTCACTGGTTGTATACAAATTACCAATACATCCAAGCTACAGTAGTTGACTAGGAGAACAAATAGTATTTGGCCTACTGGCAACAGTCACTGACCAGCTCGAAGGAATTCAGTCAGAGAGGAGGAGCACAGAGGTAGTGTTTGTGGCACCTTTCTCAGCACCCAAGGATTTCTAGCTTCAAACAAGAATTTTCTTTCATTCCAGCATCATCCCCTCAAGATAATATGGACCTAGGTTTATAAAGGAGCCCGTGCAATCTGAATCACATTCAAAACCTCTGGCCATTTGAAGTTAATTGGGGTCCAACATTTCAATAATTTTTTGTTTCTAGTTCCCAAAAGTGAACAAAGTGAACAATATACTTACTTGCTCAGGTAGTTGAACAATGCAGGTTTGTTTGGATGAGAAAGTCACATTGAATGTGATGATTATGGTCTCCTGCAGGGGAGCACTGGGAGAGCAAGACAAAAGTTAAACCAGTTACCAAGAGCCTCACACTAAGAGTAGCTATTATTGTAATTTAAACCTTCAAATTGCCCCAGAACATACCTCAAAGCAATTCCAACATCTTGAAAGCTGTGGATTTCCAAGCTAACAACCTCTGGCACAATTAGTGTCTCGGAGGCTTCTGTAAGCAAATACAACCATGTCAATTCACCACCTATTATAAACACGAGGCTAGATTATCAATTACCAGCCTTGAGGTCTTAAGACTTCCAACATTCAAATACTTCTGAAAATAATAAGAAGTGCTTAAGTGTAATCTCAAACAAGGTATGTTATTGGGGGTTCCAGCCACATGCCTGTGGGGGCCTCTAACCTTATGTCTGCTATCTAGTGATCTCAAACAAGGTATGTTATTGGGGGTTCCAGCCACATGCCTGTGGGGGCCTCTAACCTTATGTCTGCTATCTAGTGATTCGATCTTCCTGCCAAATCAATGGGATTTCCCATTTTAACTAGCCCAGCATGAAACCTGCTGGCAGGAAAATTGAAAGCAATGATTGGAGAATTCCAGCCCAGATTCTAAAGGTTCCTGCACCCTATGGAATGCCATCAAAATCTCCTCCACTTGCTAAATTCCAGGGACACAAGGGTTCAACTCTAGCGAATTTTAAATGGAAATGCCAGACAGCTGGGGCTGTGAAAGGAGTAGCTTCTAATTCACAGCGAGAATGACATCCCTTACAGGACAGATCAAAGGATAGTTCTTATGGGAATGAAGGAGTTTAGGTGTTTGTTCAGATATCAACTTCCCACTATCTACTCACCTAATCAAGTTCCATTTTAGCAGCAAAGGGGTGTAGAATTAGAATTCTCTACCACCTTGTAGAAAGGATGCTTACTCGCCTTGCTGAAAGAATTATATCTGCTACTTGTTCCAATATTTTTTTGGGGGGGGGGGGGCAATACCAAAGTGACTGGAGGTTCTCTCCTTGGAAGTAGAGATGGAAATAATTTATGAAAGGATGATTAAAAAAATAAATGGTTTGGAATGACTTCAAGGGCAACACCAACATGGAAACTTCATTGATCAGGTGGGTATTAATGGTAATTTATTGCTCCAACACCAACTGCCCTCAAGATGGTGGTGAGCTGCATTCTTGAACCCTGCAGTGTGGTGTACATACACCCACAGTGCTGTTAGGGAGGGAGTTCAGCCCAGACAGACAGATGGTGGGTGGTTTGGAGGAGAACTGCCAAATGGCATGTCTATATACATCAACTGCCCTCATCCTTCTAGATGGTATCCAGATATGGGTTTGGATGTGGTGCCCAAGGAGCTTTAGCGAGTTACTGCAATGCATCTTGTAGATGATTCACAGCAACAGTAGTCAGGGAATGCCAACAAGCTGAGGTGTTCTTAGACCAGCACTCATCATTAAGTGGACCAGCATTAAGTGGAGCGAGGGTATTCCATCACATTGCTGGCTTGTGCCTTTAGATGGCAGACAGGCAGAAAGTTACTTACTGCAGCATTCCGAGCCCCTTAACCTGCTCTTGTAGCTACAGTATTTCTATGGCTAGTCCACCCACCCGAATGTTGATAGCAGGAGATTTAATGATGGCAATGCCTTTGTGTCAGTGCCTTGCACTAGTGCAAATGCCACTTTCCACCCAAAGCTTACTGTTCAAGTTGCCTTCATTTGCAAATGGACCACTTGGTATCAGAGGAGTTACAAATGGTGCTGATATGTACAATCACTTGCAGCCTGAAGATGGAAGAAAAGTTATTGATGAAGCAGTTGAAGACCATTTGGCTTCAGACACTGACCAGAGGAACTCTGTAATAATGCCCTGATGCTTCTACAGCCATCTTTTGTACCAGGTATGGCTCAAAAGCCAGAGATTCTCCAGCACCAACCCCCTCATTGTACCCATTTTACCAGGGCTCTTCAATGCCAAAATCCAGATTGTTTTAGGAGGGCTCCTTGATGCCACAATCCTTCAATCAAATCCACTGTTTGGGCCACAGCTGCAATGACATTAGGAGCAGAGTCACCCTGGTGGAATCCAAACTATATCAGTAGGCAGGTTATCGCTGAGCAAATGCAACTCTTCTATCCCTGCCATCATTGTAATTGGTCAGTTTGGGATTTGCCTCCACAGAATAATATTTGGCAGTTTTCCCACACCAGTTTCAGTAACACTGGATCAGCTTGACTAGGAATTGGCAAGTTTTGGAACAAAAAGTCTCCTGTACTATTGTCAGGACCCATTGCCTTTGAAGTCCCTGTGTTTTCCACCATTTCTACATACATCTCACATGACATGAATAAAATTGTTTAAAGACTGGCATCTGATGCTGGAGACTACTGGAAAAGACCAAGATGGATCATCCACACAGCACTTTGGGCCTGTCATGAATGTTTCAGCATTGGTCCTCTACACTGACAACAAGAAAACACTTGATATTATAATTGCAGCAGTCATTACAAACCAATTCGAGTACTGTGCTCACATTCACAAATCATATGGGACTGCTTTTTTTTTGAAGTAGCTTAAAAAGAGATAAAAGCACTTGGGTCAATAATGTCCACTCTGCTTTGAGGATAGGAGGTTACACCTCCCTCAGACTTACCACATTGTAGAAAGTTGACCAGACTGTAAGCAGTAACCAAGAGGAACATCAGCAGCTTCATGTTGCTGGTTTTACAGCTGTAATGGAAACCCAAACCAAGATTAGTTTTAACCCACAACTGAAAAAAGTGAAAAACACCACCAATTACTATTCCCATTCAAAGCCCATCAGCTCAGGAGCTTACTACACCCAAAACAAAGCACATTTGAGCTACATAGCTCATATTCATTCAGTCTTAAATAAAACCCATATCAGTTGAGGAGATGATGAGCTCAGTGATGGCCACCCAATTCTGGATTATATACACATGCCCCTGCCAGGTGAGGCCTGGGCTTTTTCCAGAGATAATCAGCTCAAAACTGGCAGAAACACAGCAATCTCAAGAGTCTGTCTCTCTCTCTCTCTCCTCTCCCACATTTAGATTTCTCTTTCCCCTCCACCCTCAATTTCTAGGTCTAGTTGGGAAACCTTAACTGGGCTCCTGATCTGACATAAGAAACACAGGTGAACAGAACTTGGTACAGTTAGAATAGAGGCAGTAACATTTAAATGAATACTGGCCAGGAGACCTTGGAATAGTCAAGTCTGTCAGGATTTCAGCAGAAGCAGATGTGATATGGGGACAAGCAAGTCCTTCCCCTCTATTCAGTTAAAGTTTCTACTCATCCAGTATTGAGTGATAGATAACAAATTAAAGAGAAGTCAGATGAAGCACAATGGGAGCTACAGGTCATGAGTACATTTAGAACTCAGTATGTTTTTATAGGTTGCAGAGGCACATGCAGTAAAGGCACACCAGCCCTACTAAACTCAAATCTATTAGCAGTCAATAGGTTAAATACCTTAAAAGATTCCCAATTAACAAATGGCCATCTGATGACCAGAATTGTCCAATTGTAGATTAAACATTTTGCTTTCCATGCAAGCTTTAAAGTAGAAGTCAAGAACATTATATAATTTAGTGTTGTAGTCCAACAGCCCAATGAAGTAAAGTCAAACTAAAATAGCAAAGAGACAAAACATCATCCAATGCCTCAAGTTTTGCTAAGCAAAAGTGCTTGAACTGTTCAGGAACCAACTCCAATTTATGTCATATCAACCCCATTACTGTAATATTTCAGAAGGATACATCATTGAAATATGCAGCATTTCCTTCAGCATTCTCTAGTTCAAAACAAAGCTAGCCTCAAACTTAAATCACAAATTATGACCAGCAACAACTGGAAAAACAACAAGGTTTGCAGATGAGAGCAAACCCACGGAGACAACCGCACAACCCCAGAGACATGGAGTAGATTGGAGGGTCACATTACAACAACGGATGACTAAAGGGGCTCCAAACTACGCATAAACACTTAACTAGGAGAAAAATATACTTACAGAACTTCAACAAGAAAAACAGAGGGACGCAAATGAGGTCGTCCTCACATACTCCGAAAAAATGCAAAGCTTGATGAAAGACCTGATCCCTATCCCACCTCCAGCCAGCTTTTATAGTATCCGCCCGACTCCATTACCTAGGACCCGCCCATAGGCGGGGCCAGGATGATGAGGTTTATCAAATACCGAACTTTAAAAGGAATGTCTATTGGTGGAAATGGTATTTTAATGTCTGTAACAGAGGCTTGGAGAGCAGGGTTCGCAGTAGCTTAAATATTAAAAGTTGCTTGAGCGGGGGGGATCACACTGCTGGGTTTGAGTGTAGCTGGGGAACAGGTCAGCAGCTCTATGGCCGAGCTGAGAGGGATGGGACAGCCCATGCAGGCCCAGAGACAGCTCTCCCCACACACAGATAACTTCCTGCTCTGCTCGCCCAGAAACAGCATAAACTGATGTCCCGCCCGTGGGCCTAAACGGTATCAATCGAGGTGCGCCAATTCACTTAGATAGACCCCACCTTCTCCACATGCCACCTTGCAACTGCTTCTTGGAGGCCAGCTTATATCTCCCGAGCTGAGAGTTAGTTTGAGGTACAGATTCCCAGGATAGGGGCGTCACCAGCAATGCCTGCCTTTATTGCCCATGAGAAGATGGTGGTGAATGACTTCCCAGAGTTAGCACAGTCCCTGTGATGAAGGTAAGTAAAGTCATAGTCCCAGATGGCCCCTTTGAGGTGGTGATTTAGACTGAGGTTCACCACACCTCAGGTGAGGGACAAGGTTGAGAAGGCACGACTTTCATGAATAACATCAGCCGGTACGGGAATTGAACCCGCGCTGTTGGCCTCGTTCTGCATCACAAACCAACTGTTCTGGCAACTGAGCTATAACTTGCTTGCCCACTACTGTTAACGTTCCAAGAATTTGATCCAGTGACGAAGCAGCACCGATATATTTTCAAGTCAGGGTGGTGTGTGGCCTGGTGGCAAATTTGGAATTGTGCACCTTCTCCAGGCAACTTGCGAAGCTACGTCCCCTGTCCATTAACTTCCAGATAAACTTTGGGAAGACTGAATGCATCATTTTAGCATGAACTCCCCTCCCTCGCCACGGCCACTGTCTCAACCTGAACTATTTCCAGAGCTTTGATATCCTTCTTAACCCTGAACTGAGTTTTTAATCCAACCGACTCTCTCTATGCTCAGTAATGGTGAGGAGAGGCATAAATTAAGTTCAAAATTACTTTTAAAAATCATTAATTAGCTAATTGGAGAGCAGTGGGAATGAACGAGAGTGGGGAAAAGACTGATGAGACTGAGCACAAAGATAAGGCAAGGCACGGCAGCTCAGCCGTGTGGTAAGTGCATCCTGTGACACGTGGGAAGTTGTTGACTTTTTCCCTGGCCCAGCCAACTCGTGGTACCAGCTGCAGGAACAGGAGCTCTAGGTTTCCGAACTCGAGCTACAGCAGGGATTATTGAGGCACATCCATGAGACTGAGAGCAATATGGATATCATGAATGAGAGGGAGCAGCTAGAGATGGATCAGGAGGACAATGCAGGTAATCCAGGAGCAACCTGAGTCCCTCTCACTCACTAACTGGTTTTCTGTTTTGGATCATGGTGAGGGCAATGATTCCTCAGAGGATTGCAGCTGGATGGCAGCACAGGTGGCTCAACTACACAGAAGGGAAGGAAGAAGGGTGGAAAAGCAATGGTGAGAAGGGTTTCAATAGTTAAGGAGAGAGACAGCTGTTTCTGCGGACGTAGATGTGACTCTGGGATAGTTTGTTGCCTTCTAGGTGCCACTGAGCATAACATTCTTATGGGGGAAGGTGAACAACCAGAGGCCATGATCCACATTGGTAGCAATAACATAAGTAGAAAGAGGAATGAGGTCCCGACAGCAGATTTTCGGGAACCAGGAAAGAGATGAATCTAGCTTGACAGGGTGGGATCCAGAGAAGGAATTGAGATAGGAGAGAAACAAAGCAGGTAATGATAGGAAGAAAAGTAGTGGGAAAAATTGGAAGACAGCAGAAACAAAGGCCAACATCAAACCGGGTAAAAACATAGAAATTGTTTAAAAGACAAGATTAAATGCACTCCAACTGAATGCACACATGCATCGCAATAGGACAGATAAATTGATGGCACAAATATAGGTAAATGGGTGATCTAATTTCAATTATGGCTATGTGGCTGCAAGGTGACGAAGGCTAGGAACTGAATCTTCAAGGATATTGACATTTAGGAAGGATAGGGAAATAGAAAAGGAGGTGGGGTAGTAATGTTAATGAAGGATGAGATCAATACATTAGTGAGACAGGATCTTAGAGCGGAAGATCAAGATGGAAAATCAGTTTGGGAGAAGATAATAAACAGCAAGGGGCAGCAACCATTGCTGGAAGTTGTTTGTAGGCCACCAAACAATAGTGATAAGATAAGGCATGGTACAAATCAGGAAATTAGGGGTATGTGTAACAAGGTACAGTAATTATGGAGGATTTTCACAGTAACTTCATTGCAGTGTTAATGTAAGCCTACTTGTGACAATAATAAATATTATTATTATAAACCTAATTAGTACTAATGCTGTGGAAGATGAGTACCTGGAATGTAAACAAGAACAGTATGTTGAGGAACCAACTAGAAAGCTATTTTCGATTTAGTTTTGTGAAATGAGAAAGGGCTAATTAATAATCGTGTTGTAAATGAGCATTTAGGGAAGAGTGATCATAATATGTTGGAATTTTACATTAAGTTTCGACGTGATGCCATTCAATCCAAAACTGGAATCTTATATCTAAATAAAGAAAATCACAAAGATATGAGGGACACGCTGGCTGTGGTAGATTGGAAAACTACATTGCAAGTTATGATGGTAGATTGGCAATAGCTAGCATTAAAAACATTAAGACATGGTTTACAACAAATATATATTCCTTTGAGGTGCACAAACCTAACAGGAAAATAAATCCAAGCATGGCTAACAAGAGAAGTTAAAGATTATATGAGACCAAAGGGAGAGGCTTACAAAGTTGACAAAATAAATCAGTAAGCCTGAGGTTTGGTGACATTTTAGAGTTCAGCAAAGAAGGACCACGAAACTGGTAAAAAAAAAAGGGAAGTAGAATATGAAAGTAAACTAGCGAGAAACATATAAATGAACTTTAAAAGGCAATATAGATACATAAAAAGGAAAAGACGCTAAAAGATTTGATTCTTAGGGGTCGATTTGTAGGATTGAAGAAGCTGGAAGCGAAGTATGGGGTGGAAAAGGGGGAAATCTTTAGATACATGCAGGTTCAAGTTTTGACAGAAAGAAGATACAGAGCTTCCCGGTGGTGCTGACGACAAGGGGACTGGAGAAGGGGGTAGTGTCAGCGGTGTACGGAGCTATTTTGGAAGAGGATAAGGCACCACTGGAAGGGATCAAAGCAAAGTGGGAGGAAGAGTTGGGAGAGGTTATAGAGAAGGGGGTCTGGTGTGAGGTGCTCCGGAGAGTAAATGCTTCCACCTCATGTGCGAGGTTGGGGCTGATACATCTGAAGGCGGTATACAGAGCACACCTCACGAGTGCGAGGATAAGCCGATTCTTTGAAGGAGTAGAAGATGTGTGTGAGCGTTGCGGTGGGGGGGGGGGGGGGGGGGGGGGGGCGGTGGAGCTAATCACGTTCATATGTTTTGGTCCTGTCCAAAGCTAGAGGAGTACTGGAAGGAGGTTTATAGGGTAATTTCCAAGGTGGTGCATGTGAAACTGGACCTGGGACGCCATATTCGGGGTGTCGGACCAGCCAGGGTTGGAAACGGATGCGGACGCAGATGTCGTAACCTTCGCCTCGTTGATCGCCCAAAGGCGGATCCTGTTGGGATGGAGAGCAGCCTCTCCACCCTGTGCCCTGGCGTGGCGGGGGGACCTGTTGGAATACTTGACCCGTGAGAAGGTAAGTTGGAACTGAGGGCAGGATGGAGGGGTTCTACAAGTCATGGGCATTATTCATTATGTACTTTCAAGAACTGGATAACATCGAACATTAGTTGGGGGGGGGATGGGTGGGAGGGTTGGGGGGGGGAGGGGGGCTGTGTGTATTAAGGGTGACTATGGGTAATCTCTGATTCCTTTTTGTCATTTGTTTATGTAAACATGCGGGCTGATGTTTGGGGGTTGGTGGGAGGATGGGATCGTTGTTATTGTTATAGGAATTGACATATTTGTTGCTGATTATAGATTGCTGGTGGGTGTAAATTCGGGAGAAAATGTGAAAAAGGAGAATAAAAATATTTTTTTTAAAACTTAACTTCAGAGTGACTAGCAAGTAACACACATATATTGGCCTTTATCTGTATCCTGAATCTTGTAGTCCTCAATGTTCAGTCCTTAGTCTAATCTGTTTCTGGCTCTGGTCTCCCTTCATTCAGTTGGTGCTGGTCTTTCTTGCATAGGCCAATTTTGGGGTGGGCTCCCAGCTATCATGCCTGCAAGTAGTTGGGGGCAGGTAGACCCTTCCAAATAAGGAGTTACGGTGCTGCTGTGTCGGGTAAACAAGTGTGATTGACAGGATAGTTCTGTTGTTCCTGGGATGGCCTGGAGATGGCCTACTTCCTGTGTATTGGAGAGTCTGGGCTGCCGTTTATTCATCAGGGCTGCAGCCTGCTTGTCCTTAAACTTAGCCAATTCTTCCAGCATCCTATGCAGGCCACCATCTTAAGTGGCCATTTGGCCACAATAACAAGAATATCCTTCCTCAGATATGGACACCAAAACTGCACACAATACTCCAGGTGTGGCATCACCAATTCCCTATACAATTGCAGTAAAACTAATGCCCTATACAATTGCAGTAAAAGTGTAGGATCTCAGGCAACGGTATAGTCATCCAGCACACAATTCGTGGCTGTCTAGTTAGTCAGGGCCATTGATGGGATCAGCTGGAATTCTTTCCACTTGGCTTAATATAAACATATACAACCAGTGCCCTAATGGAGAATCATAGCTCTTTGCTGGATTAGCAGCAGACTGCTTTTGACTAATATTAGCAGCTAAACTCCATCAACTTGCTGTGCATTTCCTTAGAGCCTTGCTTCAGCTAAATCAACCTGTGATGAACGGTATTAATAACAGCTGTAAATGGTACCTGACCTTTAATACCTTGCCCCTTTAAGATGCTTGGAACCCTGGGGGACTCCGCCTCTGGCTACGCCCCCAGGAAACGGTATATAGGATAAGGCTCCATGTGGTGAGCACACTTCTCTCGGATGTTGTTCAGTTCTCTGTAGATTAAAGCCTTTTGATTACCGACCTCACTCTCGCGTCGTAATTGAGAGTGCCTCAATTTAATCTACAGACACATCAAGATGGACAGCGCTCTAAAACCGGAGAAACCCAACCTGGTTGCCAGGTCGCCGGAAGCCCCGGAAATGTTTAAATATGGGCTCCGGTGTTTCGAGGACTATCTGGACTCCTTAACTACTGATGTTGACAGCACTGGCAAGCTGCGCTTACTACATGGCCGGGTGGGCCACCGACTCTCCGCCGTGATCGAGAACACTACGACCTATGATGCGGCGGTCGAAATACTGAAGAAACGCTTCACAAAACCTACTAACGAGGTACACGCCAGACATTTGCTCTCAACCTGCAGCCAACGTTCCGGGGAAACGCTGGACGAGTTCGTGGAAAGACTCACTGGACTCGCGAGGAACTGCAACCACAAAGCAGTGATGGCAGAAGACCACAGGAACTTACATATTCGCGACGCCCTTGCGTCCGGTATCAGGTCCTCGTACATCCGGCAGCGGCTCCTAGAAGACGGGGCAAAGCATCTCCAGGGCACAGTAACGCTCGCCTCTTCTCTCGAAACGGCCCACCGTAACCTCCGTACGTACTCCGCGGACCTTACGAACCCCTCTCGATCCCCTCCAGACTCGGCCACGCTACAGGCCTGTGCTGCGCAGCGATCCACTCACACCGGGGGTTCCCCATGCTATTTCTGTGGGCAAGGCCAGCACCCACATCAGCGTTGCCCGGCCCACTCCGCGATCTGCAACGACTGCAGGAAGAAAGGGCACTTCGCCAAAGTCTGCCTGGCTGGGCCCAAAGGCCACAAACGAAACCCTCACCAGGCCCAGAAATCAAGCTCCCGGTCTCACAGACCCCTCAACGCAGCCGCGCTGCGGCCGGGCACGCCCATTTCCGACGCGTCATCGACTTCGTGCGAGTCATGGGAGCAGCCATCTTGGTGGCGGCCATCTTCAAAACCCGACACGTTCGACCGGCGGCGGCAGCCATCTTGTGACTCCGGGCGGCCATTTTGTGAGTTCGACTCTGACGGCCCGCAACTAGGAGCGATCACGCTCAATCAATCGCGGCCAAAGCATCTGCGGAACTCGATGTGCGGGTTCAAGTCAACGGCCACGACACTCCCTGCCTATTCGACTCCGGGAGCACGGAGAACTTTATCCATCCAGACACGGTAAGGCGCTGCTCCCTGCGCATCCACCCCGACTCCAAAACTATCGCACTCGCTTCAGGGTCCCACTCGGTACAAATCACGGGGTATTGTGTCGCTGACCTCGCAATTCAAGGCGCTGAATACACCCGATTTAAACGCTTCATCCTCCCTCGCCATGCGCCCCCCTGCTGCTCGGTCTGGACTTTCAGTGCAGCCACCGGAGCCTGACACTGAAATTCGGCGGGCCCCTGCCCCTACTCACGGTATGCAGCCTGGCGACACTCAAAGTTGCGCCACCCCGCCTCTTCGCGAACCTCACTCCCGACTGTAAGCCCGTCGCCACCAAGAGTCGCCGGTACAGTACCCAAGACATGACCTTCATCAAGTCAGAAGTTCAGCGGCTACTAAAAGAGGGCGTCATAGAGGCCAGCAACAGCCCTTGGAGGGCTCAAGTATTGGTAGTCCGCTCCGGGGAAAAGCAGCAAATGGTCGTGGATTATAGCCAGACCATAAACCGCTTTACACAACTCGATGCGTATCCACTTCCCCGCATAGCAGAAATGGTGACCCAAATCGCCCAGTATCGGGTATTCTCCACGGTCGATCTTAAATCGGCCTATCATCAACTCCCTATCCGACCAAAGGACCGCCCCTACACGGCTTTCGAAGCAGCCGGTCAGCTGTTTCACTTCCTCAGGGTCCCCTTTGGTGTCACAAACGGAGTCTCCATTTTCCAGAGAGCAATGGATCATATGGTGGACCAGTACGGCTTACGGGCCACCTTCCCGTACTTGGACAACATTACCATCTGCGGCCATGATCAGCAGGACCACGACGCAAACCTGAGGAAGTTCCTCCAGACTGCCCGGGCCCTCAACCTCACATATAACAAAGAGAAATGCGTGTTTCACACAACCCGGCTAGCCATCCTCGGCTACATCGTGGAAAACGGGGTCCTAGGCCCAGACCCCGACCGCATGCGTCCCCTTAAGGAACTTCCCCTTCCCCGTAGCCTCAAGGCACTCAAATGGTGCTTGGGGCTTTTCTCCTATTACGCCCAGTGGGTCCACAGATATGCGGACAAAGCCCGGCCACTCATTAAGACCACGTTTTTTCCCCTGATGGCTGAGGCCCAGTTGGCTTTTGACCGTATCAAGGCCGACATCATCAAGGCCGCCATGCACGCGGTGGACGAAGCCATCCCCTTCCAAGTAGAAAGCGATGCATCAGACGTCGCCCTGGCTGCTACCCTCAACCAGGCAGGCAGGCCAGTAGCGTTCTTCTCCCGAACCCTCAACGCCTCGGAAATCCGGCACTCTGCAGTCGAGAAGGAGGCACAAGCCATTGTGGAGGCCGTGTGACACTGGAGGCACTACCTAGCTGGTAGGAGGTTCACCCTCGTCACCGACCAATGGTCGGTCGCCTTTATGTTCGATAACGCACAACGGGGCAAAATAAAGAATGACAAAATTCTGAGATGGAGAATAGAGCTCTCCACCTATACGTACGATATTAAATATCGCCCGGGGAATCTCAACGAGTCCCCAGATGCCCTGTCCCGTGGCACGTGCGCCAACGCGCACTTGGACCGCCTGAGATCCATCTACGATGACCTCTGCCACCCGGGGGTCACCCGGCTTGCACACTTCATCAAGTCCCACAACCTACCCTACTCCACAGGGGAGGTCAAGGCCATGACTAAGGCATGCCAGATCTGTGCGGAATGCAAACCGCAATTCTATCGACCAGACAAGGCCCGCCTGATAAAGGCCTCTGGGCCCTTTGAGCGACTAAGTGTGGACTTCAAAGGGCCCCTCCCGTCCACCAACTGCAACATCTATTTCCTCACCGTCATCGATGAGTTCTCCCGCTTCCCTTTTGCTGTCCCCTGCCCCAATATGACCTTGGCCTCCGTGATCAAGGCATTGCGCAGCATCTTCACACTGTTTGGTTTCCCTGCTTATATCCACAGTGACCGGGGTACATCGTTCATGAGCGATGAGCTGCGTCGGTACCTGCTTAGCAAGGGCATCGCCTCGAGCAGAACGACGAGCTATAACCCGCGGGGAAACGGGCAAGTGGAGAGGGAGAACGCGACAGTTTGGAAGGCTGTCCTCCTAGCCCTACGGTCAAGGAGTCTCCCTATCGCCTGCTGGCAGGAGGTCCTACCCGATGCCCTGCACTCCATTAGGTCACTCCTCTGTACGGCCACGAACGAGACCCCTCACAATCGTTTGTTTGTCTTCCCCAGGAAGTCCATCTCTGGGGTCTCGCTTCCACTCTGCTGACGACTCCGGGTCCAGTCCTACTCCGGAGACACGTGAGGAGCCATAAAACGGATCCAATAGTCGAGAGGGTCCACCTGCTGCATGCAAACCCTCAATATGCCTACGTCGAGCACCCTGACGGCAGGCAGGATACCATCTCCCTGCGAGACCTGGCACCCGCTGGCTCTCCCACCGACCCCACCGACCCCTCCCCTTCTACCGACGCTCCCCGCCACGCACCGACCGCCGACTCCGACAGCGCCCCCCCCCCCCCCCCATAGCGCCCCCTGCCCCCCAGCCGGCGCCGGCACCGATCACCCTAATCACCCCTGATACCCCCGCCCCCCCCACTCCAAGGCGGGCAAAGACTCAGTCAACCGTCCTCCTGGATATACCACCATCGGAACCGACCGCATCCACGGCGCCACCACCGGAGCAGCGAAAGTCAGCACGGACGATCAGACCACCACAAAGACTGAACTTATAACTCCACTTCACCCCCGATGGACTCTGTGTTTTTTTAAAACAGGGGGTGAATGTGATGAACGGTATTAATAACGGCTGTAAACGGTACCTGACCTTTAATACCTTGCCCCTTTAAGATGCTTGGAACCCTGGGGGACTCCGCCTCTGGCTACGTCCCCAGGAAACGGTATGTAGGATAAGGCTCCATGTGGTGAGCACACTTCTCTCGGATGCTGTTCAGTTCTCTGTAGATTAAAGCCTTTTGATTACCGACCTCGCTCTCGCGTCGTAATTGAGGGTGCCTCACAACCATTTTTATATTCCCTCTTGGCATGCGAGCATGTCAAGGAAGACATAGGAATTAGGAGCAGAAATAGGCAATTCAGCCCCTCGAGCTTGCTCTGCCATTCAATCAGATCATTGCTGGCCTCTTCCTGGTCTCAAATCCACCTCCCTGCCTGTTCCCCATATCCCCTTAACCCATCTTATAAAACAGAAATATATGTATCTCAAATATTTTATATACCTAGATCAGATCCCCTCTCATCCTTCTAAACTCCAGCAAGTATAAATCAAAACTGTTTAATCTCTCTTCATTCATCAACCCCTTCATCCCCTGAATCAATCTGGTGAACCTCCTCTGAACTGCCTCCAATGACACCACATCCTTCCTCAAATAAGGAGACCAAAACTGGACACGATACTCCAGATGTGGTCTCACCAATGCTCTGTACAATTGCAACAACGCTTTCTCTACATTTATGCTCCAGTCCTTTCGCAATAAATGCTAACATTACAATTGCCTTTTTAATTACATGCTGAACCTGCAGACTGACTTTCTGTGATTCATGAACAAAAACACCCTGATTCCTCTGCCCAGACGCATTTTCAATCTGCTTTCCATTTAGAGAATAATTTGCCTTTTTTTTTCGGCCAAAATGGATAACATCACACATATCGACATTAAACTCCACCTGCCAAATATTGACCCAATCTCCTAGTCTATTTATATCTGTCTGTGAAGCCTTTATCTCTTCTTCGCTCTCTGTTTATCACCTATTTTAGACATTCCTGAAATGAGGGGGCTGTCTTATGAGGGAAGTTTGAACAGGTTGGGCCAATATTCATTGGAGTTTGGAAGAATGAGAGGTCATCTTATTGAAACACAGGATCCTGAGGGAGCTTGACAGATTAGATGCTGAACAGATGTTACCTCACCTGGGGAAATCTAGAATTTGGGGGCACAGTTCAAAGATCAGGGGCGGGATTCTCTGCGTCCCGACGCAGAAATCGGCATCGGCGATTGGGGGGAGAATGGATTCCGTTCCGGAATCGGGGCCGGCGCCATGTTCCACCTCCTCCAAACCGGCGTCATCGGGACGCATGCCGTTGCCGCATCATTGGCAGGTCCACCTGCGATGCTCCTCCCCTGCTAGACCGTATTCCCGATGGTGCAGACCACGTGTGGTCCCAGCGGTGTGCCGGCTACGAACTGTGTCAAGTGCCGCCACACTCATACAGGATCCGTGTCACTGGCTGGGTGGGGGGGGGGGGAGGCTTCTGCTAGGGCTAGGGGGTGGGCTGTGGGGTTGTGGTGGGTGAGTTAGGGTTCGGCACTGCCAGCGCCATGTTTTCCAGTGCGCCCGGTGCAGTTCGTCAGCCGTGTGCATGCACGGCCCGGGAACGGCCATTCTGTGGCCAATTCTTTTCAACAGGCTTTTCAACGGTCAACCGAAATCAGTGAGGGATTCGCGCCGATATTCCTATTGTGACACTCGCGGATTCTCCATTCGAGCCGGCACTTAGCCTCAGGAACGGAGCCTTGGTGGCAGTGGCGGACTGGGTCTAAAAATATTGGTTGCCAGGAGACAAAGGGGGCCCACCCACAACTACAATGCTATCATTTAATTTTCTTAACGAATAAATAAAATTTTCAAAAAATACATATGGAAAAAAGGGTACAATTAAAATTTTTGTGGAAAAAATGTGTATTTCTTAGTAATTACAGTGTACATGTACTGTACATATTACTGGCAGTAGATACCAAATGTAAATACAGAATGTTATAATTGAATTTTTAATTTAAAAAAAAATTTGAAGTAATTGGTTGATATTTTTAAATAGTTTACTGCACAATTTACACATTAACAGATAGTTCAAAAACACAATAGAGCATTGCATGCAATCCACTATATTAAGAACAATCGTTTGTGTTCGCTAGATGATTGTGCGAATCTGCCAATAATTGCTTCTGCATCCAATTCATCTAACAATTCCTTTTCAATGGATAGCAACATGTATGATTCCAAATTCTCCTCAGACAGCGAATTTCTTAACCTTGTCTTTATGATCTTTAGCTTTGAAAATGTCCTCTCACATTGGACTTGAGTAACTGATAGTGTGCAGATGACTTTATAAAGTTCATAAAGGTTATCATATGCCTTGTTATGAAGTCTGTTGGATGCCAGAAATTTTAGTACACACGATGGGCAAGTGCTGCAAATTTTACAATTTTTGCAACTGGAATCCATATTCTCACCATCATTAAGCAATAGCTTTAATACATCAAAGTTTGAAGAAAAAGAAAACAATTCCAATATTACTTGATCTTTGATGATTTGTGGAAACAGCTTAATAATACCTTCCAATGCTTCATCTTCAAGGCCCTTCTCTGCAATAGTTTTAAACTTTGCTGAGTCCAAGCAGGACAAATCTTTATACAACTGTTTGTGTTGTACAAAGCGTGATTCTAGTGACTGGACAATGCGATCCATTATTAGGTTAAACACATTTACTCGAAAATCAGCTAGAGAATCTGAGGAATTTCTTTCATCATCAATAAGCTCTTTGTTTGTCTTCCCCAGGAAGTCCATCTCTGGGGTCTCGCTTCCACTCTGGCTGACTTTTCTTCTTCCTCTGCCTCTTAACTGGCAATGCTATTTCCAACGCACCAATTTCCAATGTTTGATTTTCATCCATATTCATCTGTAAAATCCTGTCATTACATTTATTTACAAATTCCAAAGCCTTGCTGTGAACGTTATCAAATGTTCTTGTCTGTTCCTTCAACTTTGTTGTAGCTGAATCTACCAAACTCCATGCAGTAAACATATCTAAACCACTTGTCTGTAGATAACTTGATAACGGGGTTGTAGTTTCAAATATATACAAGTAAGTAAATGCTGTCAATATGGTTTCAAACTTTAGAAGAATTTGAAGTAAAACATTTGCTTCATGTTTTGTTTTTGCATCAAACTTTTCTGAATCTTGTATCATTGATAAGCTTGTCAATAGATTTACGAAAGTACTGGCAGCGGCATCATCAAAACGTCCAAATATAGTTGTTGCTGCATTGGATTTTCCTGACCATCTGGTCTCACCAATTAGCTTTAATCATTTAATTTCTTCTTGTCCTAGATGTTTTCCAACAACTTCTATCCATACTGCCATTCTCTTGTATGATGCTTTCACAAAAGCTGCTATATTCTGGAGCAAATTGAAAACAGAAACTGCAGGCACACAACATTTTGTTGTTTCAGTTATCACCAAATTCAAGACATGGGCATAGCACCATATATGAACATGTTGATCAGCCACATCAGCAATTTTACTTTGTGAACCATTATACTGGCCATGGTAGCTTGCAGCACCATCTGTGCTATCAGATAAACATTTTTGGGGGTCAATTTTAAGATGCTGTAATGTTTCAATCAATATTCAGTCAATATCAAAATGTCCCTGTCCTGTACCATCATTACTTGGCACAACTGAAAGTAGTCGCTCACAGATAATACCTTTAAGCACATACTGAATAATAATGCTAAACTGATCGATGGATGAATTATCTTGTGTTGAATCAACCTGAATAGAATAATATTTTGCTTGAGAAACTTCATGACTAATTCTTTCTTGTATCATATTCTTCATAATTTTGATTAACATGTTTATAGTTGTTTTACTCAGGTATGTAACAAGTCCACCACGACCTTTACTTTGAGCCTTTCCTTGTTGCTCTAATCGTTTGATTCTTTGTTTAGACTTGTTTTGCACTGCAGAAACGTGAGCTGCCATAATGGGATCATATTTTGCCATCAACTGCACTGTAGCTAAAAAATTGCCATGATTCAGAACCTCATTATCTAGAGTGTAGGCCGATTCATTTCTGTGACCTCAAAAAGGAAGTGCTTGCTTGCCTAACATCTTTATGATGTCTATAATCCTCATGACAATTCTTCTCTGCTTCAATACTTCTTCTTTCCTTTTAATTAGTGATGCTGCAAAAAATTTATCTAAGGTGCCATCATTAACCACACTGATATATTGCTGAGCATTTCCGGCATGTGTTGTTGTCGATTCATGTAAAGTCAAGCTCTGGCTAATACGCCTGTAGTCACTAACGCCACGTACAAAGGGTGATGGATTACAAGTGTTGGGAAACGCAAAGGCTAAGCAGTATGAACAATATAAGCATCTATTTTCTTTGTTATATGTTAGCCATTTTCTTGGGACTGAGTCATTCATAATTTTCTTCTCATACAAACGAGCATCAAATGGCAGATCATCAAGTGGCTGAAGTGGATGTTCAGCAAAAAACTGTTTTAGCTTTGCTCGTGATGGATATTGGAAGTTTCCAGAAATTGATCTTTCATTTTCTTGCGTAGGTTCATTTACAGGATGTGCTTCAGAAACCAAGTCATTTATGCTTGAAGGAATATCTGATTCCCTGTCACTAGTTGAAGCTATGTGTTCAGATGTTGCAACTACAGGCAGTAGAGCTACCGGAACAAGGAAGCCAGAAGAAAGATTAGTAATGGATGCACTTGTATTTGTCTCTACATTCAAAGTAGCTCTTCTTTGTTCTTGTAACCCGCATGTCATTGCATCATCACCATGAGCAGTGTTTCTTGCTTCTTGATTATTTGTTGCAGAACTGGATATTGATGTGGATTGTGCTTGTGGTATTATAAACTCTGTAATAGGCCTGCATCGCTTGGCTGATTCCTTCCTTTCTGCTTCTTTTTGTTCTTTGCGTATTAGTGACCCAGATTTTTGCTTTTTCTTTTCCATGCTGGTAGGGGTAATATTCCTGAAATAAAAACTTAATTAAAAATAGCCCACATTGGGAAAATGAATATTGATGATTGCAAGAATAACTTGAAGGATCGCCAGATAAACCCCTACTTGATAAAAAATATAAAATAACTTACTTACACTTCAATAGGCTATGTTCATTAGTCAATACTACTGTGGCCTATGCAGCTTCAGAAGAGGAGACAATCCACTGTCCAGTGTTCACACCAGCAAGCAACTGAGACAACTGTTGAAACTTAGAAGTTTGGTCCGACTATAGTAAGACATTAAGAATGGTCCCACGACCAAAGTTAACATGTCCAGTTGATACCAGTGTAGTGTTACAAGTCGCAACCCTTTAAGTTTACCGATCATGGCTTATCACTTCAATATCTTTGACCTCATGATACACGGTCAAAGGTACCGCTTCTCCTTTTCGGTGACCTCACGACCCTATGTCCTGCTTGATATCCTTTCAAGTTGCCGACCATCTCAAATCACGAACTGTAACTTTATCTTTAAATTCACACACTCTTGCTGAAAGCGTGGATTTCCAACTATGTCCGACCCAGGTGAACCAGCCCCCCCCCCTCCCCCCCCCCCCACTCCTTTTCACATCCGTTTAACACTGCTTCGTTCCTTCATACACTGAGTGATTATTTGTTTGTTTCTTTATTGCATTTTTATTTGGTATTGCTCTTTTTAAAAACAATTATATTTTATTAAGTTAGAATACAAATCTCAGGAAAGAAGTTGGAGATTTATTTATCTAATTAATTATAATTTTTAAGGGCCCTTCAGAGATTCACGGGCCCCTTCTTGGCTCTCCGGGCCTCGGACTGATGTACCGGCTGAACCAAGACTACTGCTTGATATCCTTTGAAGTTGCCGACCATCTCAAATCACGAATTGTAACTTTATCTTTAAATTCACACACTCTTGCTGAAAACATGGAATTTCCTTAATTATGCCCGACCCGAGCCCCCCTATTCCACATCCTTCCACTACCTCCCCTGCTTCGTTCCTTTTCATGCACTGCTTATTTGTGTCCTGTTCTCTTTTTTTTCTTATTCCTTTTTATTACTAAAACAGTTGTCTGTGTTTGTTTCTTTATTGCATTTTAATTTGATATAGGGGGCCCACTTAATCAGGGGCCCACTTGCCATCGGGCAAGCTGACACCCTGGCCAGTCCGCCACTGCTTGGTGGGTTTCTGCAGTGTATCTTGTAGATGGGACACACGGCGGCCATTGTGCATTGGTGGTGGGATTGGATGCTGAAGGTGGTTGGTGGGGTGCCAATCAAGTGGGCTGCTTTGTCCTGGATAGGTTGGATTTTGTAAGTGTTAGAATGGCTGTTACAATTAGCAAAGTAACAATTAGGAAAATGTCTCAGGCTGGGGCTCTTGAGAGAGATCTATCAAACAGTGATAGACTTTTGATAAGGTGGTTGTGGAGAAAGATACATTTGCATTTGTATGGCATTTTTCGGGGCCAAATCACACTCTGCAGCCAATGCGGTAACTAAGTGTTGTAATGTAGGAAACTCAGCAGCCAATGTGGGCACAGTCAGATCCCACACGCAGCAGAATCGCAAAGCTCAGATTTGTCCTGTTGATTGAGGTATAAATATTGGCTAACATACTGGGGAGAAGTCTCCTGCTTGATTTTTAAAATTGAGCCACGGGGTCTTTTTCTATCCACCCTCGCGGGGCCAGGGTTGCCTCCTCCAGGGCTCAGCCTGAATCTCCGGCCTTGGAGGAACAGTGCATGTGAAATGGGTGCTCCATGGCCCACGATCTAGGAGAGAATGTGGAAGTGGCCGCTGCCTCAGGGAGTGACTGAAGCAGAGAACTAGTATTTGAGGAGGTGGAAGAGAGTGAGGGTGGGAGGAGACCATTAGAGTGGGAGGAGGCTCCTCTGGAGTCAGAGGCACTGGTCTGTCCCTCTTCCTGCTTATTCCGGGGAGTTCTGCCCTCGGGTAAGTGGTGGCTGTGCACACAGGGAACAAATGCACCCTTTCTATCCAGGGAAAAAAACAGGGCAGGAATAGATTGCTCAGGATTTGGTCTGGAAGGAGTTAAACCTGCTTCTGCGCATCAGCAAGCTAAGAGAGGAAATCTGCAAGTTAATGGCTATGAAAGTGTTTTCCTCCATCTGAAAGTTGCTCTTTTTTTTTGAAAGGTTGCTTGCATTTATTATTCATCAGCGCAAGAAGCCAATCGCTGCCTTGCCCTCGAACACATTGCTGAGATTCAAGCCGGCGTTTCAGATGTTTCAATGTGACCGAGGCGCTGTGTAACATTGTGGGTGATACTTTCCCCTTTGCTATTCCGGGCTCAGCCATGGCAACTGCTGCCTCTCAGCAATGGTTAGACGAGGAGTTCACCTGCTCCATCTGCCTGCAGTTGTACAGCGATCCAGTCACCCTCGCCTGCAAGCACAGCTTCTGCCGCTCCTGCCTTGAGGAATTGGGGCCGGGCTCTGACCCTCCCAGCTGCCCCGAGTGTCGAGCTGGGGAGCGGACCCAGCCCCCTGTGCAGAGAAACTTCCAGGTGGCCAAGGTGGCTGGCGGCTTCCTGGCCCTGGAGAGAGCTCAGACTGGGGTCCTGTGCAGCTACTGCATCCGCACACAGCAGGCAGCCGTGAAGACCTGCCTGAAATGTGAAGCCTCCATGTGCCCCCTTCACCTGAGGCTGCACACGGGCAACGGGGTCTTCAAAAACCACCCCCTGGTGGACACATCCACAGACCCCTCTGTGTGGCGCTGCTCGGAACACGAGAGGCTGCTGGACATTTACTGCAAGGATGATAAAGTGTGCGTGTGCACCCTCTGCACTCTGATCGGGAGACACAAGGACCATCGCTGTGGCAGCATCAGTGAAGGGGAGAGGGAGCTGAGGGTAAGTGTGTGTCAGTAACCTGGCTCGACCCCTGCATTGCTCCCTTGGTCGGTCAGACTAACGGTGGTTCCATGTCTGTTATGCTAGGCTAATTTACAAGACAAGCTGAAGACCATACAGCAAAATGTTGCTTCAATTCAGACTTCCCTCTGTGATCTTCACACTCAGAAGAGAAACACTCAGGTGGGTTTGAACTCTCCAGTTTCTCAGATAAACCCTTCTCATTGTCATTTACTTCAGCTCAGTTAATTGACACAAATAACCTCCCCACTTCCCCACTTTCCTAAACACCCCCCCCCCCCCCCTGTTATCGCCTCTCAGCAATTGTGAGGATCTCATTCATTTTGTTTTTTCTGTGGAGATCGTTTTTTTCTGATGCTCGATCCCTTGGCCTCGCCCTCCAGTCAAAACATTCCTGAAAGTCCCACATGTGGAGGAGCTGGAGAGTCAGTCAGGCAAATATAAAGAAAATTCAAACCCCTGATGCAAGACCCGAAACCGTTGCCATTGACTCTGGCCCCACCTGGGTGTGAACCAGTCCATTCGCAACATCAGCTTGATGTTCAGCCCAAACCGGAGCTTTCCTGTCCTATTTCTTCTCCATCACAAAGACTGACTAGTTCTGCCCTCCATAACATCACTCACCCTCCACATTCACCTCCTCCTATTAGATATCCAGACCTTTAGCACTTCCTCATAGGGCAGCATGGTGGCACAGTGGTTAGCACTGCTGCCTCACAGCGCCAGGGACCTGGGTTCAATTCTGGCCTTGGGTGACTGTGTGGAGTTTGCACTTTCTCCCCGTGTCTGCGTGGGTTTCCTCCAGGTGCTCCGGTTTCCTCCCACAGTCCAAAGACGGATTGGCCATGCTAAAATTGCCTTTTAGTGTCCAAAAGGTTACGTGGGGTTACAGAGATAGGGCGGAGGATTGGACCTAGGTACGGTATTCTTTGAGAGGGTCAGTGTAGACTCAAAGGGCCTCCTTCTGTACTGGAGGGACTCTATGGATTACTCCTGTGCTCCAACTTCCTCTCCTCCCCACGACCTCTTCCTCCTATCCTATCTCATACCAAATCCCACTCATCTCATTTTGCCAACCTCAAATAATGCATAAGATTTTCAAATCTCCTCTTTGTGTTTAAATCTTAAAAAGGTCCTGCCTCCTCCCTCTCTCCTAACCCCATTACCCATCCTAAAATCTCCCTTCCCCTGCCTCTGACCTCAGTACATCCTCCCCACCTATCACCTCAAAAGCGACAGCATGCATTTTGACACCACGATCACGCTTTGGTGAAATTCCCTTTCGAAGCCCCTTCCCCTCCCACCTCCTTTGTGACCCACCTCTTTTGACCAGGAATTTGCTTCTCCTTCCTTACCGCTCCTAATTTGGCTCACTGCTTATTTTTCCTTCCGCCCCTGTAAAGTGTGCTCTGGACGTTACGCTGTGTCAAAGACACAAAATGGATGCTGTTGTCCTTGACACCAATGCTACCAAAATTACATTTTTAATTAGTCATATTGTAGCAAATTCTACTTGACAATTCATCCTGAGAACTGGTGCATTAACTCAACAATGACTGTATTGGACCATTATAGTCAAATTGCCCACCAACAGTGGCTATCTGAACATGGCAATAGAGTATGCCGGCATGTTGCTTATTTTGGAAGAGGAAAGGATAAAACCCAGTATATACACTTCATTCTTTCAATAGTCTAGTGATCTCAATTTTAGTTTTAGTGTTAAAGTGGTGTGTAATGTGACATGTACAAGGCATGATTAAATAATGAATAACCAAAGCTAACCCATCTCCTAAGAATCTGATAACAGAGACAAAGAGAGAAGTGAAGGAAAAATATGATGCATTGAAGAAACATATTGAAAATGAAGAGCGAGATGTTTGCCTATGTCTGGATAAGGAGCAGAACCGTGTGACAACAGCAATTGACAGCCACATCCAAAAACTAGAAAAGGAAATTAAATTCTTTGAGATGTGTCTAGTCAATCTCGCTGGCCTTTCACAGAAAAAAGAAAAGCTTGCCTTTATACAGGTAATGTGCGATTTATATTTGGGTAATGTTTATACAGCTCATACAACATGTTTACAGGCTAATCTTTATTTTATAAAAGATACACAATCAGATTTACTCCTGTGTAAGTAGTTATTTATATTAAATTTGCGCAGGATAAGTTGATAATGTGTTTCAAGCTGTGCTGTGTTCACAATGTAGGAGGCTAGGTCGAAGAGACGAAGGTGTGTCGGAGATAGACATTGACATAGAATTTACAGTGCAGAAGGAGGCCATTCGGCCCATCGAGTCTGCACCGGCTCTTGGAAAGAGCACACCACCCAAGCCCACACCCCCACTCTATCCCCATAACCCAGTAACCCCACCCAATATGAAGGGCAATTTTGGACACTAAGGGCAATTTATCATGGCTAATCCACCTAACCTGCACATCTTTGGACTGTGGGAGGAAACCGGAGCACCTGGAGGAAACCCACGCACACACGGGGAGAACATGCGGACTCCGCACAGACAGTGACCCAAGCTGGGAATCGAACCTGGGACCCTGGAGCTGTGAAGCAAATGTGCTTTGCAGACCTGCAAGCACAACAACACTTGCTCAAAGCCATTGCCACTAGCTGTTATTGTGTCCAGGGTTCTCTAGTCTCGTATTGCTGATATCTGCAGCATTAACAAGTTTGCTGTCCAAAAATGTGGAAAGAACTCATAGATGAATTACCCACAGCCAACAACTCCCCCACATAACCGCTCATCAGCAAGGGTACGATAGACCATTTGCTTGGTTTCCAAGAGTCCTTTTGGGCCACTGTACACATTATTATGCCCTTTATTGACAAGATAGGCCTTTGACCAGCAATATGTCACTGATATGCAACTAGCAGCCCATAATGGCACAGATCAATGTTTGCTTCCCAAGCAACTACAAGGCCTGTTTTTAAGGCAGTCATCATTGGCGTCTTTATTTGAAGGGAGAAAGATTCCTGGGAAATGAAAACTTGACCCATGGGCAGAAGTGAAGATACAGCAAGGCCAGTAGAATAATTATCAAGCTTACATTGAAGCACCTGTCATGTGAGAGTACCTTTACGAAATGAGTGTTTTTTATAAAATAAATGTCGTGGGTGTACCTTTAAGAAATGGGTGTTTATTACTGCAGTGATGTCAGAGTGTGGGTGGAGCTGGGCTGTCTGTCAGCTTTTAGTTTCACTTTGAGAAAAGCTTGGGTGTGTGTGATTTGTTTTGGTTTTGTTTCAGTATTGGAGCTGCAGTCAACCACAGAATGTGTAATGTTGTTCTCTATGCCATGTAAAGACTATCTCTTGATCATTTGGTCAATTCAGAGTTATAACTGTTCTCAGTAGTTAATTTAAACCTGATGTGCTTCTGTTAAAAGGTTTTTTAAAGTCTTATGGATGTTAAAAGGAAAGTAAGGATTACTTAGTGTTGTATTCTTTGGGGGCTGTATTTGAATTAATGGTTGCTAAGATGGTCACTGTATGTTTTAAAAAGGTTAACTTGGGTTCATAGAATAAACATTATTTTGCTTTAAAAGATACTTTTCAATTTCTGCTGTATCACACCTGTAGAGTGGGCCGTGTGCTCCCCATACCACAATCTATTAAAAGTTGTGGGTCAGGTGAACTCCATGATGCTCGTTGGGGTTCTCTAATTGGAAGAGGTGCTGACAACAGGGGAAGTGGAGAGGGGTGTGGTGTCGGCAATTTATGGGGTGATTCTGGGAGAAGAGAAGGTATCGCTGGAGGGGTTTAAGACGAAGTTGGGGGAAGAGTTGGGGGAGGGCATGGAAGAGGGGTTGTGGTGTGAAGTGCTCCGGAGGGTGAATGCTTCAACCTCGTGCGGAAGGTTGGGGCTGATGCAGCTGGAGGTGGTGTATAGGGCGCACCTCACAAAAGCGAGGATGAGCCGACTCTTTGAGGGGGTAAAGCATACTTATGAGCATTGCGGTGGAGGCCCCACAAACCACATTCATATGTTTTGGTCCTGTCCAAAACTGGACGGTTTGGAGGGAGGTCTTCGAATGTGGTGCATAAGAAACTCGAACCGGGTCCTCTGGAGGCCAATTCGGGGTATCGGATTGGCCGGGTTTGGAAGCGGGTGCGGAGGCAGATGTCTTTGCCTTCGCCTCATTGATTTCCCGAAGGCGGGTCCTGTAGGGGTGGAGGTCAGCTGCTCCTCCCTGTGCTCTGGCGTGGCGGGAGGATCTGCTGGAATTCTTAACACTCGAGAAAGTGAAGTTCGAGTTGAGGGGAAGGTTGGAAGAGTTCTACAATTCACGGGCTTTGTTTATTATGCATTTTCAAGAATTGGATGACATTGAACATTGTGGGGGCGGTGGTGGGATGGGGTGGGGGGGGGTTTGGACTGTGTATGTTGTTGGTGACTATGTATGGGGTGATGGTGGATTCCTGATTCTTTTTCTTTGATATTTGTATCAAAATTGTTGAGGGTTGTTTGGGGGTTGGTGGGATTAAAGAATTGTTGGCGAGGGGATTGACTTTGTATTTGTTACCGTGATTGTTGATGGGTGTAAATTTGGATGAAAATGTGAAAAAAAAATTTTAAACTTACATTGAAGCAGGTGCTTCAGATGTTATGCGATGTAAGTGATATATTTTTTCATTTATGGGATATGGGCATCGTAGGCAAGGGAGGCCAACCTTTATTACCCACCCCTAAATTCCCATGAGAATGTTATGGTGAGATGCCTTCTTGAACAGTCCATGTAGTGTAGGTGCATCCACAGTGTTGTTAGGGAGGGTGTTCCAGGAAAGTTTACCCAGCAACGATGAAGGAATGGTGATATATTTGGTGATATAATGGTGACGAATTCACCTGAGGAAGGAGCAGTGCTCCGAAAGCTCGTGTTTGAAACAAACCTGTTGGACCTTAACCTGGTGTTGTAAGACTTCTTACTGTGCTCACCCCAGTCCAACGCTGTCATCTCCACATCATGATATATTTCCAGGCCAGCATAGTCAGTAACTTGGAGGGGACCTTGGAGATAGTGGTGTTTCCATGCGAGTATTCCATCACACTCCTGACCTACGTCTTGAAGGTGATGGATAGACTTTGGGAATCAGAAGGTGAGTTACTCGCCGCAGGATTCATAGCCTCAAAACTGCTCTTGTAGCCACAGTATGTATATGGCAAGTCTAGTTCAATTCTGGTCAGTAGTAGCCCTGGAATGGTGATAGTGGGGGATTCTGTGATGGTAATGCCGTTGAATGTTATAGGGAGACGGTTTGATTCTCTCTTGTGGAGAGGGTCATTGTCTAGCACTTATGTGGCGCAAATATTACTTGCCACTTATCAGCCCAATCCTGGATATTGTCCAGGTCTTGCTGCATTTGGACATGGACTGCTTCAGTGTCTGCCGAGTCGCGAATTGTACTGAACATTGTGCAATTATCAGCAAACATCCCGACTTCTCACCTTATGGTGGAGGAAAGATCATTGGTGAAGCAGCTCAAGATGGTTGGGCCTTGGACACTACCCTGATGAACGCCTGCAATGACTTGCCCTTGTAGTCTGCATCAACCATAATATTCTTTTGTGTTAACCATGACACCAGCAGGTAAGTGCTGCTTGACACCATTCACAACACCTTCTGTCACTTTACTAATGATCAAGAGTAGACTGGTGGGGCTGTAATTGGCCAAGTTGGATTTGATTTGGAGACAAGGAATACCTGGACAATTTTCCATATGTTTGGGTACATGCTAGTTTGTGCTGGATGGTATGGCTAATTCCCGAGCACCAGTTTTAAGCACTAGAGATGTGATGTTGCCAAGGCCCATCATCTTTGGCAAACGTCCCCAGATGTCAGTGAGGAGTATTTTGCAGGATCAACTGCGCAGGATGTGTCTTTGCCATTCCTGGCTCCTAGACTAATGCTAAGTATTCTATCTGGTTTTATTCTTGAATGATTTTTCTGTAGCTGTTTGATAGAACTGAGTAGCTTGCTAGGCCATTTCAGAGGGCAGTTAAGAGTCAACCACATGTGGGTCTGGAGTCACATGCAGGCCAGACCAGGTAAGGATGGCAGATCTCCTTCCTTGAAGGACTTTAGTGAACGAAATGGGTTTTGACAACAGTACTTATATCGTTACTGAGATCGACTTTTTATTCTCTGCTTATTTAATAAATTGCATTTAAATCCACCCCCTCCCCTAGCTACAGTGGTGTGATTTTAACTCCTGTCCCTGGACTATTACTCCAGCCCTCTGGATTACTCGCTAGTAACATTACCAGTGTGCTATTTTTGTCTCGAATGTGATGGTGACAAGTCACCACGTATGGAATTTAATTCTATAATCCCTGGCTCAAGGTTGTCTGTAACCAATCTCCAACCAGTCCAAAGGTCGCAGCCTCTATAAGAGCAGTCCAAGTATCTCTAGGATGCTGTGACCATGACTCTTGTCAGCATGGGCTGCAGGTTCCATGGAGTGGCCACACACTCCGTGGTGACTCTGGCTATGAAGTTTAATTACATTTGTGTTTCCATTGCAATATGCAAAGTCCACTCTGGTCAATATCCTACCCTATCCATTCTGCAGTATTGGGGGAGAGTACATCACCAGGGCTACATTTCAACCTTGTAGCTATTCAGCCCAGTTGCTTGTCACGATGTCCGGCCAAGTGAAAGAGGAGAAATGAAGATCACGACTGATCTGATATAACCCTAAACTCCACTTTCCCGCCTTATCCTCATAACCCTTGATTCCCTTACTGATGAAAAATCTGTCTGTTTCAACCTTGATCATACTTAATGATCCAGACTCTACAGCGCTCTGTGGTAAAGAATTCCACAGATTCACTACCCCCTGAGAGAAGAAATTCCTCCTCATCTCTGTCTTAAATGGACGACCCCTTACTATGAGATTATGCCCTCTGGTCCGAGACTCTCCCAGAAGAGGAAACATCCTCTCAGCATCAATCCTGTCAAGCACCCTGAGAATCCTATATGTCTCAATAAGGTCGCCTCTCATTCTTCTAAACCCCAATGAGTACAGACCCAACCAAGTCAACCTTTCATTAGAAGTTCGCTCCATACCCGGGATCAACCTAATTAACTTCTCTGGACTGCCTCCAATGTCAGTATATCTTTCCTTATAGAAGGGGACCAAATCTGTTTACAGTATTCCAGGCCTGGTCTAACTAGTGTCTTGTAGACCTCCCTATATTTACACTCCATTCACTTTGAAATAAAGGCCAACATGCCGTTTGCCTTCCCTATTACCTGCTGAACTTGCTTGTTGGATTTTTGTGATTTATGTACAAGGATCCCTAAATCCCTCTGCGTTGCAGTTTACTGCAGTCTTTCTCCATTGAGCAGTGTGTATAACTGTTTGTCCTATACCAAGTAAATCTGGGTCGAGGATTGTTTTTTTGTCTTCCCAACACCTAGCAATGTATTTGCATGGATTAGTGAGGTTAAAATCGGCTCAGCCAGCATTCTCTGACTGTGAACAAGTCCTGGTACTGCAGCAGGACCCCCTGCCAGTTAAGTGCCTGTCTCTGATCAGCGAACACCACTCACTTCTTTATACCAGCAAGACAGTGAGTCAACCCTGAGCCACCTCCTTAACCTCGCTATTTGCATCATGCATGCTACTGCTTGGCTGATCTGCTGCTTATGACACAGTCAGTTGCGAGCTGCAGAATTGTTTGCTGATCGTCCTTCATTCCAAGCTGGAAGAAAGTAACAGAAGAGAACTGTTGCCTCAGCCGCCCACATATCTCCACTGCACAGAAACGGTGAGGTTCCTCAGCTCCAGCGTGCTTCGTGTGACAGTCATTTAGTAGGATGGCATTACAGGGATGACCGCACAGCCCCACGATCCCACCGTGGATACCACACCTACAAGGCAATTGAGTCACAACAATGGAGCACAGATTCCCGATCTAGTCGTGGCTTCCTGCTGAGAAGATGACAGTGACACTGTGGTGTCAGTTATGATTTCCGGGTCACAGGCAGCATGGTGGCACAGTGGTTAGCACTGCAGCCTCACAGCGCTGAGGACCCGGGTTCAATCCCTGCCCTGGGTCATTGTCCGTGTGGAGTTTGTACATTCTCTCTGTGTCTAAGTGCCCCCCCCCCCCTCCCCCTTCCCCCCTCCACAACCCAAAGGTGCGCAAGGTAGGTGAATTGGCCACACTAAATTGCTCCTCAATTGGAAAAAAGAGAATTGGACACTTTAAATATAATATATATATATATATATATTTCCAGGTCATTTCATAGAATCATAAAACTCCTACAATGCAGAAGGAGGCCATTTGGCCCATCAGGTCTGCACTAACCCTCCAAAAGAGCACCCCTGTACACCAGGACACCTCCCACCCAGGATCATACCGCACCGCACCTCCCCACCCCTGTGTTTTCCCTTGGCACCCAAAACTCAACGCCTCTTCTGTAAGGTCCCCGATTCCTCCCCACCCAAGACCATGACTTTCCTTAGCCTGTTATCCATGACACTCCTTCATGTAGCCTCCCTTGTAGGCCCAGTAATGCCCATGACTTGCCTCCGATGCTGCAGTGAGATTGGTTGGCAGCTCATGAGGGCAGGGCTTCCTTTACCTCCGGCACTGATGTCCTCCACTCGCCTAGTTTATTGAGTCAGCCACTTTGCAACCAACCTTTTTACTGGGTGGATGGGGAGCAATACAATCCTTCTCCCACCCCTCCCTCCCCCATTCAAAATCCCGCCCTTGGAATAATAAAAGGCCACTCCCTTCAGGTCAGCCAGCAGCTGTAACCAGATTCAGGATGGCCCCAAAACCTCTCCGGAGCACTATGGCCCTCTTGTCCTGAGGCCACCTCCAGGTAGTTGCAGTGCTCCCAACTCTGAGGGAGGCCTCCAGCCCAACTAGACATTTCCAGTTGACTCTGAGCAACCTTGCCCATGGGATAAGACTGGCCAGGAGAACAGCAAAGTCATGTGTAACGAGGATACGACATTCACTTACAATTTCTGGGTTAACATTTTTGAAGCTCCTAATTAACTCAACATAGACACTAATTAAATCAATTAGGATAATTCACAGTCCCTTGTGGTTTATAGGCTTGAAGATTTGGGAAGCGGGGATTGTTAATTATGAGAATTTGACTACGCTTGAATTTTCTTTGACTGTATAAAAACATATTATGATACAAATGGGAATGTTTTACGAAGCAAACCAGGATGCCAAAGCCACACAATCGGGATACTGCCTCTGGTTTCTTTGTATTTATCATATTATAAACACCTAGGTAGAACAACTACAGTGCAGAAAGAGGCCATTCGACCCATCCAGTTTTCACTGACCCTCCGAAAGAGCACCCAAACTAGGCCCAATCCCCCGCCCTATCCGTGTAACCCCACCTAGCCTTTGGGACACCTTGGGGCAATTTAGCATGGCCAATCCACCTAACCTGCACATCTTTGGACTGTGGGATGAAACCGGTGCACCCAGAGGAAAACACACACAGACGTGGGAAGAATGTGCAGACAGAATACAGACCGTGACCCAAGGCTGGATTCAAACTTGGTGCTGTGCGGCAGCAATGCTAACCACTGTGCCACCATTCTGCATAACCTGTATTACCTCACTGATTATACTTCCTTTGCTATCCCTTTGCCTACCTCATACTGATGGATAAATAAAACCCAAGTCTTAATTTTGAACTGTCCATGCAAATGATGTCAATCTATGAGGTTTGTTATAATTGCCATAGGAAATTGCCAGAAGGTACAGGTCCACTCAGTCATTATATGAGCGATCCGATTTTGGTCGGGTTAATCTTTGTGTCACATAAATGCCACATAAAGTATATTTATTGAATCTCCTATGTTTTTTAATGCATGGAACAATCTGCCTGGACTGTACGAAGAACAATACTTTTCACTGTACCTCGGTACATGTAGAAATAAATCTAAATTTAATGCCTTTCTCTACTGTACCTGCTGCTTTCAGGCACTGCCCTTTTTTGCCAGTGTAACAGCCAAGGAGGGTTTCATTTCTCACTCTTCCCCTTCTATCATGTCTCCTCTGAGACCACATTTGCCACATCGTTCTATCACATTGTGTAAACCATTGTTGTCTCTATTTTGCCACATTTATGGGGGTGGTGAAGACTGATTGTTAATGTCTAGTAATTCAGAGACTAAGGCAATGCTCTGGAGACATGATTTTTAATCCCACCACGGCAGTGGGTGGAATTTAAATTCAATTAATAAATCTGGAATTAAAGCTAATCTCAGTAACCTTTTATCACAAAAAACCACCTAGTTCATTAATGTCTTTTAGGTCAGGAAATCTGCCACTCCTGCCCGGTTTGTCCTACATGTAACTCCAAACTCACAGCAATGTGGTTGACTCTTAGCTGCCCTCTGAAATGACGTAGCAAACCACTCAGTTCAGGGGCAATTAGGGATGGAGACTACTGACCTTACCAGTGATGCCCACATTCCATGAAAGAACAAAGCAAAAAAAATATTATGCAAGTTTATAGGGAATACTGGAATTAATATTTTGGCGGAGATCATTCTGACATCGTCACGTATCATGCTGATGGTATCTACAAAGGTACCAACTTCAAACACCGATTCTTGAGGATGTATAGTTTTGATTTTGGAATGGTTTGAGGAGTCCAGTTAGAATAACAAGCCCAGTCGTCGTAGAACAATTATTAAAGACTATTTATTAATTTAAAGGAAAGACAAAAACACACAAACAGGACTACAAGACTATGAATAACTAAACACACCCTTGTTCCGATATATATCTACGATCTCTGAACTTCTTAAGACTTCCCCTTTCCCCAAACAACATCCAAATTAAATAAATCTATGTCAAATCCAGATTACAGTTACCACACCATATAGGCCTATTAGTCAAGGCTAGGAAACATCTTTTCCTGGTTCAGCCTAGATATTTAAACTGCCTTTATGACAGTTTCTGTATTACCTCGGCTCTTGGACTTAGACGCTAGCCTAGCTTCCTGGCTGTTAGATTGTGAATTGGCCTGGTAGGCTGTTAGATGTAAAACTGACCTCCCTCGCCATTAGTGTAAACTGGTCCTTCTGCTCCTGAGGGTATCGGCAATTATATCATTGTTCTGGATTCCTGCTAATATTGTTGCTGGGAAAATCACATCTCATCATGCCTTTTGAATGCTGGCTCCTGCTGTCACTAAACAGATTCCTGTTGCTGAGCACCTATCCTTGTTACAATTGTATTGCTTTTTTAATTTTTTTCCAATTAAGGGGCAATTTTAGTGTGGCCAATCCACCTATCCTACACAGCTTTGGCTTGTGGAGAGTCATGCAGGCATGGGGAGAAAGTGCGAACTCCACACTGACAGTGACCAAGAGACAGGATCGAACTCGGGTCCTCAGCGGCGTGTGGCAGTAGTGCTAAGCACTGCGCCACCCTGCCGCCTACTGTTACTGCTGGTACAGGACAGATTTCTACCTGTTGCTGGGCAGGCCTGTTGCTGGGCAGATCGCTTCCCACTATGCCTTGTTACAATTGTATTACTGATGTTACTGGGCAGATTTTTACCTGTTTCTGGGCAGACGTATTGCTGGGCAGATTGCATCCCATGCTGCCTTGTTAAATTCACTTTACTGCTCTTACTAGCAGATCCATGGCAACATGAACATACAAATTAGGAGTAGGAATAGGACCATTTGGCCCCTCGAAACAAGTCTGCCATTCATTAAGATCATGGCCGATCTGACTGTGGCCTGAACACCACTTTCCTCAATACCCTTCGATTCTTGATGAACCTCTGCCTTAAATAGAGTCAGTGATCCTGCCTCTACCGCTCTCTATGTTAGCTTGCATAACAGATCACATGGCATCATTTCAATTAGCAGCCAATGTCCAATAAACCTGGATGTATGATCCACAGTGTTCTGCACATATGTTAGTGTTAGTTGCCCAGGGTCACTGGAATTAAGTATCAAAGGTCAGCTATGGGAATAAAACAAGTGACAGAATAGTATTCTTTAATCTTTGATACAAAGTAGTCATCTCTGGCAAGGCCAGCATTTGTTACCCATCCCTAATTGTCATTGAACTGAGTGACTGACTCGGCCAATTCAGCCAGTATTTCAGAGTCAACCACTGTGCGTCTGGGGTTACATGTAGGCCAGACCAGGTAAGGATGGCAGATTTCCTTTCCTAAAGGACATCAGTGAACCAGATGGGTTTTTACAAAATTTGATGATAGTTTCATGGTCACCATTACTGACACTTCCCGACTTTATTAATTGAGTTTAATCCCCCCCCCCCCCCCCCCCCCCCCCCCCCCCCCCCACTGCGGTGGTGATATTTAAACCCATGTCCCCCAGACGCTGGGAGTCTGGATTGCTGGTCCTGTGCTATTATCACAATACCACCATCTCTTAATTGCCGTAAAGTTTACTAAGTATTTGCTACAAATATTTTAAAAACCCAATAAAACCAGTACAGAGTTAGCCTGAAATTTGAGGACCAATGGAAGGATACCAGACGTGTTTGATGGTACCAGAGATGTTCAGGACCCATCTGGTCCCTTCACATATACGAGCACTGGACAGAGTTGTGCACATCTTACTTTGGTGAAACAATTGTGCAGGAAGAAGCTCCAAGACATGTCGGAGCCATAATGCACTCAATGGCATCATTGTGATTTGGGAAGGTTTGAATAACCCACTGCTCTCAGGAGGCTCGGTAGAGTGAAATCAACAGCCAGTGTAGTCAGATTAGGTGCAAGACATCTCATATCATATGAGAAGACACTATCAGACCTGCCTGTCAGTGGAAAACTATTATCGCTGGCTCAATGCAAGGATGCAACATTATCTGATCCAGCCCTGGTCAGCTGAAGCTTAAAAAACCTGCCTTATCTAAGGAAAGATAGACTGACATTGGAGGCAGTCCAGAGAAGGTTCACAGATTGATCCTGGGGATGGAGGGATTTTCTTATGAGGAGAGGTTGAGAAGGTTGGACCTGTACTCATTGGCGTTTAGAAAAATGAGAGGCAACCTTATTGAGACATATAGGATTCTCGGGGGACTTGACAGGCTAGACGCTGAGAGATTGTTTCTCCTTATGGGAGAGCCTATGACCAGAGGGTATAATCTCAAAGTAAGGTGTTATGGGCCAAGGTTTAGAAAACTCCAAAGTATATCATGGAGTTCACCTGACCTACAACTGTTTATTAATTTGGTTCCGATGAGCACAAGGGCCTGCCTTTCAGGAGTTATTCAACAGAGGCCTTCAGCACTTTTAATCAAAAACAAGCTTTATTCTACAAATTCAGTTAATATTTTTATAAACACACACAATATGCATTTTATCAACTGCAAACATAAATACCCCACGCAGCTACAGTAATTTATGTATCACCTTTAATAAATTTCCCCCTTCAGCTGTTCCAATTTAATAACAAGATCCCATAAACTAGTACCCCCTTTTCAAAGGTGTGGCCCAGCACACAGCATTCAAGACCTGTATGCTCTTGTTTTCTTTCCAAAACAGCAGGTTTGAATTCCTTCCAGAAAGCTATTATTTCATTTCATTTCATTTCATTTTTTATTTCATTTTCATTATTTCTTTTCAAGTTATCAAGCAATCTGGAAACAGCTTCTAAAATGAGGATAGGGAGACAGGACAAGACTTCTCTGTCTGCATCCAGTAGCCAAATGTGAAAACGAAAGCAAAAACTCAGAGCCACAAGCAAGCCTCAAACTAAAGCGAACGTAAAACTCAGAGCCACAGCCCAGCTCCACCCACACAATGACATCACTGAAGCCATGTGATAAGACTAAACATTTCTTAAAGGGACACTCCCATGACAAAGGGGTCGCCCATTTAAGACACAGAATTTGAGGAAGAATTTATTTTCTTAGAGGTAGTGAATTTGGGTAGATTGGCCATCCTATAATGGCCACTTAGTGTCCAAAGTTTACGTGAGATTATGGGGTTACAGGGATAGGGCGAGGAGTGGGCCGAGATAGGATACTCTTTCAGAAGGCTGGTGCAGACTCGATGGGCCGAATGGCCTCCTTCTGCACTGTCAGGATTCTATCATTAGCATCTCTTCAGAAAGGAACTGGGATACAAGACTAGAGAGGGTAGATCAATGGAGAAAATGTTGATGAGGATATTTCAGAAATACTCAGAATAAGTATATTACTGCCATTCTAAGTGGCGGACCCATCAACCGTGGGTGGTTGAGTATTAGTAAATCAGTTGCTAAACCATGTCTTACTGTAGAATGCTCATCCAAGTCTGCTATTGTAAAACGCCAATTCTGCAGACTCAGTACCCTCACAGGAGGTATTAACGTGTCACAACAGAACTGTGACGTATACTTGGAATGGAGTAAATGCTTCTGTTGTGGGAAGACAGGCTCATGGGGGAAATGCAATTCCGATCTACAGCTTGCATTCTGTGATCGAGGACATATCTATCATAAATAAAAACTTATCTGCTTTCTTGCATGAATTTTTGATGTGTTTTCAAGGATTGCAGCCCCTGATTTTATAACCTGTAAATTTACATATTCAGTCTTTTTTTTACAGGGCTTCAATTCAGTGGTAACCAGGTAAGTGGCAATAATATTAACATAATTTATTTAAATATGCAGACAAAGCCTGACATTAATAGCCTTACAATATTTATCTTTGATTTGGCTCTGGCACTTAGCAGACTTCAGTTCTGAATAATTGAGTCATTATTGGGTTTGATTTCTTATTTTCACATATTCAGTGTTAAATACATACACACCACTACTTGAGAATCAAAGCTCTCCTCTGTGTGATGATCAATTTTTGAATCCTTAATCACAGTTCTACTTTAGCTTCTTCATTGACATTCTGGGGTCTATTCATGCCTGGATTTAGTCTTGAATCTGGAGATCTGTCCATGCAGGGCCTGGTACATCAGCTGCTAAAATGGCCTATATGGCAGGCAGGAAGCATACATTAATTGGAAATGACAGGCCCATCATACTGGTAAAAACAGTAATATTGATGTGCCGACTGTCAAGTTCACACCTGAAACAAGCATTCGGCCCTCTATGGACAGGGAAATAAGGGACCTATAAGATCTGTTTGAGGCCTAGTCCACTGTAAGATTTTCTGAGACAGCTGCAATAGGTTTCTTGAATTCTTCACGTTTAAAATGTTACAATGCTCGTGCTGTGCTTTAAAATGGAACAAATTCCTATGTTTAGTGGGAATTCCTATCCATTATTCAGATGATTTACCATCCCTTCCAGATTGGCCTGGGGTCTCCTGGGATTTAACATCAATCTCCAGGACACTGATGTGTGCAAACCTGGAGAAACATCAGCCAGACTTGATTTTTTTCTTTTGTTATTGTCTTTGAACATTTCTTTTATCAGATAAAAACAGATTTACAATGGAGCATAAAAGGCTGTTTGGCTGACAGTCAAGCATCATCCAATTGTGTAAAGAGTCTTTTTGCTTTCCGATTGACGAAGGAAGACCGTACATCACAAGGGCTGGATGTGGGGCCGACTGATGACTAGAATGTGGGGAGCAAGTCATGTGATGAAACATCCAGGACTACATTTAATCATAGTTGGCAACCCTATTCAAATCCTTTTTCTATTCATGTTTGTTCTGACTACCAACATATATCTTGGGAGGTTTCATAGAATTTACAGTGCAGAAGGAGGCCATTCGGCCCATCGAGTCTGCACTGGCTCTTGGAAAGAGCACCCTACCCAAGGTCAACACCGCCACCCTATCCCATAACCCAGTAACCCCACCCAACACTAAGGGCAATTTTGGACACTAAGGGCAATTTATCAGGGCCAATCCACCTAACCTGCACATCTTTGGACTGTGGGAGGAAACCGGAGCACCCGGAGGAAATCCACGCACACACGGGGAGGATGTGCAGACTCCGCACAGACAGTGACCCAAGCCGGAATCGAACCTGGGACCCTGGAGCTGTGAAGCAGTTGTGCTATCCACAATGCTACCGTGCTGCCCCAAAATTCCTTTCTCCTCATCTATATTGCTCATTCCTTTACTGGCCAATACTTCAGGAAATTAAGATACTGGGATTCAGGATAGACCGTTCTATATAATCGTGCAAAAGAGTGTTTTGGCTATGGGCCTGAATTTTCAGGGTGCTGGAGAGCTGGGCTGGGCTGGAACTCCGTTATCTGGAGGGTTGGCAGGGAACACATCCCCACTGGCTCCAGCAGCCTCATGCCATATTACGAGCGTTGATTGGCATAAGACAGGACCTCCGTCCCTCATCCAGGAGGCAGTCCCGCTGTGGAGAGTTGCTTGTCAATCAGATTGGCTGGCAGCTCTCCAGTCCCTCCAGGCACAGCACTGCAGTGGCCGGAAGAGGCACTACAGGGAGCTGTCTGGAACTAAGTCCCAGCAACTGGAGGACAAGGTAAGTAGCAGGATTCCCAGGGCGGGGAGGGTAGGGAACGCCTGGAATGCCCCCACGAGGGGGCATGATTGGGGTCTTGGGGTATAAGCTAGGGAGTGGAAGTGGGAGCTCACCAGGCCTGAAGGGGAGGGGCTTCCACTCAGAAGAGGACTTTTGATGAAGGCATCCACCCTTCCCTACCTCCCCAAGATCCAAATACCTCCCCCGAGCTGTTATCCACCTGTCAGTCTCATAATTGAGGCTGGGCAGGAAAAGGCAGAAGTGATCATTTTGAGGGCCTTAATTGCGGCAAGGGAGGACTTTCTGTCTGAGTCCCAGCATAAAATCTCTACCAGGTTGGGGTGAGTATAAAACCAGAGAGAATCCCGTCCATGCAATTTCATGCACCCCCCCCCCCCCCCCCCCCACCTCTACTGTCCAGAACCGGCTGAGGGATGGGGGAAGTGTAAAGTGTAAAGTTCTGGCCATGGTGTGTTATATGGCATCCCTTTGGGTTTCATATCTCAGTAAGGAGACGGTGTAATGCACGGAAGGTTTCTAGTGAGCTGTTATGAAATATGTTCACAGGGTCTGCGGTTTCCTAGCAACAGAAATATAGTCAGCACTTTGGCAGTGCGCTGTTTTAGTTCAGATCACATGATCTCATCTATTACAGTCTACCACCTACAGCCATTAAAGGGAATAATTGTTTAAAATCTACCTACACCGAGTCCACTTGTGCGTTTTAAACAGAGTGAACTGATTTTCACACATGTCTCCCACTCCCTATACTCCCACACCCAGTGGCACCATTCACAATGCCACCCCCACCTAATGTTGCCACACCTCAAGTTGATCCACCCACCAATTGCGCAGTGATTTAGGGGTAGGTGGCATCAGAAGAAAAGAACAGGGGTGTACCATTCAGCCCCTCCGGCCTGTTACATCATTCAGTCATATTTTAATAATAATCTTTATTGTCACAAGTAGGCTTACATTAACACTGCAATGAAGTTACTCTGTAAAGTCCCTAGTCGCCACATTCCGGCGCCTCTTCGGGTACACGGAGGGAGAATTCAGAATGTCCAAATTGTCTAACAACACGCCTTTTGGGAGGAAACCGGAGCACCCGGTGGAAACCCACAAAGACACGGGGAGAACGTGCAGACTCCGCACAGACAGTGACCCAAGCCGGGAATCGAACCTGGGACCCTGGCACTGTGAAGCAGCAGTGCTAACCATTGTGCTAACGTGCCGCCAAACTGTGCATCAACACGGGCATGTCCTTGGGAATAGTTTGTCGCGGCATAGCACGGCACTCCATTGATCATCCAGAGGAGGAGCAGGAAGCTCTATGAAGCCCTCCTGTGTAACGTGGGCAGGGTCTCCATCATAACACCATCATTCACTCCTCTTCCACCATTTCCACAGTGCAAAGGCATCATTCTGATCCTGCTGTTTCAATCTTTCCAAATCCTGACATTCCTTCGTGCTTCCTAATTTCTATTTCATATACTCCAAAACCAAGGACCATCATTGACTAACCACACTCCACCAACACACCAGATCCCCAGTACTGTCACCCCAACCATCCGGCTCCCTGGAACATCCTCACCATCTTGCTGCCCGTCACCCTGTGCTGTCTTAGATGACGCCTCAGATTTAGATTTATTGGCCTTGTGTTCAAATTCCTTCATCTCAGTCCTCCCTATCTATGTAAGCTCTGTCAACCCTAAAATTCTCCTAGCTCTCTCTGCGCTTCTCCAATTCTAGCTTCTCCCTCAATTTCCTTCACCTCATTATTGGTGACCCTTATCTTCAGCTGCCTCAACCTAAGCTTGGGAATTCCTTCTCTCATCCTTTCTTCCTCACTCTGCTCCTTAAAGAAGCTTGTTAAATCCTCTATGTCTTTGACCAAGCATTTTGTCACCTCCTTGTATCTCATTTTTTAAAAATACATTTAGAGTGCCCAACCATTTTTTTTTCCCAATTAAGGGGCAATTTAGCGTGGCCAATTCACCTAACCTGCGCATCTTTAGGTTATGGGGGTGAAACCCACAGAGTCTGGGTAGAATGTGCAAACTCCATACATTTAGTGACCCGGGGCCGGGATCAAACCTGGGTCCTCAGCGTCGTAGGTAGCAGTGCTAACAAATGCACCACCATGCCGCTCCTCCCTGTATCTCCTTATATCCAATGAATTTCCATGAAGCTCTTTGGAATATTTCAGACGCCATTGAAGCCACTCTACAAAAGTCAGTAATGAGGAAAGGAAGAACAATACCTGATAATCCAGGCTTCACCCACTTGCCAGTGCACCATATCACCAATAAAAGGTAGGCACAGCAGAAAACTATCATGACTAGAGTGATCTCCTGAACTATGTTCATTTGCCTGAGGAGGATTGGTATTGTAAAAGTATAAAGTCGCCATAGTCCAGATGACCATAGGCCTCTTTCCCCTTTGAGGGGGAGAGCTGACTGGTGGTGATTTAACCTGAGGATCAGCACACCTCAGGCGAGGGACAAGATTGAAAAGGTGGGCCTTCATGAGTAACCTAAGGGGATTGGTATAACCCTCACGAGACTCAAGGGGACAACCCGATTGATCGCCCCGTGGGGCTCGTGGAGTAAGAGGCAGAGGCCCAACAGCGGGCTTGTTAATTCCCCAAGATAAAAGACGCCCCAGGACGGAGCCGGCATCTAAGATGGTCCCAAATGGGACTTGGACTGTTGCTTAGTTGCTGTATTTCCCAGCTGTGAGTAGGAAATAAACTACTTTTGACTCACCTTTTCGGAGTTCCTAATTGACTACAATAGGGACAGATTGCATTTTCCTATATTTTTACCCCCACACTGGTTTTTAATCTGGTTTTTCGCCTCTCCTGTGAGATTATATATTGTGATGTAAAATACATCATACCTGTGGTATAGGTCTCTTTAACCAGTAGGTCTTTTATCATAGAATTATCATAGAATTTACAGTGAAGAAGGAGGCCATTCCGCCCATCGAGTCTGCACCGGCTCTTGGAAAGAGCACCCTACCCAAGTTCAACACCTCCACCCTATCCCAATAACCCAGTAACCCCACCCAACACTAAGGGCAATTTTGGACAGTAAGGGCAATTTTATCATGGCCAATCTTGTTGATCATTATTCATTTTTTCACAGGGGCTTTACACAGTAACTTCATTGAAGCTTACTCGTGACAATAAGCGATTTTCATTTCATTTTCATTTCATTTCATTTGAATAAGTTGTGTTTATGTTTCAGGATAAAGAATGCATCAGAACCATTGACCTCCTCTCATCCCGGGCCTTGCCTGGATAAAATAAAACTGGATAGGATAAAGAATCACACACAGAAGAATTTCGAGCTGGTTTCCAAGGTGAAAAGGGACAGAGATAGATTGATCTCTTTGTGTAAGTAGGATGAAATGAGTGGTCATGCGTTGCCTTGTTTTTGTAATAACGGGAGCTTTCAGCACCTCAGGATGCCATTCAACCCATCATGCCTATGCTAGCTCTTCATGCCATTCACTTAGTCCCATTCCCCAGAGCGCTGCAAATGTTTCCGTTTCAAGTCTATATCCAATTCCTTTTGAAACTATTCACTTTAGTGTTTACCAGACCCATCCCATCTGCTGATTTTGAATGTATGCTGCCTATACCCAAGTCCATGTCATGAATATGTCAAAATGAACAATGATGCTAATATCGAACCACATGAGTTACAATATAGAGTGACTGGGGCACAGGAGGAAGCTGTCTAATCCATCTAGACTCGTGGGGCTAAATCCTTTACCTATGCCTTTGAAATAGATTTAAGGTACCCAGACGTCATGATCACATAGTTGTTAAACATGACCGACTGTTACAGAGCAACAATCACCAAAGGCAGTGGACTCTTGAACTGCACAAACATCTGCAGAGCTGCAGGTATTGACCAGGCGAGTAGAAATAATTGGATAGTATTTGCAAAGAGTGGGCAGGCCACAATGGGCCAAATGACCCCCTTCTGTATTGTAAAATTTGAAGTTATAATCCACTGTGCTCTGGTGGGACCACAATTGTGTCCAGTTCTGTTCGCCAAGAACAAGGAAGACATTGAATCATTGGCGGTAATGCAAGGTAGAGAGATGGGACAGATCCCTGGTGTGGGGAAGAGAAAGATTGGTGAGACTTTTGTTTGTGCACCTGGAAAGAAGGAATCTAAAGCAAAATATGAGTCCAGAAAACTATGTTAAGTGAAACAACAGGAGAAAAAGAAAGAGTGATACTGCCCAATATTCAGAATGTGAATGTAACATGGCAACATGATCTGCAAGCTCCTTGTAGGAATGGTACGTTGAGCTAAAGGCACGATCTAACCAAATTGCAAGCACCGAGAAATACCACGGCATTGAACAGGACTTGGTTGCAATCCAGGGATTCCGTGGGGAACGACCTGCCAAGGCCACACTTAGTCTCATTTTCTGCCCTGAGGAACCACCGATCTCTCGATCACCCTGAGGTATCCTCTAGATGCCCCAAAGCCCCAACTCACCTATAAGGGAATCCTGGGGCCCCCCAGCATCTAACCTAATACGGGCAGGGGAGCGCCGATCCCCAGCATAGTCATGATTATAACCTGACACATTGGCACTGCCAGTCTGGAATTGACCTTGCCAACCCATCTGGGCATCATGGCAGTGCCCAGGTGGCACTACCAGGATGACAGGCTGGCAGCGCCAAGGTGTCCAGGTGGCATCAGAAGTGCTAGGGTTCCACCCTTCTGAGGGTAACCACCTGGGGGGCCTCCAAGCCCCCTATGAGACCCGCCCCCCCCCCCCCCCCCCCCCGTGCCATTCCACCTGGTCCCCTTTTGTTGGGACCAGTACTGAATAGTGCTCGCCTAAGGTCGCTGAGGCAAAGAGGTTAGATCCCAACACCTCGGGAAGATCAGGTGAGCTGCATATTAGAGTGGGACTAGCTACTCAATCTAATATGCAGATATGCCAAATACTGATCCCGCAGAAAGGGCGGGATTCAGATCACGACATCTCGCAAGATCCCGTTAGATCTCACGAGACATGGCAGGCCAAATAAATCCGGAAAAGGGATCTCCCGTCATCTACCGACCACGTTGCGCCCCTGTTGCGAATGGGGATGCGACACGGCCGGTAGATCGCACTCACCAGAGTGGAAGCTACAAACAAAGTGAAGACAACTGGATGAGCAAATTGTCCTTTATCAAAATCGCTGAATTTGTGGAGACAAACAAATTTCATCTGTGATTATTCATTTCCTGCAAGGAATTATATTGGCTGGAGTTGCTAAAACACAGAGAATTATAAACTAAATAAGCTGATGATTTGATTTAGATTAGATTTAGATTTATTGCTCCGGTTTCCTCCCACAAGCCTCAGCAGACCTGCTTGTGAGGTGAATTGGACATTCTGAATTCTCCCTTGGTGTACCCGAACAGGCACCGGAGTGTGGCAACTAGGGGACTTTCGCAGTAACTTCATTGTAGTGTTAATGTAAGCCTACTTGTGGCAAAAATAAAGATTGTTATTATTGTTGTGTACCGAGTGAAAAGTACTGTTCTGCATACAGTCCATCTGATGACAGCTGGCAGGGAAAATAATGCATTTCCTATAAAGGAGACAAAGGAAAACTAAGTATACAATAATGAATAGTCAGCATGATTTCAAAAGCGGCAATAGGATCTGGAAATTCAAAAATACAGTAAAAGTGACACAGGTTGATAAGGCCATTAAAAACAAGCACTAGAACTTGTTTCTAGAGGGATACAAAAGTGAAGGGGTGAAACAAAAATTACGTTGAGACTTAATTTGACTACAGTTAGAGCAGTATGTTGTCTAACAGATTCTGGTCTCCCTGGAACCCCCTCCCTAACAGCACTGTGCCGACACCATGTGGACTATAGCGGTTCAAGAAGGCAGCTCAACACCACCTCAATTAGAGATTTCATAGAATTTACAGTACAGAAGGAGGCCATTCAGCCCATCAAGTCTGCACCGGCTCTTGGAAAGAGCACACTACCCAACCCCACACGTCCACCCTATCCCCATAACTCAGTAACCCCACCCAACACTAAGGGAAATTTTGGACACTAAGGGCAATTTAGTATGGCTAATCCACCTAACCTGCACATCTTTGGACTGCACATCTAGGGACAGGCAATAAACGCTGGCCCAGCCAGTGACACCCATATCTGAACAAATATGTTTTAAAAAATTTAGAAGAAAGGTGTAGCAAAACTGGAGAGAGTGCTGAAAGGATCTACCAGAGTGTGGAAGGTTATTTCGACCAGGAAAGGTTTGGCAGGCTGGATCTCTGTTCTCTTGAAAAATGAAGTCTGTGGGGTGATGTAATAGTGGAGTCACCATAGTCCCAGATGACCATAGGCTCCTTTCCCCTTTGAGGGGAAGAGCTGACTGGCGGTGATTTAACCTGAGGATCACCACACCTCAGGTGAGGGGCAAGGTTGAGAAGGCGGGGCCTTCATGGATAACCTCAGCCGGGAATTGAGTCCGAGCTGTTGGCCAAGCTCTGTGTCATGAACCAGCTGTCCAGCCAGCTGAGCTAAGCCAGCACCCAGTATAATTGAGGTCTATGAAATGATTAAATGTTTTGATAGAGTGGATACAGAGAGAATGTTTTCTCTTCTGGGGGAAGAGCATAATGAGAGGCCATCGATATAAGATAGACCCGAAGAAACCCTATAGGAAATTCAGAAGACACGTCTTTTGCCAGAATATGGCGAGAATGTGGAACACATTACAAGAAGGCGAGCAGTACAGACGCATTTAAGGAGAGGCTTGCTGAGCCTATTACCTTGATAGATTGGGATGAGGAAAGAAGGGAAGAAGCTCAGGAGGAATATAAATACCATCAATAAATATGATTGAATTATCCCATCGTAGTGCAGGATTAGTTCACTCCAGCTTGTTTGAGGGTAGGCGCTGGCATAGTGGTATTGTCACTGGACTAGTAATCCAGAGACCCAGGGTGATGATCTGGAGACCCGGGTTTGAATCCCACCATGGCAGGTGATAGAATTTAAAAACTCAATAACTTATCTGGAATTAAAAGTCTAATGATAACCAGGAAACCATTGTTGATTTTTGTAAAAACCCACCTTCTTCACTAATGTCCTTTAAGGAGGGAAATCTGCCACCTTTACCTGGTCAGACCCACAGCAATGTAGTTGACTCTTAACTGCCGCCTCAGGTGCAATTAGGGATGGGCAATAAATGCTGGCACAGCCTGCGATGCCCACATCCCATGAACAAATACAAAAAAACATATCCACGGTCTCTCTCCCAGGGACAGAATGGCAGAAAGCAGTAACACATTTCCTTCTATTCACAGATGGACAGAGGCTGACCCCGGATCTGGACACGGCCCATGCCCAGTTCATCCTGTCTGACGGTAATAGGACTCTGACTCTATCGCCCAAAAGGCAGCTGCTACCCAAGAACACGGAGCGATTTGATTGCTGCCAGCAGCTACTGTGTACAGAGGGAGTGAAGGCCGGCCGCTTCTACTGGGAGGTGGAAATAGTGGGCGACAGCGGAGTGTGGAAAGTCGGGCTTTGTTACAGGAGCATCAGCCGCAGGGGCAAGGGGACCGAGTGTTTACTGGGGAGGAACTGCAAGTCATGGTGTCTCTACTCACTGGTGGGCTCTGTCTTGGCTCTTCATGATGACAACGACACCAAGCTGACTGTGGGGGATATTTCCAGGGTGGGAGTGTACGTGGATTTTGAGGCTGGAACAATCTTGTTTTACAGTGTGTCTGACAGGAAGCTCACTCTGGCACACACCTTCCAGGAGCAAACATTTACTGAGGCTCTCTATCCTGCCCTGCAGATTGGTGACTTTACCACATCACTGAACCTATGTGCACTCAAATAATTTCCAATCATAGAACCACACAGAAAGCACAGAAAGAGTCCATTCAGCCCATCATACCATAAGACATAGGAGCAGAATTAGGCCATTCGGCCCATCAAGTCTGCTCCACCATTCAATCATGGCTGATATTTTTGTCATCCCCATTCTCCTGCCTTCTCCCCATAACCCCTGATTCCCTTATTAATCAAGAACCTGTCCATCTCTCGGTGACTTAGCCTCCACAGCCTTCTGCAGCAATGCGTTCCACAGATTCACCACCTCTGGCTGAAGAAATTCCTCCTCATCTCAGTTTTAAAGGATCGTCCCTTCAGTCTGAGGCTGTGCCCTCGGGTTCTAGTATTTCCTACTCATGGAAACATCCTCTACATTCACTCTATCCTGGCCTCGCAGTATCCTGTAAGTTTCAATAAGATCCCTCCTCATCCTTCTGAACTCCAATGAATACAGACCCAGAGTCCTCAACTGCCCCTCATATGACAAGCTCTTTATTCCAGGGATCATTCTTGTGAACCTCCTCTGGACCCTTTCCAAGGCCAGCACATCCTTCCTTAGATATGGGGCCCAAAACTGCTCACAATACTCCAGTTGTGAACTGACCAGAGCCTTATACAGCCTCAGAAGTACAGCTCTGCTCTTTTATTCTAGCCCTCTCGTCATGAATGCTAACATTGCATTTGCCTTCTTAACTGCCGACTGAACCTGCACATTAAACTTAAGAGAATCTTGAATTAGGACTCCCAAGTCCCTTTGTGCTTCTGATTTCCTGAGCCTTTTCCCATTTAGAAAATAGTCTATGCCCCCCATTCTTTCTACCAAAATGCTGAACCTCACAATTTTCCACATTGTATTCCATCTGCCACTTCTTTGCCCAGTCTCCCAGCCTGTCCAAGTCCTTCTGCAACCCCCCTGCTTCCTCAAGACTACCTGTCCCTCTACAGGTTTTTGTATCGTCTGTAAACTTAGCAACATTGCCCTCAGTTCCTTCTTCCAGATCGTTAATGTATCTGGTGAAAAGATGTGGTCGCAACACTGACCCCTGAGGCACACCACTAGTCGCCGGCTGCCATCCTGACAAAGGCACCTTTATCCCCACTCTCTGCCTTCTGCCAGTCAACCAATCCTCTATCCATGCCAAGTGCCTCTCTTCATGCCAGGATCTTATCCTTAACACCATGGGCTCTTAACTTATTTAACAGTCTCCTGTGCGGCACCTTGTCAAAGGCCTTTTGGAAATCTAAATAAATCACGTCCACTGGTTCTCCTTTATCTAACTTCTGTGTTACCTCCTCAAAGACTGCTAACAGATTTGTCAGACATGACCTCCCCTTGACGAAGCCATACTGACTCAGTCCTATTCTATCATGCACTTCCAAGTACTCCGCAATCCCATCTTTAATAATGGACTCAAAAGAGTCTTACCAAGGACTGAAGTCAGGCTAACCAGCCTATAATTTCCCGTCTTCAGCCTCTCTTCCTTCTTGACCAGGGATGTTACATTAGCCATTTGGCCTATGCTGGCCCTCTGAATGTGCTATCCAATTAATCCCGTCCCCTTCTCTTGCACCATAGCTCACTACATTTTCCCCCTTCAAGTATTTATCCAACTCCCTTTTGAAGGTTACTGTTGAACTTGGGCACTGATATATTTATTTACTGCTTTGGTTTCCATATAAAGTACCTCAGTGAGAGGTGCAAATGCATCATCCTGTTAAACTAGGTGTCCCTGAAGACGAGCAGTGGATCCTGTGACAGGCCGAGTGTTGTGAGTTCAGATTGTGCTTTGTAAATGTCAGGGGTCGCCCTCTGCAGTTCTGACAAGAAAAAGAGTACAAGATGTGAGGAGGTGAGTGTGTGATTAGCAAAGGACGTGGTTTTACAACAGAGCTTTACTTTGCCTCGGCCGACCTTGTGAAGTCATTTTCACTCCCTCTGTGCCAATTCTTGGGACGGTGGATGTCCCCAGACATCCGGAACCACCCTCAAGGGTGTCACTTCTGTCAGAGGAACATCCATAGATGTATCTGCGATTGCTTCCGACTGCTTATCCCACTCTCACATCTCCCACCTCCTTTGAAGCGGCTCGTCACTCCATTGTCGTGGTTCTGGGCCTCCTGAAAAATCAAGGCTTGCCTTTCATTAATTGCGGAAACAATTTCACGCTCGCTTCCCAGCAGCATTGGAACCGCTGCTCCATGCACCCAATTAGAGCTCAGACTACACAGCGGTGGGCTACTGAAGCTGCCACAGGCGTGGGCAGGGGACATGTCTCATGGCTAGCCACAAACTGAAGGGAAATCCAATCCTGCGTCCTCCCAATTGTCCTATTCCATCCAGGTGTTCTAACTTTCCTTCTCTGGTTGACCACCCTTCACCCCTCACCCACTCCAACCCAACCCTGCTACTTGACATCTTGACTATTTTGCTTTGGTTGTGATGGGTGCCACTCAGGGCTCTGCACCGTACATCTGTTGTGGCTTTCTTTAATTGCAAAGCTGATATCTTTTGGCTGCTGATCATGTGCTGGAATCTGTAAAAATGCTGACTTTACATTCTGTAATCTCTCAGTGCCTGTGCAACAATTTGTTATAGCAATTCCTCAGATTGCAGTGTTGGTGCCTGTTACACGCTTATTCTGTTACGGAATGGCCTGAATGGCAACAGTAATCTCGGGTATTGTTGCTAATGAACTAAGAAGCTGCTGAAATGGTGAACATTTTGCAAATTTGAAATATAAAGCTTCTGTGGTATTTTGAAGTTGGGTTTGTCAACATTTCTGAAAGGCTTGCATTTATAGCACCTTGGAACGTCCCAAAGCAATTAGCAGCCAGTTAAGTGGTGTTGAAGCATAGTCATTGTTATAATGCTGGAGATGTGGTAAGCAATTTGCACACAGAGAACCCACAAACAGAAACGAGAGGATGAGCAGGTAATCTGTTTTTGTGATGTTGATTCAGAGATGTAGATCGGTCAAGACACCAGGGATAATTTCAATTTTCTGCAGATGTAGCCTCACAGCACCTTGGATAGCACAGCACGCCCCCAGTGCAACATCTCCACTGGAGTTTTATTATGTGGTCAGAATTCTGGAGTGTGATTCCATGATCTCTTGATTCTGACTGAGCCACAACGGGGTCATTATAAACAAAGTTTACGATCCATTTTATTTGTTGAGGGGAAATTATAGCTATTTGGCTATAGTGTACTTCACTCTTCCATTCACAAGAAACCAGATGAAGACTCTTGGAGTAATGAAATGAAAAAATGAAATGAAAATCACTTATTGTCACGAGTAGGCTTCAATGAAGTTACTGTGAAAAGCCCCTAGTCACCACATTCCAGCGCGGCTGGTACGGGAATCAAACCGTGCTGCTGGCCTGTTTGGTCTGCTTTAAAAGCCAATGATTTAGCCCAGTGTGCTAAACCAGCCCCGGTAATGAACAAAGCCTTTAATACAACTATAGCACAGGCTAATAACATTCAACGCTATCACGCCAGAGAGCCCTGATTCAAGGATTGTACAGACAGTTATACTTCAGATTCCGTTACAAGAAATTAGCATCAATTAGGAAAGAAACAATTACAGCAAGTGCGCACTGACTTAATTACAATATCCAATCATTTATATTGATGGTCCGTTATCTGGCTCGTGCCTATCAATCACCCTCCCTGCCAGGTAGCCCTGCTGTTTAATGGCTCCTCTCAAGGTATGAATGCGGCAATAGATAAATAGCTCTATGAGATCCTCGCCTCCCTTCCGGTATCTCCATACACTCCAGCACCAGAGCAAATGGTAGAAAATCCCACATTGTTAGTACAGGCCTTGAGAGCTAACACCTGTGGAGTTTTTGCCTGAGAACTAGCCCCAAGCAGATGGTGCCCTTTGGGTGTCTTCTTACAACTGACAGCTTGTCTCTCATAGACCAAACTGAAGATTTTAACCTCTCCAGTAAATAGTTGGTATGATAAAAATTAATTAGATTTTTTAACTAATTAATGTACCATCAATGACTATGAGATGAAATGGTGAACTGGGTGGAGCCAGCAGGCCGGCATTTACTGTAATGCCTGTAGTACAATGGCAGTACCGTAATATATGTAGTGTATGACCAGTGGTGTTTACCACATTCACCCCCTGTTTTAAAAAGAGTCCAGCGGGGGTGAAGCAACGTTACAGGTCGAGTCTGTTGGGGGCTTTGATCCTCCGCCGCGCTCACCTCAGTCCCTGTTGTGGTGTGGGCACCGATGTGGGTACCTGCAACTCCGGGAGCTTGTTGTCCTCTCCTTCTTCACCCAGTAGTGGATCCGGTGGGGGAGTGAGCGCTGCTGGGGTGGGGGTTGCGGTGATAGTCGCTGCTGGGGGGGGGGGGGGGGTGAACGGTGCAGGAGTGGGGGTGGCAACCGGAGGGAGAGGGGATGGTACCAGGTCGGGGGTGATGGTGATTGTGAATGGGGAACCAGCGGGTGCCAGGTCCCGGAGGGAGACTGTGTCCTGTCACCGGTCATGGTGTGCCACGTAGGCGTACTGTGGATTCGCATGGAGGAGGAGAACTTTTTTGATGAGAGGATTTGATTTATGGTTCCTGGAATGCTTCCGGAGGAGGACGGGTCCAGGAACTGTCGGCAACGTTGGGAGCGAGACCCCGGAGGTGGACTTCCTAGGGAAGGCAAACACACATTTGTGATGGGTCTCATTGGTAGCAGTGCACAGGCGCGAGAGGATGGAGTGGAGCGTATCGGGGAGGACCTCCTGCCAGCGGGAGACCGGGAGACTCCTAGACCGAAGGGCCAGTAGGATGGCCTTCCAGACCGTCGCATTCTCCCTCTCTACCTGCCCGTTTCCCCGGGGGTCGTCCTGCTCAAGGCGATTCCTTTATTGAGCAGGAACTGATGCAGCTCATCGCTCATGAAGGAGGATCCCCGATCGCTACGGATGTAGGTGGGGAAACCAAACAAAGTAAAGAGACTGTGTTGGGCCTTGATGACCGTGGCAGAAGTCATGTCAGGGCATGGGATGGAGAAAGGGAAACAAGAGTACTCATCAATGATATTGAGGAAGTCCACATTGCGGTCAGTGGAGGGGAGGGGCCCTTTGAAGTCAATGCTGAGGCGCTCAAAGGGGTGAGAGTCCTTCACCAGATGCGCTCTGTCCGGCCGGTAGAAGTGCGGTTTGCAATCCGCGCAGACTTGGAAGTCCCTGGTCACAGTCCTGACCTCCTCAATGGAGTAGGGCAGGTTGCGGGCCATGATAAAGTGGAAGAACCGGGTGACAGAGGGAATTGTGGAGAGCCCGAAGTCGATCTACTTGAGCGCTGGCACATGTACCGCGGGATTGGGCATCTGGGGGCTCATTGAGCTTCCCTGGGAGATACAACATCTCGTAGTTATAGGTAGAGAGTTCGATCCTCCACTTCAAGATCTTGTCGTTCTTAATCTTGCCCCGCTGTGAGTTACTAAACATGAAGGCAACCGACCATTGGTCAGTGAGGAGAGTGACTCTCATGCCGGCCAGGTCATGCCGCTAATGTCACACAGCTTCCACAATGGCTTTGGCCTCCTTTACGACAGAGGAGTGCCGTATTTCGGAGGCATGGAGGGTGCGAGAGAAGAAAGCCACAGGTCTGCCCGCCTGGTTGAGGGTGGCGGCCAGACCCACGTCCGATGCGTCGCTCTCCACCTGAAAGGGGAGGGACTTGTCGACCGTGTGCAGCGTGGCTTTGCCGATGTCCGCCTTGATGTGGTTGAAGGCCCGGGAGGCCTCAGCCGTCAGGACGAAAATGGTGGACTTGATGAGTGGGCGGGCCTTGTCCGCATAATTAGGGACCCACTGGGCGTCGTTTCAGAGCCTTGGGACAGTGCAGGAGGGGGAGTTCCAGGAGGGGGCGCATGCAGTCGGGGTCGGGCCCTAGGACTCCATTTTCCACAACGTAGCCGAGAATGGTGAAGCAGGTAGTGCGGGAAACACATTTCTTTTTTTAAAAATTTAGAGTACCCAATTATTTTTTTCCAATTAAGCGGCAATTTAGTGTGGCCAATCCACCTCCGCTGCACATTTTTGGGTTGTGGGGGCGAAACCCACGCAGACACGGGGAGAATGTGCAAACTCCACACGGACAGTGACCCAGAGCCGGGATCGAACCTGGGACTTCGGCGCCGTGAGGCAGCAGGGCTAACCCACTGCGCCACCGTGTGGAAACACATTTCTAAGGGCAGCACAGTAGCATTGTGGATAGCACAATTGCTTCACAGCTCCAGGGTCCCAAGTTCGATTTCGACTTGGGTCACTGTCTGTGTGGAGTCTGCACATCCTCCCCGTGTGTGTATGGGTTTCCTCCGGGTGCTCCAGTTTCCTCCCACAGTCCAAAGATGTGCAGGTTGGGTGGGATTGGCCATGATAAATTGCCCTTAGTGTCCAAAATTCTATGATTAACCTAGGATAAAAGTTTGGCGCAACATCATGGGCCGAAGGGCCTGTTCTGTGCTGCATTTCTCTCCCTCTCTCCTTATTATAGGTAAGGTTAAGGTGTTTAGTGGTGTGGAGGAATTGCTGGAGATTCGCGTCGTGGTCCTGCTGGTCGTGGCCACAGATGGTAACGTTATCCAGATACGGAAACGTGGCCCGCAATCGCTCCATCTCTCGCTGGAAGACTGAGACCCCATTGGTGACGCCGAAGGGAACCCTCAGGAAATGGTAGAGGCGGCCATCTGCTTCAAATGCAGTGTATTGGCGGACCTCCAGGCGGATGGGAGCTGGTGGTATGCGGACTTCAAGTAACTATGGAGAAGACTCGATACTGCACAATCTGGTTGACCATGTCAGATATGCTTGGAAGGGGGTAAACGTCTAGCTGTGTATACCGGTTGATCGTCTGACTGCAGTCGATGACCATCCGGTATTTCTCCCCAGTCTTAACTACCAACACTTGAGCTCTCCAGGGGCTGTTACTGGCCTCAATGACCCCCCTCCCGCAGAAGCCGTTGGACTTCCGACCTGATAAAGGTTCTGTCCTGGGCACTGTACCGTCTGCTCCTCGTGGCGACGGGCTCACAGTCCGGGGTGAGGTTTGCGAGGAGTGAGGGCAGACGACCTTAAGGGTCGTGAGGCCACAGACGGTGAGGGGGGGGCAGGGGTCCGCTGAACTTCAGAGTAAGGCTCTGGAAGTGGCACTGAAAATCGAGACCCAGTAACAGGGCAGTGCAGAGATGGGGGAGGACGTAGAGTATGAAGTTACTGTACTCTACGCGCTGTACGGAGAGGATCGCGTGCAGTACCCCCCAGATTCTCACGGAATGGGATCCGGAGGCCAGGGAGATTTTCTGGGTGATGGGGAGAACTGGGAGGGAACAGCGCCTTACCGTAGCTGGGTGGATGAAACTCTCCGTGCTCCCAGAGTCGACGAGGCAGGTCGTCTTGTGCCCGTTGATCTGTACGGTCGTTGTAGCGGTCGCGAGGTTGCGAGGGTGAGACTGATCGAGGGTGATGGAGGCGCGCTGCGGAAGTTGGTGGGAGGGCTAATCGGTGGTAGCGGACGTATCGGCGGCCCACAAACGGCCAGGCGAGCAGGGCCTGGGGTGTGATTCCGGGGCGCACATGGCGGGCGGCATCCAAGATGGCGGCACCCACAGGCTGCACGTGGCGGGTGGCGGCAAAGATGGCGGCGCCCCTGGATCGCACGTGGGGGAGGGGGGGGTGTAGCGATGCTGGGCCTGGAAATGGCAGTGACCGATCGGGCCTGGCAAACGGAGACGGTGGCCCTTCTTGCCACACCCGTTGCAGGTCGCGCTCTGTGCTGGGCAGCGTTGTCTGGGGTGCTTGTTCTGGCCACAAAAATAGCATTTGGGGCCTCTGGATTTAGCTGGCTGCCACGCGGCGCAGGCTTGCGGTGTACCCGGGTCAGATGATGGTGGGGCCCATGACGCTCACGAGGGTGTGGCTCGGTCGAAGATGTAGGACTCCAGATTGCGGGAGGCCACTTCCAGGGAGTTAGTGAGATGTACAGTCTCTGTACGGTCGAGTGTAACCCCTTCTAATAATCGCTGGCGGACGTAATTGGACTTAATTCCCGTGACATAGGCGTCTCTGATCAGCAGTTCCGTGTGTTGGACTGCCGACATCGCCTGGCAACTACAGTTTCTGCCAAGGATCCACGAAGCACGCAGGACATCGTCTTGGGACTGCCCCGGGAGTTGCCATCTCGTGGCCAGGAGGTGCCTGGCGAACACCTGATTAACAGTCTTGATGTGAGCCGAGGAGACGGAGCCGAGGAGCCGGGGAGCCGGGGAGCCGAGGAGCCGGGGAGCCGAGGAGCCGAGGAGCCGGGGAGCCGGGGAGCCGAGGAGCCGAGGAGCCGGGGCGGAGGAGCCGAGGAGCCGAGGAGCCGGAGCGGGAGCCGAGGAGCCGGAGCCGAGGAGCCGGAGCGGGAGCGGAGGAGCCGGAGCGGAGGAGCCGGAGCGGCGACAGGGGGGCCCAACAGCAGCAGGTCCATCCCCTCTCCCTCCCCCCCCCCCCCCCCACGCGGGCCAGGAGCGGTGCGGGGGGGGCCCCTCTTCTCTCCCCCCCCCCCCCCCACGCGACCCAGGAGCGGTGCGGCGGCGGCGGCCCCTCTTCTCTCCCCCCCCCCCCCCCACGCGGGCCAGGAGCGGTGCGGCGGCGGCGGCCCCTCTTCTCTTCCCCCCCCCCCCCCACGCGGGCCAGGAGCGGTGCGGCGGCGGCGGCCCCTCTTCTCTCTCCCCCCCCCCCCCCACGCGGGCCAGGAGCGGTGCGGCGGCGGCGGCCCCTCTTCTCTCTTCCCCCCCCCCCCCCCCCACGCGGGCCAGGAGCGGTGCGGCGGCGGCGGCCCCTCTTCTCCCCCCCCCCCCCACGCGGGCCAGGAGCGGTGCGGCGGCGGCGGCGGCCCCTCTTCTCTTTCCCCCCCCCCCCCCCAGCCAGCAGCGGGGACCCCCCCCCCCCAGCCAGCAGCGGGGACACAACCCCCCCCCCCCCCAGCCAGCAGCGGGGACACAACCCCCCCCCCCCCCCCCAGCCAGCAGCGGGGACACAACCCCCCCCCCCCCCAGCCAGCAGCGGGGACACAACCCCCCCCCCCCCAGCCAGCAGCGGGGACACAACCCCCCCCCCCCCAGCCAGCAGCGGGGACACAACCCCCCCCCCCCCAGCCAGCAGCGGGGACACAACCCCCCCCCCAGCCAGCAGCGGGGACCCCCCCCCCCAACCAGCAGCGGGGACCCCCCCCCCCCCCCCCAACCAGCAGCGACCACCGGCCCACTCGCCCCTCCCCCCCCAACTGCTGTGACCACCACGTGGCAAAGACAAAGGGACTCTCTCTCCTGGTTGAGTGGGGAAAAAAGAAAAAAGAGACTTGTATTTCTGTTCTTCCCAAAAGAAAACTGGTAAAGAGAAAAGGGGTAGGGGAAATAAATTAAAAAAAAAAAAATATATATATATATATATATATATATACATATATAGATATATAATAATAAATAAAATAAAAATAGGGTGCGGAAAAGGGGGAAAAAGAAGAACAAGGAGAGAAGAAAAGATGAAGGGGAAGGGGGAGAAAAAAGTGCCAGAAAGGAGCCAAGAGAAAGGGGGCACCGGAAGTAGACTGGGCAAAGGGAAAGCCAGCTCGGGCGAACGAGTCAACACGCGAAGCGGCGGGAAGGATGCTTCGCCGCATCCAGAAGAGCTGGACGGGCGGGCAACCTCTCCCCTGGGGTTAGAGGGGGGCGTGAATTGGAAGGAAGCCTTTGCCGAGGTGGTGAGGGAGCAGCTGCAGGCATTCAAGGCAGAGTTAAAAGCAGACGCAGAGGCCGCAGCACAGGCAGCAGCGACCAGGGCCATGTCAGGGGTGCAGCAGGTTCTGACCAGATTGGAGAAGAAAGTGGATGCCCAAGGGAAGATACTGGAAGCCCAAGGGAAGATACTGGAAGCCCAGGGGGCAACCATTAAAGAGCTGGAGAAGGCAGCGACTGACGCGAGCGACCGGGTCATATCCCTGGAGAGGGGAATGGTGAAACTGAGTGCAACACAGGGGAGCCTGAAGGGCAGGGTAGACGACCAGGAGATCAGCTCGAGAAGGCAAAATATCAAGATAGTGGGCCTGCCAGAGGGGATAGAGGGTAGAAGTCCCACAACATTCGTGGCTGCGATGCTGGGCTCCTTAGTGGGGCGGGAAACTTTTCCCACCCCACCGGAAATGGACAGAGCTCATCGGTCACTGCGCCCGAAGCCCAAGGAAGGGGAAAAACCGAGAGCAGTTATAGCCAGACTGCACCGGTACCGGGATAGGGAGACAATCCTGCGCTGGGCCAAGGAGAATAGAGCCTGCAATTGGGACGGGCACGCCATCCGAATCTACGAGGATTTTGGAGCGGACATAGCTAAGAGACGGGCGGAGTTCAACAGAGCGAAAGCAGCTCTCTATAAGAACAAAGTACGTTTTGGTATGCTGTACCCAGCAAAACTCTGGGTCACATACCAACACAAGGAATATTTCTTTACAGCCCCTGCCGAGGCGAATAGATTCGTCGAGGAGCACGGGCTGGAAAAACGCCATGGGAAGTAGGGACGAGGGGCCCATGGCAAGGAGACACGTCATGCCGACGGGGGGGTGGGGAGGGGCGAGGCAAAGCCAGCCCCCTCCCCCCTGGCAGAAACACCCAGAACGGAAAACAACCCAATGCCCTAGGGCCCGCTCCAGGTGGGAGGCCAGGCCCCGGCACGAGGGAACGGGAGTACTGGAGAGGGGAGAGGGGAAGCGGGACAGCAACCTCCGGGAGGGGAGCCACCGTGCTAGCAGGAAAGCTAGCGAAGGGGGCGCGCAACAGAGCAGGGCCGCAGCGCACCCCCAACAGGGGGGAAGGCGCCAGGCAGGGGAGGGGGGGGATCACCCATCAAAGGTGGGAGAGCAAATGGGGACAGGAATGGGGGAGAGAGGGGCAATGGAGGGGTACACAGGGGTATCCCCGAAAGGGATAGAGCGGGGGGGGGGGCACCCGGGGGGCGAGAGACCAGGGAGGGGAAACGCAGGGACGAAGGGACAAAAGAGGCCAGTAAGGGAATAGGGCCACAAAGTGCCACAGACAAGGGCTCGAAACAGGGAACTGCTGCAAGCACCCACCCAGTACGGTCTGTGGGTGAAGGGGCCCCCCGGAGTGCAGGGGACTACCCGCGTGGCGGACACAAAGTGGACGGCCATGGCGGGTGTCCCCGGGACAAGGGGGAACCCCGGAGCGCAGGGACCCGACCGCATGGGGAGAGCAGTGATAGTGGACATCCTGGACGGCCCCCTAACATAGGGAAACCCCAGAGGGCAGGGGCGCGTCCACCGGACAAATATGGTTAACCCCACAGGAGCAAGGGGGCAGAAGCCCCCCACCAGAATAGTCACCTGGAACGTAAGGGGACTTAACGGCCCAGTGAAGAGATCTAGAGTCCTCACCCACCTTAGAAACATGAGGGCCGACATAGTCTTCCTCCAAGAGACGCACTTGAGGGAGCGGGACCAACTGCGGGTAAGAAAGGGCTGGGTGGGACAAACCTATCATTCCTGTTATGGGGCAAGGGCCAGGGGGGTGGCGATCCTGATTGGCAAGAGGACAATGTTTAGGGCGACAAAGACGGTTACGGACCCAGGGGGACGGTATGTCATGGTCAGCGGGGCCCTGGATGGGGCGCCGGTAGTTCTAGTTAACGTGTACGCGCCCAACTGGGACGACACGAGCTTCATCCAAAAGACCATGGCAGAAATCCCGGACATAGCGACGCACCGACTAATCATGGGGGGGGACTTCAACTGTGTACAGGACCCAACGACGGACAGATCAAACCCCAGAACGGGGAAAACCTCAAACATGGCAAGGGAACTCAGCCACTATATGGAGCAGATGGGAGCAGTAGACCCCTGGAGATTCGCCCACCCGGGGGAGAAAGAATTCTCTTTCTTCTCCCCAGTACACAACGTGTACACCAGAATTGACTTCTTTGTGGTGGGGAAAACGGTGCTTCCAGAGATAGACAAGGTGGAATACTCCGCAATTGTGATATCAGACCACGCTCCACACTACATGGATGTGCGGCTAGAGACGGGAAGGGCCCAGCGCCCCAAATGGAGGTTGGACGGTGCCTTACTAGCTGACAAGGCCTTCAGCGAAAGGATAGCGCAGGCCATAGCGGAGTACACTGAGATCAACCAAAACGGGGAGGTCTCACCCTCCACGTTCTGGGAAGCGCTTAAGGCCGTACTAAGAGGGGAAATCATAGCCTACAAAGCGCAAAGAGATAGGGAGGAAAGGGTGGCTAGGCAGAAGCTGGTCGACTCCATACTGGAGGTAGACCATAAATACTCCGAGGCCCCGACTGTAGAACTCCTGGCGGAGAGAAAAGAATTACAAAGGAACTTTGACCTGCTCTCCACCAGGAAAGCAGTACACCAACTCCGCCAGGCACGCGGGGCCCTATACGAACACGGAGACAAAGCCAGCCGCCTGTTGGCCCACCAGCTGAGAAAGCAGGCAGCCAGCAGAGAAATCGCGCAAATCAGAGATACCAGAGGCACGTTGGAAACAGAACCAGAGAAGATTAACAAAACCTTCAAGGCCTTCTACCAAGAGCTGTACACCTCAGAGCCCCCAACGGGGAAGGCTGGGATGAACCGGTTTCTTGACGGACTGAACATACCAGTTGTGGGAGAGGGCAGAAAACGGGATCTGGAAGCACCACTAGCACTGGGAGAGATCATGGACAGCATTAGCTCCATGCAGGCGGGGAAGGCGCCGGGACCGGACGGATTCCCGGCGGACTTCTACAAAAAATTTGCGACAGCGCTGGCCCCGCACATGCGGGAGATGTTCACAGACTCGCTAGCTAGGGGCACGTTGCCACCCACGTTAGCACAGGCCTCAATCTCGCTGATACCTAAGAAAGACAAAGACCCAACGGAATGTGGGTCATACAGACCCATATCTCTGCTGAACGCAGACGCCAAAATACTGGCCAAAATCCTAGCCAAAAGGCTAGAAGACTGTGTACCTGAGGTGGTCACAGAGGACCAGACGGGCTTTGTCAAAGGTAGACAGCTGACCGCGAACATCAGGCGCCTGCTGAACGTGATAATGACCCCCTCCGGGGAGAGAACACAAGAGGTGATCGTCTCCCTGGACGCAGAAAAGGCCTTCGACAGAGTCGAATGGAAATACCTCATAGAGGTACTGGAGCGGTTCGGGCTTGGAACAGGGTTCACCGCTTGGGTAAAGCTCCTGTACAACGCTCCCATGGCGAGTGTACAGACCAACAATACCAACTCCCAATACTTCCAGCTGCACAGGGGCACCAGACAAGGATGTCCACTGTCCCCGCTGCTGTTCGCACTAGCAATCGAACCGCTAGCAATCGCGCTCAGGGCAGCAAAAAATTGGAGGGGGATCCGAAGGGGAGGTAGAGAGCACAGAGTCTCACTCTATGCGGATGATCTGCTCCTCTATATCTCGGACCCACAAAGCAGCATGGACGGGATCATCGCGCTCCTGAAAGAGTTTGGAGCCTTCTCGGGCTACAAACTCAACATGAGCAAAAGTGAGATCTTCCCATTACACCCGCAAGGGGGGGGGGGGGCAGCACTAAAGGGGCTGCCGTTCAAACAAGCCCGACATAAATTCCGCTACCTGGGGATCCAAATAGCCCATGACTGGAAAGGGATCCACAAATGGAACCTCACCAGCCTGACGGAGGAAGTTAAAAAGGACCTGCAAAGATGGAACACACTCCCGCTCTCCCTCGCGGGGAGAGTTCAGACGATCAAAATGAACGTACTGCCCAGGTTCCTCTTCCTGTTTAGATCCATTCCGATCTACATCCCCAAGGCCTTTTTCAAAGCGCTGGACAAACTCATCATGGCGTTCGTATGGGGGGGTAAAAATGCTAGGATCCCAAAGAAGGTCTTACAAAAAACAAAAACCAGGGGAGGGTTAGCCCTCCCGAATCTACAACTCTACCACTGGGCAGCAACAGCCGAGCGAGTAAGGGGATGGATCCAGGAGCCAGAAGCTGAGTGGGTGCGTGCGGAGGAGGCCTCCTGCATGGGAACCTCCCTCCGGGCCCTCGCCACGGCAGCACTCCCATCCCCACCCAAAAAACACTCCAGCAGCCCAGTGGTGACAGCCACCCTCCAATCCTGGAACCAACTGCGGCAGCAACTTGGCCTGACCAAAATGTCGAACAGGGCTCCCATCTGCAACAACCATAGGTTCAAACCAGCACTGACCGACGCCACCTTCAAAAGGTGGAGGCAGGACGGGGGGACACTGACAGTCAGGGACCTGTACACGGACGACAGGATCGCAACACTGGACGAACTGACAGAGAAATTTCAGCTAGCTGGGGGGAACGAGCTACGGTACCTGCAGCTCAAAAACTTCCTACGAAAGGAGACAAGGACGTACCCACAACCGCCACGACAGACACTACTGGAAGACCTACTGGACGCAAGTATCCTAGAGAAAGGGAACTGTAGTGACATGTATGACCGACTGGTAGATAGGGACGACACCGTACTGGACGCAACAAGGAGGAAATGGGAGGACGACCTGGGGATGGAGATCGGGTGGGGACTCTGGAGCGAAGCACTGCATAGGGTCAACTCCACCTCCACGTGCGCAAGGCTCAGCCTGACGCAACTAAAAGTGGTACATAGAGCCCACTTAACAAGAACCCGTATGAGTAGGTTCTTCCCGGAGGTGGAAGACAGATGTGAACGGTGCCAAAGAGGCCCGGCCAACCACGCCCACATGTTCTGGTCCTGCCCCAGACTCGTGGAGTACTGGACAGCCTTCTTCGAGGTAATGTCCAAAGTGGTGGGAGTGAGGGTGGAGCCATGCCCGATAGTGGCGGTCTTCGGGGTTTCAGAACAGCCAGATCTATTCCTGGGGAGGAGGGCGGATGCCCTTGCCTTTGCCTCCCTGATCGCCCGCCGTAGAATCCTGTTTGGCTGGCGGTCAGCAGCACCGCCCAGAGCTGCGGACTGGCTGTCCGACCTCTCGGAATCTCTCCAAATGGAGAAAATCAAATTTGCCATCCGAGGGTCGGACGACGGCTTCCACAGAACGTGGGAGCCATTCATGCAACTGTTCCGGGACCTATTTGTGGCCAATGTACAAGAGGAAGAATAGTCGGGGGAAGGTAGCGGGAGGGGGGGGGGGGGCTACAGGTTCGTTACGGGGGTTCGATGGCTAGCTAAGGCCCAAAACCAAGCTAAATAAACATGTTGAGGGGGGGGGGGGGGGGCGCAGTTACTACTACGAAGATGCTTACCTGTAAATATGTGTGTTAATTTTTGCGTGTTTGTTTTTGTTTGTTTTTTTTTCTCTCTCCTAACAATTTGTAATTTGTTCAATATAAAATACGAAAACTGAATAAAAACATTTATAAAAAAAACAGTCTTGATGTACTGTCCTTTCAGTAGTGTCATCGCTTCCGTGTAAGTGGGAGCATCCCGAATGAGGAGGAACACTTGTGGGCTCACCCATGCGTAGAGTATTTGGAGCTTCTGTGGGTCTGCGATGACTTCTGTGGATGCTCCGAAATATCCTTCAAAGCAGGCTAGCCAGTGCTCGAAAGTGGCTGTGGCATCGGCTGTGTGAGGGTTCAGCTCCAGGCGATCCGACTTGAGTAAGACGTTCATCTTCAAAATTCTAACTCAATAAATTGATGTACCATCAATGACTATGAGATGAAATGGTGAACTATTGATTCTTTATTGAGCTAGATGTTAAGCCTCCTGCAGCTGGAACCAGAATGGGGGCAGCGCAGGAGAGCATCCACTTTTATACAGAGCCTGCTGGGTGGAGCCAGCAGACTGGGATTTACTGTAATGCCTGTAGTACAATGGCAGTACCGTAATACATGTTGTGTATGACCAGTGGTGTTTACCACACTATTTAAATATTTAAACTCAAAGATTTACCTGGTGCATCGCGGAAGATATACCACCAAGCATGCAATCCTCCCTGTTCGATGAGACAGTAACAAGCGTGTGCAGCTTATAATAGTCACAAAAAGAACCAACTGGAAAGTTGGAAGGTAAAATACCCGCCCTTGGTTTTCCAGTGGGAAGCTCATCCTCAGTCCCTGCCATTCACACCATCTCTCCGGGGTTACCATCAATTTTCTGTTGAAGTTGCAGTGGTTGATTTGGAGAAGTTCCCTCCCGCCAACCCCCCCCCACCCCCCGCCCATTAGGCTCCACCTGGAGCCCCAGTCCTCCACCTCATGTTGGCTTGGGAGTGGGCACTGCTGCTAGGCCACGTTTCCTGCCACTAGATTTGAAGGATCTTATGAAGACATCGCTGATGGTATTTCTCTGGTATTTTGAGGTGCCGGTTGTAGGTTGTCCAAGTCCCTGTATCATTTGGAGCACTGGGATCACCGCTGCCCAGTAAAGCATGGCCCTAGGCTTGGGTCTGAGATCCTGATCTTCAAAAATCCTTTTCCTTAGTCAACCAAAGACTGAGCCACCACGTTGGAGATGCTAATGAATTTCCCTCATTGAGAGGAGGTTCCCGAGGGTTCTACATTGGTTTTAAATTGATATTGTTATGAAAAATGAAATGAAATGAAAATCGCTTATTGTCACGAGTAGGCTTCAAATGAAGTTACTGTGAAATGCCCTTAGTCACCACATTCCGGCGCCTGTTCGGGGAGGCTGGTACGGGAATCGAACCGTGCTGCTGGCTTGCTTGGTCTGTTTTAAAAGCCAGCGATTTAGCCCAGTGAGCTAAACCAGCCCCTAGCTCGCTATTAGTAGATATTAGTTATACTGCATATATTAGTTATTAATACTGTTATTATTGGTAAATATTACTTACATTAATCACTTTTGCATTGTTTTAATATTGAGAGGCCTTCAGCTGATAACTATTTTTGCGTGTGTCGGTGTAGGCAGACTGAGGGATGTGTCCTGGTCCCCACCAGTGACCACCCCAGTTACCTTCCTGTCAGAAACTGGTATAATAATTGGAATTTAGATCAGGTTATCAGAGTCTGACTGTTCACAGAGGAAATGTACCCAGTAAGAGGGTCTTCCACCTTCAGTGGAGAAAGCTGAACAGGAGACAAAAATGTGATCTAATTCTGCATGGGGATGATAATTGGATCCAAGTCTGATAATGAAATGTTTGAATTGGAAGGTTTCACTTCCATACACACAGCTTTCGTGGACATACCGAGGTGCCCCACTACCAATGAAATAGCAGCAGCGAGATCAGTATTTAGTGGTGTTGGTTAAGAGAATGGCAAAGAAACTAGAGAGTATCTTTGATGGGTTTTTGTTTAATGCTTCATTCAAATGGCAGAATATAGGACGGAGCAGCCTGGTCACGTTGCCACTGTTTAGTAACAGCATGAAATAGAGAGCTTCATGTTCAAATTCTTAAAAATCGGAGCCTTTTCCACTAATAGGATGCTGCCCAAGCCAAAGAGAAGTGCTCCTGTGATGCCAGGTATGAAATGAAAATTGCTTATTGTCACGAGTAGGCTTCAATGAAGTGAAAAGCCCCTAGTCGCCACATTTCGGCACCTGTCTGGGGAGGCTGGTACGGGAATCGAACCGTGCTGCTGGCCTGCTTGGTCTGCTTTATAAGCCAGCGATTTAGCCTTGTGAGCTAAACCAGCCCCTGTGGGCTGTACATCCCAACATCCGGTGAATTAGATCAGACAGTCATTGCTGTGACGGTTCACAAAAGGCTGACCATGCACAACCAGCCTGTGCTTGTAAAACTTAGGACATCATGTCTAAGTTAGATGTAATTCCACAATTTGGCAACACTTACTTTACAATCCCGACTGTGCATTACACGAACAACCAATTTAGGATTATCAGTCAATTTGGCTGATTTATATGTGCTTATGTGCAGATGGAGGGCTTTGCCCTTTGCATATTTTCCAACTAAACAAGTATGAGTCAATTTACCCGGTTTGAATATAAGCAAAAGCTTGGGGAATAACTAAAAACTGCAGATGCCGGAAATGCGAAATACAAACAGAAATTGCACCAGGCAAAGTTATTCCCCGAGTAAAAACAGAAAATCCTGGAACAATCAACAGGCCTGGCAGCATCAGTGGAGAGACAGAGTAAATGTTTCAAGCCTGTATGACAACTCCTCCAATACTTGCCAATCAGCACACTTCTCTTTAGTACAAATAGTTTGGCATTCTTGTGAATCTATCTTGATGAGTGCAAGATGAGAAGCTTTGACAGCATGTGGCACTTTTCAGCAACACTCTAAAGTCTGTATGAGCACACAATTATCAGTGATAATTATTTTGGATTTAAAGGTCTGACTAGAAAGGGGTTCCATTTCAGCATTTAGCAAGTCGATTTGGAAGCAAACTAATCAGCAGTCTTAAGAATGGGGTTTGAATATATGACCTTCCGACTCAGAAGCTACCAAAACATTTAATAATGAGCATCATGGCTGAAGTGAAACTTGAGAACATGTGAGTTTGATTATGAATTATATCAGTTTTTTTAAAAAGCTGCACAAACTTGGAAAGCAAGATCCCGAATCACAACCAGTGAACTGGTACACACATGGAACTGGAGGTGGGAAAAGGGTCCCTGCCTGTTGCAAGAGGGCTGGCAATCCTGCACCAGAGCATGGAATTCAGAGGTAAGGCAGTGAGACATAACATCATTTTTGATGCAATATGGGAGCCAAGGGAATGAGAAGAGAAAAAAACCTGGTGCGGGCATGGGACTGGGAAAACTCCTCAAGCCAAGGAGGATGAACCCGTGGAAAACTGCAGACGTTTTGTTGTTGAGGGTAGCGGCTGAGGTCAGGTATTGTTGTGAGGGTCTGGGCTGTGATCAGATGTGAGAGTGTGGGGCTGTGGTCAGGTGTTGGTGTTGTGAGGGTGTGGGGCTGTGGTCAGGTGTTGGTGTTGTGAGGGTGTGGGGCTGTGGTCAGGTGTTGGTGTTGTGAGGGGGCTGGGCTGTGATCAGATGTGAGTGTGGGGCTGTGGCCAAATGTTGGGACTGTGACCGGTGGGGCTCTGGTCAGGTGTTGGTGTTGTTGTGAGGGGCGGAGTCCTGGTCAGGTGTTGGTGTGAGAGGGTGGGGGCTGTGGTCAGGTGTTGGTGTTGTTGTGAAGGGGAGGGGCTGTGGTCAAGTGTTGGTGTTGTGAGGGGTGGGGTTGTGGTCAGGTGTTGGTGTGAGAGGGTGGGGCTGTGGTCAGGTGTTGGTGTTGTTGTGAAGGGGAGGGGTTGTGGTCAGGTGTTGATGTTGTGAGAGGCGAGGTTGTGGTCAGGTGTTGGTGTTGTTGTGAGGGGGAGAGGCTGTGGACACGTGTTGGTGTTGTTGTGAGGGGCCGGGCTGTGGTCAGGTGTTGGTGTTGTTGTGAGGGGTGGGACTGTGGTCAGGTGTTGGAGTTATTGTGAGGGGCGTGCCTGTAGACATGTGTTGGTGTTGTGAGGGGCGGGGCTGTGGTCAGGTGTTCGTGTTGTGAGAGGGTGGGGTTGTGGTCAGGTGTTGGTGTTGGAAGAGGTGGGGTTGTGGTCAGGTGTTGTGAGGGGCGTGGCTGTGGTCAGGTTTTGGTGTTTTTGTGAGGGGTGGGGCTATGGCCAGGTGTTGGTGTGAGGGGGTGCGGCTGTGGTCAGGTGTTGGTGTTGATGTGAGGGGGAGGGGTTGTGGTCAGGTGTCGGTGTTGTGAGGAGGCGGGGCTGTGATGAGATGTTGATGTTGTTATGAGGGGTGGGGCTGTGGTCAGGTGTTGGTGGTGTTATGAAGGGTAGGGGCCGTGGTCAGGTGTCGGTGTTGCTGTGAGTGGCGGGGCTGTTGTCTGGTGTTGGAGCTGTTATGAGGGGTGGGGCTGTGCTTCAGGTGTTGGTGGTGTGAGGGGGTGGGGCTCTGGTCAGGTGTTGGTGGTATGAGGGAGCGGGGCTGTGGTCAGGTGTTGGTGTTCTGAGGGGCGGAGCGCTGGTGGTGTGCTGGTGTTCTGAGGGGCGGGGCGCTGGTCATGTGTTGGGGTTGTGAGGGGTGGGGTGCTGGTCGTGTGCTAGTGTTGTCAGGGGCGGGGCTATGGTCAGGTGTTGGTGTGAGGGGGTGGGGCTGTGCTTCAGGTGTTGGTGTTGTGAGGGGGCAGGGCCCTGGTCAGGTGTTGGTGTTGTGAGAGTGTGGGGCTATGGCCAGGCATTGATGCTGGGACAGGCGGGGCTCTGGTCAGGTGTTGGTGTTGTTGTGAGGGGCGGGGCTGTGGTCAGGTGTTGGTGTGAGAGGGTGGGGCTGTGGTCAGGTGTTGGTGTTGTTCTGAAGGGGAGGGGCTGTGGTCAATTGGTGTGAGGCGGAGGGGTTGTGGTCAGGTGCTGATGTGAGGAGGCGGGGCTCTGGTCAGGTGTTGGTGTTGTGAGGGGGAGGGGCTCTGGTCAGGTGTTGGTGTTATGAGGGGCTGGGCTGTGATCAGATGTTGTGGGGCTGTGGCCAGGTGTTGGTGCTGTGACGGGCAGGGCTCTGGTCAGGTGTTGCTTTTGTTGTGAGAGGTGGGATTCTGCTCAGGTGTTGGTGTGAGAGGGTGGGGCTGTTGTCAGGTGTTGGTGTTGCTGTGAGAGGGCGGGGCTGTGACCAGGTGTTGGTGTTTGAGGGGCGGGGCTCTGGTCAGGTGTTGGTGTAGTTGTGAGGGGCGGACTATGGCCAGGTGTTGGTGTGAGTGGGTGGGGATGTGGTCAGGTGTTGGTGTGAGGGGTAGGGATGTGGTCAGGTGTTGGTGTGAGGGGTGGGGCTGTGGCCAGGTGTTGGTGTTGTTGTGATGGGTGGGGCTGCGGTCAGGTGTTGGTGTTGTTATGAGGGGTATGGGCCGTGGTCAGGAGTCGGTGTTGTTGTGAGTGGATGAGGCTGTGCTTCAGGTGCTGATGTTGTGAGGGGGCGGGGCCCTGGTCAGGTGTTGGTGGTGTGAGGGAGCGGGGCTGTGGTCAGGTGTTGGTGTTCTGAGGGGCGGAGCGCTGGTGGTGTGCTGGTGTTCTGAGGGGCGGGGCGCTGGTCATGTGTTGGGGTTGTGAGGGGTGGGGTGCTGGTCGTGTGCTAGTGTTGTCAGGGGCGGGGCTATGGTCAGGTGTTGGTGTGAGGGGGTGGGGCTGTGCTTCAGGTGTTGGTGTTGTGAGGGGGCAGGGCCCTGGTCAGGTGTTGGTGTTGTGAGAGTGTGGGGCTATGGCCAGGCGTTGATGCTGGGACAGGCGGGGCTCTGGTCAGGTGTTGGTGTTGTTGTGAGGGGCGGGGCTGTGGTCAGGTGTTGGTGTGAGAGGGTGGGGCTGTGGTCAGGTGTTGGTGTTGTTCTGAAGGGGAGGGGCTGTGGTCAATTGGTGTGAGGCGGAGGGGTTGTGGTCAGGTGCTGATGTGAGGAGGCGGGGCTCTGGTCAGGTGTTGGTGTTGTGAGGGGGAGGGGCTCTGGTCAGGTGTTGGTGTTATGAGGGGCTGGGCTGTGATCAGATGTTGTGGGGCTGTGGCCAGGTGTTGGTGCTGTGACGGGCAGGGCTCTGGTCAGGTGTTGCTTTTGTTGTGAGAGGTGGGATTCTGCTCAGGTGTTGGTGTGAGAGGGTGGGGCTGTTGTCAGGTGTTGGTGTTGCTGTGAGAGGGCGGGGCTGTGACCAGGTGTTGGTGTTTGAGGGGCGGGGCTCTGGTCAGGTGTTGGTGTAGTTGTGAGGGGCGGACTATGGCCAGGTGTTGGTGTGAGTGGGTGGGGATGTGGTCAGGTGTTGGTGTGAGGGGTAGGGATGTGGTCAGGTGTTGGTGTGAGGGGTGGGGCTGTGGCCAGGTGTTGGTGTTGTTGTGATGGGTGGGGCTGCGGTCAGGTGTTGGTGTTGTTATGAGGGGTATGGGCCGTGGTCAGGAGTTGGTGTTGTTGTGAGTGGATGAGGCTGTGCTTCAGGTGCTGATGTTGTGAGGGGGTGGGGCTCTGGTCAGGTGTTGGTGGTGTGAGGGAGCGGGGCTGTGGTCAGGTGTTGATGTTCTGAGGGGCGGTGCGCTGGTCGTGTGCTGGTGTTCTGAGGGGCGGTGCGCTGGTCATGTGTTGGGGTTGTGAGGGGCGGGGTGCTGGTCGTGTGCTAGTGTTGTCAGGGGCGGGGCTATGGTCAGGTGTTGGTGTTGTGAGGGGATGGGGCTGTGGCCAGGTCTTGGCATTGTGGTTGAGAGGGCACGGTGCTCTAGTCAGGTGTTGGTGTTCTGTGGTTCAGGGCTGTTATCAGGAGTTGGTTGTGAGGAGCGGGGCTGTGGTCAGGTGTTGCTGTTCTGGTGTTGTGGTGAGGGGGTGGGCCTGTGGTCAAGTGTTGGTGTTGTTGTGAGGGGGCAGGGCTGTGGTCAGGTGTTGGAGTTGTGAGTGGGTGGGGCTGTGCTTCAGGTGTTGGTGTTGTGAGGGGGCGGGGCCCTGGTCAGGTTTTGGTGTGAGAGTGTGGGGCTGTGGCCAGGTGTTGGTGCAGTGATGGGTGGGGCTGAGGTCAGGCGTTGGTGTTGTTGTGAAGGGGAGGGGCTGTGGTCACTTGTTGGTGTTGTGAGGCGGAGGGGTTATGGTCAGGTGTTGATGTTGTTGTGCGGGGCGGGGCTCTGGTCAGGTGTTGGTGTGAGGGGTGGGGCTGAGGTCAGGCGTTGGTGTTGTTGTGAAGGGGAGGGGCTGTGATCAATTGTTGGTGTTGTGAGGCGGAGGGGTTATGGTCAGGTGTTGATGTTGTGGGGCGGAGCTCTGGTCAGGTGTTGTTGTGAGGGGCGTGGCTATTGTCAGGTGTTGGTGTTGGGAGGGGTTGGGCTGTGGGAAGGTGTTGGAGGTGGTGTTGTGAGGGGCGGGTCTGTGGTCAGGTGTTGGTGTTGTGAGGGGCAGGGCTGTGGCCAGGTGTTGGTGTTATTGTGAGGGGCGGGGTTCTGGTCAGGTGAGGGGACGGGCTGTGATCAAGCTTTGGTGTTTCTGCGAGGGGATGGGTATGTGGTCAGATGTTGTTGTGAGGGACGGGGCTGTGGTCAGGGGCTGTTCTGAGAGGGAGGGGCTGTGGGTAGGTGTTGGTGTACTTGTGAGGGGGAGGGGCTGTGGACAGGTGTTGGTGTTGTTATGAGCGGTAGGGCTGTGGTCAGGTGTTGGTGTTGTGATGGGTGGGGCTGTGGTCTGGTGTTGGTGTTTTTTTGAGTGTGTGGCGCTGTGGTCAAGTATTGGTGTTGTAAGGGGGAGGGGCTGTGGACAGGTGTTGGTGTATTTGTGAGGGGAGAGGGGCTGTGGACAGCTGTTGGTGCTGTGAGGGGCTCTGGACAGATGTTGGTGTGTTTGTGAGGGGGAGGGGCTGTGGACACGTGTTGGTGTTGTTGTGAGGGGGCAGCGCTGTGGTCAGGTGTTGGTGTTGTGAGGGGGCGGGGCTGTGGCCAGGTGTTGGTGCAGTGATGGGCGTGGCTCTGGTCAGGTGTTGGTGGTGTTGTGAGGGGTGGGGCTGTGGTCAGGCGTTGGTGTTGTTGTAAAGGGGAGGGGCTGTGGTTAGGCGTTGGTGTTGTTGTGAGGCGGAGAGGTTATGGTCAGGTGTTGATGTTGTTGTGAGGGGCGGGGCTCTGGTCAGGTGTTGGTGTGAGAGGGTGGGGCTGTGGTCAGGTGTTGGTGTTGTGAAGGGAAGGGGCTGTGGTCAATTGTTGGTGTTGTGAGGCGGAGGCGTTATGGTCAGGTGTTGATGTTGTGAAGGGCGGGGTTGTGGTCAGATGTTGGTGTTGGTGTGAGGGGGACGGGCTGTGGACAGGTGTTGGTGTTATTGTGAGGGGTGCGTCTGTAGACAAGTGTTGGTGTTGTGAGGGGCGGGGCTGTGGTCGGGTGTTGGTGTTGTGAGAGGGTGGGGTTGTGGTCAGGTGTTGTGAGAGGAGGGGTTGTGGTCAGATGTTGTGAGGGGCGTTACTGTGGTCAGGTGTTGGTGTTGTGAGGGGCAGGGCTACGGGCAGGTGTTGGCGTGAGGGGCGGGGCTGTGGTCAGGTGTTGGTGTTGTGAGGAGTGGACCTGTGGTCAGGTGTTGCAGTAGTTGCGAGGGGCGGGGTTGTGGTCAGGTGTTGGTGTTGTGAGGGAGGGGTGGCTCTGGTTCAGGTGTTAGAGTTGTCAGGAACGGGGCTGTGTTCAGATGTTGGTGCCGTGAGAGGGCACAACTGTGGTTCAGGTGTTGGAGTTGTTGTCAGGAGTGGGGCTGTGATCAGGTGTTGGTGTTGTTGTGAGGGGCGTGGCTATGGTCAGGTGTTAGAGTTGGTGTTGTGAGGGGTGGGTCTGTGGTCAGGTGTTGGTGTTGTGAGGGGCAGGGCTGTGGCCAGGTGTTGGTGTTGTGAAGGGAAGGGGCTGTGGTCAATTGTTGGTGTTGTGAGGCGGAAGGGTTATGGTCAGGTGTTGATGTTGTTGTGAGGGGCGGGGTTGTGGCCAGGTGTTGGTGTTGTGAAGGGAAGGGGCTGTGGTCAATTGTTGGTGTTGTGAGGCGGAAGGGTTATGGTCAGGTGTTGATGTTGTTGTGAGGAGCGGGGTTGTAAGATGTTGGTGATGGTGTGAGCGGGAGGCGCTGTGGAAACGTGTTGGTGTTGTTGTGAGGGGCGGGGCTGTGGTCAGGTGTTGGTGTGAGGGGTGGGGCTACGGTCAGGTGCTGGCGTAAGGGGCGGGCTGTGGTAGGTGTTGGTGTTGTGAGGAGCGGACCTGTGGTCAGGTGTTGCAGTAGTTGTGAGGGGCGGGGTTGTGGTCAGGTGTTGCAGTAGTTGTGAGGGGCGGGGTTGTGGTCAGGTGTTGGTGTTGTGAGGGAGAGGTGGCTCTGGTTCAGGTGTTAGAGGTGTCAGGAACGGGGCTGTGGTCAGATGTTGGTGTCGTGAGAGGGCACAACTGTGGTTCAGGTGTTAGAGTTGTTGTCCGGAGTGGGGCTGTGATCAGGTGTTGGTGTTGTGAGGGGCGTGGCTATGGTCAGGTGTTAGAGTTGGTGTTGGGAGGGGTTGGGCTGTGGGCAGGTGTTGGAGGCGGTGTTGTGAGGGGCGGGTCTGTGGTGAGGTGTTGGTGTTGTGAGGGGCAGAGCTGTGGCCAGGTGTTGGTTTTGGGAAGGTCAGGGCTGTGGTCAGGTGTTGGTGTTGTTGTGAAGGGCGGAGTTCTGGTCAGGTGTTGGAATTGTGCGAGGGTGGGGCTTTGGTCAGGTGTTGGTGTTGTGAGGGGGAGGTGGCTCTGGTTCAGGTGTTGGAGTTGTTGTCAGGAGCGGGGCTGTGATCAGGTGTTGGTTTTGTGGTGAGGGGGTGGGGCTGGGGCTGTGGTCAGGTGTTGGTGTTGTTGGGAGGGGCGGGGCTGTGGTCAGGTGTTTGTGTAGTTGTGAGGGGTGGGGCTGTGGTCAGGTGTTGGTGTTGTGAGCGGACGGGCTGTGATCAAGCTTTGGTGTTTCTGCAAGGGGATGGGTATGTGGTCAGATGTTGTTGTGAGGGACGGGGTTGTGGTCAGGGGCTGTTCTGAGAGGGAGGGGCTGTGGGTAGGTGTTGGTGTACTTGTGAGGGGGAGGAGCTCTGGACAGGTGTTGGTGTTGTTATGAGCGGCGGGGCTGTGGTCTGGTGTTGGTGTGTTTTTGAGTGTGTGGCGCTGTGGTCAAGTATTGGTGTTGTAAGGGGGAGGGGCTGTCGACAGGTGTTGGTATTTTTGTGAGGCGAGAAGGGCTGTGGACAGCTGTTGGTGCTGTGAGGGGCTCTGGACAGATGTTGGTGTATTTGTGAGGGGGAGGGGCTGTGGAGAGGTGTTGGTGTTGTGAGGGGCGGGGCTGTCGTCAGGTGTTGGTGTTGAGAGGGGCGTGGCTGTGGTTCAGGTGTGGGAGTTGTGGTGCGGGGGTGGGGCTATGGTCAGGTGTTGGTGCTGCGAGAGGCAGGGCTCTGGTCAGGTGTTGGTGTATTGAGGGGCAAGGCTCTGGTCAGGTGTTGGTGTTCTGAGGGGTGGGGCTGTGGTCAGGTGTTGCTGTTATGAGGGGAGGGGCCGTGGTCAGGTGTTGGTGTTGTTCTGAGGGGTGGGGCTGTGGTCAGGTGCTGGTGTTGTGAGGGGGCGGGGCCCTGGTCAGGTTTTGGTGTTGAGAGAGTGTGGGGCTGTGGCCAGGTGTTGGTGTTGTGAGGAGCGGACCTGTCGTTCAGGTGTTGCAGTAGTTGTGAGGGGCGGGGTTGTGGTCAGGTGTTGGTGTTGTGAGGGGGAGGTGGCTCTGGTGCAGGTGTTGGAGTTGTTGTCAGGAGCGGGGCTGTGATCAGGTGTTGGTTTTGTGGTGAGGGGGTGGGGCTGTGGTCAGGTGTTGGTGTTGTTGTGAGGGGCGTGGCTATGGTCAGGTGTTAGAGTTGGTGTTGGGAGGGGTTGGGCTGTGGGCAGGTGTTGGAGGTGGTGTTGTGAGAGGCGGGGCTGTGGTCTGGTGTTGGTGTTGTTTTGAGTGGGTGGGGCTGTGGTCAGGTGCTGGTGTTCTTGTTGGGAGGGGAGGGGCTCTAGTCAGGTGTTAGTGTTGTGAGGGGCGGGGCAGTGATTCAGGTGTTGCTGTTGGTGTGAGAGGGGCGAGGCTGTGGTTCAGGTGTTGGTGTGAGAGGGGCGAGGCTGTGGTTCAGGTGTTGGTGTTGGTGTGAGAGGGGCGAGGCTGTGGTTCAGGTGTTGGAGTTGTCAGGAGCAGGGCTGTGGTCAAATGTTGGTGTTGGGAGGGGCGAGGCTCTGGTCAGATGTTGGTATTGGGGTGGGGTTGTAGTCAGGTGTTGGTGTTGTAGAGAGGGGGAGTCTATGGTCAGGTGTTGGTGTTGTAGTGAGGGGCAGTCTGTGGTCAGGTGTTGGTGTGAGGGGGCGGGGTTGTGGCCAGGTGTTGGTGTTGTGAGTGGGTGGGGCTGTGCTTCAGGTGTTGGTATTGTGAGGGGGCGGGGCCCTGGTCAGGTTTTGGTGTTGAGAGAGTGTGGGGCTGTGGCCAGGTGTTGGTGTTGTGAGGAGCGGACCTGTCGTTCAGGTGTTGCAGTAGTTGTGAGGGGCGGGGTTGTGGTCAGGTGTTGGTGTTGTGAGGGGGAGGTGGCTCTGGTGCAGGTGTTGGAGTTGTTGTCAGGAGCAGGGCTGTGATCAGGTGTTGGTTTTGTGGTGAGGGGGTGGGGCTGTGGTCAGGTGTTGGTGTTGTTGTGAGGGGCGTGGCTATGGTCAGGTGTTAGAGTTGGTGTTGGGAGGGGTTGGGCTGTGGGCAGGTGTTGGAGGTGGTGTTGTGAGAGGCGGGGCTGTGGTCTGGTGTTGGTGTTGTTTTGAGTGGGTGGGGTTGTGGTCAGGTGTTGGTGTGAGGGGGCCGGGGCTGTGGACAGGTGTTGGTGGTGTTGTGAGGGGCGGGTCTGCGGTCAGGTGTTGGTGTTGTGAGGGGCAGGGCTGTGGCCAGGTATTGGTGTTGTGAGGGGCAGGGCTGTGGCCAGGTGTTGGTTTTGCGAAGGGCAGGGCTGTGGTCAGGTGTTGGTGTTGTTGTGAGGGGCGGGGTTCTGGTCAGGTGTTGGTATTGTGCGAGGGTGGGGCTTTGGTCAGGTGTTGGTGTTGTGAGGGGGAGATGGCTCTGGTTCAGGTGTTGGAGTTGTTGTCAGGAGCGGGGCTGTGATCAGGTGTTGGGTTTGTGGTGAGGGGGTGGGGCTGTGGTCAGGTGTAGGTGTGTGGGTGGGGCTGTGGCCAGGTGTTGGTGTTGTGAGGGACGGGGCTGAGGTCAGGGGCTGTTCTGACAGGGTGGCGCTGTGGGCAGGTGTTGGTGTTGTGAGGGTCGGGGCTGTGGTCAGTGTCGGTGTTGTGGTGAGAGGGTGGGGCTTTGGTCAGGTGTTAGTGTTGTGAGGGGCGGGGCTGTGATTCAGGTGTTGGAGTTGTCAGGAGCAGGGCTGTGGTCAGGTGTGGGTGTTGTGGTGAGGGGGTGGGGCTATGGTCAGGTGTTGGTGCTGTGAGGGGCAGGGCTGTGGTTCAGGTGTGGGAGTTGTGGTGAGGGGGTGGGGCTGTGGTCAGGTGTTAGTGTTGTGAGGGGCGGGGCTGTGATTCAGGTGTTGGTGTGGTGAGAGGGCGGGGCTTTGGTCAGGTGTTGTCGTTCCGGGGGGCCGGGCTGTGGTCAGGGTTTGGAGTTGTTGTGAGGGGGAGGGGCCGGGGTCAGTTGTGAGGGGCGGGGCTGCGGTCAGGTGTTGTGAGGGGGCGGGGTTGTGAGTTAATGTCAGGGGGCGGGGCTGTGGTCAGTTGTTGTACGGGGGCGGGGCTGAGATCAGTTGTTGTGAGGGGCGGGGCTCCGGTGACGTTAAGGTTATCGAAGGGGGCAGGGCTCCGGTGACGTGCTGGTGTTGTTGGGAGCGGGCGGGGCAGTGGTTAGGCCTTGTGTGGGGCGGGGTTTCGGTCAGTTGTTGTTGGGAGGGGGCTGCTGTTTCCGGTTCCGGGAAGATGGCGGAATATGAGTCTGTGCAGACAGGCGCTTTGAAACTGAAAGGAGTCGCGCAAATCGGGGTTAAAAAGTAAGAATTTGAATCTCGGGCGTGCAATTGAGGCGCGTGGGTGCTGTAAACCGAATGATTCCGGGAATCCAACATCTGTGAACTACACTGTCAGAGGGTCAGTAATGAGGGAGTGCTGCACGGTCAGAGGGTCAGTACTGAGGGAGTGCTGCACTGCCAGAGGGTCAGTAATGAGGGAGCGCTGCACTGTCAGAGGGTCAGTACTGAGGGAGGTTGCACTGTCAGAGAGTCAGTACTGAGGGAGTGCTGCACTGCCAGAGGGTCAGTACTGAGGGAGCGCTGCACTGTCTGAGGGTCAATATTGAGGGAGTGCTGCACTGTCTGAGGGTCAATATTGAGGGAGTGCTGCACTGCCAGAGGGTCAGTAATGGGGGAGGTCTGCACTGTCAGAGGGTCAGTAATGGGGGAGTTCTGCAGTGTCAGAGGGTCAGTACTGAGGGAGTTCTGCACTGGCCTGTTAGACGGGCATTGCTGAGGAACACCACTCTGTTTGACGGTTAGTGCCAAGGTAGTGCTGTCGGTGGGTCACTGCTGAGGGAGTGCCGCAGTGGCAGAGGATTGGGGCCAAAGCTGCCATGCATGGTCGGGCGGTCTGTGTGGAGGGACCACCGCCAGGTCTGATCATCTGTGCGGTGGGAGCGCCTCCCTGTCAGTGGTTCGGGCCAAAGCTGTGCCGCGCTGTCGGGGCGTCATTATTCAGGGATCGCTGCTCTGTCAGAGAATTGGTAATGAGTGAGAGAGCCCCTCTGTGCGACTTGTTGATCAAATAGTAAATCGGTTTATTGTCCATTTCAAAGTAGAACAACTCGGACAGTGCTGTGCTCCCTTCGTACTGCACGCAGAGCGTCAGCTTGAGTTCTGTCCTTGGTGCTCTGAGTGAGGTCATTGAGCCATTACGGCACAGAAGGTGGCCATTTGGCCCATTGAATCCATGATGACTTTCTACAGAGAAATTCAGTCAGTCTCATTCTCCTGTTCTATCTTCCTTACCCTTCAAATCTATTTTTAAGGACCCATCCAATTTTGTTTTGACATTACGGTAGCATGGTGGTTAGCATCAATGCTTCACAGCTCCAGGGTCCCAGGTTCGATTCCCGGCTGGGTCACTGTCTGTGTGGAGTCTGCACGTCCTCCCCGTGTGTGCGTGGGTTTCCTCCGGGTGCTCCGGTTTCCTCCCACAGTCCAAAGATGTGCGGGTTAGGTGGATTGGCTATGCTAAATTGCCCGTAGTGTAAGGTTAATGGGGGGATTGTTGGGTTACGGGTATACGGGTTACGTGGGTTTAAGTAGGGTGATCATTGCTCGGCACAACATCGAGGGCCGAAGGGCCTGTTCTGTGCTGTACTGTTCTATTATTGATTGTTTCTGCTTCTCCCACCCTCCCACAGAACGTGTTCCTGGTCACTACCACTCACTGCAGAAGAAAAGTCCCTCCTCGCATCTGTCCCACACCTCTTGCCCAAACCTTAAACCTTTGTTCACTTGTCCTTGTACCATCAGCTAATGGAAATTTTTCCCTTGACTACCTAATCCAAACTTGTCAGAATTTTGTAATACCTCTATCAATTCTTCTGTTTGCTCAAAGGAGAACAACCGCAACTTCTCCAACATTGCAGCTGAAATCCCCCTTCCCTTGAATCTTTCTTTTTAAAAAAAAACTCCTCTGCAACCTCTTAAGGACCCACTCAACCTTCATCAAGTGTGGTGACCAGAACTTGAGACAGGTTCATCATAACTCCCTTGTTTTTGTACTCAAATGTCTCTGTTTATGAAGCCCAAATCTTACCTGCTTTGCTAACCATTCTCTCAATGTGTCCTGTCTCCTTTTTTTTAATAATCATTTTATTGAGGTATTTTTGGTATTGTAACAACAACAAAATAAACTGTGCATGAAACTATAAACATAGTGCAAAACACATCTCCCTTACAGGCCCCACCTTTATTAACCCCTCTGGGCTACCAGGGAAGCAAAGGCCAGAACGTCTGCCTCTTTCATCTCCTGGATTCCCCGGTCTTCCGACACCCCAAAAATCGCCACCTCTGGACTCAGTGCCACCTTTGTTTTTAATACCGTGGACATGACATCTGCAAACCCCTGCCAAAATCCGCTAAGCTTCGGACATGTCCAGAACATGTGGACGTGGTTCGCTAGTCCTCTCGCACATTTTGCACACCTGTTTTCCACCCCAACGAATCTGCTCATCCGGGCCACTGTTATGTGAGCCCGATGAACGACCTTGAATTGTATCAGGCTGAGCCTGGCACATGTTGCGGACGCGTTGACTCTATTCAATGCATCTGCCCGCAGACCATCCTCTATCTCTCCTCCCAGCTCCTCCTCCCACTTGCGCCTCAGCTCCTCGGTCTGCGTCTCCTCTGACCCTACAAGTTCCTTGTAAATGTCGGAGACGCTCCCTTCTCCGACCTACCCTCTGGAAACTACCCTGTCCTGAATCCCCCTCAGCGGTAGGAGTGGGAAGGTTGACACCTGTTTACATTGGAAGTCCTACACCTGCAGATACCTGAATTTGTTTCCCCTCGCCAACCCAAATTTCTCCTCCATACTCGGAAAGCTCCCCTCTATAAACATATCCCCCATCCTGGCCTGTCTCCTTTTGATGATGCTTGATGCACATGTACCCCGGTTCCTCTATTCCTGCACACTCTTTAGTTCTGTGCCATCAGTTGTTGTTGCTTCTCCGCATCCCTTCAGCCAAAATGTATCACATCACACTTAAATTCTATCTGTCACTCGCCGGCCCATTCTGCCACATCCATGTCCTGATGCAGTTAATTCAGATTATCCTCACTGTTTGCCACGCCTCCAATTTAGGTATCATCAGCAAATTGTGAAATTTTACGCTGTCTTCCAAGATCCAAGTCATTTATATATTTCAGGAATAGCTGTGATCCTATCACTGATTGGGGCTGGTTTAGCACAGTGGGCTAAACAGCTGGTTTGTAATGCCGAACAAGACCAGCAGCGCGGGTTCAATTTCCGTACCGGCCTCCCCGAACAGGCGCCGGAATGTGGCAACTAGGGACTTTTCACAGTAACTTCATTGAAGCCTACTTGTGACAGTAAGCGATTATTATTATTGATTCCTAGGGGACACTGCTGTCTACCATTCTCCAGCCTGAGAAACACCCATTTCCCAGCACTCGCCATTTCCTGTCTTTAAGCCGTTTCTTTTATCCAAACTGACATTGACTCCTTGTTCCATTTAAATCAGAATCTCCTGACTCAGATGAGAATAACACCTGATTATGTTTTTACATGTAGCAACTGTGAAGAGAGGAAAAAAGTTAGGTCAGCTTTCATCAGAATGTGGAATGAAGAATTCAGTTTCAACCTCAGCGAGACCAGTCCGTTCATGAGGCTGTTGTCTGTTGTGCTGATGTTCATTCATTGCTCTTCATGCACAGGCAGTTTTGTACTGCAATGCCCAACATAACCCATAGGCCTTTGGCACACAAGGCCATGTGCCAAGCGGGTGGAGCCATTTGTTTGACTATTTAAGAGTAATGGCTGGATTCTTCTGTGGCAGGTCCTCCAATGATTTGGTTAGTAGAGCTGCCTTTGTGCATCTAGAATTTGTATTTGTTTGCAAGACAGGTTGCCGAAAATATTATCTGTTCATGGAGCAGGAAGGCACATTTAGGCACCTGAGTGAACAGGACAAGTCGCAGTATATCTCCTTCAGTCAGATTGCAGGATGAAACTAACTGCACGGACTGAGGGGAAGATGAACCCGAGCGGCTGAAACCAACACTAGATGAGGTATAGAGAAATAAAGATAGAGTGAAAGATTAGATTGACAGAAAGAGGGAATAAAAGGAACAGAGGAGAAATATTTTTTTAAGTATGCTCTTTTGAAGATACCATTTTTGCAAAGCTAACCAATGTGGGACAACTTTTTGATAGAACATAGAACATACAGTGCAGAAGTAGGCCATTCGGCCCATCGAATCTGCACCGACCCACTTAAGCCCTCATTTCCACCCTATCCCCCTAACCCAATATCCCCTCCTAACCTTTTTTGGACACTAAGGGCAATTTAGCATGCCCAATCCACCTAACCTGCACGTCTTTGGACTGTGGGAGGAAACTGGAGCACCCAGAAGGAAACCCACGCAGACACGGGGAGAACGTGCAAACTCCGCACAGACAGTGACCCAGCAGGGAATCGAACCTGGGACCCTGGTGCTGTGAAGCCACAGTGCCAACCACTATGCTACCATGCTGCCCACTGTTGGGTAGTTAGGTTTAACTGCATATCTATCTCATGCCTGATCTTGTGCCTAAGTAACAACGGTCGGGACTCAACCCTGACATTATTTTGACAACAAAATCTGGCCCGTTATGTGTTGTCCCCTCATTTCTCTGGGTTGTGTAAGTATATAATTATTACTGAGATTTCACAGATTTGAGGTTCTATCTGGCAGCATACTGTGATGGAGGAGGCCGGAGAGCACAAGAGAGTGCCGGTGGACAAAAGAACTCTAGCACAGAAGGCATTTGATAAAATGCAAGAGAAGCGGGTGAGCTGTTACATCTGCGAGTAAAAGGAAATCCAGAGATTTCTGGAAATCTAAAGTGTGTTTGTAAAGAGTTAATGTTTTGGGTGTAGGGACCCTACATCAGAGCTTAAACTGTAGACCCGAAAATGCAACACGACGGCGGAGGGAAGACGTTGGGTAAAATTCTGCCAAATGTGTCCATGGGATCTACCCCATGACTGCCTTGTCCACTTCCACTTTGTTCCTTGCCCTGACAAAATGAGTGATCTACTGGTTATTATGCTTTGGAGAATTTTATTGGACAGTGGGATGCCCAGGATACTGTTTTAAACACTTCACAGGTGGAATGTGAAAGGGAATGTAATTCCTGGGGTTTTAATAATCTTCGTATCGAGCATGTGTCTAATCTCTGAGGTAAACGGTCCGTTAGATAAGACACGACTAGTAAAGGAACACACTCGTGTACTTTTTTTGAACTGAACAACATGTCTAAATATTGAATTGCTGGAAGTGAGACAGACAAATTCAGCATTACAATTATTCCAAAATTCTTTTGAGTCATCCCAAAATACACCTTCAGGATCACTGTGTCTGTAGGAAAACTGCTGGGGCAGTGACAGAACCATGAGTACATAGAATCACAGAATTATTACATTGCAGAAGGAGGCCATTCGGCCCATGGAGTCTGCACCGACCCTCTGAAAGAGAACCCTCCCGAGGCCCGCCCACCCACCCCATCCCCGTAACCCTATCTAACCTGCACACCAGGGTAGGTGGATTGGCCATGCTAAATTGCCCCTTAATTGGAAAAAAATAATTTAATACTCTAAATTTTAAAAAAGATTTTCACGTGACTATTGAATGAATTTAGGTGCTCTGATTTCATATAAAATTTTTGGACCACTTACTAAGGAAGTATATTCCTTTAGTTCAGTATTTTACATAAATGCAACAATAAATAGCATTTGTGTGCTGACCAAAAAAATAAATATCTGTGTCCATCTCTGCAACCTAGCCTGAATGGTGAAGCCCCTTTTTTTCACTCTCTCTTCATCCTTCTCTGCCCATCTCCCCTCACGATATTCCCGGTCTCCACTGATGTGTGTACCTCGTTTCCCACACAAACTCAGCTTTTCAGAGACAAATGCTAAAACTTGGATCCTTTGTGTTTTTCTACAAAAGGAAGAAAAAGAAGACTAAGGAAAGCAAGAAAATGCTGGAGCAGATCATCTCGAATCAGCAGCAGCATACTGTGATGGAGGAGGCCGGAGAGCACAAGAGAGTGCCGGTGGACAAAAGAACTCTAGCACAGAAGGCATTTGATAAAATGCAAGAGAAGCGGGTGAGCTGTTACATCTGCGAGTAAAAGGAAATCCAGAGATTTCTGGAAATCTAAAGTGTGTTTGTAAAGAGTTAATGTTTCGACTGTAGTGACCCTACATCAGAGCTTAAAACTGTAGACCCGAAAATGCAACACGACGGTGGAGGGAAGACGTTGGGTAAAATTCTGCCATATGTGTCCATGGAATCTACCCCATGACTGCCTTGTCCACTTCCACTTTGTTCCTTGCCCTGACAAAATGAGTGATCTACTGGTTGTTATGCTTTGAAGTATTTGTATTGGAGAGTGGGGTGCCCAGGATACTGTTTTAAACACTTCACAGGTGGAATGTGAAAGGGAATGTAATTCCTGGGGTTTTAACAATCTTTGTATCGAGAATGTGTCTAATCTCTTGAGGTAAACGGTCCGTTAGATAAGACACAACTAGTCCCTACTAAAGGAACACACTCGTGTACTTTTTTTGAACTGAACATATGAGACACCCGAGGTCTTGGAGCATGATCAGTCACCAAGGTCCTGAGCAGCTTAGGGCTCCAAAGATTCACAGAGTTCTGCAGGTCCTGGAAATGTTAAACAAATCCAGAAAATACTGCATATACTCAATAGATCAGGCAACATCTAGAGAGGACAGATTAATTAATATTTTAGGTGTGCACCATCGGTTAGAATGGGAAGAAATTGTGGATGAAAGACATTTAAAAAGAAACAGAACAAGGGAAAGGGTCAATGTTGTTCTCCCTCTCTACCTTGTGCATGTGCTCAGATGCAAATTGCTTAAGTGGAGAACAAGAAATAGTGACAGAATGATGATGTGAGAAATGTTGATACCGCGCCTGCCATTTACGGTTGTTTGTGTGTGTTCTCGCCAACCTCCCCTGTGTCTTGTTCTGGTTCTTTCTCAATGCTCAGAGCTGCAGCTTCTGTCTCCTCCACTTAACTTTGTAGAAACACACATTCATCCTGCTTTTTAATTTCTTGCAGCAAATTGAAAGAATTCTGAAGAAGGCATCAAAAACTCACAAACAGAGTGTTGAGGTAAGGTGTTAATCTTCTTTGGTTTAAATGCAAATACCTTAATGATATTTAAAATTCTGAAATTCAGTTTAACTTGAATATATTTCAGAAATCTTAGAAAGAGACAAAACAGATTTTGATAATCTCCAACAATTCTGAATTTAGTAATGGGAAATTAAGCAGATTGGCCATGCTAAATTGCCCGTAGTGTAAGGTTAATGGGGGGATTGTTGGGTTACGGGTATACGGGTTACGTGGGTTTAGGTAGGGTGATCATTGCTCGGCACAACATCGAGGGCCAGAGGGCCTGTTCTGTGCTGTACTGTTCTATGTCTTCTATGTCTAATTAAGAGAATTAAGGACAGGGGAACATCTTGATAATAGTAATCACAGTGTTAAAAGGGTTAAAATAATAGTAACAGACCGAATCCCCTCCTATGCTGTAACAATTGTTCGGTCGAGCAAAGACCTAAGTAATACATTGGAAAAGGCTAACTGAGGGAAGAACAAACTGGAAAATAAATCAACATGGAGAACAGCAGCCGTAGATATTAAAAAGATGATCAATAGTGCCCAGGAGAAAACAAATTCCACTTAAAAAGAACAGGTTAGACAGACCAGGAGTGAATAAAGAGGCAAGTTCAGAACTGAAATTAAAGGAAGTGAACTACACTAACTCTAGACAATAAAGAAAAGAATGACAAAAAATGAAGAAATTAGAATAGAAATAATAATTATGAAAGCATGGAGGATTTATAAAAATCAGTAAAGGTGTACAAAAAGAAAATAGAAAAAAAATTCCACAGACGTATTAACTAATGAAAAGCCAGGAGTGATATATGTGGTAACCTCTGAGTGTTATACTGTGGCCAAGTTCTAAGGCACTGGGTTCAACTTCCAGTCTCTATGGAGGTCTGTCTTTGAATTCCACCGCTGTCAACGTTTCACCCTGTTTAAGTTCAGGGGCTGGTTGAGCTCAGTTGACTGGACAGCTGGTTCATGTTGCGGGGCAATGCCAACAGCGTAGGTTCAATTCCTGTACTGGCTGAGGTTATTGTTGAAGGCCCCATCTTCTCAACCTTGCCCCTTGCCTGAGGTGTTAAATCACCACCAGTAAGCTCTTTCCAAAAAGGGGAGAGGAGCATATGATCCTCTGGGACGATAGCGACTTTCAATCTCTGAGAAATTACAGTATGTGGCACAGTGGTTAGCATTTCTGTCTACGATGCTGAGGACCCGGGTTCGAATCCCGGCCCTTGGCCACTGTCCGTGTGGAGTTTGCACATTCTCCCTGTGTCTGCATGGGTTTCACCCCCACAAACCAAAGATGTGCAGGTTAGGTGGATTGGCCACGCTAAATTGCCCCTTAATTGGAAAAAAAATAATTGGGTACTCTAAATTTATTTTTTTTAAATAGAAATGACAGTAACATGGCAGAAATTCTGAGTGATTACTTTGCCTTAGTGTTTACCAATGGTGGGCCTGGCATTAGAAGAAGAGATCAAAGAAGACAAAGACTTCTAAGATAGAAAGGAGGGAGAAGGATGATAAATTGATCAAATTTTAAAAAGGAATACAAACCCTGGTTCGGATAGATTACATCCATACATATTAAAAGGAGCTCAGGAGGCAGTTGCAGAGATATTGTTCCAAATATAAGAAAACTGATTAGAAAAGGAAATAATTCCAGAGGACTCACTGAACAGATTTTTTATATTTCCGAAGGGAGACAGAACAAGGAACTCTAGACTAATTAGTTCAGCGTCAGTGGTAGGAAGGATAATGGAATTTTAAAATTCTCATTGTTGTTTTCAAATCCTTCATGGACTCGCTCCCTTTTATTTGTAACTTCCTCCAGCCTGGCACTCTTGTGCATATCTGCACCCCTCCAATTCTGATCTCTTGAGCATTCATGGTTTCAATTGCTGCATCGTTAGTGGCCTTGCCTTCAGTTGCCAGGGCTTTAAGCTCCCAAACTGTTTCCTTAAAACTCTCTTTCCTCCTTTAATACGCTCTTTAAAATCTACCCTTTTGACCAAGCTTTTGGTCATCATCCCTAACATTTTCTTATAGAAACATTGAAAATAGGAGCAGGAGGAGGCCACTGAACCATTCAAGCCTGCTCTGCCATTCATTACGATCATGGCTGATCATCCAACTCAGTAGCCTGTTCCCACTTTTCTCCCGTATCCTTTGATCCCTTTAGCCCCAAGAGCTATATCTAACTCCTTCTGGAAAACTGGTTTAGTGCCAGATTTTGCTTTATATCTCTCTTAAGAAGTACCTTGCAACATTTCATTACATTAGAGATATTATGAAAAATACAAGAGTACGAAAATCTTGCTGCAGATATATAGGCGACAGCTGTATTACTGTGTACAGTTTTGGTTGGTTTTACCTAAGGAAGACTTGCTTTTAGAGACATTCAAGTATGGAATAATTCAGGGGTGGGCAAACTATGGCCCGCGGGCCGCATGCGGCCCGCCAAAGGTCTTTATGCGGCCCACCAAGACATTTAAAAAAAAAATTTTTTTTTAAGGTTAATGGGGGTGGGGGGGGGGGTGCTGTTGGGTTACTTACTGGTATAGGGTGGATACATTGACTTGAGTAGGGTGATCATTGCTCGGCACAACTTCGAGGGCCAAAGGGCCTGTTCTGTGCTGTACTGTTCTATGTTCTATATGAGGCGCCCAGAATCATAACCGGGTGAAGTAATTATTTTACTTAATATACTGTGCGGCCCTTTAAAATTGTGAATTTCTGAATGTGGCCCTTGCACGGAAAAGTTTGCCCACCCCTGGAATAATTGATTCGAAAAGCCCTCTGCTGTCTGAAGATTAAAATAACGAATGTTCATTTGATTGGACCATAGGAAATTCTTAAGCTTGGCGGGGCTGATACTGCGAGGCTGTTTCTTCTGGCTTGGAAAGTAGAATTAGGGGTCATAGTCCCAAGTTCATAAATTGACCATTTAGGACTGGGTTGAGAATTGTCTTCACTCGGTGAGTGGTGAGACTTTGCATTTCTCTCCCTGAGAGAGAAGTGGATGTTCAGTTAATGAGGACATTGACGACTGAGATCATCAGACTGTTGAGCACAAAGTGAAGCGAGAGATGTGGGAAAAGTGATGGGAAAATGGGTGTCGATCAGCAGTAATCTTGGTCAATGACAGACTTGAGGGGCCAAATGGTTCGCTGCGTTGCACTTGTGTTTGATTGGGTAAACAGAAATGTTTCCACTTGTGCAGTTCTGGTCACCACATTATAGGAAGGATGTGGAAGCCCTGGAAAGGGTTCAGAGGAGATTTACTAGGATGTTGCCTGGTATGGAGGGAAGGTCTTACGAGGAAAGGCTCAGGGACTTGAGGTTGTTTTCGTTAGAGAGGAGAAGGCTGAGAGGTAACTTAATAGAGACATATAAGATAGTCAGAGGGTTAGATAGGGTGGACAGTGAGAGTCTCTTTCCTCAGATGGTGATGACCAACACGAGGGGACATAGCTTTAAATTGAGGGGTAGCAGATATAGGACAGATATCAGAGGCAGTTTCTTTACTCAGAGAGTAGTAGGGGTGTGGAACGCCCTGCCTGCAACAGTAGTAGACTCGCCAACTTTAAGGGCATTTAAGTGGTCACTGGATAGACATATGGATGAAAATGGAATAGTGTAGGTCAGATAGGCTTCAGATGGTTTCACGGGTCGGCACAACATCGAGGGCCGAAGGGCCCATACTGCGCTGTTATGTTCTATTGTGTGGGAGTCTAAAGCTACAGGCCACACATGTGTGATAGTCACGAATAAACGCAACAGGGAATTCAAGAAAAAATCTTTACGCCAAGAACGGTGCAAAGGTGCTATCACAAAAATAATTGAGGTGAACAGCATAAATGGGTCTGAGGGGAAGCTGGTTAAACACGAGGGAGAAAGGAATAGGAAGACATGTTTATAGGATTAGATGAAGCAGTGTGGGTGGAGTCTTGTGTAGATCATAATGTAGTAGGGCTGAATGGCCTGTTTCTGTGCTGTAGGCCTTTTGTAATCTTACCAGATATTGCTGCTGGATTTCTGTGCAATTTGTTGCAGTGCCTGATTTCTAACCTTGCGTGGCAGTGTGCTCCCCAATGGCTGGAAATAGCAACAGCCAAGTCTTTGTTCAGTTGGTCGTGACAGCCCCACGTTGTGGTGTGATTGTGATAGTACACCTCTCTGATCTCTTCCACATTATCCAGTCAGCGACTTGCACACAGAGCTAAATTAAACAATGGGCTGCAACCTCCAGTCGGCCATAAGAAACTAAACAATGAATGTGAAGAAGGGCAGGAAATGACCTCCTTCCAGGCTTTCGACCATCAACCGACCCCTCTCCGTTTCCTCATGCAATTTTTCAAAGAGAGAGGGTAAAAGAAGCAGCAACTGTTTATTAAACACATGAGACATACAGAGTCTGTCAGAGAATGAAAAGAGAGTTTAATGTTTTGGGTATATTTTCAAAAGTCCAAAGACGTGCAGGTTAAGTGGATTGGCCATAAGAAAATTGCCCCTTAGTTTCCAAAGATGTGCAGGTTGGATGGGGCTACGGGATGGGGCGGATGAGCAGGCCTAGGTAGGGTTCTCTTTCAGAGAGTTGGTGGAGACTCCTTGGGCCGAATTACCATTTCTCCAATGTAGGAATTCTATTTTTCATCAAAACATTCACCTCGCATTCAAAACTAGCCCTGTTAATTTAGGGAGATACCTATGGAAGGGGCTGGTTTATACAGCATGCTTGAGTAAGTCTTCCAGTATCCAGGATGATGAGGTGAGGTCACTGAATTTCAGCCTTTCAATCTCTGAGCAAAATTGCTGAGAAACTAGTTTGAAAAGTAAAAGGTGGGCAGCACGGTGGCACAGTAGTTAGCACAGCTGCCACACGGCACCGAGGTCCCAGGGTCGATCTCAGCTCCAGGTCACTGTCTAGGTGGAGTTTGCACATTCTCCCTGTGTTCGCATGGGTGTCGCCCCCACAACCCAAAGATGTGCTGGGTAGGTGGATTGGCCACGCTAAATTGCCCCTAAATTGGAAAAAATGAATTGGGCACTCTAAATTTATATTTTTTAAAACACTGCTGCCTCAAGGCGCTGAGGACCCGGTTCGATCCCAGCCCTGGGTCACTGTCCGTGTGGAGGTTGCATATTCTCCCCTTGTCTGCGTGGGCCTCACCTTCACAACCCAAAAAGATGTGCAGGTTAGGTTTATTGGCCATGTTAAATTGCCTCTTAAATAGAAAAAAAAGAATTGGGTACTCTAAATTTTTTTTAAATGAAAACCAAAAGGCACCTGGGTCTTTTTTGAATTGGCTAGTTTAAAAAAAATCATTCTTGAAAATTGGGAGTTGCTGGCAAGGCATACATCTATTGCCCTTTCCTAATGGCCCCACATAAGGTGTTGATTGGCCATTGGGGCTGCTGCAGGCTGTGTGGAGGAGAAATGCCCCCTATGCTGCTCAGGAGGGTGTTACAGAATTTTAACACAGCAAATTTTGTTTGAGTGAAAGAAAAAGAAAAGCCTCCGCTCACGATGCTGATGTTAAGAGGGCTCGGATGTGATGGTTCAAATTAGTTTGAGCGAGTGGTAAAATGCCAGCTTGGAGAAAGGCTGCGAGACTTTATATTTTTTTAACGTATTTTTATTGCGATTTTCGATTTTTATACATCGCATCAAAACAAACAAAAGGGAAAAGAAAACCTATAGTTATCAATGTATAACAGGCACAGCACAAAACAGCAGTCAGTACAAGCATAGGAACAAATAAGACTGGATGAGTTGGGGACAATATCACCAATATGTTCCTTCCACTGATACAAGACCCGTCTGTATCAAAACAGGCTACCAGAAATAGTACAGACTTATATCCACAGCTTCGGGAAGAAAAACATCCTGAGAGCCCCAGAGCTAAGGGGAAGTTACACTGATACCCACAAAGCAATCAAAGTTCCTTCCAGGACAGAGCAGACAGCCATCTCTAACTACAAGACTACAAGGAGAGGACCAGACACCACAATCCCAAAGAAATCTCGGGCCTCAAACTTCAACTTAGGGTCTCCCCAAGAAGACTAAGAGAAAAGCAATTACAAGGAACTGGGAGCAAAGACCCGAACTACCAAACTCCCTTCATCGAATACCAGATCAAAGAAATGATATCACCAGAAACTAAACAGCCCAAATGGAGAAACAGGATACCATGTACCCCAACATCAAGGAGGATAGTCAGGTCCCAGTCAGAAAAATTAACCCTATTCCACAGAGAGTCGGTCGTCATGGTGACCCCCAAAAGGGGGGGAACCCCTCAGAGGGAGGGCCAGCCCAACTCCTCCCCCCTCCAGCACCAAGAAACTCACCGCGATAACCAAGACCACTCTGCAAGAGAGGCATAGGGCTACCATAAGACCCATATCACACAGGCCCACACCTAAATGTCCATAACACCGAGGCTCGTCACCTTGCAGGAGAAAGCCAGTGCTAAGAGGGGACAAATAGGAAACATTGCCTCTGGGGTGTCTCTGAAAAACAAAGAGTCAGGAGAAAGAACAAGAACTATCAACATGGAGCGGATGACCCGGATTCGATCCCGGCCCCGGATCACTGGCTGTGTGGAGTTTTCACATTCTACCCCTGTCTGTGGGGTCTCACCCCCACAATCCAAAGATTTGCAGGGTAGGTGGATTGGCCACGCTAAATTGCCCCTTAATTGGAAAAAGCAAAAGAAATGTGCTGAAGGATAAAAAGACTGATTAAAAGATGAGCAAAGTTGGAACACGGCAAAACGCAACCACTCCCGTGATCACATCACGTGATCCCCGACTTTTTATTTTTAAAGAGCACTCAATGTTCCCGCCAAAATGTCGCTTCCGTCATTCCCAAAATGAAACCTCTGTCGATGTTAGCTTTGAACCGTTTGGTTCTGCGGACGAATTGTTTAGAGCTTTTGCTTTCCACTTTTGTCGCTGTGAGCAAGCAACTGCTGAAAGTCAACTTGAATAACATTAACTATATGTCATTTGTGCAGTGTGCATATTTAACACCGTGCCTGCACTACAGTTTGTGTTGAGCTGCTATTGCGAACGGAAATAGTGCTGTCACTCAAAACAGGGGGGCTGTGGAAATCTGTAGTGTCCCAGAGTTTCTGACAGAAATGGGCCTGCCCATCATTGAATGAGGAGATAATGTGTTGTTTTGAATGAAGAGAAGTGTGTCCTGTTGTAGGTTAATACAGTAATCTTCAACCTCTTTAGCTGTGGGTTTGGATGAACCAATCAAGATGAGAGTCTGCTCTATCTGATTGTTCCAAAGGTTCCCCATGCTCCAAGTACGGCCAACCTCTGTTCCGTTCCCAGTCATGGGCTGGTGCACAAGATGCTGAACTGTGAGCCTGGCTCAGTCCACGAATAATGTGGGCTCTGGACAAAGGTCTGGCACACGGTAACTTCAGAGATGCCCTTCTGAGGAAAGCTCGGGATATTCCAAATGTAACCCATCATCACTGACCTGAATCTCCACCCAAGCACAGCCAGATTTTGAGGTTGGTCCCGTTGGGCAGACAGCCTGTTGCCCAAAATACTCCCTTGTAACTTTTCTTTGCTTTTCCTGCAGGAGTTTAACCGACACCTGGATACCCTGACAGAACATTATGACATTCCCAAAGTCAGCTGGACAAAATAAGGCGATGGAGGAAGCTTTTGGACATCTCTTTGTTGAGAACTTTCTTTTATTTTCTGTATTCTTTGCACCTGCAGTAAATTTAGACAGACTTGATCTATCTACCAACTTGCATGTAAGAAAGAGACCTGAACTGCTGCGAACTCTTGTCGACATTGTGTACCAGTTAGTAAATATAATTTTCCTGTTGAACTGACTCTTGTTGTTCCCTGAACTGGAGAAGTTCAGTGATGTTCGCTGTGCAAAAACTAATGGCTGTTTGTTTCTCTTCACCCCAGTGAGATATTTGCCCTGGAGTGATGAGGGTGTTATTCTGTGGCAGAGTTGCTTTGTTTATCTCTAACATTTATGTAACTAGATTTTTTCTGCAGATAGGTATCGCAACATTCAGATATTAAGCTCGTCAGCCTGCTGTCCTTGCGCAAGTGACAGGCACAGTATTTAACACAACATCCTTCCGCGCATAGTCAACAGCTGAATTTACCTTTTGAAATTGGTTTCAAGCCTGACTGTAAGGAAACTTCACGGGCAGAGGGAGGGAAAAGGTGGTAGAGGAATATCTGGGATTCCTCGAGAGGTTTCGCAAAGGAGTCCGTTTGATATATGTTCCGTTGTTAGGAGTAGAGTCTGACCATAGAACATAGAATGATACAGCGCAGTACAGGCCCTTCGGCCCTCGATGTTGCACCGACATGGAAAAAATCTAAAGGCCATCTAACCTACACTATGCCCTTATCATCCATATGCTTATCCAATAAATTTTTTAATGCCCTCAATGTTGGCGTGTTCACTACTGTTGCAGGTAGGGCATTCCACGGCCTCACCACTCTTTGCGTAAAAAACCCACCTCTGACCTCTGTCCTATATCTATTACCCCTCAATTTAAGGCTATGTCCCCTCGTGCTAGCCACCTCCATCCGTGGGAGAAGGCTCTCGCTGTCCATCCTATCTAACCCTCTGATCATTTTGTATGCCTCTATTAAGTCACCTCTTAACCTTCTTCTCTCTAACGTAAACAACCTCAAGTCCATCAGCCTTTCCTCATAAGATTTTCCCTCCATACCAGGCAACATCCTGGTAAATCTCCTCTGCACCCGTTCCAAAGCTTCCACGTCCTTCCTATAATGAGGCGACCAGAACTGTACGCAATACTCCAAATGCGGCCGTACTAGAGTTTGTATAACTGCAACATGACCTCATGGCTCCGGAACTCAATCCCTCTACCAATAAAGGCCAACACACCATAGGCCTTCTTCACAACCCTATCAACCTGGGTGGCAACTTTCAGGGATCTATGTACATGGACACCGAGATCCCTCTGCTCATCCACACTACCAAGAATTTTACCATTAGCCAAATATTCCGCATTTCTGTTATTCTTTCCAAAGTGAATCACCTCACACTTCTCCACATTAAACTCCATTTGCCACCTCTCAGCCCAGCTCTGCAGCTTATCTATGTCCCTCTGTAACCTGCAACATCCTTCCGCACTGTCTACAACTCCACCGACTTTAGTGTCGTCTGCAAATTTACTCACCCATCCTTCTGCGCCCTCCTCTAGGTCATTTATAAAAATGACAAACAGCAACGGCCCCAGAACAGATCCTTGTGGTACGCCACTCGTAACTGAACTCCATTCTGAACATTTCCCATCAACTACCACTCTCTGTCTTCTTTCAACTAGCCAATTTCTGATCCACATCTCTAAATCACCCTCAATCCCCAGCCTCCGTATTTTCTGCAATAGCCGACCGTGGGGAACCTTATCAAACGCTTTACTGAAATCCATATACACCACATCAACTGCTCTACCCTCGTCTACCTGTTCAGTCACCTTCTCAAAGAACTCGATAAGGTTTGTGAGGCATGACCTACCCTTCACAAAACCATGCTGACTGTCCCTAATCATATTATTCCTATCTAGATGATTATAAATCGTATCTTTTATAATCCTCTCCAAGACTTTACCCACCACAGACGTTAGGCTCACCGGCCCATAGTTACCGGGGTTATCTCTACTCCCCTTCTTGAACAAAGGGACCACATTTGCTATCCTCCAGTCCTCTGGCACTATTCCTGTAGCCAATGATGACCTAAAAATCAAAGCCAAAGGCTCAGCAATCTCTTCCCTGGCTTCCCAGAGAATCCTAGGATAAATCCCATCCGGCCCCGGGGACTTATCTATTTTCACCTTGACCAGAATTGCCAACACTTCTTCCCTTCGCACCTCAATGCCATCTATTCTAATAGCCTGGGTCTCAGCATTCTCCTCCACAATATTATCTTTTTCTTGAGTGAATACTGACTAAAAGTATTCATTTAGTATCTCGCTTATCTCCTCAGCCTCCACACACAACTTCCCACCACTGTCCTTGACTGGCCCTACTCTTACCCTAGTCATTCTTTTATTCCTGACATACCTATAGAAAGCTTTTGGGTTTTCCTTGATCCTACCTGCCAAAGACTTCTCATGTCCCCTCCTTGCTCGTCTCAGCTCTCTCTTTAGATCCTTCCTCGCTTCCTTGTAACTATCAAGCGCCCCAACTGAAACTTCACGCCTCATCTTCACATAGGCCTCCTTCTTCCTCTTAACAAGAGATTCCACTTCTTTGGTAAACCACGGTTCCCTCGCTCGACCCCTTCCTCCCTGCCTGACTGGTACGTACTTATCAAGAACATGCAATAGCTGTTCCTTGAACAAGCTCCACATATCCAGTGTGCCCAACCCTTGCAGCCTACTTCTCCAACCAACACATCCTAAGTCATGTCTAATGGCATCATAATTGCCCTTCCCCCAGCTATAACTCTTGCCCTGCGGGGTATACTTATCCCTTTCCATCACTAACGTAAAGGTCACCGAATTGTGGTCACTGTTTCCAAAGTGCTCACCTACCTCCAGATCTAACACCTGGCCTGGTTCATTACCCAAAACCAAATCCAATGTGGCCTCGCCTCTTGTTGGCCTGTCAACATATTGTGTCAGGAAACCCTCCTGCACACATTGTACAAAGAATGACCCATCTAATGTACTCGAACTATATCTTTTCCAGTCAATATTTGGAAAGTTAAAGTCTCCCATAACAACTACCCTGTTACTTTCGCTCTTTTCCAGAATCATCTTCGCCATCCTTTCCTCTACATCCCTCGAACTATTAGGTGGCCTATAGAAAACTCCCAACAGGGTGACCTCTCCTTTCCTGTTTCTAACCTCAGCCCATACTACCTCAGAAGAAGAGTCCCCATCTAGCATCCTTTCCACCACCGTAATACTGTCCTTGACTAGCAGCGCCACACCTCCCCCTCTTTGCCCCCTTCTCTGAGCTTACTAAAACACCTAAACCCCGGAACCTGCAACAACCATTCCTGTCCCTGCTCTATCCATGTCTCTGAAATGGCCACAACATCGAAGTCCCAGGTACCAACCCATGCTGCCAGTTCCCCTACCTTACACCTAGACCAAGTGAGTCTAGGTGTAACACCACTGGGGTGTAAGCTATAACAGCCAGAACCTGGAGGAAACGAAAAGCCCCCTTGTGTATCAGTCAGATGATGAACCCTGCCCTTTAAATTGCTATGCATTCTGCAGTCCAGAGTAGAAACTGATGAGGCGGTGTTGATACCTGCAGTCAGTTCAGTAAAGCTTTTGCTCTGTGACTGAGTCAGGTGAGCTGTCACACCCTGCCGCCAGTGACTTTCACGTTCCCACTGATGTTTGAGACATACTTAAGGCAAAATCAAATCTTTTAACACAGCCCGCTGCAGAAACATTTGTGCTTTATTCGCAACACTGAATTCAATCAAAGACTCTGGCTTGAACCCACAGCCATCACTTGCCAATCTCTGGTATCTCACTCTTTACAACTCATTGTTGAGGTTGACTGAGGAATGATTTTTCACAATCAGGAGTGCATACATATCAAGGTTCGAATGGAACAGGAGGGAAATTGCAAATATCTGTCCATGACGCTGTGGGAATCTGGAATCCTGGTGTAAAATATGGATTTCTGGAAATTCTTCCAGCGGTACACCTTCCCGCTGCCTGGCCACACTTTATTAAATCGATAAATATTGGCCCTGGGTCACTGTCCGTGTGGAGTTTAAAAAAAAATAAAAAAAATTTATTCTCCTTTTTCACATTTTCTCCCAGATTTGCACCCACCAGCAATAAGCACTAACGAATATAATGTCAATCCCCATATTAACAATTCCACCAACCCCCAAACAACTGCCCACATGTTAACATAAACAAATAACAAAAAGGAATCAAGAATCACCCATAGTCACCATTAACACACAGTCCCCGCCCCCCCCCCCCCCCCCCCCCCCCCCCCGGCCACTAAAAATGCATAATGAATACCACCCATGAATTGTAGAACCCCTCCATCCTTCCCCTCAGTTCAAACTTGACCTCAAGAGTCAAGAATTCCAACAGGTCCCCGTGCCATGCCAGGGCACAGGGTGGAGAGGCTGCTCTCCATCCCAGCAGGATCCGCCTTTGGGCGATCAGCGTGGCGAAGGCTACAACATCTGCCTCTGCATCCGTTTCCAAACCCAGCTGGTCCGACACCCCGAATATGGTCTCCCGAGGGCCCGAGTCCAGTTTCACGTGCACCATTTTAGGGATTACCCTAAAAACCTTCTTCCAGTAATCCTCCAGCTTTGGACAGGACCAAAACATATGAACGTGATAGGCAGGGCCCCCCCATCGCAACGTTCACACACATCATCTACCCCATCAAAGAGCCGGCTAACCTCACCCTTGTAAAGTATGCTCTATATACCACCTTCAGCTGTATCAGCCCCAACCTCGTGCACGAGGTGGAGGAGTTCACTCTCCGGAGCACCTCACACCTGAACCCCTCTCCCAACTCTTCCTCCCACTTTGCTTTGATCCCTTCCAGCGGTGCCTTCTCTTCCAAAATAGCTCCGCAAACCGCCGACACTACCCCCTTCTGCAGTCCCCCTGTTATCAGCACCTCCTCCAGCAATGTGGCGGCCAGCTCCACAGGGAAGCTCTGTATCTGCTTCCTGGCAAAATCTCAAAACTGCATGTATCTAAACATTTCCCCCTGCTCCAGCCCATACTTCACTCCCAGCTCCTTCAATCCTGCAAACCGACCCTCAAGAAACACATCTTTTAGTGTCTTAATCTCCTTCTCCTCCTGTGAATTGCGCTTTCACATAGCCGTACGTCAGTCCAGAAGTAAACACTCGAACACGTTGGTAACGAATATTCGTTTATTCACGGCAGGGACAAATCTCTAAGTAGTCGGGGAACCACCTTCGAGAAGTGCCAAAGTCCCAGAGTACGGACTGTCCCTTTATACAATCACAGCTTAGAGGTGGTCCCCTTAAATTCCTAGATACACCAATGATTTGGCAAGGATCCAGAACATGTACTTATATGGAATTATTATCCTCGAGGTAGGGTGGTTACTATGACATAATCGTTAGCACGGTTCATTAATACTGCTGCTGCTAACGGTTTTCTTATCCTATCCGTCCATCAGGTCCAACTTCCTTATCTCCTTCCCTCTCATGCTCCTGAGTCAGCTCTTTCACATTCCAATGCCCATTGTCTCAGTTGACAAGGTTTTACACACTCATCTTTGCTGTCTCTGCACTAACAGATACAGAGATCTGTTCTCATTCCATTCCCTCAACCCTTTAACATCCTTTTACTTGATGATCACAGATATATTTCAGAACCTTAATATTACGTACAGACAGCAAGGTTAAAACAAGACAATAAATGTAATCCACTTCCACACTCCCATTTCCGAAAATTTGTGGTTCCCCCGCTGCCCCCAACCCGCAGTGTTGGCGAAACTGCCTCCAAATTCTCAATGAAGCTATTATTACCGGACTCCCTGAGTGTCCGTGTGGAGTTTGCACATTCTCCCCATGTCTGCGAGGGTTTCACCCCCACAACCCATAAGATGTGCAGGTTAGGTGGATTGGCCACGCTAAATTGCCCCTTAATTGGAGAAAACGTAATTAGGTACTCAATTTATATACATAAAAATAAAATCAATGAACTTGAATCACCAGCTGAAATCATTGAGTTTGGAGCAAATTCTACCCATTTTTGAAAGACAGAACTTGCTTTGACCTTGCCTTCACAATCAACTGCTGTCATGCAGGCAAACACGGAAACCAATTTGTGAACAGCAAGATCCCATAAAATGCCAGGAGATAAATCACTTGATAATCTTCCCATGACGCTGGTTGAGGGATAAATGTTGGACAGGACATGGGGGTGGGGGCTGTCCTTTGAATAACACCATTAAGTATTCATATCTACCAGACTGGGAAAATGAGTCATTGATATCTCATCCCCAAGCTGGGACTTCCAACACGGCACAAGTCCCTTTGTACTGCATTGCAGCCTAGATTTTATGCTCGAGTCCCAGAGTGCGGTTTGAACCCCTTTGATCCTGAGGCAGAAGTGCTATCACTGAACCAAGGCTGGTATACTATTTGGTTATCAGACCCACAGTAGTGCCCGATGTCAGGCGGCATGGTGGCGCCGTGGTTAGCACTGCTGCCGCACAGCGCCGAGGACCCGGGTCACTGTCCGTGTGGAGTTTGCACATTCTACCCGTGTCTGTGTGGGTCTCACCCCCGCAACCCAAAGATGTGCAAGGTGGATTGGCCACGCTAATCTGCCCCTTAATTGGAAAAAAATAATTGGGTACTCTTAAATTTTTTTTTTTTAAAAGAGGGTGGCTTTCGAGGTGGGGAGCATTGTGGGGTAAATTTATGATGGTTAGTGGGAAGCTGGAAGGGATGCTGGTAGCCCTGGTAAATGTCTATGCCACAAATTGGGACAACATGGACTTTGAGGTGGGTGTTAGGATGATCCCCCAGACTGAGACAGGCATCGGCTGATTGTGGGTGGGTGATTTCATTCCGGTCCTGGACCCGAGTCTGGACCGGTCGAGACCGAAGCGTAGAGTGTGTCAGCGGTGGATCGGAGGTTGAGGGGGCTCATGGAGCGCAAGGTGGGGCGGACCCGTGGAGGTTTGGATGGTCGAGGGCGAAGGAGTTTTCATACTTCTCCCATGTGCACCGGATGTACTCCCGGATTGATTTCTTTGTGATGGACAAGGTGCTGCTGGCGGGGTGGCCATTTCGGAGTATTCAGCGAATGGTTTCTGACCACGCGCTGCATTGGCTGCATTGCCAGTGGTTCATGGGGAGGCCCGGTGACCGTTGTGGAGGCTGAATGTGGAGCTGTTGGCAGATGAGGGGGCTCTGCGAGCGGGTGAGGGCTGCCAATTGGGACTATGTGAAGTTGAATGATACTGGGGAAGATCATAGCCGCCATGTTTTAGAAGGCACCCAAGGTGATAGTCAGGGGTAATTTATTTTGATTCGTGAGCACAGGGAGTGGGTTGGGCAGGAGCAGAGCACAAGGCTGGTAGACGAGATTCTAGGGTGGACAGGAGGAGGGATTGTTGAGGGAGAGACAGAGGCTCCAGATGGAGTTTGGATCAGTGTCTACGGGAGGGCAGTTGCAGAGTGAGGTGAGTAGGATGCTGGCCCACCAACGGTGAGAGAGATTGGCAGGTGAGGGACGAGAGGAGTAAGGTGGTGACAGGCCCAGAGGGGGTGAATGGGGCATTTGATGCCTTCTATAGGAGGCTATACGTGTCTGAGTGCCCAATCGGGGAAGAGGGGATGCAGTGGTTCCTGGATGAGTTGGAGAGGGTTCAGGGCCTGTGAGGTGAGGGATGGCATGGGTGTGATGCAGGGAGGGAAGGCCCCGGGTCCAGACAGGTTCCCAGTAGAGTTTTCTAAAAGGTTTGGCGCGGAACTTTGGCCACTGCTGGTGATGACGTATAATGAGGCAAGGAAAGGGAGGTGGGGAACCTCCCCCACTGAATGTCGCAGGATTCCATTCCGAGATTTTAAAGAAAGATAAGGACCTGAAGCAGTGTGGGTCGTACCGCCCGATATCGAACCCAGGTCTCAGTGCTAGGTAACAGTGCTAACCACTGCGCCACCGTGCCCCCGCCGCCCCCCTTCCCAGGTGCAAAAATCGATACAGCCTCACAACCATCGCCTTCGTGGCTCCCCCACCTGTCGCCTCCTCCTCAGCACCCTGTGTGCCTGATCCACCTTGATGGGCCGGTCGAAGCCTCTCTTCCCCCCCATCAACCTCTCCAGCATGCTCATCACATACTTGCCGGCCTCCGCTCCCTCAATGCCCTCAGGCATCCTGCCAATTCTCAAATTCTGCCTTCAATCTCTCCCTTAGACTCTTCTGGCTGTTTCCATCATCCCCAGCTCCATCTCCAGCGAGGCCAACTATTCCTCATGCTCCCCCACCGACTCTTCCACCTGGACCGCCAGGCCCTGAGCCTCCTGTCTCTGCTCCACTTGCTCAATCGCCGCCCTGAGAGGCTCCACCACCTTGGCCAAATCCTACAAAGCCTCTTCCCTCTAACACTGGAACTTGTTATTCAAAAACTCCACCAGCTGCTCTGTGAACCACTTCAAAGAGTAGCAGAGAAGCTCTCCCAGTTCTTCTCAACTGCACAGATGGAGGCCCCCTTTCTCTCTACCATCTTAACCTGTGACGCACCACAAAAACTGTCCTTCTCCAGGTGCTTTCTCTTTCTTGCGGCACTTCCCGTCCGCTGATCAGTACACCAGCCTCACCAGAGAGGTATTATCTTCCTTGGGCACTCACGCACCTTTTGCCCTCAAATAACATCCCATTCGGGTGGGGAAGGACCGAAAAAATCCACTTTGAGCAGGAGCCACCAAATGTGCGACCACTCACTCCATGACCGCCACCGGAAGTCCCTCTTTTGTTGTGTAGTTATTGTGTGCTGACATCTTTGGCTGGAGAGTCTAAAACCAGGAGTCACTGCCTCAGAATAAGGGGGGCCGCTATTTGGTGCTGAAATTGGGAGAATTGACTTCAGAGGGCTGTAAATCTGTGCCGGAGACGACTGAGGATGCTCAGCCATTGAGAATATTCAAGGCACAAGTGAGAAAGTTCCTGGGTGCGAAAGAAATTGAGGGAAAATGAGATAATGGAAGAAAATGAGTTGAATTCGAAGATAGCCATGATATTGGAAGTTAGCGCAGTTTCAGAGGGCTGGACAGCCTTGTGCTGCTGTGAGGCCAACAGAAACCACATCAAGGACTGGAGATCCCCTTTTCCAAGTCTGAAGTAACTCCTCAATTTTTACTTCAGTAAATAATGGATCCTTGTTTAATTAGACAAGAAACAAACCCGGTTCAATCACGTGATGATGCCTTTACCTGAATGCTCGTAGCATTCGTAACAAAGTTTTTTTTAAAAAATAATTTTTATTGAAAGATTTTGTATTTATATAGCAACAACGAACCGTAATAAAATACCAACAATAACAATAATAATAGCAATCATAAACATTCGCCCATCCTCAACGAACAACAAAACATATTAACAACAACTTAAATTCACACAATGTTAAGTTACATAACCATAGAAAAAATAGAAACAATAATAAGGAACCCGCCCCCCCGGGGTTGCTGCTGCTATTGACCCAGTTACCTATCTTTGAGCCAGGAAGTCCAGAAAAGGCTGCCACCGTTTATAGAATCCTTGTATTGTTCCTCTCAGGGCAAATTTGACCCTCTCCAATTTTATAAATCCCACCATGTCACTGATCCAGGTCTCCACACTTGGGGGCCTCGCATCTTTCCACTGCATCAAGGTCCTCCGCCGGGCTACTAGGGACGCAAAGGCCAGGACACCGGCCTCTTTCGCCTCCTGCACTCCCGGCTCCACCGCAACTCGAAAGATCGCGAGTCCCCACCCTGGTTTGACCCTGGATCCAACCACCCTCGACACCGTCCCCGCCACCCCCTTGCAGAATTCTTCCAGTGCCGGGCATGCTCAGAACATATGGGCATGATTCGCCGGACTCCCCGAACACCTGGTGCACATGTCCTCACCCCCAAAGAACCTACTCATCCTAGTCCCGGACATGTGGGCCCGGTGCAGCACCTTGAATTGGATGAGACTAAGCCTCGCACTTGAAGAGGAAGAGTTGACTCTCTCCAAGGCATCCGCCCAAGTCCCGTCCTCTATCTGCTCCCCAAGTTCCCCCTCCCATTTAGCCTTCAGCTCCTCCACTGACAACTCCTCTACCTCCTGCATTACCTTATAAATGTCAGACACCTTCCCCTCTCCGACCCACACCCCCGAAAGCACTCTGTCCATCGCCCCCCGCGAGGGCAGCAGAGGGAACTCCTCTACCTGTCGCCTAGCAAACGCCTTTACCTGCAAGTATCTGAACATGTTCCCTTGGGGGAGCCCAAATTTATCTTCCAGTTCCCCCAGGCCCGCAAACCTCCCGCCAATAAACAGGTCCCTCAGTTTACTGATGCCCACCCTATGCCACCCTCTAAATCCCCCATCAGTGTTCCCCGGGACGAACTGATGATTTCCACCTAATGGCGCCTCCATCGAGCCCCCTGTTTCCCCCCTATGCCGTCTCCACTGTCCCCAGATTCTTAGGGTCGCCGCCACCACCGGGCTCGTATACCTCTTAGGAGAAAGCGTCAACGGCGCCGTTACCAAGGCATCCAGGCTCGTACCTCTGCAAGATGCCATCTCCATTCTTTTCCACGCCGCCCCCCCCCCCCCCCCCCCCCCCCCTTCCATCACCCATTTACGCACCATTGACATATTGGCCGCCCAATAGTACCCCAAGAGGTTGGGCAGCGCCAGCCCGCCTCTATCCCTCCCTCGCTCCAGGAAAACCCTCTTCACTCTCGGAGTCCCATGTGCCCACACAAAGCTCAAAATACTGCTAGTCACCCTCCTAAAGAAGGCCCTGGTGATGAAGATGGGCAGGCACTGAAAGAGGAACAAGAACCTCAGAAGCACCGTCATCTTGACGGACTGCACCCTCCCCGCCAACGACGATGGCAGCATGTCCCACCTCCTGAACTCCTCCTCCATCTGATCCACAAGCCTGGTGAAATTATGCTTGTGAAGAGTCCCCCAGTCCCTGGCCACCTGCACCCCCAGGTACCTAAAACTCTCCCCTGCCCTCCTAAGCGGGAGCCTACCAATTCCTTCCTTTTGGTCCCCAGGGTGCACCACAAACACCTCACTCTTGCCTAGATTTAGTTTATAGCCTGAAAAGGTCCCAAACTCAGCTAGCAGCTCCATCACCCCCGGCATCCCTCCCACCGGGTCTGCCACATACAGTAGCAGGTCATCGGCATACAACGACACTCTATGTTCCTCCCCACCCCGCACCAAACCCCTCCACCTCCCTGAATCCCTCAACGCCATTGCCAACGGCTCGATTGCCAATGCAAACAACAATGGGGACAGGGGGCAACCCTGCCTGGTCCCTCGGTAAAGCCGGAAGTACTCCGACCTCCTCCCATTCGTGGCCACACACACCATCGGGGCCTCATATAGCAGCCTCACCCATCTAATAAACCCTTCACCAAATCCAAACCTCCCCATCACCTCCCATAAGTACCCCCACTCCACTCTATCGAAGGCCTTCTCCGCATCCAGCGCCACCACTATCTCAGCCTCCCCCTCAATCGCCGGCATCATGATGACATTCAACAATCTCCGCACATTCGTGTTCAGCTGCCTACCCTTAACAAAACCTGTCTGGTCCTCGTGTACAACCCCTGGCACACAGTCCTCTATCCTGGTGGCCAGGATTTGTGCCAGCACCTTGGCATCCACATTAAGGAGAGATATGGGCCTGTGTGAACCACACTGCTGGGGGTCCTTGTCCCTCTTTAAGATAAAAGAAATCAGCGCCCGCGATATCGTCGGGGGCAAAGTCCCCCCTTCCCACGCCTCATTAAGTGTCCGCACCAGCAAGGGGCCCACTAAGTCTACAAACTTTTTATAAAACTCCACCGGGAACCCATCCGGCCCCGGCGCCTTCCCTGACTGCATCTGCCCGATCTCCTTAACCAGCTCCTCCAGCTCAATCGGCGCCCCCCAACCCCTCCACCTGCTCCTCCTGCACCTTCGGGAAAGATAGCCCATCGAGAAACCTCTCCATTCCCCTCCTCTCCACCGTTGGCTCCAACCGGTACAGTTCCCCGTAAAAGTCCTTGAAGCCCTCATTCACCTCTTCCGCACCACAATCCCACTCTTGTCTCTCACTCCAGCAATTTCCCTAGCCGCATCCCGCTTGTGGAGCTGATGAGCCAGCATCCTACTCGCCTTTTCACCATGTTCATATACTGCCCCTTGTGCCTTCCTCCACTGTGCCTCTGCCTTTCTAGTGGTCAGCAAATCAAATTTAGCCTGTAGGCTGTGCCTCTCCCCCAACAGTCCCTCCTCTGGTGCCTCCGCGTACCTCCTATCTACCCTCCTAGCCGCGAACCGTCCTCCATTGTACTTCCGTGGGTCAGCTAACTTCTGCTGACCCCGGAAACTCCCACCAAAAACCCGACGCCTCCCAAAGTGGGATCATCCCCCATCCTGTCCCTCCTCCAGGCACCGCTCCAGCGTGGGGAAGAACCAGTTAAGGCCCCCCCTCCCCGTCATCGTCTCCACCCCCCAGTCCCGCAACCGCGGGAAACCAGAGGAAAGCTCTGGCAGATCCCAAATACCAGCCCCATTCCATAGCCCTAATTCGTAATAAAGTTGATGAATTAACGGCACAAATCATCGCGAATGAATATGACTTGATAGCCATTACGGAGACATGGTTGCAGGATGGTCACAACTGGGAGTTAAATATCCAGGGGTACCAGACGTTTCGGAGGGATATACAGGTATGTAAAGGAGGTGGAGTAGCACTAATAATCAAGGACGACATCAGGGTGGCATTGAGGGATGATATAGGTTCTATGGAGAATGAGGTTGAATCCATTTGGGTAGAAATTCTAAGAAGAAAAGGACACTGATAGGCGTAGTCTATAGGCCACCAAATAATAGCATCACACTGGAACGGGCAGTAAATGAAGAGATAACTAATGCCTGTGAAAAGGGTACAGCAGTTATCATGGGAGATTTTAATCTGCATATGGATTGGTCAAATCAGCTCGGTCAGGGTAGCCTTGAAGAGGAGTTCGTTGAATGTATCCGGGATAGTTTTCTGGAACAATATGTAATGGAACCGGCGAGAGAGCAAGCTATCCTAGATCTGGTCCTGTGTAATGAGGCAGGAATAATTAATGACCTGATCGTTAGGGATCCTCTTGGGAGGAGTGATCACAGCATGGTTGAATTTAGTATACAGATGGAGAGTGTGATGATAGAATCCAATACCAGGGTCCTATGCTTGAACAAAGGGGACTACGATAGAATGAGGAAGGACCTCGCTAAAGTAGACTGGAAACAAATATTTTATGGTAGGACAGTTGAGGAGCAGTGGAGTACTTTCAAATAAATCTTTCATAGTGCTCAACAAAAGTATATTCCAGTGAGAAGGAAGAATTGTAAGAAAAGAGGTAATCTACCATGGGTGTCTAAGGAGATACATGAGGCTGTCAAATTGAAAGAGAAGGCTTACAAAGTGGCCAAGATCAGCGGGAAACTAGAAGATTGGGAAAACTTTAAAGGTCAGCAGAAAGCCACGAAAAGAGCCATAAAGAAAAGTAAGATAGAACACGAAAAAAAACTGGCACAGAATATAAGGACAGATAGCAAAAGTTTTTATAATTATATAAAACTAAAAAGAGTGGCGAAAGTAAACATTGGTCCGTTAGAGGATGAGAGTGGTCATTTAGTTATGGGATATGATGAAATGGCAGAGGCATTGAACAAATATTTTGTATCGGTCATCACAGTGGAGGACACTAATAACATGCCAGTAATTGACCGAGAGAAGAAGGTAGGTGAGGACCTGGAAACCATTACTATCATGAAAGAGCAAGTGTTGGGCAAGCTAATGGAACTCCGAATAGATAAGTCTCCTGGCCCTGATGGAATGCATCCCAGGGTACTGAAAGAGATGGCTGGAGTAATAGCAGATGCACTGGCGGTAATTTTCCAAAATTCGCTGAACACTGGGGCAGTCCCAGAGGATTGGAAAACAACAACTGTGACGCCACTGTTTAAAAAGGGAAGTAGACAAAATATGGGGAATTATAGACCAGTTAGCTTAACCTCTGTCGTGGGGAAGATGCTTGAGTCTATTATCAAGAAAGAGATAGGAGGGCACCTCGATAGAAATTGTCCCATTGAACGGACGCAGCATGGATTCATGGGCAGGTCATGCTTGATGAATCTCTTGGAATTCTATGAAGACATTTCGAGCAAGGTAGACAAAGAGGACCCAGTGGATGTGGTGTACCTAGATTTCCAAAAGGCCTTTGACAAGGTACCGCACGAGGCTGCTGCATAAGATAAGGATGCATGGTGTTAAGGGTAGAGTACTAGCATGGATAGAGGATTGGTTGTCTAACAGGAAACAAAGAGTGGGAATAAATGAGTGCTATTCTGGCTGTCAATCAGTGACGAGTGGTGTGCCTCAGGGATCGGTTTTGGGACCACAATTATTTACAATTTATATAGACGATTTGGAGTTGGGAACTACGTGTAAGGTATCCAAGTTTGCAGATGACACGAAGGTGTGTGGCAGAGCAAAGTGTACTGAGGACTGTAAAACCTTACAGAGGAACATTGACACATTGAGTGAGTGGGCAAAGGTCTGGCAGATGGAGTATAATGTCAACAAGTGTGAAGTTGTGCATTTTGGTAGGAGTAACAATAGAACGGATTATTACTTAAATGGTAAAAAGCTGCAGCATGCTGCTATGCAGAGGGACCTGGGTGTACTTGTGCATGAATCACAGAAGGTTGGTCTGCAGGTGCAACAAGTAATTAGGAAGGCAAATGGAATTTTGTCCTTCGTTGCGAAGGGGATTGAGTTTAAAAGTAGAGAGGTAATGTTGCAGTTGTAGAAGGTGCTGGTGAGGCCACACCTGGAGTACTGTGTGCAGTTTTGGTCTCCACACTTGAGAAAGGATGTGCTAGCACTAGAGGGGGTACAGAGGAGGTTCACTAGGCTGATTCCAGGGGTTGAGGGGGTTATCGTATGAGGACAGGCTGAGTAGATTGGGATTATATTGGCAGCACGGTAGCTTGTGGTTAGCACAATCGCTTCACAGCTCCAGGGTCCTAGGTTCGATTCCGGCTTGGGTCACTGTCTGTGTGGAGTCTGCACATCCTCCCCGTGTATGCTTGGGTTTCCTCCGGGTGCTCCGATTTCCTCCCACAGTCACAAAGATGTGCAGGTTAGGTGGATTGGCCATGATAAATTGCCCTTAGTGTCCAAAATTGCCCTTAGTTTCGGGAGCCGTTCAGAGGAGGAGGAGCAGTCTCTGGGTGAGTATAAAAACTCACTTTAACCCGGGGATCGAGGCCTAGTTTCGGGAGCCGTTCAGAGGAGGAGGAGCAGTCTCTGGGTGAGTATACAGACCTAACGGTAACTTCCTGTTTTCCACTTTTTTTTCAAAAGTGACGTCAGAGGGAAGCTGTGATCCGATTGGTTGATAACCAATCTGCCCCAAATTTAAAACTCGTAAACTTAAATTAAACAAATTAATTAATTAGAGATGGCTGGTCAGGTGATGTGCTTAAGCTGCTTGATGTGGGAGCTGGCAGATCCCATTGCGAGCTGCAGCGACCACATCTGCAGTAAGTGTTGGCTGCTCGAAGAACTCCGGCTCAGAGTTGATGAGCTGGAGTCTGAGCTTCACACACTGAGGCACATCCGGGAGGGGGAGGCTTACCTGGACACTTTGTTTCAGGAGGCAGTCACACCTGTCAGAGTAAATAGTTTAAATCCTGCCAGTGGCCAGGGACAGCAGGGTGTGACTGCAAGTCAGGCAGGTAAAGGGAACCAGCAGTCAGGAACTCAGGAGCCTCAGCCCTTGACCCTGTCCAACAGGTACGAGGCACTTGCTCCCTGTGTGGATGGCGAACAGGGCTGCAGGAAGGATGAGTCAGCTGACCAAGGCACCATGGTTCAGCAGGCCATTCAAGGGGAGGAAGTAAATAGGCAAGTTGTAGTTGTAGGGGATTCTATTATCAGAGGGATAGATAGTATCCTTTGTGAGCAGGATAGAGGGTCCCGCATGGTATGTTGCCTGCCCGGTGCTAGGGTGCGGGACATCTCTGACCGGCTTGAAAGGATATTGAAGAGGGAGGGGGAGGATCCAGTTGTTGTGGTCCATGTCGGTACCAACAACATAGGCAAGTCTAGGAAAGAGGACCTGTTTAGAGATTATAAAGAGCTAGGATTCAAATTAAAAAACAGGTCCTCAAGGGTCATAATCTCCGGATTACTGCCCGAGCCACGTGCAAATTGGCATAGGGAGGCAAGAATAAGGGAAGTTAACACGTGGCTGAAAGAGTGGTGTGGGAAAGAGGGGTTCCTTTTCATGGGACACTGGCATCAGTTTTGTGACAGGGGGGACCTATACCGTTGGGATGGTCTCCACCTGAACCGAGCTGGGACCAGTGTTCTGGCGAAAAGAGTAAATAGGGTGGTCAATAGGACTTTAAACTAGAGATTGGGGGGGAAGGGAAAGTCAGGGAACCAAGAGGTGAAGGAATCAGTGGGAAGCGTAGCTGCTTAGGATTACAAAAAATCACGAAAAGACAGAGCTCAGGAGAGGTTACGATAGTCCCCATCTCACAAAATATGACACAGTGTATGGAAAGGCTCAGTAAACCAAGGTCCACCACACTAAGAAAACAAAAAGGGACAGTCAATAGGGAATTAAAGGTGCTATATTTAAATGCCCGCAGTGTACGGAACAAGGTAGATGAGCTTGTGGCCCAGATTGTGACTGGCAGGTATGATGTGGTAGGCATCACAGAGACGTGGTTGCAGGGGGTTCAGGACTGGCAGTTAAACATCCAGGGATTTACAACCTATCGAAAAGACAGAGAGGTGGGTAGAGGGGGCGGGGTTGCCTTGTTAATTAGAAATGAAATTAAATCAATAGCACTAAACGACATAGGGTCAGACGATGTGGAGTCTGTGTGGGTAGAGTTGAGGAACCACAAAGGCAAAAAAACCATAATGGGAGTTATGTACAGGCCTCCTGACAGTGGTCAGGACCAGGGGCACAAAATGCACCACGAAATAGAAAGGGCATGTCAGAAAGGCAAGGTCACAGTGATCATGGGGGACTTCAATATGCAGGTGGACTGGGTAAATAATGTTGCCAGTGGACCCAAAGAAAGGGAATTCATTGAATGTTTACAGGATGGCTTTTTGGAACAGCTTGTGATGGAGCCCACGAGGGAACAGGCTATTCTGGACTTAGTGTTATGTAATGAGCCAGAATTGATAAAAGATCTTAAAGTAAGGGAACACTTAGGAAGCAGTGATCATAATATGGTAGAATTCAGTCTGCAATTTGAAAGAAGGAAGGTAGAATCAGATGTAAAGGTTTTACAGTTAAATAAAGGTAATTACAGGCGCATGAGGGAGGAACTGACGAAAATCGACTGGAAGCAGAGCCTAGTGGGAAAGACAGTAGAACAGCAATGGCAGGAGTTTCTGGGAGTAATTGAGGACACAGTGCAGAGGTTCATCCCAAAGAAAAGAAAGGTTATCAGAGGGAGGATTAGGCAGCCATGGCTGACAAAGGAAGTCAGGGAATGCATCAAGGCAAAAGAGAGAGCCTATAATGTGGCAAAGAGTAGTGGGAAGTCAGAAGATTGGGAAGGCTACAAAAACAAACAGAGGATAACAAAGAGAGAAATAAGGAAGGAGAGGATCAAATATGAAGGTAGGCTAGCCAGTAATATTAGGAATGATAGTAAAAGTTTCTTTAAATACATTAAAAACAAACGGGAGGCAAAAGTAGACATTGGGCCGCTCCAAAATGACGCTGGTAATCTAGTGATGGGAGACAAGGAAATAGCTGAGGAACTTTGCGTCAGTCTTCACAGTAGAAGACATGAGTAATATCCCAACAATTCAGGAAAGTCAGGGGGCAGAGTTGAATATGGTTGCCATCACAAAGGAGAAAGTGCTAGAGAAACTAAAAGGTCTGAAAATTGATAAATCTCCGGGCCCAGATGGGCTACATCCTAGAGTTCTAAAGGAGATAGCTGAAGAAATAGTGGAAGCGTTAGTTATGATCTTTCAAAAGTCACTGGAATCAGGGAAAGTCCCAGAGGATTGGAAAATCGCTGTTGTAACCCCCCTGTTCAAGAAGGGAACAAGAAAAAAGATGGAAAATTATAGGCCAATTAACCTAACCTCGGTTGTTGGCAAAATTCTAGAATCCATCGTTAAGGATGAGATTTCTAAATTCTTGGAAGTGCAGGGTCGGATTAGGACAAGTCAGCATGGATTTAGTAAGGGGAGGTCATGCCTGACAAACCTGTTAGAGTTCTTTGAAGAGATAACAAATAGGTTAGACCAAGGAGAGCCAATGGATGTTATCTATCTTGACTTCGAAAAGGCCTTTGACAAGGTGCCTCACGGGAGACTGTTGAGTAAAATAAGGGCCCATGGTATTCGAGGCAAGGTACTAACATGGATTGATGATTGGCTGTCAGAAAGAAGGCAGAGAGTTGGGATAAAAGGTTCTTTTTCGGAATGGCAACCGGTGACAAGTGGTGTCCCGCAGGGTTCAGTGTTGGGGCCACAGCTGTTCTCTTTATATATTAACGATCTAGATGACGGGACTGGTTTGCCGATGATACAAAGGTGGAGGGGCAGGTAGTATTGAGGAGGTGGGGAGGCTGCAGAAAGATTTAGACAGTTTAGGTGAATGGTCCAAGAAGTGGCTGATGAAATTCAACGTGGGCAAGTGCGAGGTCTTGCACTTTGGAAAAAAGAATAGAGGCATAGACTATTTTCTAAACGGTGACAAAATTCATAATGCTAAAGTGCAAAGGGACTTGGGAGTCCTAGTCCAGGATTCTCTAAAGGTAAACTTGCAGGTTGAGTCCGTAATTAAGAAAGCAAATGTAATGTTGTCATTTATCTCAAGAGGCTTGGAATATAAAAGCAGGGATGTACTTCTGAGGCTTTATAAAGCACTAGTTAGGCCCCATTTAGAATACTGTGAGCAATTTTGGGCCCCACACCTCAGGAAGGACATACTGGCACTGGAGCGGGTCCAGCGGAGATTCACATGGATGATCCCAGGAATGGTAGGCCTAACATACGATGAACGTCTGAGGATCGTGGGATTATATTCATTGGAGTTTAGGAGGTTGAGGGGAGATCTAATAGAAACTTACAAGATAATGAATGACTTGGATAGGATGGACGTAGGGAAGTTGTTTCCATTAGCAGGGGAGACTAGGACGTGGGGCACAGCCTTAGAATAAAAGGGAGTCACTTTAGAACAGAGATGAGGAGAAATTTCTTCAGCCAGAGAGTGGTAGGTCTGTGGAATTCATTGCCACAGAGGGCGGTGGAGGCTGGGACGTTGAGTGTCTTTAAGACAGAAATTGATAAATTCTTGATTTCTCGAGGCATTAAGGGCTATGGGGAGAGAGCGGGTAAATGGAGTTGAAATCAACCATGATTGAATGGTGGAGTGGACTCGATGGGCCGAATGGCCTTACTTCCGCTCCTATGTCTTATGGTCTTATGGTCTTAGTGTTGGGTGGGGTTACTGGGTTATGGGGATAGGGTGGAGGTGTTGACCTTGGGTAGGGTGCTCTTTCCAAGAGCCGGTGCAGACTCGATGGGCCGAATGGCCTCCTTCTGCACTGTAAATTCTATGAATTCTATATTCACTGGAATTCAGAAGGTTGAGGGGGGATCTAATAGAAACATATAAAATTTTGAAGGGAATGGATAAGATAGAAGTAGAAAGGATGTTTCCACTGGTAGGTGAAAGTAGGACAAGAGGGCATAGCCTCAAGATTAGGGGGAGCAGATTTAGGACTGAATCAAGGAGGAACTTCTTCACTCAGAGGGTGGTTAAAGTATGGAATTCCCTACCGAAAGGAGTAGTAGACGCTACTTCATTGAATATATTTAAAGATAGGGTAGATGTTTTTTTGAAAAATAAAGGAATTACGGGATATGGCGAGAATGCTGGTAAGTGGTTCTGAGACCACGAATAGATCAGCCATGATCTTATAGAATGGTAGAGCAGGCTCGAAGGGCCGGATGGTCAACTTCTGCGCCTAGTTCTTATGTTATGTTCTTATTCAAATAGTGTAGTCTCGTCAGCAACTATCAACATTCCATTAATCTGACCGATGATGCCGTTTGTTCAAGCTGCTTATATGAAAATAAGAAGTTTGCAAGTAAAATGTAAACGGATTTGTAACTCGGCTTTTAGCAAGGGATGTATCTGCTGGCAGAGTTTAAAGGGCGATGCTCAGTCACGGTTTGAAATATTTCGCTCCCTGAAATATGAGTGAGACTGAGGTTTGGCTTTGCGTAGTTGAAGATTTCTTCAAACAAGGGGATCTTGTGTTACGGAATTTAATTTCCCTCTGGAAAGTTCTGGAATCTTAAACGGCCACGCCTGCCATCATCCAGCCAATCGTCCTGAGCCAGATTATCCACATGATATGAAAAACCTTTCATAGGGCTGAGAAGTCATTTGACTTTAATCCTGAGTCAGGAGAAACAGGTTATTTTTCTTGAACATGACCCGAGGCTGGCTGAGGTGGACGTGCAGGATCCAATGGCATTACTTCAAAGAGTAGCAGGGAAGCTGTCCCAGTTCCACAGCGCAGATAGAGGCCATTTGGCCTGCCTGGTCCATGCTGTCCCCCTCTACAAGAGCAATTCCCCTCGTACCATTCTCTCATTCATTTTATAAAATTCAAGAGCCCCAAGGAGGTAAGATTATCAGAAAGGCCGCAATGTGGCTCACAATTCAAAAGTCCCAACCAGGTCTACCGATTACGCCGGTCCCAGTCCGGGCTGGATTTTATTTGACGGATTTGGCAGCCCCAGCTGTCTGGCCTCTGCCCACGAGCGGGGGAGCCCGTATTCCACGAGTCCCACGGAAAAATCAAAACCATGGGATTCCTATAGTGCAGAAGGGGACCATTTGGCCTATCAAGTCTGCACTGACCCTCTGAAGGAGCACCCTACCTAGGCCCATTCCCCCACCCGTTCCCTGTAACCCCACCTAACCTGCACATCTATGGATGCTAAGGGAAAGTTAGCATAGCCTAACACATGTTTGGACTGTGGGTGGGAACATACGCAGACACAGGGAGAATGAGCAAACTCCACACAGTCACCCAAAGCCAGAATTGAACCTGGGACCCTGGTGCTATGAAGCAGTAAAGTGAACCACTGTCACCATGCAACCTTATTCGAGGTGTTCCCCTGGGTCTCATGAGGGCTATTACATCCCTCCCAAAGTCTGATGGTTCCTCGGTGACAGGTTGTGGAGGAGACTACTTTGCCATTTTACCAATAGCTGCGCTTCTTGCAGCTGTGGGGGCCAGGTCAGCGGGTACATATCGTGTCGGGGAGCGCCTTTAAACACAACCAAAAAGAGAACAAACAGGAAATCTTATAACATAAATAATATCCCAACGCCCCACCCTCAACTGCCGCTCCCTTCCACCCACCCAGCCTTCCCCATTTTTACCCCTGTATTCCCTCCTCCCTTCTACCGCCCCATTGCTGCCTCAACGATCCTTGAAGAAGTCAATAAACTGCTTCCATCTCAGGGCAAACCCCTCCACTGAGCCTCTCAAGGCGAACTTGATTTTTCCAACCTAAGGAATTCCACGAGGTCGCTCACCCCGGCTTCGGCGACCCCAAAACCCTCCACTCCAACAAAATCCGTATCCAGGCTACCAGGCAGGCAAAGGCCAAGATGTCAGCCTCTCTCGCACCCTGGACTCCCAGGCCTTCCCAACACTCCGAAACACACCACTTCTGGACGCTGGGCCACCTTCACCTTCAGCACCTCGGACATTATGTATGCGAACGCCCGCCAGAACACTTTCAATTCGGACAATGCCCAAAAAACGTGGACATGGTTCGCGGGCCTCCCTGCACACCTTCAACACCACTCCTCCACCACCTCAAAGAACCTGACCATCCTGGCCACTGTCATATGCGTCGTATGGACTACTTTAAATTGAATAAGGCCAAGCCTAGAGGATGCATTCACTCTCCTCAGAGCCTCCTCAAACAACCCAGTCTCCATTTCCCTCCCCAGCTCCTCCTCCCAATTCTGTTTAACTTCTCCTATTGGGGCTCCCTCCTAATCCGTTAACTCCTTATAAATCTCCAACACCCTACCCTCACCAGCTCCTGCTTTCGACACCACCTTGTCCTGCAGCCCGGGGGAGCGGCAGGTCAGGAAAGGACGGCACCTGCCTTCTTTTTTTAAATAAATTAAAAATACCCAATTATTTTTTTCAAAGGGGCAATTTAGTGTGGCCACCTCACTTGCACATCTTTGGGTTGTGGGGGTGAAACCCATGCAGACACAGGGAGAATATGCACGCTCCACACAAACAGTGACCCGGGGCTGGGATCGAACCCGTGTCCTCAGTGCCATAGGCAGCAGTGCTAACCACTGCGCCACCTTGCCACCCTGCCTGCTTCCTAACATAATCCTGAACCATTCCTGCTGTAGGTGAATCTACCCTTAAATCCTGATCTCCTAAGTTTTCTTCAAATCCCCTTGCCACAATCCTGGCCTTTGTCTTACAAGTTCCATCCGGAAGAACCTTTTTCGTGCAAATCCATTTGTGGGATAGAGCTCTTTGTCCCCTATCCGGTACTTCCATGTATACCCCAAATTCACTCCAACTATGCAGTACTTGCTGTTTGGCATCTTTGATAACGTTTTCATCTAATTTATTGGAAGCCACCAAAATCTCTCGTGCATGTAGGCTTCTACTCCTATTAGTACTCGTAGTCTTACTCATGTTCCGAGACCTTGATAAACTACGTCCCCTCTCCCACCTGGTTTCTCATTCTGTACTTCTACTGCTTGATCGTTCCCTTCTGCTGTGGGATGTCATTTCAATAGTTCTCGACCTTTTCCTGTGAACCTGTTCACTATTCGATGTACTATCTGAACTGGCACTGAGTTTCTGTGCCCTCCATTTATGAACTTCATGTTCCTAATCCATTGTCTGGACTCCCTCCCATGAATGCTGTACATTCAACCAATGTTTATACTTTCCAGTGGCCTTCCCTGCTCGACAAATAACAGTTGCATCCTTCCATTGACTCGACCCTTCAAGCAAATATGTCACTTTTGTACCAACTTTTGGCAGTTGTCCTTTCGGAAAAATGGCCTGTTCTAATTGATTAGAAGTGTTGTGTTCCTCTACAGAAACCCTGTCTATATCAGTTAACTGGTCCTCATAGTTCTGTAACATGTGCGTATCAGATGACCCTGGTTCCTCGTCATGTCTGTCTGCTCTGTCTAAATTTGAAAATTTGTAATCTGTACCCATTATCCTTGATGAATGTACCCTCACAGTTTGATTGCCATGTTGCAAAATAATTGTTTTGCATCTAGGCCTATGATCTTCCCTGGGCCTTTCCATTCATTAAAATTGTCTCTCTTGTAGTATACTATGTCTCTTTGCTGAAAAAAGGTATTTGATGGCCGTACATTATGCCTTAAAGCTCTGCGAATTCTTTCAGACTTCTGTTTCCAAAAAGCTTTTCTACTGCTATGTAATGCATTTAAATACTCAGCAAAGGCAGAGCTAATTCTAGCCCCTTCCCAAGCTGGAGGCTGGTCATCCAAAATGGACGGAATTTTAGTATTTCTACCAAACACTAATTGATGGGGACTATAGCTCCCAACCATCTGCAATAAATTCACTGCATGTACCGCCCATGCTAAAGCCGAATTTAGCTTGAAATCTGCCAAAATGTTCCGGAGCATGTCATCGATTACAGCATGGTTTCCTTCACACACACCATTACTAAATGGGCTTTCCGCAGCCGTATTCATAACTGTAATATTCATATTTTCACACATATCCCGAAACTCATCATTAGCAAATTCTCCCCCATTGTCCGTAAGGCATTTTGCCGGTGGGCCCATTCCTGTTCCTATCCATTTTTCCACGATTCGATCCAGAATCACTCTCTTTCTTTACTTCGCACAATCGTTGATTTGCTAAATCTACACAATGCAAAATAAATATATTATTGGCTTTATCCCAGATCTTAAGGTCCATGGTGTAGCCACCTGGGGTGGCCACTGCCCAACACAAAATGGAAGATTGCAAGGAATGCAGGGAAAATGGACATATTGTAAAGCAAGCAGCTTGCAAAGCGATTATATATTGGGACGACTGCAGAAACCAGTTTTGACTGTTGCAGAAACCAGACAGCACTGTGAAAAGAAACCAGTTAACATACTAATGAGGCGATACCGGGCGATCCCCCGATACAATGGAAACAAGTTAAACACAGATCGATACATTCTATGGAAGGCCAGACCCTTTGGAGCCAGAGAAGCCCAAAACAATAAGTCCCAAGAACCGCCCCAGTGACCGAGGAACTGCCCTATGATTGGGGGGGTTCAAACATATCGATTGGGAAGAGACCCAATCGATTCCAAGCTGGTAAGGGAGTCCGCCCAAAGGGGCGCGGATCCCCTGGGACTTATAAAAGAAAGGTCCCACACATGGTTCAGTCTCCTGTCTCCTGGCTCCTGATCCAGCCTTTGGACAGCAGCCACCAACAAGTAAGTGCCTCCCAATGACCGCTACCAGAGATAGGCACTCCTGACTCCCTTTTTAATTGATACCAACCTGAAGTCTCCAGAGCAGAGCAAGAGGCCTTGTTCCCTGACCCAGCAGTTCCTTCGAGATAAGTATTAGTTATTTAGTGGTAGGAATAAGTTTAATCCTTTTAGCGTGTACATGGGTAGTTATTATAATTGTATTATAATAAACTCTAGTTGTTTGGACTTACTAAATGGTGTACGGGTTTATTGCTTTGAACTTCACCTTGAAGCTTGTGGCGGTGTCTTAACGACACCTGGCGACTCCAGAGCTTAGACAAGAAACAGAGCCAAATTGAGTGTTCAGCACACTCACCCCAGAATGAGCAACAATGGCCACAATGTCGTTAAAATCCCTGGCCAAAGTTAGGGTTACTATCGGTCGTGCTGGTGTCCTTCTGTACTTGAAAATTTTCAAGGGCAGCACGGTAGCACAAGTGGATAGCACTGTGGCTTCACATCGCCAGGGTCCCATGTTCAATTCCCCGCTGAGTCACTGTCTGTGCGGTGTCTGCAGGTTTTCCCTGTGTCTGCGTGGGTTTCCTCCGGGTGCTCCGGTTTCCTCACCCAGTCCAAAGACGTGCAGGTTAGGTGGATTGGCCATGCTAAATGGCCCTAAGTGTCCATAAAGGTTAGATGGGGATATTGGGTTGCGGGCATAGTGAGGGCTTAAGTGGATTGCTGCAGTCTCGATGGGCTGAATGGCTTCCTTCTGCACTGTATATTCTATGTTCTATGTTCCTACAAACGTCACAGCGATCACTAACCTGTTCTATCAGTTTAGTATAGGCCCAGGGAAGATCATCCCTTACCCCTGCATCCTTTAATACATTTTTCAGCCTCCGAGGAGGCGTATGCACAAATTGCCTATGCAGTTTTACTACAATAAGCTTTTTATCAGCTAAAGTCCCATTTTCAACTGTCATTAACACATTCTTAACAACTGTACTTGAAATATTATTTGTCAGTAATGGAATACAATAGTGTCCCAACTGTGTAAATTGTCAGTCCACAGTTTTTCCAAAAACTGTTGCCTTATCCTGTTCCATATCCAGTTTCATGTGTGCTTTCTTCATCGACGGTCTGCTCAGAAGCAAAGGTATCTCACTTGATACAACATCCGTGTTAATTAAATGATTCACTCCGACAATATTGAAAGGGTTCACCACTCTTTTCAGTGACTGCAGAGTTTTATCATCCCCAAACCTGAAACTTGTGGAACTTTTCAATTCCTTAACCTTGTTACGATTTTCAGCATTCAAGGAGTCCAGGTAACATTTTAACCAGCCAATTCCACACACAGTAGATGTGCAGCCACTGTCCAATACAGCACAATTGAAGGATTCTGCAACCGACACCCTCATCACTGGCGTAAAACTGCTTGTTAATAGGACAATGCCTCCTTTCTAGAACATAGAACATAGAACGATACCGCGCAGTACAGGCCCTTCGGCCCTCGATGTTGCACCGACATGGAAAAAAACTAAAGGCCATCTAACCTACACTATGCCATTATCATCCATATGCTTATCTAATAAACTTTTAAATGCCCTCAATGTTGGCGAGTTCACTACTGTTGCAGGTAGGGCATTCCACGGCCTCACCACTCTTTGCGTAAAAAACCCACCTCTGACCTCTGTCCTATATCTATTACCCCTCAATTTAAGGCTATGTCCCCTCGTGCTAGCCACCTCCATCCGCGGGAGAAGGCTCTCGCTGTCCACCCTATCTAACCCTCTGATCATTTTGTATGCCTCTATTAAGTCACCTCTTAACCTTCTCTCTAACGAAAACAACCTCAAGTCCATCAGCCTTTCCTCATAAGATTTTCCCTCCATACCAGGCAACATCCTGGTAAATCTCCTCTGCATCCGTTCCAAAGCTTCCACGTCCTTCCTATAATGAGGCGACCAGAACTGTACGCAATACTCCAAATGCGGCCGTACTAGAGTTTTGTACAACTGCAACATGACCTCATGGCTCCGGAACTCAATCCCTCTACCAATAAAGGCCAACACACCATAGGCCTTCTTCACAACCCTATCAACCTGGGTGGCAACTTTCAGGGATCTATGTACATGGACACCGAGATCCCTCTGCTCATCCACACTACCAAGAATTTTACCATTAGCCAAATATTCCTCATTCCTGTTATTCTTTCCAAAGTGAATCACCTCACACTTCTCCACATTAAACTCCATTTGCCACCTCTCAGCCCAGCTTTGCAGCTTATCTATGTCCCTCTGTAACCTGCAACATCCTTCCGCACTGTCTACAACTCCACCGACTTTAGTGTCGTCTGCAAATTTACTCACCCATCCTTCTGCGCCCTCCTCTAGGTCATTTATAAAAATGACAAATAGCAACGGCCCCAGAACAGATCCTTGTGGTACGCCACTCGTAACTGAACTCCATTCTGAACATTTCCCATCAACTACCACTCTCTGTCTTCTTTCAACTAGCCAATTTCTGATCCACATCTCTAAATCACCCTCAATCCCCAGCCTCCGTATTTTCTGCAATAGCCGACCATGGGGAACCTTATCAAACGCTTTACTGAAATCCATATACACCAGATCAACTGCTCTACCCTCGTCTACCTGTTCAGTCACCTTCTCAAAGAACTCGATAAGGTTTGTGAGGCATGACCTACCCTTCACAAAACCATGCTGACTATCCCTAATCATATTATTCCTATCTAGATGATTATAAATCGTATCTTTTATAATCCTCTCCAAGACTTTACCCACCACAGACGTTAGGCTCACCGGTCACTATCTTTTTCCTCTTTTGACTCTTCCATGTCATGTGTTGCTTCAAACACTCTATTATAATGTGTTGGACAGTGGAAAGGATAATGGTATTGAGAGTCACATTGAAAACATCAATTTATCATGACCTGTGCATTTCTGGGGTTCATCTTCCTATTGTAGGTTCCAACTGGGTTTCTGTGTTCATAATTTCCGGGTCCCGATCTCCTTCTGTAGTCTTGGAACCTGTCCATAGCCGTACGATTTTGCCATCCTGTTAGTAGTGTGTCTTCCATTTTTTGCTTTATTGCAGGCTGACCTATTTGGGTCATCGGAGCCATCAGAATCGAATGTTTCCCCAGAAACTTTTTTAAAGCTTCTGTTAACTGATCGAATACGGTATCCTTATCCACAAACTGAACTCCTGTCAAAACCAGGAGCTTATCCATGTTGCTCACTCCAGCACAGTCATGCCGCCCCAGACTGTGGAAATTTCAGGTTGTGTTTCTGCAGCCTTTTATATAGTCTGCCAAATTACATTATATAGTCTTCAATGGAGAAATCCTCTATTTTCTGGAACCTATCAAAATCCGACCATGCTTCATACGCACTTAACAAGTCATCCATTTTATAAATCTTATCCATATAACGTTATAGAGACTCCAGACCTTCTTCTGAGTCTATCTCTTCCAATTCCAGCTCAGAAAACACTTTGGTTCGGATTTTACTGTCATAGGGTTGAGAAAGAGCCAATGCCATACCTTGTTTTCTCTTTCCCAAGGCAGTTACTTTAGTCCACATAACTACTGCACTTCTCCATTGGTCGTACAATAAAATAAGGAGGGGGGGGGGGGCAGTCATATCCGGCCATCTTTATCCTAGGTTCAGCCATATATCTTTTTTTTTCTCTTCTCACTCATTCCTTGGTTTGGTCTGGAAAAGTTGTATCTTTCATCCCTTCACATTTGCACAGCGACCATCCTCTGCTACTATTTGTTAGACGTTTAGCTGTTGTTGTATAAAGAGTCAAAGGTTCTCCTCCTTTTCCACAAACACCTTTATTACACTTTAACAGACTCTGCACAAAACTCTATCATCACATCACCTGACATAAAGGCCACCTGAAGCCCCTTTACGTATCAGTGTCAATTATTGGATACTTAACATAAATGAGACAACTAATTGTAATGTCTCTTAACCCATTACTTAACAATTCTAAGTTTGTGTCCTCCATCTGCACCCACACCGTCCCCTCTCCCACTACCCACTTCCTAACTATGGCTATATTTGCTGCCCAGTAATAGTCCCATAATGTAGTCCGAAATACCCAAACTCACCCGATTCGTCCTTACACTCGCTACTGGTGCCCTGTACAACAACTGGACCCAATCCACAAACCGTTGTACGAACCCAAACAGTCCCAGTGCTTCCCACAGATATCCCTATTCTACCCAATCAAAGGCATTCTCCGCGTCCACAGCGACCGCCACCTCCACATTTTGTCCCTCTGAAGGCATCATGATCACATTCAATAAGCGCCTAACATTCACCAACAGACCCCTTTACAAACCCCATCTGACTTCTCTCATCACCCCCGGCACACAGTCCTCCATCGGCGAGGCCAAGATCTTTGCCAGCAGTTTGGCATCCACATTCAGTAGCGATATCAGGCATGGACTCACACTGCTCCGGGTCCTTAACCTTCTTCAAAATTAAGGATATAGAAACCTTCAATAACATAGGGGGAAGCTCTCCTTCTACGTCACCTCATTGTATGCCCCTACCAGCAGGAGAACCCGATCCCCCAAAAAAATGTTATAAAATTCTACCGGGAACCCATCAGGGCCTTCTGTGCTTGCATCGGCCCCTTGGCCTCCTGCACCTCCACCAGTCCAGTGGGTGCCTCCCATCCCCTCTACCAAGTCCTCCTCCACCTTGGGGAACTCCAACCCGTCCAGAAATCGCCGCATTCCATCCCCCCCGGTCGGGGGCTCCGATTCATCTAACCTCTTATAAAATTCCTCAAAAACCCCATTCACCCCCACCACGTACAAAACCACTCTTCCCCTCCCATCCTTCACCTTTCCGATCTCCCTTGCCGCCTCCTGCTTCTGAAGTTGGTGAGCCAGCATCCGATTCGCCTTATCCCCATATTCATACACCACCCCCTGGCCCTCAGTAACTGCCCCACTGCCTTCCCCACAGACACCAGCCCGAACTCCATCTGGAGCTTCCGCCACTCCTCCAACAACCCACCCTCCGGGGCCTCCCGGAGGCTCTCATCCACCAACCTAACCACCTCTGCCTGCTCCGCCCTATCCCTATGCGCCCGGATCGATATAAACTCCCCACTGATCACTGCCTTAAGTGCCTCCTATAATCTGGTTGTCAAAAGTTCAGCCTCACGGTAGCATGGTGGTTAGCATCAATGCTTCACAGCTCCAGGGTCCCAGGTTCAATTCCCGGCTGGGTCACTGTCTGTGTGGAGTCTGCACGTCCTCCCCGTGTGTGCGTGGGTTTCCTCCGGGTGCTCCGGTTTCCTCCCACAGTCCAAAGATGTGCGGGTTAGGTGAATTGGCCATGCTAAATTGCCCGTAGTGTAAGGTTAAAGGGGGGTTGTTGGGTTACGGGTATACGGATTGCGTGGGTTTGGGTAGGGTGATCATTGCTCGGCACAACATCGAGGGCCGAGGGGCCTGTTCTGTGCTGTACTGTTCTATGTAAGTCAGATAGGCTTCAGATGGTTTCACAGGTAGGCGCAACATCGAGGGCCGAAGGGCCCGTACTGCGCTGTAATGTTCTATATCATTCAGCTCCACATACCCCCGAATAGCCGCCTATGCCCGTTCACATACCTCCTTACCTGCTAGCAACCCAACATCTAATCTCCACTGCGGGCGCTCCCCCCCCCCAGATCCACTTGCAAGTCCACCCAGTGCGAATTGTGGTCAGAGGCTACAATCACTAAATACCCCGAGTCCGCCACCCCTGCCAGCAGAGTATTATCCACCACAAAGTAATCGATTCGCGAGTACACCCTGTGCACATGGGAGAAGTATGCAAATTCCTTCGCCCTTGGCCTACCAAAACCCAAGAGTTCACCCTCCATTCCCATGATCCCCTTCAGCTCCCTCATCACTGCCGACCACCCTCCCCGACCGCGGACTCGACCGGTCCCATCTCGACTCGATAACTGTATTAAAGCCATGCCACCAATAATCAGCCGTGGCGAGTCAAGGTCCAGGATCTTCCCCAACACCTGCCTTATGAATTCGATATCATCCCAATTTGGATCATAAACGTTCACCAGGATAACTGGCATCCCTTCCAATTTCCTGTTCACCATAAAGAACGTTTCCCCCGCGTCTGCTGCTATATTCCCCACTCAAACGCTACCCCCTTATTTATCAACACGGCACCCCTACTGCTTCTTTATATTTAATCCTGGGTGAAAGACCTGCCCTACCCATCCTTTCCTTCACCTAGTCTGGTCCCCGAACTTCAAATGCATTTCCTGTAAAAATGCCACATTCGCCTTAAAGCTCCTCAGGTGCGCAAACACACGGGACCATTTGACCGGCCCATTCAACCCTCTCACATTCAATGTAACCAGCCTGGTCGGGGGATCCCCAACCCCCTCCCCTGTTGATAAACCGTAGCCCTTCTTGGACCAGCCCCCACCCACGTCATGCGACCCTTCAGGCCTGCCCTCAGATGTCCACCGTCACCAACTCCCTCCTTATTGCACATCGACAGCCCCACCCCCATCAGCAGTCTCCCCCCCCCCCCCCCCCGCCCCCCACTAAACAAACCAACAATCCCATCCTCCTCTAATACTCTAAATATCTTCTCACCCCCTACTGCGCTCCTGTGAGCTAGCACGCCCAGCTAGCCTGGCAGACTCCGCCCATGGCGCCAAGCATCCTACTCTCCACTGGTTACCCTCCCCCACCCCTAGCTCGCACGTTTCCATAGTGCAAACAGCAATAACAGTAAGAATAATGGTGCACTCACCCTCCATGGTCTTCCAGCATCCCACCAAAAAACCCACAAAAACGGCCCCTGAGAGCAGAGAGGTTCTCCCCGGCCATCACCCAAAAAGAAGGAAAGCGATAAAACAAAAAAGGCAGAGAGAACCAACATCTTCTCACACTTCCTCCAAAGTTCAATGTCCTCCCTCTCCTGCCAGTTCATTGCCTCGCAAGAACTCCATTGCCTCCTCCGGTGTTCCAAAATAATACTCGCAGCTGTTGTGCGTCACCCAGAGGCGGGCCAGGTACAGCATCCTGAACTTCACCCCCTTCTTAAAGAGGGCAGTCTTGGACTCAGTTGAATCCAGCTCCCCTCTTTGCCAGTTCTGCACCCAGGTCCTGCTTTACCCAGAGCTCACTACCTTCCCAGGTACATCTCCGCGTCTGCCTGGCCCACCCTCAAGATCTTCTCTTTGAATAAGAACCGATGTAGCCACACCACCATTGCGCTCGGTGGCTCATTTGTCTGCGGCTTCCTCATCAGCGCCCTATGCGCACGATCGACCTCCAGGGGCTGGTCAAAGGCTCCCTCCCCCATTAGCTTCTGCAACACCTTAACCACATAAGAGCCTACATCTGCACCTTCGATGCCCTCTGGTATCCCATAATTCTCAAATTTTGCCTAGGAGAGCGGTTCTCAAAATCCTCCACTTTCTCCTTGAGCCTCTTCTGGGTCTCCCTCAGCATCCCAATTTCAGCCGCCAACGAGGTAAGCTGTTCCTCATGCTCCCCCACCGCCTCCTCCACCTTCTGGATCGCTTGGCTCTGGGTCTCCAGCCTCAGCTCCACACGGTCGATCCCCGCCCTCAGTGGGTCTACCACCTTCGCCCGGTCCTCCTGAGCCTCCCTCCTCTGCTGACTGAACTTTTCATTCAGAAAGTCCACCAACTGCTCCGTTGACCATTGGGCTGGTGGGGCTGACCCTCTCCCTTCCTCCTCTGTGTCGCACAAAGAGTTTTTTGCTATTGCAGCTCCTTTCTTTCTAGACCCACTTCTGATCCACAAATCCATCCACTGACCTCACCAGTGGAGTATAACTTTCCTTCACCACTTCTAAACCATTTTCCTACAAAGCATCTGCCTGGCAACCGAGGAAAAGGACCGAAAAAAACGCCTCGAGCGGGAGCTGCCAAATGTGCAACCACTCAGTCCATAGCCGCCACTGGAAGTTGGGAGCAACTTTTTCATGCAGAACTCCAAAGGACCCTGTTGGGGTTCGTCTCTGACCACAATATCCTCTGAGAGCACTGAGGAATTTGTGCCTATACCTGTTGCCAGGATGTCCGCATCCCCGCTGGCCCAGGCATTGGTCCCTGCTGGGAAGTATTTCTTGGCTAAAGGACGGCAGACAGATGGCCAAGGTACAGATGCATCAGGTGTGGTTTCCACTGGGGCGGGCTCCCTGCTCTGGAGGCGGCCCATGTGCTTTCACACAGACCGTTCTCTAGTCCTGACCGTGTATGACGCTGGTCCCATTTTCTCCATTTTTGTGGGCGATTCTCCGAGCCCCGCGCTGGGCCGGAGAATCGCCGCAATCACGCCACGATGCCCCGCGCCGGCACGCAATTCTCTGAGGTGCGGAGAATCGGCGCCATTTGCGCCGGCGCATTTGGCACAGCGGGGCCGCCGATTCTCTGGCCTGGCTGGGCCGAGCGGCCATGCGGATAGGCCATAGTCCCCCCGGCGACGTTCACCCCTGGTCGCTGCTGGCAGGAACTCTGTGCGAACGGTCGGGGGGAGCGGCCTGTGGGGGGGGAGGGGGGCTCCTTCACCGTTAGGGGCCTCCGATGAGGTCTGGCCTGCGATTGGGGCCCACCGATCGGCAGGCCAGCCTCTCCCCCCCGGGCCTTCTTTCCTGCGCACCCGGCCCCTGAACACCGACGCCATGTTGAGTCGAGACCGGTGCGCTAAAGAAGTCCCCCACACATGCCCACACATGCCCATTTGGCACCGAGAAAGGAGGCTGGAGCAGCGTGACCCGCTCCAGCGCCATGCTGGCCCCCTGTGGGGGACAGAATAGGTCATACCCGGGCCCGGTTCACGACCGCGCAAACACTCGGGCTCCATTTGGGAGAATCGCCCCCATAGTTCCTGGAATCCACAGGGCGCCGTCCTCAAAATTCCGAATGGGAACAGCATCGCCTGGTCGAAAACCTCTGTCACTTGTCCGGTGATCATGATCCCTCTCCTGGAAGTCCTGCTTCCTTTCCACATTCCTGCCAAGCCTCAGGGATGCTAGACTCAGGCGGGTCTGGAGGCGGTGACCTATCAGTTATTCTGCCGCGCTACCTCGGTTATCATGTGCGGCATTGTTTGATAATTGAACAAAAACCAATGCCAGCCTCATTTCGATGCAACGTAAGGTCTGTTTCTTCAGGCACTGTTTAAACGTCTGGACTGTCCGCTTAGACCATTAGAGGATGGGTGATATGGACGTGTTTCACCCCACTGTTGCGCATAAACATCTGGAATTCCTCGCTAGTAAATAGGGTACCACTGTCTGTTACAAGCACCTTTCGGATCCCATGGGTGCTGGAGGATTGGTGCAACTTCTCAATGGTGATCTGCGAGGTGATGGAAGACATTCGGTGCAAGGCCACCCACTTTGAGTGAGAGTCGATCAGGAGCAGAGACACTGACCCCATGAAGGACCCAGTGAAGATAGTGTGCAGATGCACCCAGGGGCAACCAGGCCACTCCCAAGGGTGCAGCGAGGCTGACGGAGGGAGATCCTGGTGTTCCTGGCAAGCCGCACATTGCTGTACCATTCGCTTGATGTTGTGATCGAGTCCTGGCCATGACACGTAACTCCTTGCAAGCAATTTTATTTTGGAAATATCTGCGAGTCCACAATGAAAGCCTTTCTTGTGACCCTCAGATGGGAACAGTACTGCTGGAGTCACTAGGTTGAAATCTCCAGGTGATACACTAGCTGATGGTCCCTCCCAAATCAGGGCACTGAGGCTGATTATACTGTCACGGTCTGGAGGTATTTTTATTTAAACAGCCCTGATCTCTCCTCTTACCACCCGTGCACTGTAAACTGAAAGATGTTTTGATTTTCCCCCTTTAGAATACAAGACCAGGAATGTACTTCTGAGGCTGTATAAGGCTCTGGTCAGACCCCATTTGGAGTATTGTGAGCAGTTTTGGGCCCCATATCTAAGGAAGGATGTGCTGGCCTTCGAAAGGGTCCAGAGGAGGTTCACAAGAATGATCGCTGGAATGAAGAACTTGTCTTATGAGGAACGTTTGAGGACTCTGGGTCTGTACTCGGAGTTTTGAAGGATGAGGGAGGATCTTATTGAAACTTAGAGATACTGTGAGGCCTGGATAGAGTGGACGTGAAGAGGATGTTTCCACTTGTAGGAAAAACTAGAACCAGAGGACACCATCTCAGACTAAAGGGTTGATCCTTTAAAACAGAGATGAGGAGGAATTTCTTTAGCCAGAGGGTGGTGAATCTGTGGAATTCTTTGCCGCAGAGGACTGTGGAGGCCAATTCACTGAGTGTCTTTAAGACAGAGATAGATAGGTTTTTGATTAATAAGGGGATCAGGGGTTATGGGGAGAAGGCAGGAGAATGGGGATGAGAAAATATCAGCCATGATTGAATGGCAGAGCAGACTCAATGGGCCGAGTTGGTCTAATTCTGCTCCTATGTCTTATGGTCTTTCTAAATAGTGGCATGTTTTCCCCAATCCCTCAATTTTGGAGTGATCCAATTTTGATGAACAATTCCACAGCAAAATCACAGGGTTAGTTTATTCTACACACACCCAAAATGCGGGCGTGGGGTGTTAATGTTTAGCCATCGGTACATTCATACAATAGAAGGGATACGGAAAGAGGTACAGGGCAAAGACCACAGAGAAGATAAGAATGATTGTTTCATGTGAGTCCAGAATCAATGTTCAATGGTGTATTTCTTTTAGAATCAGCAGACCGAAGACTGTTGGGTACATAGGGATGTAATGGTCTTGAGGGCACTAGTACAGAAGTTCCAGTTGTTGACCGGAGCCCTCGTTCCAGTCGATTGATAGACACAACACCTTTAACTTTGAATCAAATCACGTTTTTATTGAACACAATATAAAATCCCATTGCTACATGAAAGGTTTGATCATATATTGCAACGAAAACACATAAGTGATTCCACATCTCTTTGCTACCATGACAAGTTCACAAACATAGGTTAAATTGTTAATACTTATCTAACTTCTAGTAGTGGACTTGTGGAGGATGTCACCACCCCGCTGCACTGGTTGAACACAAGCGGGGATCAGACTCCATCTTCAAGTTGGAACCTTGAGGAGTCTTCCTTTTATGATATTGTTCCTCACGGTTTTGCTGATGAAATCATTTTGTCTCTCCTTCTTATACAGATCTAATTAGCACTGACCTCATGCTTCCAGTCATTTGCTCACAGGACAGCACTAATCAATCAAGGTAGTTTCTGGTCGCGAATGTTCAAAGAGTCATTACTACTCAGGGGTTGTATTTCTTCTCAGGAGCATGACATGCAGGAGTCTGCATTTAATCACTGCCTGTCCAAGGCATAGCTACAGCAAATTGTCCAATCAGCGCCTGTGCTTAGACCCTGATGGCACATCCTGTTCTCCACTGCAGACCCCCCACTGTTTATGTTGCTTATGCTGATGCATAGTTACCCTTTTTAACCATCAGGCTCTATTAGTGTCTTCACTGTGCTGGTGCCTTTACGAATACCCAGCATGCTGTAGTGTCTCTTTTAACTTGGCCATATTTCCCAGTCGGCTTCGGGCCAGGGCTACACAGTAGAAGTAGTGTATATGGGAGTCAGACAATTTTAAACCTGGACAGAGCTCTGGTTCTGCTGCTGCTTGGTTGATGGAAGATGGCAGCCTGAGCTTGGTTCTAGCAGCTAGCGTGGGGGCTGAGGGTGTGAGGGGATGGGGAAGGGTGCGGGGAGAGTTGTCATGTGACATCACTCCCACTTCTTCACCTTGGGTTGGACAAAGGATGGATATTCCTTTGTCTGGATGCTTGAGATGCTTACTGTTTCAACCATTAATATGTTCAAAAGAGGGTTTCAGGGTCATTTCTCCTCGCAGGCTGATCCTCCCCATTGACCAGGGCCTGATCTTAGGAATGTAAATGGCCTTTGTACAATTCTTTGGGGATTTGATCTCTGCAGTCACAGGGGGCATTTGCACTTTCTTTTTGAGATAGCGGGGCAGAAGCTGGTCGGAATGTCAGGAAGTTCTTTTTGTTTTGAGTCACATCCAGTCATGGCTTTAGTCATGTTAAAGCTTTGTCCTGTTTAAAAAAAAAAAAAATTTAGCGTGCCCAATCATTTTTCTTCCAATTAAGGGGCAATTTATTGTGGCTAATCCACCTAACCTGCATATCTTTTTTAAAAAATGTATCAAAACAGGTTACAGCGAATAAACACCCCGGGAAACATACTTCCCAACAATTAATTATACAATCTGTACAGATTTTTCCCCTTTTTCAACCCCCCACCCCCATGATGAACAGCCCCTCAAACATCCCCCACCTTTCCTCAAACCCCCCTGAAGAGCCCCTTAACTCATACTTTATCTTCTCTAATCGCAGGAAGTTGTACAGGTCACCCAACCAAGCCGCTACGCCCGGTGGCGATGCCGACCGCCACTCCAGTGAAATTCGCCGCCGTGCAACTAGAGAGGCGAAGGCCAAGCTAACCAACATTGAGGGCATTAAAAAATTTATTGGATAAGCATATGGATGATATGGGCATAGTGTAGGTTAGATGGCCTTTAGATTTTTTCCATGTCGGTGCAACATCGAGGGCCGAAGGGCCTGTACTGCGCTGTATCGTTCTATGTTCTATGTTCTATGTTCTAACCTGCACATCTTTGGGCTGTGCGGTGAAACCCACACAGACACGGGGAGAATGTGCAAATTCCACACAGAGAGCGACCCGGGGCAGGGATTGAACCCGGGTCCTCAGCGCCACAGGCAGCAGTGCTAACCACTGCACAACCTTTTGTCCAGTTTTTAAAATATATATATATAAATTAACCAAGAGGATATATATTTATACACTATATAAATATAGAGTGAGGTCTTGGCTCCAGGATAATAGCTCAACTGTTGCCTGGTCATCTCGGAGGAACTTTAAACGTTCCACTTATGTGGCTCAGCGCAGTTTCATACCAAGCCAACATGTGATCCTGCCTTGAAGTGCAGGAAGCTCTGCTAATAATGCCAGATGACAATTAACATAATATGTGTTTGGCTTCTCAGACCAGAAGGCTGCCATGTGATTAGAATGAAGTCTGACTTTTCCTGCAAGCATTTGCGTTTGCAAACTTGCAGAAGTTGTTGATTAGATTTGGATTGCACCTGATGGAATTGTTACCATTGGAAATTTGCCCTGAGGTCAAGATGACCGTAGCAGACAACATGCTGTTTGGCTCAGAGGTTTCTTTGAAGTGACTGAACCTGCACAATCTGATCCATGTACAGTTGCTCCCAGGTTACAGTTGTGACTTTAGATTGATGGCTGTAAATTCCACAAGTATACTTTGCTGTCCTGTGCTGTCAGGCGCTGAGCTTAGTCCACTCATGCCAAGAACTAATGGAGATGGGGGACACTTATTTATGATTTTACATCTACATTACAGCGTAGAATTGTTCCCTACGAAGGAGTAGAAGATGTGTGTGAACGTTGCGGGGTGGGGCCCCGCTAATCACGTTCATATGTTTCCTTCCTGTCCAAAGCTAAAGGATTACTGGAAGGAGGTTTTTAGGGTCATTTCTAAAGTGGTGCACGTGAAACTGGACCCAGGCCCCCGGGAGGCCATATTCAGGGTGTCGGACCAGCCAGGGTTGGAAACGGGTGCGGAAGCAGATGTTGTAGCCTTCGCCTCGTTGATCGCCCGAAGGCAGATCCTGATGGATTGGAGAGCAACCTCTCTACCCTGTGCCCTGGCGTGGCAGGGGGGATCTGTTGGAATTCTTGACTCTTGAGAAGGTTAAGTTTGAACTGAGGGGAAGGATGGAGGGGTTCTACTATTCATGGGCATTATTCATTTTGCACTTTCAAGAACTGGATAACATCGAACATTAGTTGGGGCGGGTGGGTGGGTTGGGGGGAGGGGGGATGTGTGCGTTAATGGTGACTATGGGTGTTAAGTAATGGGTTAAGAGACATTGCAATTAGTTGTCTCATTTATGTTAAGTGTTCAATGATTGTCTCATTTATGTTAAGTGTTCAATGATTGACACTGATATGTAAAGGGGCTTCAGGTGGACTCTGGAGCTTGTGATGATCTGTAGAGTTCTGTGCAGAGTGAGTTTGAACCATTAAAGGTGTGTTGGTGAAAAAGGAGCTGAACTCTTGCCTCTTCATACCACAGCATCTAGTACATGTTAACAATGGGTCCCTAATTCCTTTTTGTCATTTGTTTGTGTGAACATGCGGGCTAATGTTTGGGGTTTGGTGAGAGGATGGGATTGTTGTTATGGATATGGGGATTGACATATTTGTTACTTATTATTGTTTCTTGTTGGTGGGTGTAAATTTGGAAGAAAATGTGAAAAAGGAGGAGACTAAAAAAATATTTTAAAAAATGAAATGTTCCCTGTGACTCAACAGGTCTCTGCTGATACTTATACCCTGCATGAGTCTCCCCCTCCCCCCCCCCCCCCCCCCCCCCCCCCCCCCCCCCCCCCACCTGCCTTACTTCATCTCACCTTACTAGAAAAGCCTTTTATTCCTTTTGACCCTCATTCACTTCTCCAGCCTCCTGTTAAATGCCATTTGTCTCATCTGCACATATATGGTAGGGAAATTCCATATTCTAACCATTCTAGGTAAAGATGTTTCTTTGAAAATCACCAATGGATTTATCCGTAACAATCTATTTACAGCCCTATAATTTTGTTTGTCACAGTTTTCTATCTGCAGCCTTCATATTGTTAACTAAACTCCCAGAATCATTGCGGAAACACACACCAAGAAATAGAGATTTGCGTACAGCCTTTCGCATCCTGTCCCAAAATGCTGCATTGCATTTCGAATTTACTCATTTTGAACGTCAACAGTCCTGGATTTTTAAAAAGTGTTATTCTTTCATGGAATGTGGAAGTTGCCGGACAAAACCAGCATTTGTTGCCCATCCTCAGTTGCCCATGAACTGAGTGGTTTGCTGGGCCATTTCAGAGGGCAGTGAAGAGTCAACACATTCTGTGGGTCCAGGGGGGGGTCACATGACCAGGTAAGGATGGCATATTTCCTTCCCTAAAGGACATTAGTGAACCAAATGGGTTTTTACAACAATTGATGATGGTTTCATGGTCATCATCAGACTTTTAATTCCAGAATTTTATTGAATTCAAATTTGATCACCTGCCATAATGGGATTCAAACCCAGGTTGCTTCAGTTTGCAGCATCTGCAGTATTTTGCTTATTTTAGTGTTCAATTCGCTGCCATTTCTCTAAGAGGAATGTCTACCTTGAATAAGCAACGCTCTTCTCTCCAATGGCATTTCCATTTCTCTCTTTTACCATGTCCACCATCATTGTTTTTCATTTCCCTTTTGGTGTTTGACAAGGTGTTTCCCAAAACTCAATTTCACAGCCACATTTCATTCCTCAGTGACTGTCTCTGTCTCCGAAACACCATGTGGATTCCAACTGAAGTACCATTCCTCATATTTTGAAACCACCCAGGATTATAGGCATCTCCAGGTCATGCACCTTCCCTCGGACTGTTGTTTCTGTCGTATTCTGAGATCCACACTCAGTGCCATGTGCCGCCATATCTACACACCCCACCACTCTCTGCAGCAACACAGACTCACCCTCTCTGAAAGCTGTCCTTCTCTCCAGTTTTAGGACACCCTGGGCTAGTGCGCTGTCAATTTCAGCCCCACATGTCCCAGAGTCACAACACAAGTAAGTTAACCAATAATTCTTATAATATACCCAAAGTCTTTGGCCCTTGGCTGCCCAATAATTAAAGTCACCAGGTGTGTATGTTTAAATACAGTTACTCTTTATTTATAACAAGGACTATCATGAAGTATGCAGTAAAAACAACTGGTTAACAAGCTAATCCCTACTACCCACTTTAACTGTCCCACCCTCTACCCACACACGCAAGGCAAACACAGAGAGGTGGAAAAGGGGGAAAGACAACGCAAGTGAAAAAGAGTATTTGCTTCAGATTGTGGTTCCTAGCATGCTTTCTTCACAGTAAGCTTGCATATATATCAGTCTTTATGTTGCAACCTGAACTGGTTTACCTGCAAGTTTTAAAAACACCGTATTCAAACCTTTACTGGAGAGGCAGATACTTTGTTTCCTCAAACCTTTCAGTTTGTGGTTTGCCTTCAGGCCCTGTACCTTCAGAAATCCAACACCCACAGGCTTATTGGAGAGAGAGTCAGCTGGTTCCTTCTGGAGAGAGCTGCAGCCCTCACAGCAAGCGTTTTGGAGAAGGTTTAGTTGGATCTTTTTTGGAGAGGCTTAACATTAGCTTTTTGAAGATAACTTAGCTGGATCTTTTAACTCCGGGCTGCCAGAATCAAAACTGAAACCAAACTCAACCCTTGGAGCTCTGTAAAACCTTCACATGGGATCAGATCCAACCACCACCTGTTATCGGGCAGAGCACAGCCTTTTGGGCCAATTCATTGGCCACCAGCCAAATCAATCAAACCAAAACTCAGTCAATCTCTGTCATTGGTGCCAGTCAGTCTATGGTCTCCTGATCAAACCAGCACAGGCTTCTGCTTGAATTAGAGGTGCAGGTCATTGCATCCAATCCAATCCTTCTGCTTGAATTAAAGTGGCAGGCTGCCTGAAAGACACATGTCCATAAATCATCCATGGATCAAAAATGTAATGGCAAAAATGAAAGAAAGGGGAAATAAGGGAATAAACAGTAAGGACCCTTACACCAGATCCATTTTATTCTTTGTCTCATCCAACGCCTCAACAAGAAGCTTTTCCTCTTTTTTTCAGGTGTTAAGGAACACAAGCTCCAGCAATATGCTGACACCAATGTCCATCTGGGACCCTCCACATTTTCCCGTCCATCTGACCCCACTCCTTCTTCCAATCCCATCCTTTGCTGTGTATTCACTATACCCTCCGACCTGCCCCTCTCCAATGCGGAACGTTCTGTACTCATAACGGATTCAGTTTCATCCCCTCATACCCTGACCTTGATGATCTTCTGGCTCAGAACGATGCTGAACTCTTCTTCAATCGCTTTTGTCTCTGTGCTCACTTCTTTTGCCAGGACTCCCCCCCCCCCCCCCCATCCCTCCCCGGACAATGGATCCTTTCAACCCCCCCTACCTGGACCCCTCCCTCTGGCCTCCTTCCTACTCTTTATCTTTTCATTGAGAACTGTTGCCGCAACCTCAACCATCTTGATTTCTCTGCTCCTCTCACTCACACCATAGAATTTACAATGCAGATGGAGGCCATTCGGCCCATCGGGTCTGCACCGGCCCTTGGAAAGAGCACCCTACTCAAGCCCACGCCTCCACCCCATCCCCGTAATCCAATCTAACCTTTCAGACACTAAGGGACAATTGCTGATGGCCAATTCACCTAACCTGCACATCTCTGGACTGTGAGAGGAAACCGGAGCACCCGGTGGAAACCCACGCAGACACGGGGAGAAAGTGGAAACTCCACACAGACAGTCGCCCGAGACTGGAATTGAACCCGGGTCCCTGGAGCTGTGAGGCAGCAGTGCCAACCATTGTGCCACCTTGCCTCCCCAACCTGTCTCCCTCTGAAGTTACTGCATTCCATTCTCTTAAGTCCAGCCTTGACCCTGTAATCAAACCTGCCACAAGGATGGTGCAGTTGTGTGGCGTATTGATATCTGATGCAGAGGCTGAGCACCAACTCTCAGATACTTCCTCCTAACTCCCCTTGGACCATGACCCCACCACCAAACATCAAGCCATTGTTTCCAGGATGGTCACTGATCTCATTATCTTTGGAAATCTTCCTTCCGTAGCCTCCAACCACATAATCCCCTAACTCCGTACAGCCCACAGACCCATTATATAAGCCTGTTTGTGCCGCACTGAACTAATTTCATCCTATCGCAACTCTATTTTCACTCCCTTTGTCCAGTCCTTTCGCACATACATTTGTGATTCCTCTGATACCTTAGATAACATCAAAAATTCCAGTTTCCTGGCATAACTGCTTTCTCTTCATAATGGACGTCCAATCCCTCTTTACCTCCACCCGCCACCAAGATGGTCTGAGGGCTCTCCACTTCTTCCTTGAACACAAGCCAAACAATCCCTGTCCACCACCATACTCCTCCCTCTGGCTGAACATGTTGTCACTAAATAATTTCTCCTTTAACTTGTTTCACTTCCTGCCAATAAAAAGTGGAGCATCGGTTGTCGCTGTACGCAGATGATTTACTGTTGTACATCGCGGATCCGGTGGGGGGGATGCCAGAGGTGTTGAAGATACTTGGGGAGTTTGGGGACTTTTCGGGCTATAAGCTCAATGTGGGGAAAAGTGAGCTGTTTGTGCTGTACCTGTGGGACCAGGAGAGGGAGATAGGAGAGCTTCTGTTGAAGAGGGCAGAGAGGAGCTTTAGATATCTTGGGGTACAGATAGCTAGGAGCTGGGGGCCCCTGCACCAGCTAAACTTTTCGAGGCTGGTGAAACAGATGGAGGAGGAGTTCATGAGGTGGGGCGCGCTGCCAATCTCTTTGGCGGGCAGGGCCCAGTCAGTTAAGATGACGGTGCTCCCGAGGTTTTTGTTTCTTTTCCAGTGCCTCCCCATATTGATTCCGAAGGCTTTTTTTAAGAGGGTTAATAAGAGTATTCTGGGGTTCGTGTGGGCGCGGAAGACCCCGAGAGTCAGGAGGGTATTCCTGGAGCGAAGAAGGGAGGTAGGCGGTTTGGGGTTGCCCAACCTGTGTGGGTTTTACTGGGCTGCGAATGTGGCAATGATTCGCAGGTGGGTGATGGAGGGGGAGGATGCCGCATGGAAGAGGTTGGAGGTGGTGTCCTGTGTGGGTACGAGTTTGGAGGCATTGGTGACGGACCCGCTTCCACTCCCCCCGGCAAGATATTCCACGAGTCCGGTAGTGGTGGCGTCCCTCAAAATGTGGGGGCAGTGGAGGCGGCACAGGGGGGAAGTGAAGGCCTCAGTGTGGGCCCCGACACGGGGCAATCACCGGTTTGCACCAGGGAGAATAGATGGTGGGTTTTTGAGTTGGCATAGGGCCTTTGCGTCTCTAGTAGCCCGACGTAGGATTCTCTTACAGTGGAGGGACGCGAAGCCCCCGAGCCCGGGGGCCTGGATCAATGACATGGCCGGGTTCATCAGGCTGGAGAAGGTCAAGTTTGCCCTGAGGGGGTCGGTACAAGGGTTCTTCCGGCGGTGGCAGTCTTTTCTCGATTTCCTGGCGGTGGGTTAGAGGGTGGTCAGTCTCAGCAGCAACCCCGGGGCGGGGGGGGGGTTCGGGGTTTGTTAAGGGGGTTTGTTTTTGCGACGGTGTGTTTGCTATTTTCTTCATTTTTGTATTGTTATAAGTTATTAATTTATTGCTTTGTATTGGGGGGGGGGGGGATTTCTCTTTCTGTTTAGTTTTACACCTTGTTTACTTTAACTGTTGGGAGAAAATTTGTTGTTGAAAAATTTGAATAAAAATTATTTTAAAAAATAAATAAAAATAAAAATAAAAGTTGTGCCGATGGAAATCCACACGGCCGCAGTTTTGCCTGTATTTTTGTGGGCTCTGTGAAACACTTTGTTGCAGTCCTATTCAGGCCCCCTCCTGCAACTCTCTTCCCTTGCATCAATGACTGTATTGGTGCCGCTTCATGCTCTTGTCTAGACCTGGAAAATGCTAGCGATTTTATTTTCAATTTCCACCCCTTTCTTACCTTCACATGGTCCATCTCCGACACTTCACTTCCCTACCTTGACCTGTCTCCATTTCCAGTGACAGACAGACCATCAATATTCATTACAAAGCTACCAACCTCCACTACCTTAACTACAGCTACTCTGGGCAGTGGGCAACACGGTAGCACAAGTGGATAGCACTGTGGCTTCACAGCGCCAGGGTCCCAGGTTTGGTTCCCCCTTGGGTCACTGTCTGTGCGGAGTCAGCACGCTCACCCCGTGTCTGTGTGGGTGTGATGAACGGTATTTACCTTTAATACCTTGCTCCTTTAAGAGGCTTGGAACCCTGGGGGACTCCGCCTCTGGCTACGCCCCCAGGAAACAGTATATAGGATAAGGCTCCATGTGGCAAGCACACTTCTCTCGAATGCTGTCCTGTTCTCTGTATATTAAAGCCTTTGATTACCGACCTCGCTCTAGCGTCGTAATTGAGAGTGCCTCAGTGGGTTTCCTCCGGTGCTCCGATTTCCCCCTATAGTCCAAAGATGTGCAGATTAGGTGTATTGGCTATGATAAATTGCCCTTAGTGACCAAAAAGGTTATGAAGGGTTATTGGGTTACGGGGATAGGGTGGAGGTGAGGGCTTAAGTGGGTCGGTGCTGACTCAATGGGCCAAATGGCCTCCTTCTGCACTCTATGTTCTATGTACTCACACTACGTCACCTGTAAGGACTCCATCACATTCTCCCAGTTTCTCCAGCTCTGTTACAACTGTTTTGATGATGCCACCTTTGAAAACAGCATGTCTGCCTTTTTCCTTAACCAAGGTTCCTCCCCCACCCCATTGAGGTTGACAGGGATTTCAACTGGGTTCAACCAGTTGCCTTTGCCCTCACCCCTTCCCCTCCCTCCCAGAATCACATAGGGTACATCTTATTCTCATTTTTCACACCATCAGCCTCCACATTCAAAGAATCAATCTCCCCCATTTCCGGCAACTCCAACATGCTGCCACCACTAAACACATCTTCCCCATACCACCCCTGTGAGCATACCACAGGGACCATTCTCTCCGGGATTCCCTGGTCCACTCTTCCACCATGTACAACTCCCCATCCCCCTTTGCACGGAACCTTCCCTTGCAATCTCAGAAGGTGTAACACCTGTCTCGTTACCACCTCCCTCCTCACCATTCAAGGCCCCAGTCTTTTCAGGTGAAGCAGCATTTCACTTGCACCCACTTCAATTTGATCTATTGTATTTGCTGCTCCCAATAAGTCCTTGTCTTCTCTACACTGGGGAGGCTAAACACAGACTGGACGACCGCTTTGCGGAATACCTTTGTTCAGTCAGCAGGATGCTGTCTGGATGGCTGAATATTTCCAGCATTTTCTGTTTTTATTTCAGATTTCCAGCATCGGCAGTATTTTGCTCCTGAAACCAAAGAGAAAATGCTGGAAAATCTCAGCAGGTCTGGCAGCACCTGTAGGGAGATAAAAGAGCTAACGTTTCGAGTCCAGGTGACCCTTTACCAAAGTATTTTGCTCCTTCTGGGAGGGCATTTGAATAAGGAAAATTAGATCGGTCCAGGGTGGGTGGCCTGTTCCTTTAAGACTCAGGTCCCCGTCACGTGACATAGGCTCCCAGCTCCACTCTGGCTCATGGGACAACAGCCTATCAGTGCGCCTGGTGTTGTCGGGTGCCCGGAAGTGACGCTACTGTTATGGTGACGCTGCGTGCCGGATAGCGGGTTTCCTTTGCTGTTCCTGTTCCCGTTCCCCGTGGTCCGAGTGTAGGTTGGGCCTGGGATTGAGACAGCGGCAGCCCGGGGGGGAAGGCGGGAAGATGTCGGCCTCGGCAGTCTATGTGCTGGACCTGAAGGGGAAGGTGAGGAGCATGCGCGGTTTGGGGAGCAGCAGCAACTACCTCCCCCCTGTGGGCGGGGGCAGCAATTGCCCCCCCCCCTGTGGTGCCGGGGGGCGGGGGGGGGGGGGGGGCAGCAGCAATTACCTTCCTGTGGTACAGGGGCAGCAATTACCTTCCTGTGGTACAGGGGCAGCAATTACCCTCCTGTGGTACAGGGGCAGCAATTACCCTCCTGTGGTACAGGGGCAGCAATTACCCTCCTGTGGTACAGGGGCAGCAATTACCCTCCTGTGGTACAGGGGCAGCAATTACCCTCCTGTGGTACGGGGGCAGCAATTACCCTCCTGTGGTACAGGGGCAGCAATTACCCTCCTGTGGTACAGGGGCAGCAATTACCCTCCTGTGGTACAGGGGCAGCAATTACCCTCCTGTGGTACAGGGGCAGCAATTACCTTCCTGTGGTACAGGGGCAGCAATTGCCCCCCTGTGGTGCGGGGGCAGCAATTGCCCCCCTGTGGTGCGGGGGCAGCAATTACCCTCCTGTGGTGCGGGGGCAGCCAATTACCCCCCTGTGGTGCGGGGGCAGCAATTGCCCCCCTGTGGTGCGGGGGCAGCAATTGCCCCCCTGTGGTGCGGGGGCAGCAATTGCCCCCCTGTGGTGCGGGGGCAGCAATTGCCCCCCTGTGGTGCGGGGGCAGCAATTGCCCCCCTGTGGTGCGGGGGCAGCAATTGCCCCCCTGTGGTGCGGGGGCAGCCAATTACCCCCCTGTGGTGCGGGGGCAGCCAATTACCCCCCTGTGGTGCGGGGGCAGCAATTACCCCCCTGTGGTGCGGGGGCAGCAATTGCCCCCCTGTGGTGCGGGGGCAGCCAATTACCCCCCTGTGGTGTGGGGGCAGCAATTGCCCCCCTGTGGTGCGGGGGCAGCAATTGCCTCCCTGTGGTGTGGGGGCAGCAATTGCCCCCCTGTGGTGCGGGGGCAGCCAATTACCCCCCTGTGGTGCGGGGGCAGCAATTGCCTCCCTGTGGTGCGGGGGCAGCAATGACCCCCCTGTGGTGCGGGGGCAGCAATTACCCTCCTGTGGTGTGGGGGCAGCAATTGCCCCCCCCCCCCCCCCCCCCGGAAGGTGGGTGGGGGCGGGGCAGCAATTACTCCTCCCCCAGGTGGGGGAGAGAGGCAACTCCGAGGTTGTGAAAGGTTGCCCACCTCAACTGGACAGGCGGTTTTCCAGTGTCCATACTGTGGGGCACACATGCAGCAGCTGTTTGCATAATTCATTTCCAAGGTTGATCAGACATCCTGGTTATAAAAAAAACCTTGTTGATTCTTAAGCCAAATATCTCCATGGAAAATAGTTGGACCAAGATCTCCACAGGAATGGGATTGCAGGCTGTAAGTACAGGTAGAGACGGTCAGTGTCAAGCATGCACTGTTGGGTAAGATTTTAAACCGATGCCCTCAGAATCTCTCACGCAGTGCAGAAGTGGCCTTTTGACACATAGAATTTGCAGCGCCGAAGGAGGCCATTCGGCCCATCGAGTCTGCACCAGCCCTTGGAAAGAGCATCCTACTTAAGCCCACGTCTCCACCCTATCCCAGTAACCCCACTAAACCATTTTGGACACTTAAGGGCAATTTATCATGGCCAATCCACCTAACCTGCACATCTTTGGACTGTGGGAGGAAACCGGAGCACCCGGGGGAAACCCATGCAGACATGTACAGAGAGTGACCCAAGCGGGGAATCGAACCTGGGACCCTGGAGCTATGAAGCAACTGTGCTAACACCATTGTGCTACCGTGCTGACCCATTGAATTTGCACCAGCATGTGAAAGGTTGAGTGCTCTGCACCGAAGCCTCTCAGGTGGTTGAAGATCTTGTGGTGCTGTCCTGAATAGGCGCAGGGGAGTTCTCAATCGATGTTACAAAAACAAATGATCTGGCTTTTGTTACATTGCTATTTGCGTGATAGTGCTGTGCTTAAATTGGTCGCTGTGTTCCCAACATCACAACACGATGACATAATGATATAATAATCTTTTATTGTCACAAGTATGAAGTTACTGTGAAAAGCACGAGTCGCCACATTCCGACGCCTGTTCGGGTAAGTTGGTACAGGAATTGAACTCCCTGCTGACCTTGTTCAGCATTACAAACTAGCTGTCTAGCCGACTGAGCTAAACCGGCCCTTGCATGTCACTACATTCTGTGCTACCACTGCGCCACTGTGCTGTCCAAAAGGCATACAAAGTTAATGAATGACCGTACAATTGTTCTCACTGCTTTTGTAGGGAAATAAAACAGGCAGTTTGTGCACTGAGATGAATTGTGAACTAGTTTGGGACAGGGCTGATTGATGAGATGTGAAAGGTTGCTGTAAATTCCCTGCTGTTCTCCAAATGCTGCTTTTGGACCAGGCAGTGTCTTGATTGGAGTCATTCACATCTATAATCTTACCTCAGAGCTGGACCTTTTCTGTCTCCTGCTGGCAAATTGGAACCTGGTTTCAAATCTAATTTCGTCTGGCCAACAAGGAGGCACTACTTAGACACCTCTAGCAATGTTGTGCTCCCTCACTATTATACTGAGCAAACTGGTGGCATCACGCCCACTAAGGCCTCAGATTTAATTTAAAGGTTTTGTCTCCTTTTTCCTGGAGTTCACCAGGGAAAATAATTTCTCTCTATCTACCTTCTCTTTTAAGCATCTTTACCACGTTAATTAGATAACCCTGGAATTACCAATAAACAAAGGGTTGCCAATCTTGTCTATGCAGCTGGTCCTTGTAAGTAAACCTTGTTTAGCACAATGGGCTACATAGCTGGCTTGTAATGCAGGACAAGGCAGCAGCGCGGGTTTAATTCCTGTACCGGCCTCCTCGAACAGGCTAAATGTGGTGACGAGGGGCTTTTCAGAGTAACTTAATTGAAGCCTACTTGTGACAATTGGCCAAGGTATAATTCTGGTGAATGTGCACTGGTCTCTCCCTCTGCACACCCAAGGGCACTATGAATGTGTGGTGGAGACAGGTTCATGTAATGGCCTTCAAAAGGGAATCGAATAATTTAAAAAAATGTCTCTTATTCCAAACGTGTGTTTAAAAACAAAAGATAACATAAACGACACATTCCACAACCTCGCAGTCCTCAGTTTGTACAATTTTTCCCCTTTTACCCGTACCCTCCCCGCCCCGACAACAAGCAGTTTCTCAAACATTGTTGTGAAACAACCTCACCGTGTCTCGAAGCCCTCTGCCGATCTCCACAACTCAAATTTGATCTCTTGCAAATGAAGAAAGTCGTACAATTTCCCCATATAGGCCACCGTCCCCAGCAGCGAATCCGACCACCAATTTAGCAAGATCCTTCGCCGGGCAATTAGAGAGGCGAAGGCCAGAACATCGGCCCCCTTCCCCTCCATCAGCTCCGGCATTTGCGATACTCCAAAGACCACCACCATTGGGTCCAGCCTGACTTCCACTCCCACAATTTCAGATAACATCCCAGATTCTCTAAACCCCAGAACACGTGCACATGATTCGCTGACCCTCGCCCATACTTCTTCCACTTGGCGTCCACTCCCTGGAAGAACCCACTCATCCTTGCCCGGGTCATATGTACCCTGTGCACCACCTTGAACTGAATCAAGCACATCCTCGAGCAGGAGGAGGTTGAATTCATCCTACTCATTGCCTCATACCACGGACCCCAGACTATTTCTCTTCTCCCCCACCCCCAACTCCTATTCCCCATTGTTCTTGACCCTCACCACTTGCACCCCTCTGCTCCCCAACCACCCACTTCCCAACCCTACCCTCCCCCGGCTCATCCGGGAGCAGCAGTTATTCCAGTAGGGTGCACTCCGTCAACCTGGGAAACGTCCTCCACTCCTTTCTTTCAAGTCCCTCTTGGCATGTATCTAAATTCACTTCCCCTCGGCAACTCACACCTCTCCCGCAACTCATCCAGACCTGCAAATTACCCTTCCAAATACGAGCCCCTCCATCTTGACGCCCCCCCCCCCCCCCCCCCCCCCCCCAATGTCGGGTGTAATGTATCCCATCTTTTATAATCCCCCCTAAACTCCTCCACCAGCATTGTCCAATTCCATCTGTTCATCATAGCCCAATCCCCTGTCACCTGAATTCCCAAGTACCTGAACCTTTCCCTAGCTATCTTAAATAGCAATATCTCCAAGTTGTCCTCCTGGCCCTGCCTCATTCACCGAAAACACTTTGCTCATCCCGATATTTAACTTGTACCCAGAGAAGGCAGTCGATGCCTGTATCAGTGTCTCTGGCAGCTCCCCCTTCTCCTGCGCGTCACTAAACATCCCCAACAAATGCCGTGCCAACTCTGTCACAAACGTCTCATAAAACTCCATCGAGATGCCATCCAGCCCTGGAGCCTTCCCTGACTTCATCCCCCTAATACTGTCAGTCACCTCCCTCGGCCCCAGCGGCTCCTCCAGTGCCTGCCTGTTCTCTTCCTCCAACCTTGGAAACTCCAACCCATCCAGAAACTGTCCCATATCTGCTTCCTCTATAGCCAGCTTCACCCTGTACAACTTCTCGTAGCATCCCCTGAACCTCCATTTATCCTCCCCGGCTCTGACACTAATCCCTCTTCTCTGTTGCACTGTTAAAATTTCCCTGGACACTGCCTGCATCCTCCTCTGGTGGGCCAGCATACAGCTGGATTTCTCCCTATATTCATATTGTAACCTCCCTTGCCGTCCGTAGCGGTCCCACTGCCCTTCCCATCGTCAACCTATCAGACTGCGCCTGCAATCTCTTCCTCTCTGCCAACAACTCTTTGGTGGGGGCCCCCGTATATCTCACCTTGACTATCTCACCCAACAACCGTCCATGCTCCTCCCTCCTCATGTCCCCGTGCGCCCTGAATGAGATAATCTCCACTCGGACCACAGCCATCAACGGCTTCAAGAACATGGCTGCCAACACCTCCCCGTTCTGGTTAATCTTCACCTAATTCCCAATCAACAGCCTTGCAAGGGGCTTTTCAAAGTAACTTCATTGCAATGTTAATGTAAGTTTACTTGTGACAATACAAAGATTATTATTATTACTTTCAAAATCCCCTTATCCGCCAACAGACCTGAATCTTGCCTCCATCCCGGCCCCCGCCCTAAGTCTCACCTCCAGCCAATGCGGTGGTTGATCAGATATCAAAATTCCTGCATGCGCCGCCCGCACCAACCCCAACAACACCACTTGGTTCACCACAAAGAAATCAATTCCTGCATGCCCCGTATACATGTGTGAAAAGGAAGAGTACACTCTTCACCTGCCCCTCCCCCCAGTTCTTAAACCTCCATGGATCAGCCATTCCCATACGCTCCATAAACCTTCCAAACTCCTTTATCATCCTCACCCTTCCCATTGACTTGGGACTCGGCCTGTCCACCTTGGTTCCATCACGCAGCTAAATCTCCATCCATAATCAATTGGTGCGTATCCAGATGTCCCCCCCTCCCACCCCGCCACTTTGAGTCAAGCTCCAAGTGGAATACCTGTCCAAACCATCCCTTCCTCAACCTGGTCAAACTCCTCAGGTGCGCAAAATCTCAGGACTTATTAACCGGCTCGTTTAGCTCCCGGACGCTCCACATTACAATTCTTACCAGTGGGAGTGCAGGGTGGGTGGGTACCCCCTTACAAATTTACAAACTTGTAACTCCCCAAAGGTAAAGAAAAAAAACATCCTCTGACAATACACAATCGCCATAATCTCCAACTTTTGCATCTCACACTGATTCTCCGTTCTCCCCCGTTTTATGATCCCTTATAAAATCATTGCCCTCTTCTGGCATTTCAACATAGTGATCCCAGCCTTCAAAAGTGACCCACAGTTTCACTGGGTACAGCACCACAAACTGAATCTTCCTTCGGGACAACATCGCCATGGCCCTGTTGAACCCTGCACACCTCTTCGCCAGCTCCGCACCAATATTTTGATATATCCGGACATGATTACCCTCCCGTTCACGGTCTCGCTTCTCCCTGGCCCACCGTAATTCCTTCTCAGCAAATTTGTGCAATCGCGCAATCGTCACTCGCGGTGGCTCCCACCTCTCGGCTTCTGTCTTGGGGAACTGTGGGCCATGTCCACCTCTGGGGCCTTTTTATAATTATCTTTATTGTTGCCACAAGTAGGCTTACCTTGACACTGCAATGAAGTTGCTGTGAAAATCCCCTAGTCGCCACATCAGTGCGTGTTCGGGTACACAGAGGGAGAATTCAGAATGTCCAAATGACCTAACAGCACGTCTTTCGGGACTTGTGGGAGGAAACCGGAGCACCTGGAAGAAACCCGAGCAGACTCGGGGAGAACTTGCAGACTCTGCACAGACACTGACCCAAGCTGGGAATTGAACCTGGGTCCCTGGCGCTGTGAAGCAACAGTGTTAACCACTGTTACCATGCCACCCTTCCAGCACCCCCTCCACCAACCTGGCCAGCATCCTTGCCACATATTTCGTAGCGCTCATTCCTTCCCCATCCTCTGGCAGCCCCAGAAATCTACAGATTCTGCTGCCTGGACCCGTTAGGGAATTGAATATTTATCTATCGAAGGGGAAATTTGCAGGGTACATGTGCAAGCTTGTAATTTGTGCTTGCATTCCAGGGGTTGTGGTTCCTCTTTTGGGGATGTGGCAATGTCTGAGGTGGAACCAAGCTGGGAGTGTGGGTGTGTTCTGAAGTTTGTGTGACTCTTTAGGGGGAGGGGGGCAGGCACTGAAGCAGCATCCTTGAATGACGAGATTGATTGTACACAATCTGTGCAAGGAGTGATGGGTCAAACCTTTTACCTTTAACCCATATCAAATTAATATTATTCCACTTTTACAGAAATCTGACTTATTGCACATGGCCAGATCTGTCAGTTGATCGTTTTGGTTTAAATCTATATTTAAATTATGAATCTTGTGAAACTGGGACAACCCTGGCACATTTTAGTCATCCTTTAGCACATTGCAAGCAATGATTCAGCAGATGTTTTGCTGACTTAAACCCGTTGAGTGTATGACGATCTGTTGATCTGTTTATAATTAAGTGATAAATTGACAGCTCTGTATCGTACAGTTATTGAACTGAAATTGGTTATGTTCTAAAGCTCAAAGCTCACTGTCTCTTTTGTGAAAGAATGTGCAACATATTTTGGTTATGCGCTGAACATTTTGCCTGGATTTGGAGGGGGGGGGGGGCAGTGGCGGAGGAAGGATGACAGTGCAGGGGGCAACTGAGGGATTTCTGCACTGTCGGAGCTCCTGCCCTTCATCCCGTTCATGCAGTGTGGGTGGATGTTAATGAGCTAAGGAAACTAGATCACGGTGTCCTGTCAGTGTCCTGGCCAACACGCCTCCTTAAACCAACACCATCTAAACCTGGTTAATTGCCTGTTGATCATATGCCCGGATATTTCTGGGTCATTACTGGTACAAGTGGCTCTTTTGACATTTCAACACCTATGCTTCAAAACGGTTGATTTTTTGAAGCACATTGAGTCGTGATGATGTGGTGAGTTATATCAGTGAGAGTTACTTTGTTTTTAATTCTGTACTTCTGTTAATGTACATCACTATCCCAAGTGGGAGAATTTTGCTAAATGTATATACAGTTAAAGCTTTAGTGGAGTTTGGGGCCAGAGTTGCCAAATAAATTTGAAGCAGTGTTGCTCAGCGATGCTCTCAGAAATGATGAATTGGTGCTTGAACCATGAGTGGTTTGGATTTGTTTAGTTCTGTCTAATCTTTGTGAGTGGAGCCAGCTGAGATTGCAAGCGGTTGGTTGTACAGTGTAGTGCTAGATATCATCATTTCATTATTTTTTTTCTGATTAAGGGGCAATTTAGCATGGCCCGTTTGACCTTGTATATATTTTTTTACTGTTTTAATAAAAAGATATGGCCAATCCACCCACCCTGTGCATCTTTGGGTTGTGGGGGTAAGACCCACGCAGACGCGGAGAGAATGAAAACTCCACACGGACAGTGACCTGGGGCCGGGATTGAACCTGGGTCCTCAGCACCGTGAGGCAACAGTGCTAATAACTGCCACCGGTCCATTCTCCACAGATGCCACCAAGCCTGAGTTTTTCCAGCATTTTCTGTTTTCAGTACATACATCGGGCAGTTATGTTTCCACAATAGCAGAAAGTGCACACAGTTGTTGGATTTCTGTCAATTCTATGGAGGGATTTTCCCCTGCTTCCCAATGTGGATGGGTTTCTGTGTTAACTCAGCTGTGAGCTCATCCGTTCTGCAGATCGAGCACAAAGTCATGCTTGGGTTGATTATCTTTTAGTTATCTCTTTGCAAACAGGCTTCAGCAGTAACACTTTGAGAATAACATACAGAATCGTACAGTACAGGAGGATGCCATTCTGCCAACCAAATTATGCCAGGAGGGAAGGATTTGCTGAGCTATAGGGAAAGAGAGAGCAATTAGTCCCAGTTTCTGGTCTTTCCCTACAGCCCTGCACATTTTCATTTTCAAATATTATCCAGTTTCCTTTTGAAAGCTCCTGTTAAATCTGCTTCCACTTTCGTTTCAGGCAGCGCATTCTAGATTATAACTGGCTGAGTTTTAGAATTAATTCCTTCTGCCCTGGCTCTTTTGCCAATTATTGTAAATCTATCTCCTGTGGTTACTGTTGTTGAATGTCTTCTGTTAATGTACATCACTATCCCAAGTGGAAGAATTTGACTAAGTGTATATACGGTAATTATTTAGTGCAATGCCCCAGTTTGGGACCAGAGCAACCAAGTAAATTCAGAACAGTATAGTTCAGTGATGCTCTGTGCCATCTCCCTTTTCAATAACCTTGATCGTTTAGTCTCTCTGCGTAATTACAGTCCCTTAGCCCTGGTACCACCCAGTAAATCTCCTCTAGCAACCGTTCCACATAGAGCATGGTTCCCAGACATTTTTAAAATTCATTTCAGGGATGTGGGTGTCACTGGCGAGACCGACATTTATTGCGCATCCCTAATTGCCCATAAGTTGGTGGTGCGCTGCCTTCTTGAACCGCTGCAGTCCTTGTGGTGAAGTACACCCACATTGCTGTTAGGGAGGGAGTTTGACCCAGTGACAGTGAAGGAACAGCGATATATTTCTAAGTCAAGATGGCGAGTGACAAGGTGGGGAACTTCAAGGTGGTGGCCCATTGGTTACAGTACTCCAGTTAAGACCTGATTAGTGATTTTTAAAGGTTTACTGTAGCTTCCTTGATTTTGCATTCTATATTTCAGGCTAGAAAGCTACGGATTCCAATGTTTTTAACTGCCATCTTCAAAGATTTTTACATGTGAACCCCACATCTGTTCATGCACCCTTTTTAAAAAAAAAAAATTCTAACTGTACCATTATATTAGCTCTGGTCAGCCTTTCCTTTCAAATGGTGGCACTGATGCGTCACAGTGCCAGGACCCGGGTTCAATTCTGGCCGTGGGTGACTGTGTGGAGTTTGCACGTTCTCTCCGTGTCTGTGTTGGTTTCTTCCCACAGTCCAAAGATGTGCAGGTTAGGTCGATTGGCCATGCTAAATTGCCCCTTACTGTCCAAAAATGTGTAGGTTAGGTGGGATTACTGGGATAAGGCGTGAGTGTAAGCCTAGGTAGGGTACTCTTTCGAGGGTTGGTGCAGACTTGATCGGTTGAATAGCCTCTTTCTGCACTGTAGGAATTTGATGGATTGACACTTCTTGTCAAATTTCACCTCCCATTTCACTAGCTTCTGTGTCCTTCCTCCTGAAGTCTGTTACTGTCTCATTTTCTGGTTTATTACCGTTGCAAACTTCCAAGATTTTAAAAGTTGATGCAGAATTTCTCCTGCGTTTTCAGTGTTAATAAGCAGACCTCTGATTCTATCACCTGTTGGCATAACGCTGGGCACCTCCCATGTTGTGCCCAGGAGTTGGAACAGTTGCTCAGCTGCCATGTCTGGTGGTTCAGTCAGTAAGTGGCTCGCATTGTGGCAGCTGTTGGCATTCATTCAAATTGAGAGTTACAGGTCTCCGAGCTCTCCAGACATTTGAAGCATTTATTGATGGCTGTGGAATTAGTATCCAATCCTCATCACTGTGGGAAGGTTAAATGCTTTTGAACAAAAAGAGATTTGCATTTATATTGCACTTTTCATTACCACTGGATATCTCAAAATGCTTTACAGCCAATGAAGTTCGAATCACTGTTGTAATGTAGGAAACAAGGCAGCTGACCTGAGCACTGGCAAGCCTCCACAAACAGCAATGTGATAATGACATAATCTGTTTTAGTGATTTTTTTTATTGGCGGATAAATATTTGCCTGCGTACCGTGGGGTGACTCCCATGCTCAGATTGTTCCACGTGATCATTCACATCCATGCTGGCAAATTGAGGCCTCAGTTTAACATCTTATTCAAAAGACGGCACCTCCAACAATACAGCACACCTTCAGGACTGCACTGGAATGTCAGTCTTACGTTTTTACCTTCCTTTTTCAACCCCCTCTCCTTACTTGGAATCCAGTTTTACAGTACAGCCATTCATAATGCTGAATTAAACAAGAAAAATCTTTTAAGGCTGATTGGTTTTGTGATTTACCACATGCATTAGTGTTAAGCTGGAAAGGCTGTTCTGTGTGTCGTGTACAGTAATCTCTGCTTCAAAATCATGGGAACAAAACAGAGTAACTGCATAAAATCTCAAACTTTTCACCGTACTTTGCGCACACAAAGTCTTCAAAGGTTAGTTGGTATGTCTGCTACCAGCAACTTATTCTGCGTTGTTGTGTGACTAGATTGCGAAAAAGGAGCAGGAGTAGGCATTCGGCTGATTGAGCCTGCTCTGCCATTCAGTAAGATCATGCCTGATTAGTTGTGGCCTGAACAGCACTTCCTTGCCTGTTCCCCATAACCTTTGACTACCTTGTCAATCAAAACTCTACTACAGCCTTGAATATATTCAATGACCCGGCCTCCGCAGCTCTCTCTGGAAGAGAATTTTAAAGAACCTTTAGGAGAAGTAATTGCGCCTCATCTCCGTCTTAATTTGGAATTTCTTAAACTTGACCGTTGGTTCTAGATTCCCCATGAGAGGTAGCATCTTCCCAGTATTTATCCTATCAAGTCCTCGCAGAATTTTATATGTTTCGATAAGATCACCGTTCATTCTTCTAAATTCCAATGGGTATGAGCCCAACCTACTCAACCTTTCCTTATAAGACAAACCCCTTCATCCAGGAAACAGCCCAATTAACCTTCTTGAGTTGCTTCCAATGTTAGTACAGTAGTGTCTCTGATTTGAATTCAGTAAAAATCTGGAATTAGAAGACTAAAGGCGACCATGAAACTATTGTCACAAAAACCCATCTGGTTCACTAATGTCCACTAATAAAGGAAATCTGTCATCCTTGTCTTGCCTGGCCTATATGTGATCCAGATCCACAGCAATGTGGTTGATTCTTAAATGCCCTCAGGATGGGCAATAAATGCTGGCCCAGCTAGGGACGCCCACATCCCATGAACAATTAATAAAAAAAAAAAAAATTCCAGTTTTTACAAAAATTGGAGTTCTCAGAGAACTGGATGTTTTCTGAATATGCCTTCATCAATTTTAAGTGAGTAAAATTTAAAAAACCAACATGCGTGGACAAAATAAAAAAACAACTTGCTTCCCCCATCAGCTCCTGTGCAATAACGTTTTGTGTGGGAACCTTGTGTAGGAATAGCTAGCTTCAACATGTCTTGCACTTAAATTTGGAGTGTGATACTAATTATTTAGTGGTTTAGTTCAATTATAGATTCAATGATTCCCACGCTGAACACAGCTGTGGTCTGAATAAACTTACCTGTCAGACTCACATTACACATGTACCCACTTATCCAACTTCTTTGCAGCAAAAACCACAGGTGCTTTGGTCATTCCTCTGATTGCTGTTTGTGGCAGTTTATTGTCTATAGGTTGCATGTCACTGTTCCCACCATTACGACAATGTCAAAAATACTTGATTGTGAAGTTGTTTGGGATGACCTGAGACCACGGAAGGTCCTTTGTAAACGTGAGTATTTTGTTTGGGCAATTGAATATGTAAATTCATGCTCGGGATTTATTTCACATAATCTTTGCCATTGAAATTAAGGTTACAGATGAGATGAGAGATTGAATAGCACAGTGGGTCCGGTTACATTGGGTAGCATGGTGGTTAGCACTGCTGCCTTGCAGCGCTAGGGACCCGGGTTCGATTCCAGCCTGGGGTGACTGTATGGAGTTTGCACTTTCTCCTCATGCCTGTATGTGTTTCCTCTGGGTGTTCCGGTTTCACCCATAGTCCAAAGATGTGGGGGATTGTGAGGAAATGGCGGGGAGTGCAAACCTGATGAGATGAATGGCCTCCTTCTGCACTGTAAGAATTCTATCAAGAAATGGAAGGTGACACTCTGTTTTGTGGGTGGGTGGGGCTCATGTTAAGTGAGTTTGGATCCCATGGGGGTGGCACAGGTAGCACAGTGGTTAGCACTTTTGTTTCACAGCCCCAGGGTCCCAGGTTTGATTCCCGGCTTGGTTCACCGTCTGTGTGGAGTCTGCACGTTTTCCACGTGTCTGCGTGGGTTTCCTCCGGGTGCTCCGGTTTCCTCCCACAGTCCATAGATGTGCAGGTTTGGTGGATTGGCCATGCTAGATTGTCCTTGGTGTCCAAAAAAATGGTTAGGTGGGCTTAAGGAGGGTGCTCTTCCAAAGACCTGTGCGGACTCGCTGGGCTGAACGACCTCCACTGTAAATTCTATGATTCCTTGAGCATGGTTTCACAGCATAAACTCGGCCATATATTGATAATATCAGCCAGGCCATGGAGGTATTGGAGCTTCCTTGCAGCGAATAAAGTCAGCTTCTCACTGCCTTGCTCTTGGGTAAATGAACAACTGTCCAGATCGTGATCCATTTGAGAGCTTTGTTCCACTTGTGAGCCTATTCTTTCAGGAAATCTGATCTTGCGTGTAGCTTAGTTCCAGAATGTACCATGGTTCATGTAGCATAGTTCCAGAAATTTCGAAGAAGGTCCAATCCTTCAGTCATCTAGTCTTTTTAAGTAAGAAGTGGTTTATTTCCTTTGTGGTGAATCAGGAGGTGGGCTAGTTTCTGTTCAATGACGCCATTGACATAATTTCTTCAGTTGAAACATTACAAATTGCATATTTTGAAGAATGTCTGTTATCCAGTTTTTTGCAGAATGATAGAATAGTATACCACCGAAGGAGTTAACTTGATCCATCAAGTCTGAAGTAGCTCTTTTGAAGAGAAATCCAGTTGGTCCCATTCACCTTCCTCATTGCTGCAGTTTTTTTCCTGCAAGTATTTATCCAGTTCCCTCTTGAAAGCTACTATTGAATCTGTGTCCACCAACTTCTCGAGCTGTTCAAAGTTCTAACTATTAACTGAATAGAAGCCTTTTCACATGTCTCGTCAAGTTCTTTGATTACTAATAGTTTGGGCAGCACGGTAACATAGTGGTTAGCACAGTTGCTTCACAGCTCCAGGGTCCTAGGTTCGATTCCCGGCTGGGTCACTGTCTCTGCAGAGTCTGCACGTTCTCCCCGTGTCTGCGTGGATCGTCTCCGGGTGCTCCGGTTTCCTCCCGCAGTCCAAAGGTGTGCGGGTTAGGTGGATTGGCCATGATAAATTGCCCTTAGTGGCCAAAAAAGGTTAAGTGGGCGTTACTGGGTTACGAGGATAGGGTAGATGTGTGGGCTTGAGTAGGGTGCTCTTTGTAAAGGCTTCAAGTGAATGGGCAAGAACATGACAGGTGGAATATAATATGAATGTGTAAAGTTATCCACCGGTAGAAAGAAAACAGATGGTGAGAGTTTGGAAAGTGTTGATTTCCAAAAGGTCTTTGGTGTCCTTGTTCATGAGTCTCAAAAAACTAGCATACAGATGCAGTAAACAATTAGCGGGCATTTGGTATGTTGACCTTGATCGCAAGGGGATTTGAATAAAAACGTAAGAATGTCTTGCTGCAGTTGTCTCGAGCTTGACAAGAGAACACTTGGAATATTGTGTACAATTTTGGTCCCCTTATCTGTATGATATACTTGCCATAAGGGAGTGCAACCGAGGTTCATCAAACTGATGCCTGAGATGGCATGATTGTCCTTTGAGGAGAGATTGAGGAGACTAGGCCTGTGTTACATAAAAACATAGAAAATAGGAGCAAGAGGAGGCCATTCAGCCCTTCGAGTCTGCTCCACCATTCATCGTGATCATGGCTGATCATCCAACTCAATAGCCTGATCCCGTCTTTCCCCTCCATATCCTTTGATCCTCTTCACCTCAAGTTCTTCATCTTAACTCCTTCTTATGTTTTGGCTTCAACTGCTTTTTGTGGTAGCGAATTCCACAGGCCGACCACTCTTGGTCAAGTAATTTCTCCTCATCTCTGTCCTAAATGGTCTACCCTGTATCTTCAGAGTGTGACGCCTCGTTCTGGATACACCCATCATCGGGAACATCCTTCTTGCCTTATCTAGAGTTTTAAAGAATGAGAGATGATCTCATTGAAACATACAAATTCTTACAGGGCTTAACAGGGTAGATGTAAATAGGATGTTTCACCTGGTTGGTGAATCTAGAACCAGGGGACACAGTCTCCGAATTAGGAGTAGACCATTTAGGGCTGAGAAGAGATGGAATTTCTTCAGACCATTGTGAATCTGGAAATTCTTTACCCCAAAGGGCTGTGGAAGTTCAATCATTGAGCATGTTCAAGATACAAAATCGATAGATTTCTGGATATTAGTGACATCGAGGGATAGGAGAACCTGGTGCTGAGGTTAATAATCAGCTATGATCTAATTCAGTGTTTTTCAAATATTTCTAAATTATAGCTAAAATACAGTCTGGCTCGCTGTTGGGATGTCTGTCAGCCGGCCAATACACTCTGCTTCTCACTCCTGGGCCATCCATTCTCTCAGATCTCCACACAAAAGCCGTTTTCGTGGCATCCTTTCTGTTTGCCACCCTGCTGATCTTACCCAGTCGTTGGGATACTTATGATAATTTCAGAGTGCGCCATGACCCATTTTACACCCACCGTTGGTCGTGACCCCTCACTTTGAAAAAGTCTGATCTAATTGAATGCTTGATGGGCCGAATCGTCTATTTCTAATTCCTATGCACGTTCAGAGCCTGCCAGAAACCTGACCAATTTGTAGATCAGGTGATTTTTGCTGCCGTTTTCAAAAGACACTTGTTAAGAATGCTGCTGATGTTAAATGCAAAGGTATCCCAAAATCCAGAAGGGTAACTTGGAACACCGGTTCTTCGTGATGTATATTTTCAATTTGCTATACTGTGAAAATATATGCAAACCGGGGAAGAAGAGTCCAGTCGTTTTGTGATTAATTAATAAAGAATATTTATTAACTTAAAAGAAAAACACATGAGGACCATAATACACTATAACAGTATACTGAACGACATTGATGGCTATACACACACAGTATTAAATGAAGGCACCCCTTTGTTCCCAACTACCTATGTTTCCTGAACTCTTGAGGTGTCTCTTGTTCCCAAACAACAACAATATTATATAACGTGGAGCTAAATCCGGAGATAGTTACCACACACTGGTCATTGGTCATAGTGTGCAGACCATCTAGTTACACTTAAGCTCTTTAGAGAAAAATGTAGATTGCCCTGAGTGTTTAAAATCCCCCACCTTCGTGGAGATCCAGAAAAGAAAACATACAGCTCCTGCAAAATGCCAAAATAGTCAACAGCCTCAGGTACAGTAGACACTGCCTTTTCTCCAACAAAGTTAAGTGAATAGGCTGCACATGGTACATAGTCTGCTTACCTGTTAATGTTTTTAAAGAGTGCTTGCAGCCCTTTCTCCGAGCCCTTCATGTTAGATGCATTATCGTAGGACTGACCATGGATATTTTCAAGTGAAAGCTTATGTTCACCCAGGACTTGTTGTATTTTGTTGAACAAGGTTGTGGATGAATGGTTTTCTATCGGTAAAAATGTTAAAAATCTCGCACAGGGTTTTCCATTATAGCAGTATCGAACCACAATTACCAGCTGGTCAACATGTGTCAGGTCAGGCATAGAGTCAACAATAATAGAGTAGTATTTGTTGTCTAGGTTTTGATTTGATTCACAATTTCATCTTGCACATGTTTTCCCATGATTTCTATCAATTCTTCATACACGGGTTTGGATAGGTAAGTAGCAATTACTTTTTCATTTTTACATTTCTCGATGTTGATGTATGAACACTTTATTGAAAAACATTCTTGTCTAGATCGCTATCACGTTGAAAATTCGCGTTAGCATTGTGATTGCTTTTTCAACGGCTCCCCTTTTTTGCTAAGACACGTCACCTACTGTTTGTATTTCTGTCATAAATGTTAAGTGTTTTAAATTATTTATAATTATTTTATATTAAATATATTTAGAATGAAACATCCTTAAGTTGAACATTTTTTCGTTTACGGCTAGCTTACATAATACTTTAATAATCTTAATTTTTATTTTAACTATTATTTTGTATTGAATTACACTATATTATTAATATTATTATTTTTTAAAAACCCCTTCTCATACAGTAGACCCAAAATCTTTAAGCAATGTGGACTAAAGTCCCCTCTGGGGCCTCTCCGGGATTAGGGGCCCTGAAGCTTGAGCTTCATTAGTTTCACAGTAGATCCACCCCTAGTCTTTAACCCGTATGCGGTGGACAAATGACTGTGAGCCGGCTTTGTTTAATCAAATAGTGTTTATTCACACTCGCACCATCCAACACAAGTTATTTTACAGAATACTAAAGGTCATACTAGACCTTAACTTTAGAGTGACTAGCAAACAGATAAAAGGTCTTTATCTGTATTACATTTCTGTAGTCCTTGATGTTCGGTCCTTGGTCTGGTCTGATGCTCTGGCTCTCATTTTCCTTCTGTTTGGTGGTGTGATGGCCCTCTTTGTGGTGGCTGGTGAAGATCACCGTTGTTCTGTTCCTGTTGTGTGCTGCTGCAGAGTGAGCAATTCTAAGGTGGTGCAGCATCTTTTGTACCATATTGGTTTTGCGCACTTTTGGGCGGTCCCCGGGCCATTACCAATCAATTGATCAGGGTTCGATCACCCTGATCGATCAAGTCCATTTGGGGCTGCCACATTGATTTTGTAGGTGTTAGGGGCACACAAGCTCTTCCAAATAAGGAAGGTCTGTTGTGTCTGATAGACATTCGTGATTGAAAATGAAATGAAATGAAAATTGCTTATTGTCACGAGTAGGCTTCAATGAAGTTACTGTGAAATGCCCCTAGTCGCCACATTCCGGCGCCTGTTCGGGGAGGCTGGTACGGGAATCGAACCGTGCTGCTGGCCTGCTTGGTCTGCTTTAAAAGCCAGCGATTTAGCCCAGTGAGCTAAACCAGTATGTTTCTATTGTTCCTGGAGATGGTCGTTTTCCTGTGTATTATGATGTCAGGGCGGCAGCTTGCTCCTCAATGTTTATTTAAACTGCAGCTTACTTGTCCTTGTACTTCACTAGATTTCCCAGGGCCCTTTGCAGAACGGGCCGAAGGGCCTCTTTCTGTGCTGTAAAACTATGGCGCTATGAAAGTAGAGAGATATTCCAAGTTCAAAGGGGAGCCATAAAGTTGATGTTAATGTTTGAATTATGGGAAAAAAACCCAAGATTTGCATTTTGCTAGCACTTTCACAACTACACAAGTACAAAGTGGTTTACAGCCAATGAAGTACAGTCTTTGCTGTAATGGTAATTTATGCACATCAAACCCCCATAAACAGCAATGTGATAAAGACCAGATAATTTTTTTTGTGTGGTTGATTGAGGGATAAATGTTGGTTAGGACAATAGGGATAACGCTCTGCTCTTAGCTAGATGGAGGCAGAGCCATCTTTAGTGACCGTTTGGCCACAAGTGTCAATTCCCTTGCCTCTCCACTTTGAAGTCACCTCTTCCTGCATCCCAATATTTTTCACCTATGCACATACACCTGCTTTTCTCACGGATAGGTTAATTTGCATTTCAACATCCCTTCAGACAGCAGCACTTATCAATCCCCCATTTTACTTTATCACAATTTAATTTTTAATCTTAAAATTCCCCAATTCATAACACATGCAGACCAAGACAGGCCAGCAGCACGGTTCAATTCCTGTACCAGCCTCCCCCGAACAGGCGCCGGAATGTGGCGACTCGGGGCTTTTCACAGTAACTTCATTTGAAGCCTACTTGTGACAATAAGCGATTTTCGTTTAATTTAATTTCCACCAGCCAATGAAGATTTATATTCTGCATGACACATCGTCATGCCAATCAAATGAAGAATTCAGGGGGAATTTCTTTTTGCTGAGTGGCATGAGGATGTGAACCTTGGTGCCCCAGAGTGGTTGAAGCAGTTGGCATTGATGTCTTTAAGGGGAGGCTTGATGTATAACGCAGAGAAGAGAATAAAAGGAGTTGGGTAGAGGTTATTAGAATGAGAAGAGACTTCTGTGGAGGATAAACCAATTGGACTGATTGGCTATTGTAGATTCTATGTAAAGGGCAATTTCATTTGGAAGTTGCTGGATGAATGGCGAGATCCATGCTCACGCGATGCTTCTCTGATGTTAAAACTAGATAGGATGGGCTTTAATCTACAACTGGCTGTGCTTCAGTTTGCTTGAAATTGCTTGAGTTAGCATTGCGTGCCTTAAACGGTGCAAAGCTTGTTGACACAGTTAATATCCACTCATGATTCTTTGGTGCAGAATCATTTGTGTTTTCATAAGTCAAGCAGTCACCCCACTTTGTTTGAGATTGTAGCATTGTATATGAAACATCTTCGTGTTCTGTTTCTCAGGTCCTGATTTGTCGGAATTATCGGGGAGATGTGGAAATGTCGGAAATTGAACACTTTATGTCTATTCTGATGGAGAAGGAGGAAGAGTGTACCCTGACGCCCATCCTGTCACATGGAGCGGTTCGATTCATGTGGATCAAACACAATAATCTATATCGTATCCTTCCGAGTATTTGCTCTTTAAAATGAAAGGTGTGGAGTCCTGCAGTGGCAAACCTAGTCACTCCCTAGAAAAGTGTTTCAGCATTCAGCAAATGGTTTGGACCCTTTACAAATGTCATGTCAATTTTTAAAAAATATTTTTATTCTCCATTTTCACATTTTCTTCAGGATTTACACCCCACCAACAAACAGTAAATGGTGACAAATACAATGTCAATCCCCTTATCAACAACAACGATCCCATCCTCCCACCAAACCCCAAACATTAGCCCGCATGTTCACACAAACGAATTAGGGATCACCCATACCCTGGCTGGTCCGACCTTCTGAATATGGCCCATGGGGGCCCTGGGTCCAGTTTCATGTGCATCACTTTAGAAATGACCCTAAAAACCTCCTTTGAGTAATCCTCTAGCTTTGGACAGGACCAAAACATATGAACGTGAGTAGCCCCCATCCTCGCCCTCGTGAGGTCTGCTCTGTATACCACCTTCAGCTGTCTCAGCCCCAACCTCACGCACGAGGTGGAGGCATTCACTCTCCGGAGCACTTCACACCAGAACCCCTCCTCCACATCCTCTCCCAACTCTTCCTCCCACTTTGCTTTGATCCCTTCCATTGGTGCCTTCTCCTGTTCCAAAATAGCTCCGTAAACCACTGACAGTACCCCCTTCTCCAGTCCCCCTGTTGTCAGCACCTCCTCCAGCAATGTGGAGGCTGGCTCCACAGGGAATCTCTATCTCCTTTCTGGCAAAACTTGAACCTGCATGTATCTAAACATTTCCCCCTGCTCCAGCCCATACTTCGCTTCCAGCTTCTTCAATCCTGCAAACTGACCCCTAAGAAACAAATCTTTTAGTGTCTTAATCCCCTTCTCCTCCCATTTCCGAAAATTTCCATCCCACCTCCCTGGCTAAAATATGTGGTTCCCCCCCGAATCGGCATTTCCCTTGACCCTGCCCCCAACCCGAAGTGTTGGCGAAACTGCCTCCAAATTCTCAATGAAGCTATTATTACCGGACTCCCTGAGTATTTTCCCGGGGCTATCGGGAGCGGCGCTGTTGCTAGTGCTTTCAGTCCCGACCCCCTGCACAAACTCTCCTCCATTCTGACCCACTGGGAATCAACCCCTCTGACCCAGCTCCGCCCCGTCTCCACATTCGCCGCCCAGTAGTAATACATCAGGTCGGAAGACCTAAATTCCCTGCCTGACTTCCCCTGTGTAGCAGCACCTTTCTAACTCTGGCCACCTTCCCTCCCCATATGAACGCAGTAATCCTTCCCTCAATCTCTCTGGAAAAAAGCCTTTAGCAGGAAAATCGGCAGGCTATGAAAAATAAACAGAAATCGTGGCAACGCGTTCATTTTAACCGCCTGTACCTGACCTGCCAGTGACAGAGGGAGACCATCCCACCGTGCCAGATCAGCTTTCACTCTCCCCACCAAATTAGCAATGTTGTATCTGCGGAGCCCCCCCACCCCCCCCACTCCCAGGCAACCTGCACCCCCGGGCACCTAAAGTGAGTCCCTGCCCTACAGAATGGCAACCCCTCCACCTCTGCCCCCACCCCCGGCCGAGACAGCACTAAATACTCACTCTTGTCTAGATTTAGTTTGTAGCCCGAGAAACACCCAAACACTCGAAGTAGTTCCAATATTCCCCCTATCAACACACTTGGTTATGACACGTATAGCAGCAAGTCATCGGCATATAAGGACACCCTGTGCTCTATCCTCCCCCCGCACTATCCCTTTCCACACCCCCGAACTTCTTAATGCGATGGCCAACGGCTCAATCGTGAGTGCAAACAGCTGGGGGACATATGACATCCCTGCCTAGTCCCACGGTGGAGAGAAAAGTATCTCGAGCTGATGTTGTTTGTGCGGACACTCGCCCTCGGCTCCTTGTATAGTAGCTTTACCCAGTTCACATGCCCGCCTAACAATATAAGTATCAAATAAAATAAAACCTCCCAAGGAAAAGGAATCAAGAATTGCCTATGGTCACCATTGACATATATAGTCCACCCCCCCATATAATATTCAACACCATCCAATCCCCGAAAGAGTACCGTGAATAACATCCATGAATTGTAGACCCCCCCCCACAAACACACACACATTCCTCCCCTCCACTTCCTCTTGTAAACTCCTCCCGCAAGCCTCGTTTCCTCCCCCCAACTTTTCACCCTGGCTCGACTCGCCGAAACCTGTTCTACCAGGCTCCGATGGCTGATGCCCCTCCCCCCACCTCACTCCCGTTTACTGGCCGGCTTAAACCGGCCAGCGTGGAGGCCCCCGTCCGGGTGTCCTTCCCCCTTGCCCGGACCCAGGAAAACCAAGAAATCCCCTTTAGCACACAACCCTGCATACCCACCCAAGTCCCAAAGAACCATCATTGCAAATGAAAGCCCCAACTCTTCCCTTGTCCAAATATACAGCTGTCGTCCAAATATACAGCCGTCGACTCATTTAGTACATACACCAACACACAGTGAAAAAATAGTTACATGAGGCTACATCGGTACAAGACCCACTCTCAGTCCCAATTTTCAATTCTGCCACAGTCCTTCTGCCTTCACAAACCCCTCCGCTGCTTCCGCCGTCCCAAAATAAAAGTCCTTGGATTTGTATGTCACCATCAACTTGGCTGGATACACTATGCCGCACTACACTTTGCTGTTGTACAGTTCCTTCTTAACCCGGCTGAAGGCCACCCGCCTCCTTGCCAGCTCCACCGTAAAGTCTTGGTATATACGTATAACAGCTCCAGCCCACTCCATCTCCCGCTTCTGCTTTGCCCAGCATAGGACCTTCTCCTTCACGCTGTACCTACGGAAACAAACAGTTACTACTCTTGGTGGCTCACCTGCCTTTGGTATAGGCCTCCATGGCCTATGAGCCCGATACAGTTTGTATCGAGAGGGATCGTCCCCCTCCCCCAATAGCTCCGCCAGCATCGTAGGAAAATACTCAGTCGGCCTTGGGCCTTCCACCCCTTCGGGCAGACCCACGATCCTCAGATTCTGCCGCCTGGATCTGTTTTCAAGGTCTTACATTTTGGCTTGCAGACCCTTGTTTGTCTCTATCACCCTCCGCAGCTCCTTCCCCATCAAGGTGAGTTGATCACTGTGCTGCGATAATGCCTCTTCCACTGGGCTGGTTTAGCACAGTGGGCTAAATAGCTGGCTTGTAACACAGAACATTGCCAGCAGTGCAGGTTCAATTCCCGTACTGGCCTCCCCGAACAGGCGCTGGAATGTGGCGACTAGGGGCTTTTCACAGTAACTTCATTGAAGCCCACGCGGGACAATAAGTGATTATTATTATTATGGGGCTAATTTAGCACAGGGCTAAATAGCTGTCTTTTAAAGCAGACCAAGGCAGGCCAGCAGCACGGTTCAATCCCCGTACCAGCCTCCCCGAACAGGCGTCAGAATGTGGCGACTAGGGGCTTTTCACAGTAACTTAATTTGAAGCCTACTTGTGACAATAAGCAATTTTCATTTCATTTTGCTTCCTCAGTGTCTCACCTTGCTCCCGCACCTCTGCCGCTGTGCTTGATACCGTAGTCCTCACCGGGGCAATCGCCTCCTCCACCAGCACTTTCAGTACCGCCCCATCTCCTCCTTCATCGTTACCATGTGCTTTGTGAACTGTTTTTCAAGTTCCACAGCCATCACCATGGTCATTTCTTCTGCCGTGAGCAATGCGGTCTCCCCGGTGCTGCAGCCTCCGCTTTCCTTCCAGTCCTCGCGCTGACTTTTCCACTCCCCGGCGGACTTTCATTAACCCCTTTTTTCCCGGCCGTTTTTTTCCCCCAACTTGGACATTTCTCCTCACTGTGCCTTCTTACAGCTTTTGCAGCCTCAGTTGCCCTTGGGACCGGGCGTTAAAACCCCGAAAATTCTGTTCCCGAATGGGAGCCCTCCAGTGTGCAGCTGCCTCCTGCCTGCCGTCACTGGAAATGTCATGTCAATTTGATCTTGGTCCTGTTCACACTGGGGGCCTACCCAGTTCACATAGCAGAAAGCTTGCAGAGCATCAAGTCAAAAGTGAAAGATAGCTTATTGCAAATCCAAAACCTTGGCGCACTGTGAGCCTGTATTTTGCAATAGGTATGTTTGTGTTGTGTGTATTCAGTGATGAGTAGTATAACCGAGATACATCTTAACCTTTGGCACATTCTTTATAAATACTCCAAGTGTACTAAAGCTCCCAATGAATCATCGAGCACCCTGAATCATAACTAAACTGCATGTCGTGCCTTCTCGACAATATTTACTCGACTTTGTGCCTCTACCGTGATGGATTTACTTAATTGAGTCATACAGAATGACATTTTAGTTACACTGGCTCGACCTCTTTCCAAAGTTGAGTATTGAAGTTTCTTGTTCAGTGAAGACTTGCTGTCAAATGAAGTGTTTCTGAATTATTGCACTGAGAAGATTTATTGAATTTTATCAGCAGCCATCATGTAAATTACACACACATGCGTATGAATTAGGAGCAGGAGTAGGCCACTCGGTCCCTCAAACCTGCTCCACCATTCAACAAGATCATGGCTGATCTGATTGTAACCTCAACTCCACATTTCTGCACCCCTCCATCCCGATAACCTTTCACCCCCTTGTTTTTTTTCTAATTAAGAGGCAATTTAGCGTGGCCAATCCACCTAACCTGCACATCTTTGGGTTGTGGGGTTGCAACCCAGGCAGACATGGGGAGAATGTGCAAACTCCACATAAACAGTGACCCGGAGCCGGGATTGCATCCAGGTCCTCAGCACCATAAATTCCCCTTTGGATACAGTGTCGCCAGTTGCCGCTCCAGCTCCGAAATCTGGGCTTCCAGGAGCTGTAGCTGGAGACCGTTGCTGCACACATGCTGGGCTCGGGCATGGAAATGTTCCCTGCCTCCCACATGGAGCAAGAGGAGCAAACCAAGGCGTTGAGATCTTCTGCCATTACGTAACCCTTTAAATGAAACCTTTAGCAGATTCTTCATATCAGATTATATGAATTCTCTGGGGCCCTTCCTTGCCCTCCTTGCAACTACCAATTGTATCCCTTACAGATTGTGAACCACAAAACAGATTTTCAAACTATAAAGTGGTAGAAGTTGTAAACATATACTGACCTTGCCCACTACTTACCAATCATCTCTCTCTCTTGTAGCCTCTTCTCCCAGTTCCACTTAACTCTGTTTCCACCGAACTCCAAAAGCACTTTCAGTGCAGACAAGCCAGCACTTGGAGAGCTCTGCTTTTATAGGTTTCAAATCACAATGTTCAAGAATCTATCTACCTCTGCCTTAACAGTATTCAAGGATTCTGCTTCCATTCCCTTTTGAGAAAGAGTTCCAAAGACTCTCTCTCAACTCTGAGAGAAGACTTTTTGCTTAGTGTTTGGCGACATCTTATTTTTAAAAGGTGACGCCTAGATCTAGATTCTCGAGAAGAGGAAGCATTCTCCCCACATCCACCCTGTCCGTACTCCTCGGGATCTTCTGTTTCAATCAAGTCACCTCTTCCTCCTCTAAACTCCAGCGGATACAAGTCTAACGTTTCCTCGTAAGCCAACCGACCCAGCCCAGGTGTTAATCTGGTAAAACTCATCTGAACTGCTAATGCACTTATATCCTTCCTTAAATAAGGAGTCCAATACTGTATGCAATACTCTAGATCTAGTCTCACCAATTCCCTGTATAATTGAAGCAAAATCTGTCTACTTTTGGATTCATTACCCCTCGTAATAAATGATGACATTCAATTAGCTTTCCTAATTACTTAGTGTACTTGCACACGAGCCTTTTGTGATTCATACGCTAGGACACTCATCCCTCTGCACCTCCGAGATCTGCCATCTCTCAACAGTTAGATAATATGCTTCATTTTTATTCTTCCTGCTCTCTTTTATCCTGTGTCTCCACCAGTTAATTTGTCTTTATCATTTAAAGACAGTTGCAAGGATAGGAACTCAAGGCTGTTCAGCCTGCCGACCCTATTTCACCTTTTAGTTAGATTATGGATGATCTGTATCTTTTCTCCATCTACTTTTACTGTAATCTAGTAATATCCTTGTGCACAAATCTCTGTTCTGAAAGCTTCGATTGACCACAGGCTTTTTAAAGGGAGAGTTCCAGATTTCGACTATCATTTGTGTGAAGAAGAAAAGCAGCTAAACTATTTCCATATTTGCCATCTGTGATGCAATGTGGGTGCCAGCTAGCTGGACAAAATCACAAATGCAGGAGTCTTCTCAAAGGTAGAACTCTCCTGTTTGTTTGCACTTATCAGACTGAGGTGGCTTCATTGGCTTGGGCAGGCCAACAGGGTGGAAGACAATTGCATACCCAAGACTTCTCTACGGGGAGGTAGTCGGAGCCAGATGACCACTTGGAAAATTGGTGTGGCACTTTGGCAGAATCTGCCCATCAAGGGTTGGCCTCTTCAGCCGTCAGACACCCAATGGATTATTGCAACGTGCCTGTCCATTCATAGCTGGAAAGATGCGGGCGACACACTGCTGCCTCATGGTGCCAAGGACCCGGGTTTGCTCCCATGTAGAGTTTGAACATTCTTCCCATGTCGGCATGGGTCTCACCCCCACAACCCAAAAAGATGTGCAGCGTAGGTGAATTAGCCGCACTAAATTGCCCCTTAATTGGAACTAAAGAAGTGGGTACTCTAAATTTCTTTTTGTTTTAAATAGATGGGCGTATGCCATTTAAAAAAAAAATGATGTGCTTCTTGATATCATCCATGAATGACTTGGCTCTAATGTAAAAATTATATTCCCTTGTTCTGAGATGTTCCACCAGACAAATAGGTTTTAGCCCTTTACCCTATCATAAATTTATCTGTTTGGATTCTAACCCTCTTGAGATAAAGGACAACATTCCATTAGCCATTTTGTACCTGTCCACTAACCTTTAGTAATTTCTGTGGTTGAATTCCTAAATCTGTCTGCCCCTCCACAGTTTCTTGCTTTTCATCATTTGGAGAATGCTCTTGAGCTTTCTGTCTCAGATCCATAGTGAATTACCTCATATTTTCTCTCATTGCCACGGTTTTTCCACTCATCTAATGTACTAATGTCCCTTGGCAACTTTCTGCTCCCGCCTACGCTAAGTGTTGCCAGTGAATTTATATATGCAACCCTATTCCTCCTTCCAAGTTGTTTATGGATATAATGAAAAGTAGCAGTCTTGGTACAGATGCCTGGAGTACGCCCCTAGTCACATCCTGCCAATTTGAGTGCATGCATATTAATATACTTTGTCTACCGCCTCCTTATTCATTCCCTAACCAAGCTGACCGGTTTTCTCCAATATCAGTAAGCGCTCATTCTGTTGACCGTCTCGTTATGTAAAACTTTGGAAAATGTCTTTGGAAGTCTGTATCAATTAGTCTCGTAGACCTAGCCTCACCTTTCACATCATGTCAGTTATAGACAGCTCATAATGCAGTGGAACATCTGTTACCCGCATTTCACTTATTCACTTCTTTGATTTTCTTTCCAAAGGTTTGTGAGACATCTAAACCTGATGTCACCTCGTTGCACAGCTGTTTAACACCAGTCAAGTTCACAGCCTGAGAGCAGCCCTCAACCCTAGTCGGCCTCTCAGCCTCAGAATGGTTCACATTTGTTCGTATTCTGCATGTTACTTTGCTTAATTTGTCAATTGTGTGAGATCAAACTTTGATGACTCAATTATCCATCAGTCACTAAATGGCAGCTAATTGTCCTGTCATTGAATCTTTAATAAGCAGAGGTGTTCCGTCCCAAACGTATGTGCCCCCCCCCCCCCACCCCCCAGTTATTGTGCTTCCAAATGCCTATTCCTCTCCTATCTGGTCCACTTACCTTGCCCCACACCATTATTGGTGCAGCACTATGACTAAATGTTTTCTTATCTCTCCCTAGTTGTTATTGAAGGTATTTTTATCGTTAAAGCTCTCTAGGCTTTGCTCAAAACCACAGAACCTTCCAGCTTGTTTCTACTCGTACAACAAAGTGAGACCAATCCCCATGATCTACAATGTCTTTTCTTTGTGGTCTGTTATACAATAGAACCTTGTGCTCTTCTCCCTATTTTCTTCAACTTAATTTCTGAGACAATCTATTGGCACTTTTTTGTCTCCCAGGAAATTACATGGTTAGAGGGGTGGAGTGGGGAGGAGGAATCTATAGCCAGTCAGTTTAATGCCTTGACCATAATCACTGCAGTCGTTGCAACCTCCAAGAAAAATGCGTGTGTGTCTCTGGTGTTTGCTTTCCTGTATAAGGTGGTTCAGGTGAGATGATGATTTTCGTTCTTCCCTCGCCTCTCCGGGTCCAAATGGAACAATTCTTCATTCCAGCCCCCACTTCATTCTTCTTCCCATTCTAATACACTTGCTGCTCTGGGGAATCAACAACTTGCCCGGTTCCATTTTTAACCTTTTCACCATGTCAGTGGTGATATGGGCAGGAGGGGGGTTAATTTAAGAATGCCGTATTAATCCTCTCACCACTTCTCTTAATCAGAAAGGGATTTTGTTTCCCCCCTTTCTGAGCACCGGCATATTTCCCAACCCCTCAGTTCTGGTATGGTTGAATTTCAATTCCTAACCCCACAGCAACAATGAGATGGGATGAATTCAGGAGACTTAGTTTATTCACACACACTTAAACATGGGAGGGGTGTAGCTCTGTGGCCCCCTGTGCATTAATACAATAAACTAGGGATAGGGAAAGAAAGGGTTACAGGGAAGGACTGCAGAACAAACATTAATTGTTTCACCCGAGTCCAGAATCAAAGTCCAATGGTATAATTCTTCAGAAGTAGGCAGGCTGAAAACTTGATTATTCTTTTTTCCAGTGGAAAATGTCCACGATAAGATAGGCAAATGCAGATTGATTCGCCGTATAGGCAATGATATAGAAGTTCCAATTTAAAAAGGTGTGGATGGGGATCAGGCATTCAAAATGGATAGCACCCCTTTTCTAAGCTACTGCTTGGAAGATGGCAGACTGATTTGCAGTACAGCAAGACATATAACTGGTTCTCCTAGCATGCCCCATGACTCCCACCTGCACTTGGCTTTGACAAAATATGTAAATTCATTTGTGTGGGTTCCTAACATTCTTAATATTCTAACCATTAAGAATTTAAAAGGCGGTTGCAAGGTCCTTTGGCCTAGCAGACCAGTTGACTCTGGTGGCCAGGCCTGGCTTATGAAATGTAGATGGTCTTTGTATAATTCCCTTTGACCAAACTCTACAGTCACAGGGGTCATTAGTGTCTCTTAAGAGATAATGAGCTGTCAGCTTCTCTTGATCCTGTCAGAAAGTTCCTTTTTTTCAGGGTCACGGGCAGACATCGCTTCTGTCTTTTTCAGGACTTTGTCCAAATTTAAACATTTTAGATATTCGCCAGGAGGATTATAGTGGATTTTTTAAATTGGTAGTTTCCAAAAGGGTGGAATTCCTTTTTCAACAAAATAAACTGGAAGACAGCCCACACTTGCCGTCTTTCACCCACATGAGTATGGATGTGTGCCTCTGAAACATGTAATTTTCAACAATAGCTTGCTTAGTAACAAATGGTGATCCTTCAATTATTTTGAGTTCTCTGTCAGCTTAATCTTAAGTGCTTATTCATACTGTAAACATAATGAGCCACTGCCATATTTGTAACTATCTGATAAATGGACCCTAAGCCAGATAAAGTACAAAACTAGATAACGATCCTTTTCTTGATGGTTCCTTTATTTACAGACTGCAGCATTACATATTTCAGCCTCCTACAGATCAACCCAGTGTCCCAGCAGTCTTTCTATTATGTTTGTTTGAGTAAACGAGAAACAAGTGATTAAAGGAACAGTCTCTTAAAGGGGCACAGTCCCTCTTTATCTGTTCAGCATACATGATCAATACCCTCCAGCTGCTTTATCCTTGCTTTCTAACTAGTTTGTGAGTTAACGACAGAGAAGCTGTCTGACTTCTCAGTGGTGGAGTGTTCATCACAACTGAGCATGATCCTGCACTAGTCTGCAACTAGATTTTGCTGCAAGGCTCCTGATTGGAGCCAGAGACAATATTAGTTACTGCACCCCCTTTTCCCATGGCCTCTGGATACTGAGGCCAATTGCCACGCTCCCACCAGTGCTACTTCTGAGATTGGCTCACTCGAGCACAAGCCTGTGACCACCCATCTCTGTCAGATTTACCCCCTGGGGCACTGACTCTAACGCCTGTCTCTTAGATCTCCTTACACCAGCTAACTTTACCATGCCTTAAGTAACCAAGAGAGGTGTACTAGTGTGGCTTTAATTGACCTTTCCGTTGTTGCTTTTCCAACAATCATCGCCTGTTTCTGTTTGGTAGAGGTTGGAAATTGTTGTTTGGGGAATTGCAATCTTACACCCTCCCATCTGCAGTGAAACATGTTAGTCCAGCTTCATTACAATAAAGCTTATACTGTGAGGGTCATTGCCATTAATATTTCTGTCACCTTTACTTTCCAGGTCTTTTCTGAGTATTTTAAGGAGCTGGAAGAAGAAAGTATACGAGATAACTTTGTTATAATCTATGAGCTGCTTGATGAGTTAATGGATTTTGGTTACCCACAGACCACAGATAGCAAGATCCTGCAGGAGTAAGTAGGGCAGTGTTTATTGATGTATTACTCCATGAAAGATGCCCCACAATATATATTTTCAACGAAGGGTTTTATTATGACAAAGAATATGTCACTTTGTAAATGGCCTGCTTCCATGCTCTATGTGCTGAAATGATAACTTTGTATGAATTACAAGTTCAAGTTTTGAAGCTGGATTTATGGCAATTCAACATATGCTTAAATCCAAAATTGCGCTTTAAAAAAAAATATATAATTTAAAGATTTTTAAAGTCTTAACTATGTGACTGCTAACCAATTGAGGTTGTTTGTAAGGCTGAGATACAGAATGTAACAGTCCCCGTCTCCAAGCAGTGCTTGGTGAGCCACAATATGATGAGTCCCAGCGATGAAGTATGTTCTTGTGCCAAACCAAGAGAAGTGGTGAAGGGAGTGACCCTCGTTTGAATACAGACAAAACTGTTAGTTTTCATTCCTCTAAGAAACACTCCTATTTAAGAATGTATTTTACAGGCAGAACCTTTTGTGTTACTTTGACCAAGAGATTTCCTTCAGAATTCAACAGTTTACCAGAAAAATTTCAGTTTGAAGCTTCATATAGTGCCGGCTGGTTTACAGTGGGCGCTGTGTCACAGGTATTAGAGAGCTGAGAGAGGATGGACCGAGAGATCTGTACTCATCACTGTGTGTGATTCTTGTGACCAGGTCTATTAGAAGATGTGTTCCTGAGCGCGCTCAAAGTATTGGGTATTCAAACAGCTTTGTCGCTATAGATACAGTGGTTGATGTGAAAGAAATGATTGGGGTCGACAGTGAATCAAAGCAAGTAGATAAATGTGAGCACAGAGAGGTGCTGGTCAGCTAAGATTTGATTTTTAATTTTCACATTTCCTGAATTCCTTAGTTACGTCTCTAAAGATGCTAAATATTGTTTTGCCAACCACCTGAGTAACCATTATTATTGTGAGTGTTGACGAACTACTTGCCTACTGGAGTATTGTAGTAAAAGCTGATCCTGTCCTTATCAATTCCACTTGTTCTTCAGCAAAAGGGGTTGTTGGATTTTGAGTGGGAGTGGGAATGCTGCCTTTGCTTTTCCGTTCCCCAATCCAGTGGAGTTAAAGTCAGTTGGATGCCGCAGCATTGCCCTGGCTGTGTTCAGTGCAGACCTGGGAACCTTTCTGAACGGTGATTGAAAAATTAAGCTTATCTATTTCAGCATATGGCAAGTTTGGAAACGTTTTGATCTCTGTCAAATTGTCTGTCTGTCTGGCTGTTAACTCTGACTTCATCCAGAGTCCATCTATCTCCATAAACTCTGCTGCCCTGTTTTTGAACTTGCACTGGTCCTGTTCTCCCTGACCTCTTTGTTCTCCCTGACCTACATTGACCCCATGTTAAGGGCACAGCAGCAGAGTGGTCTGTTACATTGGCACTGCTGTCTGCCCGCTCCAAAGATCAGAGTCAATTTCAATCTTGGGTGACTGTGTGGAGTTTGCACATTCTCCCCGTGTCTGCATGGGTATCCTCCGAGTGCTCTGGCTTATTTGTTATTTACAGCTCAGAAGGAGGCCATTCGGCCCATTGTGTCTGCACCCGCTCCCCAAAGAGCTTTCCTAGCTAGTCCCATTCCTCTGCCTTATCCCCGTAGCTCTCTAAATTAATCACTTTCAGATATATACCCAGCTCTCTTTTGAAACCTCCTATGGCATCCACCTCCACCACTCTCCCAGGTAGCGCCTTCACCACTCTCCCAGGTAGCGCCTTCACCACTCTCCCAGGTAGCGCCTTCACCACTCTCCCAGGTAGCGCCTTCCAAACCCTAATAAGTCTGAGTAAAGAAGTTTCTTCTCATCTCACTCCTGGCTCTCTGGTTGACCATCTCGAAATTGTGACCCCTAGTCACTGATATACCAACTGGTGGAACAGAATATCCTTCTTTACCCTGTCAAATTGTTCATAATTTTGAACACCTCAATAAGGTCACCTCTTAATCTTCTCTGCTCCAAGGAGAACAAGCCCAATTTTTCCAATCTTTCCTTGTACCAAAAATTCCTCCTTTCTGGGGTATCATTCTCGTAACTTTCTTAAGTAAGGTGCCCAGAACTGAACACACTACTCCAAATGTGGTCTGACCAATGATTTATAGAAGTGTAGCAGGACTTCCTTGATTTTATACTCTCTGCCTCTATTTAGAAACCCAAGGATCCTATAAGCCTTCTTAACAATTGTTTCAACTTGCCTGGCCACCTTCAGAGATTTATGCATTTGAACCCCGAGGCCCCTCTGCTCCTGTACTTCCCTCAAGGTTGTACAACTGAGCCTATATTGTCTCCCCATGTTTTTTCTACCACACATTTCACTGCATTGAAGTTCATCTGCCAGTTGTCTGCCCATTTCGACAACTTGTCAACGTCCCTCTGAAGTCACTCAGTGTCATCCTCACAATTCATTGTTTTCCCTTGCTTCGTATCATCTGCAAATTTAGAGATTTTGCCCTCAACACCCACTTTTAAATCATTTGTATAAATCAGAACAAGCAAGGGCCTCAACACTGAGCCATGGGAACACCACTTTCAACTCGTCTCTAGTCCGAGAAATGCCCACCTATACCTACCCTCTGTTTCCTATTCTTAGCCAACTTCTAATCCATGCTGCCAAGTACCCATCAATCCCAAACATTTTTAATTTGCTAACCGACTTGCCATGTGGCACCACATCAAATGCTTTCTGAAAGTCTAATTATACAACAACCACTGCCTATGTCACCTCCTCCCACAATCCAATGATGTGCATGTTAGGTGGATTTGCCATGCTACAATTGCCCCTTACTGTCCAAAGTTGTGCAGGTTAGGTGAAGTTACGGAGATATAGCAGGGGAGTGAGCCTAGGTAGGGTCCTCTTTCAGAGGGTCATGCAGACTCATTGGAATGGCTGCCCTTGCACTGTAGGAATTCTGTCATACTGGCGTAGTCAATCAAAGGTCCAGACGAGTGCCCCAGGGGCATGAGTACAAACCCAACCACAGCAGCTGGCGGAATTTAAATTTTTAAAAATATAAATTTAGAGTAGCCAATTATTATTTTTCTAATTAAGGGGCAATTTAGCATGGCCAATCCACCTACCCTGCACACCTTTTGGGTTGTGGGGGTGAGACACAGGGAGAATGTGCAAGCTCCACACGGACAGTGACCCAGGGCCGAGACTGAACCTGCAACCTTGGCGCCGTGAGGCAGCAGTGCGAACAACTGCTCCACCGTGCCGCCCTGGAATTGAAATGTAATCAATTAAGGAAATCTGGAATGAAATGCTAGTCTCCTGAACCAACTGGATTCTTCTTAAAAACCCATCTTGTCACTCATGTTTTGTTGAGGAGGAAATCTGCCATCCTTACCTGGTCTTTCTTATATGTGACTTTAGACCCACAGCAATGTGGTTGGTCCTTAACTGCCCTCTGAAATGGCCGAGCATTCCAAGGAGTGTAAGGCTATTGTCACTGGACAAGTAATCCAGTGACACAGGGTGATACTCTGGTGGGAAGGGTGCAGAATGCACTCTGGGTGGGGGACTTTGATGTTCACCACCAAGAATGGCTCAGTAACACCAGCTGGCTGAACCCTAAAGGGCATAGCTACTGGACTGACATGACCCAGTGACAGGTGGTGAGGGAACCAATAAGACGGGAAAACATTCTTAATCTCATTCTTGCCAACCTGCCTGCTGCAGATGCATCTGTTGTTGAGATCCCAGTTGATGCTATAACTGGACAGGAACACCCCAGAATGGAACCCTGGCTCAAAAGACTAACATTTACTTTTTAGAAAGCGTGGAGGATAAGTGTCACAGGACTGCTGCAACAGCATCAGTAACATAACGTCCCTTTTAACAAACACGTTGGCTGTGTTGAAATACACTCTCCACTCTGAACCCCAAGTGAATGTCTGGATTTTTCCTCAAAACTCCCCCCCAGATGATTGTCACAGGAGAGTTTCTAAACTCCACTCTCAAAAACCACAGTTTAAAATCTTCTCAAACAACAATGCTTTCCACCAGGTTGCTCTCTGAAATTCAGTCCAGGTTTAACGATGAATCCAGTATCCAGGTTTTACACCTCCCTCCTTGGGGGTTTCTTTGCCTTGACTGCTGTACAAACTGTTCACAATTACTTTAACTCTCGGTTCCCAGACTCTATTAGCATGGCATCAAACCTTTGATTTCCTTCTGAAGTCTGCTTTCCCACTTTTAGTTCTGGTTACTGCTGCTATCTCTTTCACTCATAGCGCTTTGTCTGTTTCTCCCTTTGAAATCTCCTGTGAATAATATGTTGGTCTCTGTTCTCTTAACTTGAGTTTTAAGATATTCTGTCCCAATTCCCAAGTTAGCTGGACTGTTCTTAGGGAAGTCTGCCTCTTTGCAGCTCCCTTGTCCAGCTTCTCCTGGCAGAATTGAACGATGTTCACTCCCTGGTGTCCTTCGACTGCAAACAAATTCAGCTTAAAAACAAAATCAAAAGCTTTTCTACCTTTAAAAGGCTCCCCAGTTGCTAAGCAGTGGTCACGTGCTTGTACAAGTTTATTTACTTTTCACGCTGTAACCCCCACTAAGCACAAGAGAAGCAAAGTTTGAATTGAGCAAATCCCCATACATGCAATCACCTTTGTCCAGCATGAATTTAACTGTAGATTTTATCCATCCTTCCACAAAGATTTTAAATTATACCCATTTAAAACCAAACTAATGTTTATTAATATAAATCCCTTAAATCAACCTTTGTTTTCCTGATGCTGTCCACGGTAACATGGGTAAAAGTGACCACCATCTTCAGATTGAGAATATCCTCCATCATATTGTGTGGCACTACCATTGTGCTAAATGGGATAGATTTCAAACAGATCTAGCAACTCGCGACTGGACATCCATGGGGGGCAGTGGGCCATCAGCAGCAGTAGAATTGTACTTGACCACAATCTGTAACCTCATGACTGGGCATATCCCCCACTCTAACATTACCAACAAGCCAGAGAACCAACTCTGATTCAGTGAAGAATGCAGGAGGGCATTCCAGGAGAGGCACCAGGCATACCTGAAAATGAGGTGGCAATCTGGTGAAGTTAAAACCGGACTACTTGCATGCCAAACAACATAAGCAGCGTCACAGATTCCAGTTGTCAGCCAATTTGATTTGCTTGATGCGATACTAAGAAATAGCTGAAGTCACTGAATTCCGGAAAAAACTATTGACCCTGACAACTTTGTGGCAATAGTACTGAAGACTTGTGCTCCAGAACGTGCCGTGCCGCCAGCCAGCTGTTCCAATACAGCTGCAATACTGACAACTACCCGGCAATGTGGATAATTACCCAGTTTTGTCCTGTACACAAAAAGCAGGACAAATCCAACCCGGCCATTTACCATTCCCATCAGTCTACTTTAGATCATCAGTAAAGTAATGGAAGAGGTCAGTAACAGTGCTTTCAAGTAACATTGCTTAACAATAGCATGCTCACTGTTGCTCATTTTGGGTTCCACCAGGGTGTCTCAGCTCCTGACCACATTGCAGCCTTGGTTCAAACATGGATAAAAGAGCTGAACTCCTGAGGTGAGAGTGACTGTCCTTGACATCAAGGTAGCATTTGACCGAGTGTGGCATCAAGCACCCCTAGCAAAATTGAGTCTGGTAATCAGGGAAAACTCTCCACTGGTTGGAGTCGTAACTAGCACTGAAGAAGATGGTTGTGCTTGCTGCGGTCAATCGTCACAGCTCTAGCACATCACTGCAGGAGTTCCTCAGGGTACTGTCTTTGGCCCAACCATCTTTAGCTGCTTAATCAATGACCTCCCCTCCACCAAGTTCAGAAATGGTGATGTTTGTGTTGAGCACCATTTGCTGCAACAGTGAATGTTGAATCAATCTGAAGCAGTGCATGTCCGAATACAGCAAGATCCAGGCTTGGGTCACACAAGTCATAGACAATCATAGAATCCTCACAATGCAGAAGGAGACCATTCACCATGGAGTTTGCACCAACCCTCTGAAAGAGCCCCGTACATAATATCAACACCTGCCCCCTCCCCCCATGGAAGGAAACCAGAGGAGCTGGAGGAAACACATGCAGATAGAGGGAGATTGTAAGCTTATCACAATCACCCAAGGCTGTCATTGAACCTGGGTCATTGGCGCTGAGGCAGCAGTGCTAACCACTGTGCCACCGTGTAACCACCTAGTATTAGGCCATGACCATCACGGATGAGTGAGAAACATAAAGAAAAAAAATGTTTCAATTAAGGGGCAATTTGGTGTGGCCAATCAACCTACCCTGCACATCTTTTGGGTTGTGGGGGTGAGACCCACACAGACACTGGGAGAATGTACAAACTCCACACGGACAGTGACCTGAGGCTGGAATCGAACTTGGGTCTTCAGCGCTGTGAGGCAGCAATGCTAACCACTGTGCCATCCTGGCGAGTGGGAATCTAACCATATAACTACTGTGGCTACCAGAGCAGGTCAGAGGCTAGAAATTCTGCGCTGAGTAACTCGTCTACTCGCTTCCCAAAGCCTATCTGCCACCTACAAGGCACAAATCAGGTGTGTGATAGAATATTCTCCATTTGCCTGGATGAATGTAGCTCCAACAACACTCAAGAATTTTGACACCATCCAAGACACTGTGGCCTACTTGGTTCCCACCCCACCCACAAACATTCACTTCCTCCACCACCGATCTGCAAGATGCATTGCAGGAATTCACCAAGAATTAGCATCTTTCAAACTCAAGACCACTAACATCTAGAAGGAAAAGGCATCAGACCACAACCTGGAAGTTCCCCTCCAAACCACTCCATGAGATCCTGAGGAGCATGTGTCCCAAAACAGACCTGTGAAGATAGCAGCCTGCAGCCACCTTTAGGGGCCTCTAGAATTTATAGAGAAAGTCTGAGAGGACTGTTCATCCTGACTTGAAAATATATCGTCGTTCCTTCACTGTCGCTGGTTAAAATCCTGGAACTCCCACTGTGGGAGTCCCAACACCACATGACCGGCAGCGGTTCAAGAAGGCTCAGTGTTATGATACTTGCTGGGCTGCCAAATCCCAAAGGGGAACCTGAACAAACTAGGACAATGTGTATATTATAATGAGCACTGAAGTCGGGAGTACAAATTTCAAACCAGTCTTGTTGAATTTAAATATTAAGTTTAAACGTTTATTTAAAAAAGACAATTTAAACGCAATGTTACATTTACACAGCTAACCATAGGTCTACAAACACTTCCCAAAGATTTCTGCTTGGTTAAACTCAAAGCTAAACATCCCTTTTAGGCAACAGTCCTCACAGAATTTCTCTAAATTTCAATAAAATTGCTTCGGGCCTCTAAAGATGGCTGCAGGCTACTTTCTTCACAGGTCTGTTTTGGGACACCTCGTTCTCAGGATCTCATGATAACATCACACCTTTGCAGCATTCAGTCTCCATTTAATTATATTTTCCCCGCTTTCATATTTAAAATCTATTGTTTTTGCATCCTTTTGGAAGTTCCCATTCTCAGAAAAAAAATTATATTTTGTTATTTGTATGCCTGCTGCTTCTAGGTAAAATCTAAACTTAATACTTTGTTTTATCCATGGACATTTTGCTTTTTAAATACCACAGTTAAACCTCAAGCTCGAGTCACTCCCCTTATCTTCCTAATGCACATTTCCATTCATGGTCTCACTGATCTCATCTTTGGCCTTGTTCACCTCCACTTCAAAACACTTGCTTCCACATCTAATCCCTTTTGATGTTTGTAACCTTGCAGTTTTAACTGTCTTCAGTCTAACTAAATTAGTGACATGATGTGGAGATGCCGGCATTGGACTGGGGTGAGCACAGTAAGAAGTCTTACACCACCATATCTCTTCATACACCTGAGGAAGGAGCTGTGCTCCGAAAGCTCGTGTTTGAAACAAACCTGTTGGACTTTAACCTGGTGTTGTAAGACTTCTTACTAAATTAGTGACATGCACACCCACCCACAAGCCTGCTTCACAGGATACCACAATGATATTCTTGAAAATATTGAAAAATATGATATTTTTATTGACACAAACACCTTCTCCAGGACTGGGCAATAAGTAGCCAGCAATGCCTACATCCTGTTAATGAATAAAGAAATGCCATTCAGTGATGTTAATCTGTTACAGAAAAAACATACCTTGGTTTTTAATTTCTAATCTTTGCTTTGAAATTCTTCCAAGACCTCACCCTCTCCCTGTTTCTGTATTCCTCCAGCCTTACAACTATGAGGCACCAATACTCCTTCAAGGCTGATGCTTTTCACCCCCCATCATCATTGCTGCATCATAGGCAGTATTACGATTCCAGACTAGACCCCAACAGTGGCTAGATACTGGACGGAAACCCCAATATTTTAGTTTATTCTGTAAGACTGTATTCTGAAAGAATACTTCGCTCCAGGGAGCAATTGCACAAAGAAATAGGGATTTAGTATTTTAAACCAAACTTTATCTACACAATATTAAACACTTTAATATCAAACCCGAAAATAGCTTTCAATTACCCTTTAAACAATACTACTCAGTACAATAAATACAATACCCTTAATTACGATTATCTATTCCCAATTAAACAACAAGAAGGAAAAAAAGAAACATACAGCTCTCAATCCATCCTACATCCCAATGGCAGAGAGTAATACTTGATTTCCAAAACAGATTTGGCTCCTGTTAGAAGCCCTGCAAATTATGGCTGGATGTTTTCAAAAAGCTGTTTCAACTGGTTTCTTTCAGCTGCCCCCTTGTCCTTAGACAAGTATGCATGGCTTTAAATACTATTCATCTTTTTTAACTATCCTACTGTGAGAGCAAAATACTCGTAGTCTAAAGGGTAGGCAGATCAGAACTCCACTCCAACTTTCCCAAAATGTCTGAATGCCTTAGCTCCACCCAGCAATTACGTCATCTATCTAGGCTAAAAAACCATTAACTCCCCAGGGACTCGCCCTAATCAAACAGCAGTACAACAACGGCCAATACTTTTTACTCTGGCCAATTTCACCTCTGGCTCATAAAAGCTTTCTGGTCTTGCAAAACAAGATTATTTTAAAAACATTACTACTGCAGTTAAGCGTATACTAACCCAGGCTCTTAACTTTCAAATTGCCAAATGTTTATAATCCAATAAACCTAAAATCCTGTATTCGTCACCAGGCAGATGTGCTTTCATCTGCTTAAGCTGGGGAATTCCCTCTCTGATTTTAAACAAATCTTTAAAACTCTCCATTTGTTCAACCTTGCAGTCACCTGCACCAATCTGAGGGGTTTGGGGCAGCACAGTGGTTAGCACTGCTGCATCACAGCGCTAGCAATTTGGGTTTGATTACGCTGTGGGTGACACTGTTGAGTTTGCACCTTCTCCCTGTGTCTGTGTGGGTTTCCTCCGGGGCCTCCCACTGTCAAAAGATGGGCAGTTTAGTTGGATTGACCATGCTAAAATTGCCCCTTTGTGCCCAAAGATGTGCAGGTTAGGTGAGGTTGCAGGAATAGGATGGAGGAGTGGACCTGGGTAGGGTGCTCTCTCCGGGTTGGTGCAGACTCAAAAGGCCAAATACTCTTGCACTGCAAGGATTCTATCAATTCTGTCTGATAGTGCTACTGTGATGTGCCTTGGAGCATTTTACTACGTTAAGGATGCTATACAAATGCAAGGTGTTGAATCCATTAATGGTGCTAAGGCTCTGCTCTCCCTAGACGTCACTTCACTTGGAGCAGTCCATCTTGTTCAGTGATTGTTATTACTTTCCTCTGCCCAGCTTTTGTGTCCCTTTCTTCACTGTTCCTGACCCCTATGTGCTGATTTTACTCCCTTGCCTGCAATTGTTTTCAGCACCAGCCCAACCAGCCAGGCAAAGACAATTGATGCAGACTTGCAGCAAGTGAGGTGGACCATTGACATAGTTGGCACAAAACCAACCTGACTGGCTCAGATGATGAAGGCTGACCTCCTTCTGCAGGCCCGAGAGGACTGCTGCAGCAATAATTGCAAATGGTGTTGAGGGGAGAGTGCCATCCCTATTCTAGCCGCCTTTGGCCTTATTGACTTCTGATCTGAAGAGTGCTGGTAGAGGTGAAACTATCATCCTTCAGGAATATCCCCAAGTCGCTCAGAATTAAATACTGAGGGTGGGACAATTGGAGACAGATTTCCCCAGAAATGTGTCCAACTACAGTCAGCAAATGCTAGCATCAGCTTCAGAACAGAGAAAGCTAACCGGAGATCTGATGCATGTCCACAGCAGACGCCATCTCTCTGGCCCTGCACTCAACCCTGGAACACCAACATAACAAAGACACCCATGTCAGACTCCTATTTATTGACTACAGCTCAGCCTTCAACACCATTATTCCTATGAAACTCGTCTCCAAACTCGGTGTCCTGGGCCTTGGCTCCTCCCTCTGCGACTGGATCCTGAACTTCCTAGCACACAGGCCACAATCAGTAAGGATAGGCACCAACACCTCAACGATCATCCTCATCACCGATGCCCCACAAGGCTGTGTCCTCAGCCCCCTAATATACTCCTACACCTATGACTGTGGCCAAATTCCCCTCCAACTCATTTTTAAAATTTGCTGATGACACCACCGTAATGGGTCGGATCTCAAACAAATGAATCTCAAAAAATTCATTTTTTCCAATTAAGGGGCAATTTAGCGTGGCCAATCCACCTAGCCTGCACATCTTTGGGTTGTGGGGGCGAAACCACGCAAACACGGGGAGAATGTGCAACCTCCACACGGACAGTGACCCAGAGCCGGGATCGAACCTGGGTCCTCGGCGCCGTGAGGCTGCAGGGCTAACCCACTGTGCCACCATGCTGCCCTTGCGCTTGCCTTTTTAACATTACTTGTCCTGCTCCCAATATTTTTCACGGTGGCCCTGTTTGAATCTGGCCCTTAGTTTCTCCACCTATCACTTCACTTTTTCCCTTTCAGTCTTTCATTTTTGTCCTTATTTCTCCCTCCTCTGACTCTTTGCATAGATTCTCATCCCCCTGCCATATTCGTTTAAACCCTCCCCAACCACTAGTAAATACTCCCCCTAGGACATCAGTTGCGACCCTACAAAGATGTAACCCATCCAGTTTGTATTGGTCCCACCTCCCCTAAAACCGGTCCCAATGCCCCAGGAATCTGAAACTCTCTCCCTCGTACCATGGGGCCGGCATGGTAGCAAATGGTTACCTCGTGGTCACCTATTCCCCTCCTGCCTGTGAAGTCTGAGCCTGGGTTGTGACTGCCTCTCTGTAGGTGCTATCCACGACACTCTCCACCTTGTGGATACTCCAGTGTCCCCAGTCGCTGCTCCAGCTCCGAAACCCGGGTTTCCAGGAGCTGTAGCTGGAGACACTTCCTGCACACATGCTGGTCCCAGACACTAGAAATGTTCTTGGCTTCCCATATGGAGGAAGAGGAGAAAACCAAAGCTTCGAGCTCTCCTGCCATGACTTACCCCTTTGAATTAAACCTTTGGAAGGTGCTTGATATTAAATTAAATACAATTCTCTATGGCCCTTATTTCATTGATCTTGTTGCTACCAATTATATAGCCCTTACTTTATAAACCGCAAAATGTATTTTCAACTAAAAGTGATAAAAATTGTAAAACCTTAGCGATTTTTCCCACTACTTACCAGTTTGTTCCCTCCGTTGCAGCCTCAGCTGCAGCAGGGCAAGAACATGCTCTGAAGATTTAAACGTTAAAAAGCAATGAGAAAGAGCACCTCTTCCCATCTGCACCAAATCTTACTCTGGTTGAGATGTTCTGAGATTGGTCTAGATAGGACACGTGATCGATGCAGGCTTGGAGGGCCGAAGGGCCTGTTCCTGTGCTGTTGTTCTTTGTCTGACTCGCACACCAGTTAAAATTCAAAATGAAGTAATCAACACCTCTTGACTCCTAATCGGGCTTCAGGTGATGGACAGTTAACTGCCACTCTGCTATCTGGGTGGGGCAGCTCCTTATTAACCTTCTTAAACTAATAAAACAGGAAATAGAGATAGACTTACCAATTCAATTTCTGCTCTGTTTCAAATTCTCAAGTTTAAAGTCAATCTGGCCGTGCCTCACTCAGATGTGGCCTCACCCACTGCTCGTGTGCACTTTTAAGCCCTTTTCTTAAGTAGAGAGGGGATAGTCTGAGATGACTCTATGACTCAAATACCAGTTAAGCTTCAAAAGTCCGTAATCAACATCTCTTGACTCCGAATCAGGGTACAGGTGATGGACAGATAACTGCCACTCAGCTATCTGGGTGGCAATCAATTTAACGTCATCACTGAAAGGATGCAGAGAAATGTTAGGATCTTTTTTCCTGAGTGATTTGTTAGGACATGGAAGTCCCCAGAAACTGGTAGAAGTAGAAGCGTTAGTAACTTGTCAGAAAGGTGGGGAGTGAATACTTGTTCGTTTGAGAAGGTATTGAGAGAAGGCAGGGGGGTGAGACTAAGTGAAGGAATGGAGTTGGGTTACTTTTCAGAGAGTCGGCACAGGCCTCTGACCATGATGGGAATATTGAACGTGCCTTGCCTTGTGATAGAACAGGGTTTGTACATGCATTAATGTGAACCTAACATTTGCCTCAGTGTAGGTGATGTGTGTTGGAGTGTAGAAGATGGAAGTATGTTTTAAATGAAGAATGTGCCCTCCTGCTCCCACCAGCCTGTAAGAGTGAAACCAAATACCTTGGCCTTCATTTACATCTTCAGTTTATTTTTCCATTAACTTTCTCCCTTTTTCTTTTATTCTTCTGACTGTTTTGGTCACAGAATACAATAGTCTCCATCTTATTTGCTGACTGAATCATTTTTAAAAAATGTTACTGCTTGCCAATGAAAATAATTGCTAATGAAATGCAGGTACTCCTTCCCCATTGTGTAATGCTGTTACTCAGTAATAGTATGTTTTTCACCGGATAGTTGGCTGCAGTTACTGTCTGGCCAATTTGGGGCGGACTTTAATGAGACCACCCACCCAGCCCGGGAGCGCTTTCTGGAATTGTTTAGTGACCCATTAGTAAAAAAGGCTGCTTGCCCTGTGCCACTTTAGCAAGTCCGCTGTTTACAATTCAAAATGAAGCCTATCCAAACCTACACGGAAGAAGCCTTATACACATAGTGCAGTGTTTGTAATGATAAATCCCATATCGGGGTAAGCACTTATCTGATACAGATGTTCTCTATTTTAACATGCAGAAACAACTCTCAGGTTGTGAGCATTGCTGGAAAGGTTGCCATTTATTGGCTTTCCCTTTTTGGCTTTGAGAAAGTGAGTGGTGAACTGCCCTCTTTAAGTGCCGCAGTCTGCAAAATGAGGTGCTCTCACAATGCTGCTGGATGGAGAATTCCAGAATTGGTCCTGTGGTAATGAAGGGATGGCTATTGTTTCTCAGTTAGGATGTGACTTAAATGAGAGTTTGGAAGTGACTGTTGCTTATTTTCTAGGTATGATGTGGAGATACCGGCGTTGGACTGGGGTGGGCACAGTAAGAAGTCTTCCAACGCCAGGTTAAAGTCCAACAGGTTTGTTTCGAATCACTAGCTTTCGGAGCACAGCTCCTGATGAAGGAACTGCGCTCCGAAAGCTAGTGATTCGAAACAAACCTGTTGGACTTTAACCTGATGTTGGAAGACTTCTTACTATCTTCTAGGTGATTGTGAGTTTGGCAACTCCTTTTGAGGAAGCCATGATGAGTTGTTAGCAGTGCATCCTGCGGGTAGTATATACTACAGTGTGCTGGTTACAGTTACTCATCTACCAAATTGTGGCTTTCTACTCTGCAAGAGCTGCAAGTTGAAATTGAGAAGTTAAATAATCAAAAAGGATTACAATTATACTTCAGTGCACAGGAGGGTCTCGTCATTGCGGTAGTGAGGAAATGCCTCGGGCCAACTGAGATCTGCTATCACATCCAGGAAAGGAAGCATTAAACGATGAGCTAGGGCAGGTAAAACATTTGTATGTTGAATTAACTTTTTTCCTTTTAAATCAGCTGTCAGAATTGGATTTGAGCTGGACTTTTCATATATATAATCTATATGTAGCCCCAAATTGTGGCCTGGTCCTGATCGTGGCTAAATGAGGAGAGCAGAGCCAGTGTGGGGAACGGGAGCTCAGTCTGGTGATCAAAGATGTAGGGGGAGTGTGCTGGAGGGTGTGGGGAGAGGTGTCAGGTTGAGGGGAGCTAGAATTAGCTCATTTAAGGAAACATTAATAATTAATTTGTCATTGAGTTGAAGGCAGACCTCAAGGGGCATGTCTTCAGCTCATGGTGCCAAAGGGGACATGGGTTTGCCAGATTTGCACCATGTCCTTCTTAGCTTGACAATGGATCCACACTGCATCTGGGACAAACCCACTTGAACGGGAAAGATAAAAACACAGTGATGTAAGCCTCTGCATTGCTGCTGACCACAAAACCAGAGTGAAGTTTTCCAACCCTGCTCCAACCAAATGTTAGGACTGAAAGCAGACATGCAGTGGGAGTCTTGAATTGCAGAATGGTCAAGTTATCTGGGTTCCGGTAGCAGAAAAGTGGCTGCTCTACAAATTCAATATTGAGTTCACTTGCTAAGTCTGCCTCTATTGGCCACACTCCAATTTCTGTTCATTCCAATCTTAGGTACATTACGCAGGAAGGTCACAAACTGGACACTGGGGCTCCACGCCCACCAGCAACAGTTACCAATGCTGTATCTTGGAGATCGGAAGGGATCAAGTATCGAAAAAATGAAGTATTTCTTGATGTTATTGAATCTGTCAATCTATTGGTGAGTTATTTCTCCACAGACAAGTAGAACTTCAAAACGTACAATACTTCCCGTTTGTCTTGGAAGGACACACAATGGACTCCCATTGGATTGGTCCATGAGTATGCTTGGTTTGCCATTGCCTTCTGCAATATGGCTGATCAGGAAACTCTCCCACTCTTAGACTGCTTGCCATTAGGTATATTGTCAGGATTTTCAGTCTGATAATCAATCTATTTGGGAATTATGTGGCCATCAAGCCCTGAATTGAAACTTGAAGCCAGAGCTTCTGACCCAGAGGTTGGCATGCTACTCACTGCTCCACAATACTTAAATACCAGGTGGTGATGTGAGATGCTTCAGCACAAGTGTTTTCAGTTGATCTGTCTTTTTATTTAATGGCCCATGGACCATTTCTCAAATGAGTACATAGACCTGCTTGCAAGCTATTTGGCTGCTTCATTTCAACAGGCCGCTTATTGGTATTTGAAGTTACCTGATGGCTTTTCTTCCCTTTGTCCTGTCTGCTTGGACAAGGAACTGTGTGTGACGTGTGGATACCAGTGTTCCTGTTAAGCGATGTGAATGTGCCTTGTTTTGTGATTAATAACTTTGCTGTGCCAAAATACTTAAAGAAGCCGCATGCTGAATAGTACGGGGCAGAGCAACTAAATTTTAAACATTGGAACATTGGATACCCTGGGGAGGAAGCGGGAGAGGCCAAGATTTATGTTTCAAGCAGTATTCGTGGCAGATATCTGCAGTGGATTAGTGTATTTACTTCTGAATCCTGGGTTTGATTCACCCCATGTTAATTGCATGAAAATACAAGCAGTTAGAATCCTGCCCATCATGTCTGCATCGACCTGCCAAAAGAGCACCCCACCCTATCCCCATAACTCCATGACCCCACCTAACCTGCACATCTTTGGGCACTAAGGGACAATTTAGCTTGGGCAATCCAGCTAACGTGCACATTTTGGACTATAGAAAGAAACTGGAACACCTGAAGGAAACCCATGCAGACACGGGGAGAACATGCAAACTTAGCGCAGACAGTCGCCCAAGGCCGGATTTGAATCCCTGGCGCTATGAGACAGTACTGCTAACCACCGTGCCACCATGCCAGGTCAGATCCAAGCGATGGATGTTGGACTTCTGTAGAGGCCAGGGTATTCGGGCAGATGTCTGGTGCTTCTTGTAGTAGTAAATGTTCTTAAAAGTGCCAACGAAAGAATTAAAAAGCTCCAATTCCTAATATTGATGCTTCTCACCTTGATGAACATCAAATGAAATGAAATGGAAATGAAATGAAAACCGCTTATTGTTACAAGTAGGCTTCAAATGAAGTTACTGTGAAAAGCCCCTAGTCGCCACATTCCGGCGCCTATTCGGGGAGGCTGGTACGGGAATTAATAAACATTCATAAAATGTGTTTTAAAAATATACTCACAAATCCTAGATTCCTGAATATTTTATAACTTGGTGTTCTCCTATTCTTGACTGTTAGTAAATTGCTTTATACACTTGATTTGAAATGGAAATCCGTGTGAATCAGTTTCAGAGATGTCATTGTCTTTCTTCCATTCACTCCAGGTTAGTGCTAATGGAAATGTGTTACGTAGTGAAATAGTGGGCTCTATCAAAATGAGAGTATTTCTATCAGGAATGCCAGAGTTGAGACTCGGACTAAATGACAAAGTATTATTTGAGAACACGGGCCGTGAGTATCTTTTCCGTTACAGTATTATACCAAGCAATGTAGTAATTGTGTGTCGGAGATAAAATCTGCTGATGTGTTTCTTTTGTGTAAAGCGGAAATGGCAAAAACTCTGTGGGAATGTCTAATGCACTTGGGAGATTTGGTCCAGAGGTTTGGGAAGTTTCATGCTGACATCTTTATATGTACAAAGTTGTAGTTAAACAGAAGTCTACCAACCTGATGAAAACGTGGAGAAATAGGGCTGGAGAAATGGGGCAAAGTGTTTCAGCCGTGTTCGGTGGTAGCAATCTTGAGTCAGAAGAATGTGGGTTCAGCTCCCAATCTGGGGACTTGACAACAACAGTGTTAGGGAGACCTGCACTGTCAGAAATGCCATCCCTTAGAGGAAACATTAAACCAAGGTCCTGCCCACCCTCTTGGGGAGGTGTAAAGATCCTGCAGTACTGTTGGAAACAGCGCTGGAAGTTCTCCCCGGAATCCTGCCAAGTATTAATCTATCAACTAAATAAAAGACGGGGTATTCATTTACCTCGCTGCTGTTTGTGGGATCTTGCTGTACTTCAATTGAGGAAAATGTGATGTTATCCACTTTGGTTGGACCTCAAGATGATCCATTAGACTACTTTTGAAATGGTGCAAATTTGGGAACATTAGCAGTCCAAGTACTTTGATCATTAAAATGTAGGAAAAAATACAATCAAAGGGAAAACAATCCAATGGAATACTGGCCTTTATATATGGAAGACTAAAATGTAGGGGGATGGAAATTACGCTAAGGCTATACAAAGCCCCTAACCACACCTGGTGTACTGTTCAGTTCTGCCCACGACACAGTTGGAAAGATACATTGGTCTTTGAGGGACTGCAATGAAGGTTAACAGAATGAGGCCTAATCGCCAAGGATTAAATGAGTTCAAATCCCACCATGGTAGCTGGGGAATTTGAATTAAATTAATTCATTAAAATCTGGAATAGAGGCTGGTATCCGTAATGGTGAGCATAAAACTGTCAAATTATTGTCAAATCCCAGCTAGTTCTAATGTCCTTGAGGAAAGGAAATCTGTCATCCTCTCTGGCCCGCTCTCGCCTCCATGTGACTTCAGACCTACAGCAATGTGGTTGGCTCTAAACTACCCAAATAGTCCCAAATAGTCTCAAACCTCAAATAGTTTGGATGGGGTGGTGTTTGTGCAGTGTGTCCAGGAAGCTTTTCTAACACAGTATGTAGATTGTCTGACCAGAGGGGAGGCCATATTGGATTTGGTACTTGGTAATGAAACAGGGCAAGTGATAGATTTGTTCGTGGGGGAGCATTTTGGAGATAGTGACCATAATTCTGTGACTTTCACTGTAGCAATGGAGAGGGATAGATGTGTGCAACAGGACAAGGTTTACAATTGGGGGAAGGCTAAATACGATGCTGTCGGACAAGAACTGAAGTGCATAAGTTGGGAACATAGGCTGTCAGGGAAGGACACAATTGAAATATGGAACTTGTTTAAGGAACAGATACTACGTGTCCTTGATATGTATGTCCCTGTCAGGCAGAGAAGAGATGGTCGAGTGAGGGAACTATGGTTGACAAGATAGGTTGAATGTCTTGTTAAGAGGAAGAAGGATACTTGTGTTAAGCTGAGGAAACAAGGTTCAGACAGGGGCTTGAGGGATACAAAATAGCCAGGAGGGAACTGAAGAAAGGGATTAGGAGAGCGAAGAAAGAGCATGAAAAATCTTTGGCGGATAGAATCAAGGAAAACCCCAAGGCCTTTTACACATGTGAGAAATATGAGAATGACTGGAGCGAGGGTGGGTCCGATGAAGGACAGTAGCAGGAGATTGTATATTGAGTCTGAAGAGATAGGAGAGGTCTTGAACGAGTACTTTTCTTCAGTATTTACGAATGCGAGGGGCCATATTGTTGGAGTGGACAGTGCGAAACAGACTGGTAAGCTCGAGGAGATACTTGTTAGGAAGGAAGATGTGTTGGGCATTTTCAAAAAGTTGAGGATAGACAAGTCCCCCGGGCCTGACGGGATATAGCCAAGGATTCTATGGGAAGCAAGAGATGAAATTGCCGAGCCGTTGGCAATGATCTTTTCGTCCTCACTGTCAACAGGGGTGGTACCAGGGAATTGGAGAGTGGCGAATGTCGTGCCCCTGTTCAAAAAAGGGAATAGGGATAACCCTGGGAATTACAGGCCAGTTAGTCTTACTTGTGGTAGGCAAAGTAATGGAAAGGGTACTGAGGGATAGGATTTCTGAGCATCTGGAAAGACACTGCTTGATTAGGGATAGTCAGCACGGATTTGTGAGGGGTAGGTCTTGCCTCACAAGTCTTATTGAATTCTTTGAGGAAGTGACCAAGCACGTGGATGAAGGTAAAGCAGTGGATGTAGTGTACATGGATTTTAGTAAGGCATTTGATAAGGTTCACCATGGTAGGCTTATGCAGAAAGTAAGGAGGCATGGGATAGTGAGAAATTTGCCCAGTTGGATAACAAATTGGCTAACCAATAGAAGTCAGTGTGGTGGTGGATGGCAAATATTCAGCCTGGAGCCCAGTTACCAGTGGCGTACCGCAGGGATCAGTTCTGGGTCCTCTGCTGTTTGTAATTTTCATTAATGACTTGGATGAGTGAGTTGAAGGGTGGGTCAGTAGATTTGCAGATGATACGAAGGTTGGTGGAGTTGTTGATAGTGAGGAGGGCTGTTGCCGGTGCAAAGAGACACAGATAGGATGCAGAGATGGGCTGAGAAGTGGCAGATGGACTTAAAATGTGAGGTTGACCATTTTGGAAGGACAAATATGAATGCGGAATACAGAGTTAATGGTAGGGTTCTTGGCAATGTGGAGGAGCAGAGAGATCTTGGGGTTTATGTTCATAGATCTTTGAAAGTTGCCACTGAAGTGGCTAGAGCTGTGAAGAAGGCCTATGGTGTGCTAGCGTTCATTAGCAGAGGGATTGAATTTAAGAGCCGTGAGGTGATGATGCAGCTGTACAAAACTTTGGCCAGGCCACATTTGGAGTACTGTGTGCAGTTCTGGTCGCCTCATTTTAGGAAGGATGTGGAAGCTTTGGAAAAGGTGCAAAGGAGATTTACCAGGATGTTGCCTGGAATGGAGAGTACGAGGAAAGGTTGAGGCCTTTTCTCATTAGAACGGAGAAGGATGAAGGGCGACTCGATAGAGGTTTATAAGATGATCAGGGGAATAGATAGAGTAAACAGTCAGAGACCTTTTCCTCGGGTGGAACAAACCATTACATGGGGACATAAATTTAAGGTGAATGGTGGAAGATATAAGGGGATGTCAGAGGTAGGTTCTTTACCCAGAGAGTAGTGGGGGCATGGAATGCACTGCCTGTGGAAGTAGTCGGAAACATTAGGGACCTTCAAGCGGCTATTGGACAGGTACATGGATTACGGTAGAATGATGGGTTCTTAATCTAGGACAAAAGTTCGGCACAACATCATGGGCCGAAGGGCCTGTTCTGTGCTGTATTTTTCTATGTTCTATGTTCTACCCTCTGAAATCGTCCAGCAAGCCACAGAAACTTGTATTGAAGAAGCTGTTTCATCACCAGTTTCTCAAAGGCAATTAGAGAAGGCAATAAATGTTGGTAACCTTATTGGCCACACTCCTAACTGAGGGGAGATTGCACAAACTCAAGAGTATAATAATCATAATCATAATCTTTATTAGTGTCACAAGTAGGCTTTCAATTAACACTGCAATGAAGTCACTGAAAATCCGCCAGTTGCCGCACTCCGGCGGCTGTTCGGGTACACTGAGGGAGAATTCAGAATTCACCTAACAAACATGTCTTTCGGGACTGTGGGAGGAAACCGGGGCGCCTGGAGGAAATCCACGTAGACTCGGGGAGACCATGCAGACTCTGCACAGACAGTGACCCAAGCCGGAAATCAGACCTGGGTCCCAGATGCTGTGAAGCAACAGTGTTAACCACTATGCTACCATGCTGCCCTGTAGATTTGATCCAAGTTTCCGCGATATTAAGGATAACTGACATGTGTTTCTGCTGACAAGTTTGATCTAAACGTTTCCAGAATGAAGTTAGGAAATATTTTTTATGTGCAAAGAGTTGTGGAAAACTCTTTCTTTTGAGAGCAGGTGCAGGGTCAATGAATTTTCAATCTGAGATCTATTGATTTTTGTTAACCAAAGATGCTAAGGATATGGGGAAAAGGAGTTGGGTCACAAATCGAGCTGATTCCATTGATTAGACGAGGAGGCTTAGCGATGTGCTCCCAAATACTTAATGTTCAGGTGTTTTGATTCACAACATGAAAGAATTAAAGTAAACTGGAACGATCTGAAACGTGATTCTGTCCCTTAATGTCAGCAAGTGTTTCTTTAATCTCGGAAAGACGGTGGCAGTGGCGGCGAGGGTGTCCCAAGCGCAAACTAAAAACAAGATCAAAGTAGCTGAGTGCAGGTAGAAGCAGCAGCCAATTCGCACGCAGCAAGGTCCCATGAACACTGTGACCTTCCATTAGAGATTACGCTATTTGGCCTAATTTGCATGTTTTAGCTCTGAGAGAGCTATCCAATTTAGTCCCACATCCCAACTTTTTCCATGTAACCTGCCGAATTAGTCCTCTTGAAGCACATGTCCAATTGCTTTTGAAAAGTTCATGTGGAATCTGGTTCCACTACCCTTTCAGCTGGTGCATTACAGATCTTAACGCTCTTGTGTGAAGAATCCCTTGTGTTATTTGCCAATTACTTTCAATCTGTGACCTCTGGTTGTCACCCACTTGCCAAAGGATAGTTTCTTCCTACTTGCTATATCGCAAGAACATTCTCAGCTTCTTGGGTGTTTCCATGTAAGTGAATTCTTCCATCTCTGCTATGTGGTGGTCAGTTAACTCACTTGGCCAGATGACTAGAGTGTAGTGCAGAATGCCCCTCCCCCCAGGCTGTGGCAGTTCACGGAGGCTAGACTCCGTACCCCAACCCATGTTTGGTGCAAAGTGGTATCCTTCAAGCTTTTCGAACCAGATTATAGGGGAGAGATGTCTATAGTCTCCTGAGGACTAATAATAATAATCTTGTCACATATAGGCCTATATTAACATTGCAATGAAGATACTGTGAAAATCCCCTATTCACTACAGTTTCGGATACACAGAGGGAGAATTCAGAATGTCCAATTCATCTAAAAAGCATGTCTTTCGGGACTTGTGGGAGGGAATTGGAGGACGCGGAGGAAATCCACGCAGACACGAGGAGCACGTGCAGACTCCGCACAGACAGTGAACCAAGCCGGGAATCAAACCCGGGTTCCTGACGCTGTGACACAACAGTGCTAACCACTGTGCTACCAGCCGCCCATACGGCTATGGCTAATTACCATCCATGTTAGCATCCTGATGAACCCCTTTCTCCCCCCTTTCCAGGGTTGTGATATGCTTCTTAAACTGAGGTCCTCAGAATTATAGAACATGTTTCAGCTTGAGGCCTAACCAGAGATTTGCAATAATTTAATACTATGTCCTTGTTTCTGTATTCAGTGCCCCTATTATACAGCTAATTATCCCAAGTGCTTTCTTGACTGTCTTTTCAATTTACCCGGCATTCTCCAAAGATGTGAATATGCACTTCAAGGCCCTTTGTTCTTCTAGGGGGTGCTGATTTTGCTCAGTTGACTGGACGGCTCATTTGTGACGGGTTTGATTCCTGTACCGGCTGAGATTATTCATGAAGGCCCTGCCTTCTTAACCAAGCCCCTCACCTGAGGTGTAGTGATCCTCAGGTTAAATCGTCATCAGTCCGCTCTTCCCCTCAAAGGAGAACGCAGTCATCTGGGACTATGGCAATTTTACTTTTACTGGTTCAGAATAGCACCATTTAGACTATACTGCCTCTCCATGTTATTTCTCCCAAAGTGCCTCGCCTACCCACATTGAATTTAATCTATTATTTTTTGCCCATCTTATTCGCCCTCTTTCCACCTGAAGTATAGAAGATACAGGAACAGGAGTTGCCCATATGGCCTGTTGAGACTGAGATCACTCATTGCCCATTGAGGTAGAGAACCAAAGATTCACAACCCTTCTGAGTGAAGACATTTCTTCTTATCTCTGTCCTACATGATCGGCCCCCTTATCCTGAGACTGTGGCCTGAGTTTTAAACTTCTCAGTCAGTAGAAACAACCATTCAGTGTTTGCCCTGTCAAGCCTCTTCATATCTGCTCATATCTTGCCTTGCAATATGTGAGAACGTAGTAAATACTATCATCTAGAGACTTCAGAATTATCCTCCTGTTCCCAGGCTATTTATATCAAACGAGAACAGCATTGGCTCCAGCACAGACCCAATTCATCCCTGGAGAATCTAACTGCAAAGTACTCTCTAGTTTTTCCTCCTAATCCTTGTCCCAAAACACACCAATGTTACCAGTTTCCCTTTAATACCATTTGCTTCTATTGTCTGAATAATAACCAGTTGTGTTGGTTGGGGGTTAAATATTTGTTCAGACAGTGGTGAGAACTCCCCTACTCTGAGCTGTGTGAATGTTTTAGTTGCCCAGCTCTTCACTGTTGCTGCTGTCAAGACAACACGAATAACTGACAAAATAAACCAGATTACTCCCATCGAAATGCCAAATGTCATTTTTTTTATGAAACCAATTAATTTCCAGATGATGTATTGGCCAACAGAGATCTGTTGCCCACAAACCACCAGCTGCCTTGTTTGTGCCAGCAGTTCTCGGGCATCCTGTAGTTAGGAAGTAAATTGACCACGCCAAACCATTAGGACGATTCCTGCCGGTTCTGTTCCTTCTAATTTCACTGGATTGAAGCAGCTGTTTGTTGAACCAAAGAAGATCTCTCATGAAAACACTGCTGTCAGTAAATAGTTGTGTTTTCTGCAAGACCCATATCCCTTGATCCCTTTAACCCCAAGAGCTACAACTAATTCCTCCTTGAAATTACACAATGTTTTGGCCCCAACTACTTTCTGTGGTAGTGAATTCCACAGATTCACCACTCTCTGGGTGAAGGAATTTCTCTTCGCCTAAGTCCTAAAAGAGTTACCCCTTATCCTCAAATTATGACCCCTAGTTCTAGCCTCCCCCACTGTCGGGAACATTCTTTCTGAATCTACCATGTGTAATCCTGTTAACATTTTATAACACTTATTTGTGTTGGGGTAGTGGGAGGTTTGTTGGTACAGTATGTTATAATTTAATCTAAGAGGAAGGGGCACTGTACATATTTATCTGGCTGACAGGGGAGGACACTGTGTCTGAATTCAGTTTTACAAAAGTCCAGTGTCCCAGCTCACAGGTAACCAAAGGTTGTGCGGATTCATGGGCTGCATGCCACCACTTTCAGGAGGGAAGGGGGAGAGAAGATTAAAGCGGGGGGGAAACAATTTTCTCAGCAAAAATATGAAATTAATTTTGTCTTGTTGGTGTTGTTTCTTTCTCTCCAATCAAGAAAGAACTAAGTTGCACCAAACCGATAGAAGACAGAGTGTGGTGGTTGATGGCAAATATTCAGCCTGGAGCCCAGTTATCAGTGGCGTACCGCAGGGATCAGTTCTGGGTCCTCTGCTGTTTGTGATTTTCATTAACGACTTGGATGAGGGAGTTGAAGGGTGGGTCAGTAAATTTGCAGATGATACGAAGATTGGTGGAGTTGTGGATAGTGAGGAGGGCTGTTGTCGGCTTCAAGAGACATAGATAGAATGCAGAGCTGGGCTGAGAAGTGGCAGATGGAGTTTAACCCTGACAAGTGTGAGGTTGTCCATTTTGGAAGGACAAATATGAATGCGGAATACAGGGTTAATGGTAGGGTTCTTGGCAATGTGGAGGAGCAGAGAGATCTTGGGGTCTATGTTCATAGTTCTTTGAAAGTTGCCACTCAAGTGGATAGAGCTGTGAAGAAGGCCTATGGTGTGCTAGCGTTCATTAGCAGAGGGATTGAATTTAAGAGCCGTGAGGTGATGATGCAGCTGTACAAAACCTTGGTCAGGCCACATTTGGAGTACTGTGCGTAGTTCTGGTCACCTCATTTTAGGAAGGATGTGGAAGCTTTGGAAAAGGTGCAAAGGAGATTTACCAGGATGTTGCCTGGAATGGAGAGTAGGTCATACGAGGAAAGGTTGAGGGTGCTAGGCCTTTTCTCATTAGAACGGAGAAGGATGAGGGGCGACTTGATAGAGGTTTATAAGATGATCAGGGGAATAGATAGAGTAGACAGTCAGAGACTTTTTCCCTGGGTGGAACACACCATTACAAGGGGACATAAATTTAAGATAAATGGTGGAAGATATAGAGGGGATGTCAGAGGTAGGTTCTTTACCCAGAGAGTAGTGGGGGCATGGAATGCACTGTCTGTGGTAGTAGTTGAGTCGGAAAAGTTAGGGACCTTCAAGCGGCTATTGGATAGGTACTTGGATTAGGGTAGAATAATGGAGTGTAGGTTAACTTCTTAAGGGCAGCACGGTAGCATTGTGGATAGCACAATTGCTTCACAGCTCCAGGGTCCCAAGTTCGATTTCGACTTGGGTCACTGTCTGTGTGGAGTCTGCACATCCTCCCCGTGACTGCGTGGGTTTCCTCCGGGTACTCCGGTTTCCTCCCACAGTCCAAAGATGTGCAGGTTGGGTGGATTGGCCATGAAAAATTGTCCAAAATTCTATGATTAACCTAGGACAAAAGTTCGGCGCAACATCGTGGGCCGAAGGGCCTGTTCTGTGCTGTATTTCTCTATCTAATGTAGCATCATGCTATCCTCAGGATCACAGCTGACAATGATGTACTCTCAACTGTTGCTTTGTAGCCATATTTTTGTGATATCTTTAATTGATTTGATTGATTTATTGTCATATGTGCCGAAGTACAGTGAAAAGTATTTTTCTGCGGCCAAGGGAATGTACACAGTTTGTACGTAGTAGCCAAAAAGAATAATCTGCAAAATACATTCTCAAATATTACATCGACAAATATTGATTGGTTACTGTGCGGAACAAGGGCCAAACGAAGCAAATGCATGAGCAAGAGCAACACAGGGCATCGTGAATAGTGTTCTTACAAGGAACAGCTCAGTCCAAGCAGAGTCATTGAGGACTCTAGTAGCTGTGGGGAAGAAGCTGTTCCTATGTCTGGATGTGCGGGTCTTCAGACTTCTGTATCTTCTGCCTGATGGAAGGGTCTGGAAGAGGGAAAAGCCTGGGAGAAGGGGTCTCTGACAATGCTGTCTGCCTTTGCTTCACTGATAATGCACTAATGTTGTTTGAAACTTAGTCTGATGCTTGCTAGAAGTAAAAATCTAGAAGAAGCATCAAAGGGATTGCTCAGAAGTATTCCTGTCTTGCTCATATATCTTGGGGTGGCATAGTGGTTAGCCTGTCGCCTCTCAGCGCCAGGGACCCAGGTCCAACTCCTACCTTGGGTGACTGTGTGGAGTTTGCATGATCTTTCTGTGTCTGCTTGGGTTTCCTCCCACAGTCCAAAGAAGTGCAGGTTGGGGGATTGGCCATGCTAAATTGCCCCTTAGTGTGTACGTTAGTGAGGTTACAGGGATAAGGTGGTGGAGTGGGCCTATATAGGGTGCTCCTTCAGAGGATCGGTGCAGACTCAATGGGCCAAATGGCCTTCTGCACTGTGGGAATTCTAGGGTTATCGGGATAGGGTTTACGGGTTAGGGTGGGGGAGTGGGCCCATGTAGGGTGCTCTTTCAGAAGGTCGGTGTGTACCGATGGGCCGAATGGCCTGCACAGTAGGAATTCTATGGCTATGTATTCTTCACAAGAAGAATTGTTCCATTCGGCGAATACTTATTGCTAATCTGCTCAGCCGAGGAGTGCTTCACATCTGGCAGAAAGCTTTGCGCTTAGCCTGCCTGGTTTGAGATAGCAAACCCAAAGTCAGATTGAAAATGTTGATGCACTTGCAAGTGATGGTTGCAAACCAGACTCCAGGGACACTGGAATGGCATTACTTAATAGTTGATGCATACCCATCTTTAGCCGGGAAATGAGGCAGAAGCACACTTTGTTTTTCTTTTAATTTATTTGTTCATGGGATGCATGTGGCTGGCTTGACCACTTATTGTCTACAAGAAGGTGGCGGTGAACTGCCTTCTTGAACCGTGGCAGTCCATGTGTGTTGTCAGAACACCCACAGTGCTTTGAGGAAAGAAGTCCATTTTCCAGGGATGACATGGGAGGAGCTGGGTTTTATGCAAATATTACAGGGAATCAGATCACGAACAAATTACACATTTTGAAATAAAGTTCCTGCTGCAAACAATTGCACAGGTTGGAAAGGAGATGAGGTCTGAAATTAATGAAACTATAATAGATATTTTACTAAATTCACCAGTGATTCCTGATAATTAGATATTGTCAGGTGACATTCCTGTAAGAGAATCTAGACAAATACCTTTCTGTTGGGATGAAATTTCAAATAATATTTGGAGGAGTGAGTTTTGGAAAAGGACAAATAAATCTTTAAGTACGTGAAAAGATACCAATTCTCACTCCCTCTGTTATTGAAATATTGAAGACCTGTGTGTAAATGGAATTTCCATCAGCATTTACCTCTGGCATAGAACTGACCATTAGTTGCTGCTGTGAACTGACCAATATTTCTTCACACTGGGAAATTTCTGACTAAAGTTACAAAATCAAGTGTTTGTTCTTTTTCACCATTCCTGTTATCAGTTAACAAGCTCTTTGAATGTTTCTTTTGCAAAAGCAAGCCGTGTTGCTGCAATGTAGAACCATGTTTAAAAGAGATTCCCCTATTCTTTCCTGAGGCAGGCGGGAAAAGTAAATCTGTGGAGTTGGAAGATGTGAAGTTTCACCAGTGTGTACGCCTCTCCCGATTCGAGAACGACAGAACCATTTCCTTCATTCCACCAGATGGAGAATTTGAGTTGATGTCCTACCGTTTAAACACACATGTAAGTACAGAGCTGTGTGCAATGAGTCATTGAGTAGGTATTGGTCTCGGTGTGTATGATGTGCAGCCTGGAATCTGTCCATTAGGTTACAGCAAATCACTTGATGGAGATTCACAATGAATTATCACTGAGCTATTGTGACCCAGTGCATTGTCAGTTTATTTCAATTGCTCAGCCAGAAATGCATGGCGACACTCTGTCCTTTTCCACGTGGCTTTCATGACCAAATGATAGCCCCTTGAATTGATTAAATGGAAATCGTACAAGTTTGAGCGAGTATATAAAACCATATTAGTACCCTAAAGCCTTCAAATATGATTAAACCAATAGAAATTTACAGCAAGCTTTATCCAACAAAATCTGGTTTTCCCCATTGAAATTTCTCCAAAAAAGCAAGGAAAACACTCATTGGTTGGGTGGGTTGGCAGAGTGGCAGGGTTTGTAGGGGGGAGCAGTTGGCTTGGACAGTTTACAATTGTGACAATGGAGAGAGTGTGAGCCTGTGGTATGCGTTGTGCTGCAATACTGCCTTAATCCCCTGTTACGACTTTAAGAGCTATTGAGGCTTGTATAGAACAAAATGTTCAACTGTGGGAAAACACTTGCCTTGCCCTGTTTAGTTTGATCAGCATGCCAAACTGTAATTATAGAGCAAGCCCTTAAGTAGGCAGTCAGACCTCGATAAATGGTTCTGTTCCCTCTGGTTGACCTAGCACCAAAGTCACCAATTAATCATGATTTGAGGCCTTTATTTGATACTGGGGCCTAAATGGCATCTTGTGAGTAAATCAACAGCTTTCAAATTTTCCCATTCCCAACCCAGGAAATCTGTTACCCTCTGTGTTGAAATATGGGGCTGCTAGACAAAAGAAAATACCGCTCCCGTAATACAAAATAGTTTATATTTATTCTTTTATTTTTATTACTTTCCCCTGCATTTCATTACTTTTTGCTGTATTCTTCTATGCTTGCTGAATTGTTGCGAGGTTATTTCTGACTCCAAATCAGTTACCAGGTAAACAAAAGCAAGAAAAGATGTTGAAGACTCTAATGCACTATTCCCAAGAACAAGGTGCTCATAGCATGCCGTGTGAAGGTCTCACCCTTAGTTTGAAATCCTGTGGAGCAGTTCATTGTGTAGCACCACTGATGAGTAGGGGACTCCATCCTACTCAGCTGTCACATCTGGTCCCAATTACTTGTGTAGGCTGAGTTTATTGATTTTCTTTGAAGTTACAGCATCTATAATTGGGCTGCAAGAATATGGCTGTAAAGCAGTAATACACAATCACATTCTTGTATTAACATCTGGACTTTCTCTTTGGAGTTGATGAGTACTGAGCTTACCAGAGTGATTCTTGCCTTTTTAAAGACTAATTTCCAATTAAAAACCTTGGAGAGTGCTAACCCTCCTGCACCTTTTTGGTCACTAGGTCAAGCCGTTAATCTGGATTGAATCGGTGATTGAAAAGCACTCCCACAGTCGAATAGAGTACATGATTAAGGTGAGCTGTTTTTCTTTCCAAGTGCAAATCGATCAAGCATCAAATGTCCAAATGGAGCTTCGGTGATTTTGGATATTTTTAAAAACATCCAGCTTTCATCAGGGTTTCAGAAACATCGGCTCAACTGAGAAACATCATTATAAAGGGTTCTGGAGTATGTTTAATAATAATATTTATTAGTGTCACAAGTAGGCTCACATTAACACTGCAATGAAGTTACTGCGAAAATCCCCTTGTCACCACACTCCGGCGCCTGTTCGGGTACACAGAGGGAGAATTCAGAATGTCCAACTTACCTAACAAGCACGTCTTTCGGGACTTGTGGGAGGAAACGAAACCCCTGGAGGAAACCCACACAGACACGTGGAGAAAGTGCAGACTCCGCACAGACAGTGACCCAAGCCGGGAATTGAACCTGGGTCCTGGCAATGTGAAGTTTAACGAGCACTGCTGGAAGTGAGAGCTCCAGGAAATGTCAAACATTCATTAACTATGTAGAAAGTTAGATAAACATGAGGCTCCCTCAAGATCCATCTCACTGACTTGCAGTGACATTCGATTTGATATCATTGATATATATTAGCTATTAGCATAGCTAGTATATACCAGGCTAGCTTCAATGATCCACCAGAACGCACATTACAATCAACATGTTACTTAGTTCACATTTAAAACAAAATTTCTTACCTAACCTCCAGCACGTATAATACAGTGAGAGTCAGGAAAAGCCCTCACAATTATAATACCTTTAATAAACACATTTCCCACCTATCCCAACCCATGTATAATCTAGTCCTTTTTATGACCGTGACTTAACTCACTGACACCAAACAAGACAGCCACTTTTGTAGGATATCAAACTGTATCTCCTGCCTACTCGTGTGTTTGCCGAAAGCTAAAGTGCAGCTTTTAAACTAGAGTTGGTTGTCACGGGTGATTGCTATGTTCGTATATTTCTGATGCCATTAATATCGATGAAAGGTTATACCTTTTATTGACTTGATGTCTGAAAAAACTCAGGATACAACATGTTCAGCAAAATCTATACATACAGTGTATGTGGTTCACAAAACTAACTGCTTGCAAACCTTGGGTACGTGTTACCATTGCTTATTCTACTTGTTAAAGCAGTAACTATCAGCAAACAGGCTTCTTCATCTCTTTCTCCAGGCAAAAAGTCAGTTCAAACGTAGATCCACAGCCAACAATGTGGAGATTCACATTCCAGTCCCAAATGATGCAGATTCACCCAAGTTTAAAACCACAGTGGGTAACGTGAAGTGGGTGCCGGAAAGCAGTGAAATAGTGTGGTCAATCAAGTCATTTCCGGTAAGGATCCTTTCTTGTGAGTTCCGAATTTGTGACAATTAAAACGTCTAAAACCGATTCGATCAGATTTTTAAACCATGGTATTGAAGGCTGTAGAGCCAAGGTGGGTGAAATACAGAGGCAGAACATCTTCTGCAGTGGCTATGCGCGTGGTATCTTTCACTAAGGGATGCTGCCGTCAGTCCAGAAAGACATTTTACCTACTACACAATTCAATGTTATGTATAAATTTGAGTGCTGCTGGGATGCCAGTTATGTAGTTTATAAGCACCAGCAATTGGGTGATCAAATCAAGCAGCGTGTTCCTTCGCTTGGTTGGAATGTGCAGAGTACAGGTAATAATCAATCAGCCCACATTTGCAAAACTCAAACAGAATGTCTACTGTTAGATGTGACTCTGCGATTGAGCAGCATTTGCTGAACAGCCCTGACTGCACTAAAAGCTGCACAAACAACCGATGTAAGATGATCAGTCAAGCACATGACGTGACTCGTTTACACCCATTAGAAGCAACATGCATTCTCGCACAGGGACCTACTTCTTGGAAATTAAAGAGACTATGTTCCAACCCCGTGTCTTTTTTGAATTACCTGGGAGCTTGGGGAACCGAGAGTTCTCTGTTGTTTTCTCCATGGCAACGCCTCAAGCCACAAGCCAATCAAGAGTCAGCTTGCCAACCAATTTTCTCCTGTTGTACAAATTGTTGTGATTGTAAATTTGGCATTCTTGTGTTTGTCCTGATAAGTGTAAGACAAAAAGCTTCATCAGCTCATTTCATTTCAGTAATATTCAAGTTCTGTGCCACCAAGTCAAAAATTATGTAGCGACACTAAGAAAGGTGCAAACAAAACCTATAAGTTTGATTCGACAAAATTGGGGTTATATCTATCAAGAGGGAATGAACAACATTAAGTCTCTTTTCTCTTGAAAAGAGAACAAAGGACATTGCAGCACAGGAACAGGCCCTTCAGCCCACCAAGCCTGCGCTGATCCAGATTCCTTATTTAGACCAACTACTTATTGCCCAAATGGTCTATATCCCTCCGTTCCCTGCCCGTTGACATGTCTATCAAGATACATCTTAAATGTTGCTATCGTGCCTGCTTCCACCACCTCAACTGGCAACGTGTTCTAGGCACTCGCCACCCTCTGCGTGAAAAACTTTCCATGCACATCTCCCTTAAACTTTACCCTTCTCACCTTGAATCTGTGCCCCCTTGTAATTTAATCTTCTACCCTGGGGAAAAGCTTCTGACTATTCACCCTGTCTATACCTCTCGTAATTTTGTGGACCTCAACCAGGTCTCCCCTCAGCCTCCGTCTTTCCAGTGAAAACAATCTGGCTTTATTCAACTTCTCCTCATAGCCAACACCCTCCAGACCAGGCAACATCCCGGTAAACCTTCTTTGCACTCAGGGCTGAGAGCATTGAGGGAGAGGCCTTTAAGATGATAGAAGTCCTGAGTGGACACAGTGAGTGTTTCTATTTGTGTGGAAGAGCAAAGCTGGAGAATATTAAATATTCCTGTATTGAAAGAAATTCAGTAAATTGAGAATGTGGAACTAGCTGCCACAGAATGGTTGAGAAATACTGAAGGATTGTAAAGGGTTACCCTGATATTGGTAAATGTGGAAGGATGGAAGATGATCGATGAACGCTAGCACGGATTGCGTCGTATAGCCTGTTTCTGCGCTGTATATTCCATTTAATTCTGTTCAATTCGGTTCAACTGTGGACTGTCAGCCCTGAACTATATAGCAACATAGATCAGCCATGCTTAGCATGTAGGGTGTACAAATCCCACAGAATCACTTGGAAATAGCCTGCTTGGCCCACTGGATTTAGCAGTAGGCCATAATGCAATGAGCTGTTCCTCCCTTACTCTGGAATAGTGTGCTGTAACTTTACTTTGTGCTGGGCTTTATCCTGCATGAGCAAGAATCCATTGAATAGAATCCCTACAGTGCAGAAGGGGGCTGTACTCCATGTGCCTGAACCGTTCCCTTTAATTCCTTTTTCCTTCAACCGCCTGTCAAACTTATTCTTCAGTATTGACATGCTCTGATTTCTTTACTCATAACTGTTTCTGTAGTCCACAGAATTATTTATTTTGCCTCCTCTTAATGTATCTGCAAATGTGGACAGCACTTTCTCCTAGCCCCATATACATAGAGTGCAGTTCCTGCGCCAGTTCAGTAGAACCCTGCTACTCACTGGAAAATTCCATGGATCTCCTATACTACATTTACTCCCTTTTAATCAAATTCTTTACTTCCTTAACTCCATGACCCTTAATTTTTTTTCAGTTGTCTCAAGTGCAATACCATGCCAAAGGCTTTCTGAAAGTGCATACAAGTGTCTTGTTGTTTAGTGTGATTCTGAAAATTAGATTCATCTTAATTCCGCTGTCTAGAGAGACCCTACAATCTTTATGATTAATAGCACCCATTTGTTTCTTAAATGAGTCCCAGGTTTTTGGCTGCACTGCTCTGTTTGGGAGTCAATTTTATTCTTTGTAGAGAACTTGCTGACCTCTTCCTAACTGTCCCTTTTACTAATGTTTAACCAGTGTCCCCTTTTCCTATTCTTACTGTCATTTTGGAGTAATTAGAAGCACAGAATCCTGACAATGCAGGAGGAGGCTATTCAGTCCATCGAGTCTGCACCCATCCTCTGAAAGAGCACCCTACCTAGGCTCTGTAACCCTACTTATCCCTGTAACCCCAACTAACCTTTTTAGACCCTAAGGGACAATTTAGCATGCTCAAGCCACCTAACCTGCACACCTTTGGACTGTGGGAGGAAATCGGAGCACCGGAGGAAACCTAAGCAGACACAGGGAGAAAGTGCAAATTTCACGCAGTCACTCGAGCTGCTGCTGTGAAGCAGCAGTGCTAACACTGTGCCGCCCCAGGTTTACCTGCAATCTTGTATTCCACTTGAAGGTCATCTTCCAGATACTCCCCTCTAGGCTGAAAAGCCCCAAATGCCTTCACTTCTCTGCACACAGCCCAGACTCTTGACTCTGGCTATCAGACTCCCTGTGGCTCTTCTCTATACTGCCTCTATTGCTTGTGTCTCACTCACATAAACAGGACACAGTACTCAAAATGCAGACTAACCAATGCTCAATTTGTATAGAACTCATCTGATTTTTATCTACTGTTTTTTCTGTGTCGCTCATTATTCAATTTTTAAAAAAAGTAAGTAATGATATTTGAGTAGTTGGGAAATTATCTTTTAGCTTTAACAAAGGTTTATTACTACTTGTAAAATGTGTCAAGTATTTGTAGGATGTCAGTACTAATGAAGCTTATTAATATTACTCACATAATAATACTAATTGCTTATTGTCACAAGTAGGCTTCAATGAAGTTACTGTGAAAAGCTCCTAGTCGCCACATTCCGGCACCTGTTCAGGGAGGCTGGTACGGGAATTGAACCCGCGCTTCTGGCATTGTTCTGCATTACAAGTAACGTTGGGACTTTACTACAGGCCTCCCAAAAGTGAGCATGAAGTAGAGGTACAAATATGCAGACAGATTATTGAAAAATGTAGGAGCAATAGGGTGGTTGTGATGGGAGATTTTAACTTCCCCAACATCGAATGGGATTCATGTAGTGTTGGAGGCGTAGATGGAGTAGAGTTTGTAAGGAGCATCCAGGAGAGTTTTTTTAGAGCAGTATGTAAATAGTCCAACTCGGGAAGGGGCCATACTGGACCTGGTGTTGGGGAATGATCCCGGCCAGGTGGTTGATGTTTCAGTCGGTGATTACTTTGGGAATAGCGATCACAATTCCGTAAGTTTTAGAATACTCATGGACAAGGACAAGAGTGGTCCGAAAGGAAGAGTGCTAAATTGGGGAAAGGCAGAGTATAACAAAATTCGGCAGGAGCTAGGGAATGTGGATTGGGAGCAGCTGTTTAAGGGTAAATCCACATTTGAAATGTGGGAGTCTTTTAAGGAAAGGTTGATTAGAGTGCAGGACAGACATGTTCCTGTGAAAATGAAAGATAGAAATGGCTAGATTACGGAACTATGGATGACGGGTGAAATTGTGAGACTAGCTAAGATGAAAAAGGAAACATACATAGGATCGAGGCAACTCAAAACTGATGAAGCTTTGGAGGAATATCGGGAAAGTAGGACGAATCTCAAACGCGCAATAAAGAGGGCTAAAAGGGGTCATCAAATATCTTTGGCTAACAGGGTTAAGGAAAATCCCAAAGCCTTTTATTCGTATGCAAGGAGCAAGAGGGTAACTGGGGAAAGGATTGGCCCACTCAAAGACAAGAGAGGGAATTTATGCGTGGACACGGAGGAAATGGGTGAGATTCTTAATGAGTACTTTGCATCGGTATTTTCAAAGGAGAGGGACAAGACGGATGTTGAGGCTAGGGATGGATGTTTAAATACTCTAGGTCAAGTTGTCATACGGAAAGGGGAAGTTTTGGGTATTCTAAAAGACATTAAGGTGGACAAGTCCCCAGGACCGAATGGGATCTATCCCAGGTTACTGAGGGAAGCGAGGGTCGAAATAGCTGGGGCCTTAACAGATATCTTTGCAGCATCCTTGAGCACGGGTGAGGTCCTGGAGGACTGGAGAATTGCTAATGTTGTCCCTTTGTTTAAGAAGGGTAGCAGGGAAAATCCAGGGAATTACAGACCTGTGAGCTTGATGTCAGTGGTAGGCAAACTGTTGGAGATGATACTGAGGGATAGGATCTATTCACATCTGGAAGAAAATAGACTTCTCAGTGATAGGCAGCATGGTTTTGTGCAAGGAAGGTCATGTCTTACAAACCTAATAGAATTCTTTGAGGAAGTGACAAAGTTAATTGATGAGGGAAGGGCTGTAGATGTCATATACATGGACTTTAGTAAGGCGTTTGATAAGGTTTCCCATGGCAGGTTGATGGCAAAAGTGAAGTCGTATGGGGTTCAGGGTGTACTAGCTAGATGGATAAAGAACTGGCTGGGCAACAGGAGACAGAGAGTAGTGGTGGAAGGGAGTGTCTCAAAATGAAGAAGGGTGACTAGTGGTGTTCCACAGGGATCCGTGCTCGGACCACTGTTGTTTGTGATCTACATAAATGACCTGGAGGAAGGTATAGGAGGTCTGATTAGCAAGTTTGCAGATGATACTATGATTGGTGGAGTTGCAGATAGCGAGGAGGACTGTCAGAGAATACAACAAAATATAGATAGATTGGAGAGTTGGGCAGAGAAATGGCAGATGGAGTTCAATCCAGGCAAATGCGAGGTGATGCATTTTGGAAGATCAAATTCAAGAGCGGACTATATGGTCAATGGAAGGGTCCTGGGGAAAATTGATGTACAGAGAGATCTGGGAGTTCAGGTCCATTGTACCCTGAAGGTGGCAACGCAGGTTGATAGAGTGGTCAAGAAGGCATACAGCGGGCTCCCCCGGGGAACATGTTTAGGTACATGCAGGTGAGGGCGTTTGCCAGGCAGCAGGTGGAGGGGTTCCCCTTGCTGCCCCCACGAGGGGTGCGGGATCGGTTGCTCTCGGGGGTGTGGATTGGAGGAGGGAGGATTTCGGACATATACCGGGTAATGCAGGAGGTAGATGAGGCCTCGGTGGAGGAACTGAAGGGTAAATGGGAAGAGGAGCTGGGTGAGGAGATTGAGGAGGGGACGTGGGCGGATGCCCTGGAGAGAGTGAATTCCTCCTCTTCCTGTGCGAGGCTTAGCCTCATACAGTTCAAGGTGCTGCATAGGGCCCACATGACTGGGACGAGGATAAGTAGGTTTTTCGGGGGCGAGGACAGGTGTGCTAGGTGTTCGGGGAGCCCAGCGAACCACGCCCATATGTTTTGGGCGTGCCTAGCGCTGGGGGAGTTTTGGAAGGGGGTAGCAAGGACGGTGTCGAGGGTGGTGGGATCCAGGGTCAAGCCAGGCTGGGGACTCGCAATTTTTGTGGTTGCAGTGGAGCTGGGAGTGCAGGAGGCGAAAGAGGCCGGCCTTTGCGTCCCTAGTAGCCCGGCGGAGGATCTTGCTCCAATGGAAGGATGCGAGGCCCCCAAGCGTGGAGGCCTGGATCAGTGATATGGCGGGGTTCATTAAATTGGAGAAGGTGAAATTTGCCCTGAGGGGATCAGTACAAGGGTTCTTTAGGCGGTGGCAGCCTTTCCTGGACTTCCTGGCGGAACGATAGGGAAATAGGCCGGCAGCGGCAGCAACCCCGGGGGGGGAGGCAAGGGAGGGGGGTGTGGATCGGTGGGAGGGAGAATTGTGTACATGGGTTTGTGGGATGTGGCGGGTGTTCTCTCTTTCCCTTTTGTTGTTTGGGTGTTCTTTTGTTTTTTTCTTTTGTTTGTAGTTGCTTTTGAAGTTGGGTGGGTATTGTTCTTGGGGTGTTACCGCGGTTGTTTTGTTAATAGAGTTGAGATGTTTATATTTTGTAAAAATTTCAATAAAAATTATTTTTTTAAAAAAAGAAGGCATACAGCATGCTTGCCTTCATCGGACGGGGTATTGAGTACAAGAGTAGGCAGGTCATGTTACAGTTGTATAGGACTTTGGTTAGGCCACATTTGGAATACTGCGTGCAGTTCTGGTCGCCACATTACCAGAAGGATGTGAATGCTTTGGAGAGGGTGCAGAGGAGGTTCACCAGGATGTTGCCTGGTATGGAGGGTGCTAGCTATGAAGAAAGGTTGAGTAGATTAGGATTGTTTTCGTTGGAAAGACGGAGGTTGAGGGGGGACCTGATTGAGGTCTACAAAATTATGAGAGGTATGGACAGGGTGGATAGCAACAAGCGTTTTCCAAGAGTGGGGGTGTCAGTTACAAGGGGTCACGATTTCAAGGTGAGAGGGGGAAAGTAAGGGAGATGTGCGTGGAAAGTTTTTTACGCAGAGGGTGGTGGGTGCCTGGAACGCTTTACCAGCGGAGGTGGTACAGGCGGGCACGATAGCATCAATTAAGAGGCATCTAGACAGGTATATGAACGGGTGGCAACAGAGGGAAGTAGACCTTGGAAAATAGGAGACAGGTTTAGATAAAGGATCTGGATCGGCGCAGGCTGGGAGGGCCGAAGGGCCTGTTCCTGTGCTGTAATTTTCTTTGTTCTTTGTTCTAAGTCAGCTGTTTAGCCCACGGTGCTAAACCAGTCTCTGTGTAATAATACTAGTAAGATTTATTACTATTGGTAAAGTTTATTAGCAGTTGCAATTCTAACTAATAAATAAACTGGTGGCAGGGCTGCTCCGACCTCTGGAATGCCGATACTGTGTCTTGTGGGAAAAGAGACTGGCAACTAACATAAAACGAAATTCCAAAGTCTTCATTTGGCATGTAAAGAGTGAAAGGGTGGTAAAAAGAGGAGTAAGCCCAATTAGAAGGCAAAAGGTGTTTTGTGCATGCAGGCAGAAGCTTCGTTGAGGTGCTAAATTAATATTTTGCATCTGTATTTACCAAGGAAGAAGATGCTAACCCAGGCTGTGGTGAAAGAGGGGATAATTCAGACACTAGAAGGGTTTAACATTAACACTGAAGAGCTATTGGATAGGTGACCTGTATTTATAAATTAATAAGGCACCAGGGCCAGACGAGGTGCATCTGCGGATACTGAGGGGAGTGGGAACTGTGGGGACACTGCCATAAATTTTCAGATTTCCTTAGACTCCGGGGTGGTGCCAGAGGACTGGAGAATTGCAAACGCCATACGAAACGGTTACAACGCTATGTCCAGCAACTATAGGCCTGTCAGTTTAACTTGGTGGTGAGGAAACTGAGGCAACGTCTAGAAACAGTAATTCGGGGCATAAATTTCACAAAAATGGACAAATGTAGGTTAATTGAGGAAAGCCAGCATGGATTTCTAAAATAAAAATCATGTATAACTAATTTTCTGGAGTTTTTGAGTGGGTTTGAAGGTTTTACTAGGGCAATGCAAATGTGGGTTATGTGGACTTTTAAAGGCTCTTGATGCAGTGCCACACAACAGACTTGTGAGAAAAGTTATAGCTCATGGAATGAAAGAGAAACAGAGTAATGACTGGACAGAGTAGATTGAAAGAAACGTAGAAAATAGGAGCAGGAAGAGGCCATTCAGCCCTTCGAACCTGCTCCCCCATTCATTATGATCATGGCTGATCATCAAATTTAATAGCCTGATCCTGCCTCCCCGGCAATATCCTTTGATTCCCTTCGCCTCAATCTAACTATATCTAACTGCTTCTTGAAAACATGGAATGTTTTGGCCTCAACGACTTCCTGTGGTAACGAATTCCACAGGCCGACAACTCTCTGGTGAAGAAATTTCTCCTCTTCTGTCTTAAATGGTCTACCCCATACCTTCAGACTGTGACCCCTGGTTTTGAACACCCCCATCATTGGAAACATTCTTCCTGCATCTACCTTGTCTGGTCCTATTAAAATTTATAGGTTTCTATGAGATCTCCTCTCATTCTTCTGAACGCCAGCAATACAATCCTAACCGTCTGATTCTCTCCTCAGTCCATTCTGCCATCCCAGGAATCAGTCTGGTAAACCTTCGCTGTACTCCTTCTCGAGCAGTGATCTTCAAAGTCGGGGGCGCGACCCGGGGGTGGGTCATGGGCGTGTGTCGGGAGGGTGGCGGAGTCGTCCATCGTAGCGCTCCCGATTGCACAACTTTGTGCGCAACAGCTGCAGGGGCCGGCTATTAACTATGCCAACTGCAAGCAGCCTTTTTACCATATTAAAAAAAAAATGCGGCCACACTGTGATTGCGAGCCCGCTCATCGGTGCGCATGCGCAGAGATTTGCACGATGACAAGGTCACTGTCACCGAAGACAAACTCAGTGCCCTGATTAAAAGAGCTGGTGTGACCATTGAGCCTTTCTGGCCTAATCTGCTTGCCAAAGCATTGGCTAATATTGATGCTAATAGTCTGATCTGCAATGTTGGTGCTGGTAGCAGTGCCCCAGCTGCTGCAGCAGTTGTTTCCACTGCTGCCCCGTTACTGCTGAAGAGAAAAAGGAAGAGAAGAAACTGGAAAGATCTGAAGAGTCTGACGATGACATGGGCTTTGGTCTCTGATTAAACGTGCCGTGCGACAGCATTGTTACAATTTACCAAAAATAAATAAAAATTGAATATAAAAGCCGGCTGCTGCGACTGAAGACCGCAAATTTGAACAATCGGAGATGCAGAAGATTTAAAAAGAAAAAAAAAATTCTATATAATCTTCCTGCCTGAGGGAGGCAGAGAGCAGGTCACGGTCCCTGACCGTCGCCATACCGTGCTTTGGGTCGATTGCGATTCCTCCATTTTGTCAGCAACAAACAAGGTAAGAGAAAATGGTGGGTCCCGAAGGACGGCCGGCGTGGGTCCCGAAGGTCGGCCGGCGTGGGTCCCAGAAGGACGGCCGGCGTGGGTCCCGAAGGACGGCCGGCGTGGGTCCCGAAGGACGGCCGGCGTGGGTCCCGAAGGACGGCCGGCGTGGGTCCCGATGGACGGCCGGAGTGGGTCCCGAAGGTCGGCTGGCGTGGGTCCCGAAGATCAGCCAGTTGGTAAAAATGGGTCCCCAGAAAGAAAGTTTGAAAAACGCACTCTAGAGCAAAAACATCCTCAGACAAGACCAAAACTGCACGCAACATTCCAGGTGTGGCCTCACCAAGCCCCTACATAATTGCAGCAAGACATCCCTGCTCCTGTATGCTAATCCTTCCGCTGTGAAGGCCAACCTACTGTTTGCCTTCTTTACTGCCTGCTCTACCTGCATGCTTGCCTTTAGTGACTGGTGTACGAGGACACCCAGGTCTCGTTGCACATTTCCCCCCCTCCTAATTTTATGGCCATTCAGATGATCTGTCTTCCAGTTTTTGCTACCAAGTGCTACCTTGTATTTATCCAAATTATACTGCATCTGCCATTCATTCGCCCACTCACTCAACTTGACCTAATCTCACATCCTCACAGCTCACTCTCTCACCCAATTTGCAAATTTGGTGAGATTACATTTTGTTCCCTCATCTAAATAATTAATATATATTGTGAATGACTGGGGTTCTAGCACTGATCCCTGCAGTCCCCCACTAGTCATTGCCTGCCAATTTGAAAAAGACTTGCTTATTTCTACTCTATTTCCTGTCTGCTAATAGGTTTTCTATCCATTTCAATACACTACCCCATATCCCATGCGCTTTAATTTAACACACTAATCTCTTGTGTGGGACTTTGTCGAAAGCCTTCTGAAAGTCCAAATAAACCACATCCACTGGTTGGTGAAACTGTTCCTACTTATGAAAGGATCGAGAATGAAAGGGAAATTGGTAAAAGACACGAAAGCAACATAAGTAGAAAGATTTTTATGCGTGAGTGGTTAGGGTTTGGAATGCGCTGCATGAGAGTGCTCGATGCAGGTTCAATTGATTCATTCAGAAGGGAACTCGTTGGAAGCATGTGTAGGGTCACGGGGAGAAGATAGGAGACTGGCATTAAGTGAATTGCTCATTTGGAGAGTTGAATGATCGTCTCCTGCGCTGTAACATTTCCCTGATTCTTTCTGTGGCTCTATTCTCTCAGTCTTGTTTGCTGCCCTGTGTTGGCTGTATCTAGAGTGTTGAGTCTGTTAACATCCCGAGGTCTCTTTCAACTTCATCTGTGACTGTTTCCTGACCATTCTGTTCCTTCCTACCCGAGTGCTTTCCACATGTCTGAATTCAGCTTCATATCTGCTGTTCTGCAGAGTTCGACGTTTTGTCTTTTTTTTCCCCCTCCTTTCTTAAAAAAAAATACAGTTTCTCAGTTACCTTTCGCACTGCCCCCCCTTGGTTGACTTAATGTATAAAATAGACCAGATTTTGTGGGCTTTCAAATGGAAGCTCGGCTGCCAGAATTTTAACAACGGTGTGTTTTGAGGTTTGGTGAAAGTGGGGAGATTATGATCCGATGGGGCAGCTAAATGGGCAGCTCGGAAACATGCGGTAAATGTGCCCTTGCCTTGGCCTGATTTTTCTTCTCCGTGCCTCCAGGGTGGAAAGGAGTATCTGATGAGAGCACACTTTGGACTCCCTAGTGTGGAAGCGGAAGATAAGGAAGGAAAACCACCTATCAGTGTGAAGTTTGAAATTCCCTATTTTACCACTTCAGGAATACAGGTAGGTGCATGGTATTTATATGAACAGCAGATGGTGCTGTTACCCTTTTTTTTTTACCCAGACTGTTGCAAAGAGCATGGAGAGAGGAAAGATCTTTGTCGGAACATTTTGTTTATGATTTCCATAATCCCAATAGCACTGTTCCCTCTGATGCCCGCTCTGATATTCCTCCAGGCAGCTCTGGCTGGACTTCTGATTCACGCAGCGAGTGATTTACGCAAGTTGTTGACTTTTTGAGTTGTGTGATTGCTTTCCCAAGCCTCCGCATCGCCCACTGCAACCACAACAGTTGCTAATAAGGAGCTAAGTGGTTCAACATTGAGGATCCATCCCAAATAAATCCCTACCCTGTCCTCTAATCATGCACCAGCGGGTGCGGTTTGACATTGGAGGATAATAAAGTTGGCTCATAGCTCTGCCGACAGCTGTTTGGAGCAAGCTCGGAATTTTATCCCAGCATGTAACAACAGTGATTACCCCAAAGTGGATGTGTAGCAGCCATGGCTTTTCGCACTGTTGGAAGGAAAAGATACATGCTGCCTGAATACGCAACTATTAAATTGAGAGTGCCTGCAACAGGAGGGAGGCCATTAAAATAGCCTGGTTCCATTTACCTTGATGCCATGACCCAACAAAAATCCACCAATCTCTTGTTTGAAATTTGAACTGACCAATAGTCACGTTGGCTTTTTTGGACGAGGCTGCTCTAGATTCCCAGTGCACCACCTTACCAGCTCTGGCTTAGTTGTTTGTGCAATCCCCTCTGAATGAATAAAGTTTCCAGATTCAAGTCTCACTCCACAGCTTGAGCACCAAAAATTAAGCTTGCATGCCAATGCAGTGTTGGGGGAGCACAGGGTTGGCGGAGGGTCAGTGTTGTGCTGTTAGTCCAGACGGAGCGCCGTGCTGTTGGAGGGTCAGAGCTGAGGGAGCGCCGTGCTGTCGGAGGGTCAGAGCTGAGGGTGCGCTGCGCTGTCGGAGGGTCAGAGCTGAGGGTGCGCCGTGCTGTCGGAGGGTCAGAGCTGAGGGAGCGCCGTGCTGTCAGAGGGTCAGAGTTGAGGGTGCGCCGCGCTGTCGGAGGGTCAGAGCTGAGGGTGCGCTGCGCTGTCGGAGGGTCAGAGCTGAGGGAGCGCCGTGCTGTCAGAGGGTCAGAGTTGAGGGTGCGCCGCGCTGTCGGAGGGTCAGAGCTGAGGGTGCGCTGCGCTGTCGGAGGGTCAGAGCTGAGGGAGCGCCGCGCTGTCGGAGGGTCAGAGCTGAGGGAGCGCCGTGCTGTCGGAGGGTCAGAGCTGAGGGTGCGCCGCGCTGTCGGAGGGTCAGAGCTGAGGGTGCGCCGCGCTGTCGGAGGCTCAGTGAGCGCTCGGTGGTGGGGTGCGCCTCGGTGGCGGGGGAAACGCCACACAGTCAGATGAGCCACTAACCCAAGACCCCCTTTGCCTGCTTGGGTGGATTTTATAAATCCCGCGGCACTATTTTAAAAAAGAGCTGAGGAGCTCTCACTGATGTTCTGACCAATATTAATCCCTCAATCAAAATCGGGGAACAAGGTTATTGTATTGTGGATTCTTGCTGTGTTTCTCCATTACAACAGTGACCAAACCTCAAGTGGCTGTAAAGTGGTCATGAAAAGCATCCTCTAAATGCAAGACTTTGGATGCAGAAGTGTTTGCTAAAGCAACCAGATTTCTTTAATTTCATGTAATCTAACTTCTTCCTACATAAAAAAGAAAGGAGCACACATCCCGCAGTGATTGTTGTTTGTCCAGACTAGTCTGTGCTGTTCATTTCAGATCAGTTGTCCAGATCACATGAATTATACTTTAGCCATTTGGTCTTGTTGGAGATGGTACCACTCGCAGGTCTTGTATTAACTAATGAGAATTATTAGTTGTTCCAGAATAGTAACTGGGAATTCAGTTGGCAGACGGCACACACACATACCCCAAGGGATTCTGTCCAAAAACATGAGCCATGTTAGAAATGTTGGGTTTGTCTGAGATATTCTCCTGGTCCCCACGTCGTAAGTTCAGGACTGTGCCCTTTATTACGATCCCAAACCAGACCCTAATAGTGGCTACAATACTGGACCAAAACCACAATATTTTAGTTTATTTTGTAAAACTTCTCTCCAGTAGTGATTGCACAAAGAAATAGGGATTTGGTATTTTAAACAAAACTTTATTATTAACACGATATTAAACTGTTTAACAACACACCCGGAAACAGCTTCTAATTACCCCATAAACAATACTACTCCGTATCCTTAATTACTATCTCGCCTCCCATTTAAACAACAAGAAAGAAAAAAACATGCAGCTCTCAATCCCTTCAACATCTCAATGGCGCAGAATAATCCTTGCTTTCTAGAGCAGATTTGGATCCTGTTCGAACCCCTGCAGACTCTGACTGTATGTCTTCAAAAAGCTGTTTCAACTGGTTTGTTTCAGCTTCCCCCTTGTCCTCAGACAAGTCTGCACTGGTTCAAATACTATTAATTTCTTTTTTAAAAAAGTATGCTACTGTGAGAGCAAAAGACCTTGCATTTGATCGAAAGTGTTAGCCAGATCAGAACTCTAATCCAAAGCTTTCTCAAAATGTCTGAATACTTTAGCTCCACCCAGCAATGGCATCATCTCCCCAAGATAAAAACAAATGAACTCCCTAGACTGAAAACACATCAGCTCCCCCGAGTCAAATAGTGCATTAGCCCGGGCTTTAATGATGGTCAATTTCACCTCTGGCTCCTAAAAGCTTTCTGGTCTTGCAAAACAAGATTTGTTTAAAAACATGACAAATGCAGTCAAACACATTCTAACCCAGGCTTTTAATCCTTAAATTGCCAAATGTATATAAATCCAATGTATCTAAAATCCTGTATTCACCACACCACACCTTATTACCCATTCATGTAACCTCGGCAGTTGCAAAGATCTGAGCTGGGTATTGTGTCTTGTGCTCTCCCCAACTGATTGGCCAGCAGACAGATCTCACAATCCGCAAGTCTAGATCCACACTCCGCTTAATTTAACAAACATTTTGTGAAAACATAGACTAACAGAATCAAATGCTGCCTTACTCCAAATGGTTTTGCACCCCCCCCCCCCCACGCCAATGATTAAGAAAATTATAATTCAAAAATATGTCACTCTATTCCTATTCGTAGACTTCTGTAACTTTTTCTGATCCGTTTTGATGCTGAATTTGCCCAGGTCTTTCTAGACTTACTGGTTAAGCAGAAAAGTCCGTTCACCTCTTGCCTCCCTTGCCAGATCTTGCACCAAACTGACATACATACATATATTCCTCTTGATTCTCCTCTTAGTGGGCTAAACAGCTGGGTGTAATGCAGAGAAGGCCAACAGCGTGGGTTCAATTCCCGTACCAGCCTCCCCGAGCAGGCACTGGAATTTGGCGACTAGGGGCTTTTCACAGTAACTTCCTTGAAGCCTACTTGTGACAATAAGCGATTATTATATTATATAGTTACTGGGCAGGAAATTAATAGCTGACCTGTGAATCCCTTCCCACTGGTGATTGGCAAGTATGACTATCCCAGCTATTGCCCATTCCTCTCTTCACCCCTCCCCTCTGTAAAAGCAGGCAAATGTATCTCAGTTCATAATAAACACTCTTGTTACCAATCTTGACCTTCTGCCTCCATGGTCAGCTTTATTCCTCATCCAATCTCCCACTCACGAGGCAGGTTGTATGCTCCTTGTTTTCAATCCTTAAAAAAAAAGAAAGATCCTTTGCAACCCCAGCATTTGCTCACTGTTCTCGATGTGCTAATAATCTGTGCACAGAGACACTTGTGGCATATTGAGTTGCGATGGTGAGTTGCAAAAATATGAACCCATTTTAACTTCAAGGCCCCCTCAACATTCAGTCGTGTAAATTGTGTCTGAATGACCAAGACACAGCTGAATCCTACACCTCAGCTAGGATAAACATTATCAAAATTTATCTTTGTACTCGTTTCCTGTTATATGTTAAATCATTGTAACCTTGACTCAAGTAAGTTCTGTGCTGACCTGTCAGCCTGCCCTTGCATCCTAGCACACTGTCCGTTAGTGAGTGAATTTTCTGCAAATTAGAAGTGAGCAGTTTGGAGACTGATTTTGCTGCTGTTGGCCAGTAGATGGTAATGTCTGCGCACATTTCAGCTCTATTTCTTATACAGCTGTTTAATATCATCGAATGGCTGAGTTGCAGACTTGATGTTCAGGATATAAATGGCCAGTGTGATCAACAGCAACAACTTGCATTATAATAGCGGCTTTGGAAAAACTAAAACATACCCTACCCCAGAGATCTTCATGGGCATCATTTGATCGAAATGGAAGCCTGGCCAGTAAAGGTGTTGTTTGGATGAGGGTGGTGACCAAATGCTTGATCAGAGGTTGTTGTTTTATATTTTTTAAATTTAGATTAGCCAATTCTTTTTTGCCAATTAAGGGGCAGTTTAACGTGGCCAATCCACCTACTCTGCACATCTTTGGGTTGTTGGGGGTGAGTCCTACGGAGACATGGGGAGAATGTGCAAACTCCACACGGACGGTGACCGGGGGCCGGGATTAAACCCGGGTCCTCGGCAAAGGTTGGTTTTTAGGAGCAGGCTTAAAGAAGGAAAGGGAGATGGAGGGATTGCCGCAGCAGTAAAAGGCACAACTTGCACACATCTGGAGGAGTCTGGATCGGCAAAGTTGGGCCCAATGGCAACCTTTTGTGGTGTATCATTCTATTATAGAATGACTTTGTCCTAGTTAGTTATAGCCTCCATATTCGCACAATGAACATTAGAGTATACGGCCAGAGAAATGGAGTCTTTGCTCCTGATGTTTACTCTTCTCTCCCTTTTAGACTCTGCAGACTTTCCTCAGTGGGATTCAAGTCTGTCCAGTGTCTGTTTAAACAATTCTTGTGTATTTTTAAAAACCGCCTTTGCACAGGATCTTTGGCAAGATAGTGAAATCAAGCATGTAGGTGATGTATGGATCAGAGTAAAATGTTGTGTGTAATGTACAGTGTGTGACTGTGTGAAGGCAAAATTTTTATTCAGCAAAATGTAAAAGTAAAATTTTAGTGCAGCTTACTCTTTAAATAAATAAATAAAATTAATATTTTATTGTCACATGTAGGTTTACATTAACACTGCAATGAAGTTACTGTGAAAAGCCCCTAGTCGCCACATTGCGGCACCTGTTCGGTTACACAGAGAGAATTCCGAATTCTCAGCTGGTACAGGAATTGAACCCGTGCTGCTGGCCTTGCATCACAAACCAGCTGCAAAGCCCACTGAGCTAAACCTCCTTTCCGTTAATCTGTAAATGTTTACCTCTGGTGGAAAAGGACCAAAGATTATGGCGATTTATTTTGGGTGGAGGGTGGTTCAATGTAGTATTGGCTCTGAGAGATGTTAACCTTCCCCTTTGAGCCAACTAGTGTCATTGTCCATGGCCAACGGAGGACAGGATAACTTAAAGAAAGATGTTACTATGGCTACACAATATACACAATGTCTCTTGAACAAAAAAAAGGAATTGTGAATGATTAGCATCACAGATTGTGGAGGTAATGCTTCAAGTGTTAAGTAGTTGCTTTGGGAATTAAATTACTTACTGCTTTGCGGAACATGCTGAACCTGAAAGACTTATAATGCAATGAAAATTCCAATGTCGATGGGTTTTGAGCACATTAGATTGAAGAAGTGTCATCAGGATGCCCTGAAAATGGATCTCATCCAACTGTTGCTAATGTGACGTGAAATGTTGTACTGTCGAACGTTACTTACCAAAACATCACATTTTCTTATCAATGTGCGGCACGGTAGCACAGTGGTTATCACTGTTGCTTCATTACATCCAGGTTCGATTCCCGGTTTGTGTAACTGCGGAGTCTGCACGTTTCCCAATGTCTGCGTGGGTTTCCTCCGGGTGCAACAAATTCCTCCCACAGTCCAAAGACGTGCTGTTGGTAATTTGGACATTCTGAATTTTCCCTCCCTGTACCAAACAGGTGCCGGAATGTGGCGACTCTGGTATTTTCACTGTAACTTCATTGCATTGTTATTGTAAGCCTACTTGTGACACTAATAAAGATTATTATTATTTGTATTCTGCTCCTGCACCCTCTTTTAGAACTGTCCAGGTACTCTTTATTTTATACTGGCTTTCCGTGTTTTTCCTACCAAAATAGATCATCTTTATTATTGTCACAAGTAGGCTTACATTAACACTGCAATGAAGGTACTGTGAAAATCTCCTAGTTCCCACATTCCGGCACCTGTTCGGGTACATAGAGGGAGAATTCAGAATGTCCAAATTACCTAACAGCACGTCTTTTGGGAATCGTGGGATGAAACTGGAGCACCCGGAGGAAACCCACGCATTCACTGGGAGAACGTGCAGACTCCGCACAGACAGCGATCCAAGCGGGAATCGAACCTGGCGCCCTGGAGCCGTGAAACAACAGTGCTAACCACTGTGTCTGCATTAAACTTTATCTACCGCCTGGTCGCCTTTTACACCAGCAGGTCTGCTGTGTCTATTACTATCCTCAACACAATTTGTAATACTTCCAAGTTTTTGCAAATTTTATAAGGGTGTCCAATACACCCAAGTCTAAGTTATTTATGTATATCAAGAAAAGCAGTGAGAGTACTGACCCCTGGGGAACACCATTGTACATAGAACATAGAACAGTACAGCACAGAACAGGCCCTTCGGCCCTCAATGTTGTGCCGAGCTATGATCACCCTACTCAAACCCACGTATCCACTCTATACCCGTAACCCAACAACCCCCCCTTAACCTTACTTTTTTTTATTAGGACACTACGGGCAATTTAGCATGGCCAATCCACCTAACCTGCACATCTTTGGACTGTGGGAGGAAACCGGAGCACCCGGAGGAAACCCACGCACACAGGGGGAGGACGTGCAGACTCCACACAGACAGTGACCCAGCCGGGAATCGAACCTGGGACCCTGGGACCCTGGAGCTGTGAAGCATTTATGCTAACCACCATGCTATCCTGCTACCCATCTTCCAGTCCAAAGAAAATCTGTTCACCATTATTATTTTTCTATAATGTACTTGGATTTCCAAAAACAGATCAACAAGGTACCATGCAAAAGGCCACTTGATAGGTGAAGAGTCCATGGTGTTGAGGGTAGTATATTAGAATGGTTAGAGGATTGGCAAACTAATAGAATCCCTGCAGTGAAGACGGAGGCCATTTGGCCCATCGTGTCTGTACTGACGCTTTGAAAGAGCACCCTATCCCCCCCCCCCTATCCCTGTAACCCCACCGTGGAAGAATGTGGCATATCCAATCCACCTAACCTGCGCATCCTTGGACTGTGGGAGGAAACCGCAGCTCCCGGAGAAAATCCACACCGACACGGGAAGAATGTGCAAACTCCACACAGATAGTCGCCCGAGGCTGGAATTGAACCCGGGGTTTGGGTAAGAAGGGCATTTTAAGGATAGCAATTTGTAACTAGTAGAGTTGCATTGGGATCAGTGCTGGTATCGCAATTATTTACACTATGTATATCAATGACTTGGACATTTGGACACTATTGCCAAGTTTGCTGATGACCCAAAAATCAATGGGAAGGCAAGTGATGAGGGTGACACACGCAACCTACCGAGGGATAGAGATAGATTAGGTGAGTGGGCAAAAACTTGGCAGATGGAATATAATGTAGAAAAATGTGGAGTTCTGCACTTTGGGAAGAAGAATAAAGGAGCTGAATATTATTTAAATAGAGAAAGACTACAGAAGGATGCAGCACAGAGGAATTTGGGGGTCCTTGTGCATAAATCACAAACATTTAGTGTGCAAGTTCAGCAGATAATTGGGAAGGCAAATAGAATGTTGACCTTTATTTTGAAGGGAATGGAGTATAAAAATAGGGAAGTCCTGTTCAAACTATACAAAGTGCTAATTGGACCACACCTGGAATACTGAATAATTTTTGTTCCCTTATCTAAGGGAAGATATACTGGTATTGGAGGCAGTCCAGAGAAGATTCACTAGGTTCATCCCATGAATGGAGGGATTTTCTTAAGAGAGGTTGAGTAGGTTCGACCTGTACTCATTGGAGTTTAGAAGAAAGTGAGGCAACCTTATTAAGGCTTACATGAATCCTGGGGAAGATGGGAAGCCAGATGCTTGACTGGGTAGATGCTGAGAGAATATTTCCCTTTGTTGGAAAGTCTAGGACCAGAGGGCATAATCTCAGAGTAGGGGGTCCCCCATTCAAGACAGAGATGATGGAGAATTCCTCCTCTCAATGGGTAGTGAATGAGTGGAAATCTTTACCGTGGAGAGCTGTAGTGGCTGGATGGTATGTTCAAGGCTGAGGTAGACAGATTTTTAATCAGCAATAGAATCCAGGGTTAGGGGATGAAGTGGGAAGGTGGAGTTGAGGATTATCACAGCAGATCAGTCATGGTCTCATTGAATTAAAAAGGCAAATAGAATTTTAGCGTTTATTGCAAAAGGACCGGGGTATAAAAGTGGAGAAGTGTTGTTGCAATTGTATAAGTTGTTGGTGAGACCATATCTGAGCATTGTGTCAGTTTTGGTCTCCTTATTTGAGGAAGGATGCGGTAGCATTGGAGGCGGTTCAGAAAAGGTTCAGCAGATTGATTCTGGGGATGGAAGGGTTGACATATGAGTTGAGATTAAACCGTTTGGGCTGGAGTTTAGAAGGATGAGAGGGGGGATCTGATCGAGGTACATAAAATACTAAAAGGGATTGACAAAGTAAACATAGACCAAATGTCCGCCTTGCGCAGCAATCTAGAACGAGAGGTCACGGATATAGGTTGACAGGCGGTAAATTTAGAACTGAGGTGAGAAGGAACTACTTCTCGACGAGCGTGGTAAATTTGTGGTAAACTCGCTGCCCCATTGTGCGGTGGAATCTGAGTCATTAAATGGTTTCAAGAACGTGATAGGTATTTTTCTGATTTTAAAATAACGGATGAAAGGGATATAGGGAGCAAGTGCGAGGTGGATTTGAGACCAGGAAGAGATCAGCCATGATAGGATTGAAAGGTGGAGCAGACTCGAAGGGCTGAATTGCCGACTTCTGCTCCTGATTCCTATGTTAATGGTGGAGCAGACTCGATGGACTGAACGGCCTACTTCTGCTCTTTGGTCCTATGGTCCTAATAAGATGTGAAGTAAAGGTCAGAGCAAGGTAATGCATAAAGGGGAACAAATACTGTTACAGAACAGAATCATGAAGGGACTTTTTTAAAAAATAAGGTAAAAGGAACAAGTAATAAAGACAAGTTAAGCTGTGTGTACAGCAACGCACACAACATTCAAAATAAAACAGAGGAACTGGAAACAATAATCTGTAGCAAGGAACCAGATATAGCATTAATAACTGAAACTTGGCTGCAATAAGAACAAGATTGACGACTACAAATTGAAGGTTTTAACATAATCAGAAATTTTAGGGAAAGAAGGTTGGTTGTACTGATTAGAGACGACATAACGGCATTAGAAAATAGGGGCATAGCTGACTGAAGGTTAGAAACTCAATGAGTTTAGGTTGAAATAAAAAGTAGGAAGGGATCAGTCACTCTTAACAGAAGTAAACTTCACCCTAACCATCAGTACTCAGGAAGTGGAGGAAGAACTATGTGAATTGAGTGAAGAATGCCCTGCCTGTGACAGTAGTGGACTCACCAACAGAGACAAATCAAGAACAGCATTAACTGCACCTCCCTCCAGCCCACACCCCACCCCATATAAACATGCAAGAAGAGATATGGAAAGGTGTGCAGGGAATGGAATTTTTTTAACATTGTGTGCAGTAGTCCACTCTTAGCCAATATGTCAAAATCTCCACGGAGAGGATCTCACAATGAGAACTGATCAGAGGAGTAAGCTTACGGCAACACCTAAAAGAGGCCGGTTTGCTCAGCTGGTTCGTGATGCAGAACGAGGCCAACAGCGCGGGTTCAATTCCCATACCGGTTGAGTGTACCCGAACAGGTGACAGAGTGTGACAACAAGGGGATTTTCTTTTTTTTTTAAATATTTTAATTCTCCTTTTTCACATTTTCATCCAAATTTACACCCACCAACAAATAATCAATGGTAACAAATACAATGTCAATCCTCTGGCCAACTATTCCTTCATCCCTCCAAACAACCCTCAACAATTTAAATACAAACATCAAAGAAAAAGCATCAGGAATCCCCCATCACCCCATACACATTCACCAACAACATACACAGTCGTCGTCCCCCCCAATGTTTGATGTCATCCAACTCTTGAAAGTGCATAATAAACAAGGCCCATGAATTGTAGAACCCTTCCATCCTTCCCCTCAACTCAAACTTCACTTCCTCAAGTGTTCAAAACTCTCAACAGATCTCCCCGCCATGTCAGGGCACAGGGTGGAGAAGCTGACCTCCACTCCAACAGAACCCGCCTTCGGGCAATGAACAAGGCGAAAGTTAAAATATCTACCTCCGCACCCGCTTCCAACCCCGGGAGATCCGTTACCCCGAATATGGCTTCCAGGGGACCTGGTTTGAGTTTCATATGCACCACCTTCGAGATTGCCCTGAAGACCTCCTTCCAGTTTTGGATAGGACCAGAACATATGAACGTGATTTGCAGGGCCCCGTCCACAGCGTTCACAAACAGCCTCTACTCCCTCAAAGAGTCGGCTCATCCTCACCTTTGTGAGGTACGCCCTATCCACCACCTTCAGCTGCATCAGCCCCAAAGTGACACACCAAGTTGAGGTATTCACTCTCCGGGGCACCTCGCACCACAACCCCCTCCATGCCCTCCCCCAACTCTTCCTTCCAATCTGTCTTAATCCCCTCCAGTGATGCCTTCTCTTCTCCCAGAATCTTCCTCCCAACAGTGTGAGGCCGGTGCCACTGGAAAGCGCTCTATCTCCTTCTTGGTGAAATCTCGGACCTGTATATACCTAAAAAATCTTCCCCTGCCCCAACCCATATTTTGCCCCCAGCTCCTCCAGTCCCGCAAACCGGCCCCAAAAAATAAATCCGAGCTCCCTCCTCCCATCCCCCTCCTCGCCTAAAGCGCTGGCGCAACTGCCTCAAGATTTTCAACATTGCTACTACTACCGGACTCAGGGTATTTCCCTAGGGCCATTGGGAACGGCGCTGTTACCATCGCCCTCAGCCCCGACCACGTTGCCAACACCCTCAGCTCCGACCCCCTGCACAGACTCTCCTCCATTCTAACCCATCAGGAGTTCCCACCCCCCCCAACCCAACTCCTCACCTTCTCTGCATTCGCTGCCCAGTAGTAATACAGTAAGTTCGGAAGACCCAACCCCCCTGACTGCCGTCCTCTCTGCAACAGCACCTTCCAAATGCCATCCCCCCCCCCCCCCCCACCTTCCAAATGCCATCCCCCCACTAATCCTGGCCACCCTATCACTCACTCTCTCTCTCTCTCTCCCCCCCCCCCCCCCAATAAAAAAGGTAGTTATCTTTTCAGCCCCCTTGGAAAATGCCTTTGGCAGGAAGATCAGAAGGCACTGAAAAATAAACAGAAATGGCAGCAACACATTCATTTTTATTGCCTGTGTCCGACCTGCCAGCGACAGAGGAAGACCATCTCACCTTGCCAAATCCGCTTTCTCCCTCCCCACCAAACTAGTGACATTATATCTCCAGGGCCCCCCACCCCCAATCCTGTGCCATCTGCACCCCCAGATATCTGAAGTGAGTCACCGCCTTATGGAATGGTAGCCCCCTCACCCCAGCCCCCATCCTTGGCCGAGACACCACTAAATATTCACTTTTATCTAAATTTAGCTTCATGCCCCGAAAAACACCCAAACATCCGAAGCAGCTCCAATGTACCACCCATGCACAGTGGGCTAAACAGCTGGCTTGAAATGCAAAACAAGGCCAGCAGCACGGGTTCAATTCCCGTACCGGCCTCCCCGAACAGGTGCCGGAATGTGGCGATAGGGGCTTTTCACAGTAACTCCATTGAAGCCTACTTGTGACAATAAGCGACTATTATTATTGTTATCAACGCACTCGGTTCCGATGCATATAGCAGCAAGTCGCCCGCATACAGAGACCCTGTGCTCTACTACCAACCCCACCTCCTGCGCACTACTCCTCAACGCAATGGCCAAAGGCTCAGTCGCAGGCACGAACAACAGGGGGGACATTGGACATCCCTGCCTGGTCCCATGGTGCAGAGCAAAATAACCCAAATTCATGCTATTCGTGTGGCCACCCGCCCTCTGCTCCCTGTACAGCATCTTACCCAATCTACAAATCGTGACCCAATCTACAAACCGTGGCCCAATCCCAAACCGCTCCAGAACCACAGTCAAATACATTCTTTTGTGTCCAACGCACTACCACCTCTGTCCCCTTCCCCTCCGCCGGTGCCATAACCATGTTCAATACTCTCCTAATGTTCGAAAATAACTGCCTCCCCTTCACAAACCCCGTCTGATCTTCCACTATCACCTTTGGGAGGCATTCCTCCAACTTACCTGCCAATGCCTTCGCCAACACCTTTGCGTCCACATTCAAAAGTGATATGGGCCTATACGGCCCACATTCTGCCGGATCTTTATCTTTCTTGAGCAACAGGGAGATCGATGCCTGCCCCAAGGTCTGTGGCAACACCCCATTCCCTATCGCCTCCTCAAACATTCTCCACCATCAGCGAGGCCAACTCATCTTTAAATTTCTTGTAGTATTCAACCGGAAACCCATCTGGCCCTGCTACCCTCCCTGCATCCCCCCCAATCGCATCTTTTATCTCCTGCTCCACTATCACCCCCTCCAATATGGCCCTGTCTTCCTCTCTCAAGCTTAGATAGCCCAAACCATCCAGGAATTCCTGCATCTCCCGATCCTCCCCAGGTGGCTCCGACCTATACAATCTCTTGTAGAACTCCTCAAAGACTCCATTCTGATTCGGAGTCACCACCAACTTTCCTGCCCTATCCCGCACCTGGACAATTTCCCTTGCCGCTGCCTCCCTCAGAAACTTGCCTGCCAACATGCCTTTCTCCATAGTCGTAAACTGCTCCCCTGAACCGCCTTCCTTGCGGATAGCCGGTCAAAGCTCGCCTGCAATTCCTTCCTCTTTTCCAACTTTGTTGGATCCCCGTTTTCTGCATACCTCTTGTCTACTTCCAGCATCTCATCTATTACCCTTTGTCGCTCCACCCTCTACTCCTTTTCCACCTTTTCCTTAACAAGATCACCTACCCCCCACCACCGCCTTTAGAGCTTCCCAAAGCACCACCTGTGAAACCTCCCCCGTATAATTAAACCCCAGGTACTCCTCAATTACTTTTGCCATCTGAACACCGAACCCTTGGTCCCCCAATAGCCCCACATCTAATCTCCACCCTGATCTCTGCACTGCTCCCTTCTCCAAGACCGAATCCACCCAGTGTAGCGCATGATGCGTTATCGCAATTGCCAAATATTCCGACTCCTTGACCCCAGCCAACAGCGCCTACCCCACCACAAAAAAGTCAATTCGTGAATACACCCTATGGATCGAAGAGAAAAAATAATACTCCCGCTACCCCAGAGGCAGAAACCGCCAAGGGTCCACCCCTCCCATTTCCACCATTAGTCCAGCCAATTCCTTCGTCCCCCCTGACGGGACAAGCGAGCGCGGCCGTGACCTGTCCAATCTTGGCTCCTGCATCAAGTTCCAGTCACCATCCACTATCAGTTCGTGTGTCTAAGTTGGGGATGGCCCCACAACCACCTTTACAAACACTACAACATCCCAATTGGAACCATACACGCTTATCAGCGCCACCAGCCTCCCCTACAATGCCCCTGTCACTATCACATACCTGCCTCCCTGGTCCGCAACCACTTTCTCCAACTGCAACCGTACTCTTTTGCTAACCAGAACCGCTACCCCTCGAGCCCTACCATCAAATCCCGAGTGAAACATCTGGCTAACCCCCTTCCTTAGCCTCACCTGATCCTTCACCCTCAAATGAGTCTCCTGCAGTATCGCCACATCAGCCTTCAAACCTTGATCTCTCGACTGGACCTCCCAACCCCCTCACGTTCCACGTAACTATCCTAACGGGGGGTCTCTCACCCCCCCCTCCCCCCATCCTATCCACCATCATCATAACTCCGGGCCCTGGCCCGTGAGCATGACCTGCCCTATCTGTAGTTAACATCAAAATCTCCCTTCTGCACTTCCTCTCAAAAAACCCTCACCCATATCGATTCTCCCCCCCCCCCCCCTTCCATTTTCACATCTCCTAGGCCCATCAAAACCTCACCAGGCTCCAATGTCCGTAGCCCCCCCCCCCCCCCCCCCCACCACCACCACACCTCCATTCACGTGCTGACTTAAGTTAGCTAGCGTGGGGGCCATCGCCCAAAGCTTTCACTCCCCTCCCGCCCAGCCCCAGGACAACAATTAAACCCAAACATCTCAACAAAATAAAACCGTCGCAACAAAGAAGAACAATCTAAAACCCTTAACCTCTATAACAGTGTGAAGTAAAAAATAACTGTATAGATCAAAACTACATTTATACACTTTCCCAACTCTCCTTTCACACCCAGCAACCCATCTTCAGTTCCATTCTTCACGTCTGTCCCAAGCCTTCTGCCTTCACGAACGCCTCCATCGCCTCAAAGTAGAAATCTCTGGCTTTGTAGGTAACTCTCAGCTTCGCTGGGTATACCACTCCAAATCGCCCCCTGTTGTATAATGCCACCTTCACTCGGCCGAAAACTGCTCGCCTCTTTGCCAGCTCCACAGTCAGGTCCTGGCAAATGCGGACACCAGCACCAGCCCACTGCACCTCCCGCTTCTGCTTTGCCCAATTCAAAACCTTCTCCTTCATGTGGTACATGTGGAAGCAGATGATCACTGTTTTTGGCGAGCTCATTTAACTTTGGCTTAGGCCTCAGTGACCGACGGACTCAGCTCAGTTTATACTGAGAGGGTTCCTCTCGCTCCCCCATCAGTTCCGCCAACATCTTGGCAAAGTACTCCGTCGGCCTCGAACCCTCCACCCCCTCGGGCTAGCCCACAATCCTCAAATTTTGCCACCTCGAGCACTTCTCCAAGTCCTCCAGCTTTGCTCGAAGTCCCCTATTGGCCTCGACCACCCCCCTCAACTTATCTCCCATCGAGGTGAGCTGATCGCTATGCTACAATATGGCGTCCTCCAGTCCCTTCATCTTCTCGCCCTGCTTCCTCACCTCAGCAAATGTCTCCGCTACAGCCACCCTCACCGGGGCAATTGCCTCCAACGCCTTCAAAGCCACAGCCATCTCCTTCCTCATCACCTCCAAATGCTTCGCAAACTGCTTCTCCAGCTCCACGTACAGCACCTCAGTCATCATCTTTGCCATAAGCAGTGCGGCCCTACCCAGCAGACCAGTCTCCGCCATCTTGCTAGCTCCCTGGCTGGTCCTCTCACTCGATGGTGAACACTCACTCCCTCCCTTCTTCACGGCTGTTTTCCTTAAATCTTTTGACATTCTTTGCCTTCTTTATATCTTCCTACATCCAATCATTCTCAAAATGCCCCCAGGACCAAACTTTAAAACTCCTAAAAACACCCTCAAGCAGCAGGCGCCCAACATGCGACTTCCCCGCTACATGTCGCCACCAGAAGTCTCCTGACTAGAGGATTTTCACATTGTAGTGTTAATATAAGCTTATTTGTGACAATAAAGATTATTATTAAAGATAGTTATTATTCATGAAGGCTCATCTTCTCAATCTTGCCCCTCACTTGAGGTGTGGTCATTCTCAGGTTAAATCACCACCCGTCAGCTCTCCCTCTCAAAGGTGTATTCAGCCTACGGTCATCTGGGATTATTGCGACTTTATATTTGTACAGTTAAATATTAGAAATAAGGTATAGTTAGTTTTAAGTGGGTTTACTTTAGTGTTGCTGTGTAAGGAGGGTAAACATGTGGTTAGATTCCTGCTAGAAAAAGGTGTTTGCTTCTGGTGGTTTTTGATTCCAGATAAAACTGTGTTTCCTTTGCGTTTGGAGAGGGTTAAGGTGTGAAAAGTAAACAAGCTGGGGAGCTATAAAGCTGTTGCTCAGTAACCAGGGGCACCTTTAGGATAGGAATGCTTTATAAATTTAGTTTTAGCTGAATTAATAGAAGTTGGAGTTTGGTAGTGAGAGAGATGGCAGTTCTCTCGGCTCTTGTATAAGCAGAACAGTTACATGATGGAGTAAGATATAGGAAAGCAAGCTCCGGGCCCGTTCTAAAAACCAGGGAATGGAAATGAAGCTCCAGGAATATCGAGGTAAAAAGGATCAAAGAGGAACTGCTTTTGGAGGAAGAAACTGCTCATGGAAGTCAAAAGTTGGACCTGGGAAGAGAAGAGCTGATGATGTTGGCTACAGACAAGCCATTTCTGAAGCAATCGTTGGGTTTGGTGCTTGAAGCAATAATATTCAGTTGGGGACTGAGTACCTGAGTTTGTAGAATTTGGGATGCACATTGCAATTCAAGTTAAAGGCAGCCTGAAAGGAGAGGTGGAACACCTGGTGCTGGTGTCCTTGATAGAAGTGGAACGGAAGCTTTATTTGAAAGGTTGGTTTGGGAAAAAATGGAGTGTATTTTAATGGCCAAAAAGCTGATGAAAAGCATTGTTTGAAAGATCTAAAGTGTGTCTTTTTGGGAGTGGAGTTTAGGAAACCTTGCTGTGACTGGGGGGGGGGGGGGGGGGGGGGGTGGCTGGGCTCGTGTGGATTGTGAGAGAAACAGGAAAGGAGAGGTCACACTCCTGGGAGTTTTCTATAGGCCACCTAATAGTTCTAGAGATGTAGAGGAAAGGATGGCGAAGATGATTCTGGAAAAGAGCGAAAGTAACAGGGTAGTTGTTATGGGAGACTTTAACTTTCCTAATATTGACTGGAAAAGATATAGTTCGAGTACATTGGATGGGTCGTTCTTTGTACAATGTGTGCAGGAGGGTTTTCTGACACAATATGTTGACAGGCCAACAAGAGGTGAGGCCACTTTGGATTTGGTTTTGGGTAATGAACCAGGCCAGGTGTTAGATCTGGAGGTAGGTGAACACTTTGGAGACAGTGACCACAATTCGGTGACCTTTACATCAGTGATGGAAAGGGATAAGTATACCCCGCAGGGCAAGAGTTATAGCTGGGGGAAGGGCAATTATGATGCCATTAGACATGACTTAGGATGTGTAGGTTGGAGAAGTAGGCTGCAAGGGTTGGGCGCACTGGATATGTGGAGCTTGTTCAAGGAACAGCTATTGCGTGTTCTTGATCAGTACGTACCAGTCAGACAGGGAGGAAAGGGTAGAGCGAGGGAACCGTGGTTTACCAAAGAAGTGGAATCTCTTGTTAAGAGGAAAAAGGTGGCCTATGTGAAGATGAGGCGTGAAGTTTCAGTTGGGGCGCTTGATAGTTACAGGGAAGCGAGGAAGGATCTAAAGAGAGAGCTAAGACGAGCAAGGAGGGGACATGAGAAGTCTTTGGCAGGTAGGATCAAGGAAAACCCAAAAACTTTCTATAGGTATGTCAGGAATAAAAGAATGACTAGGGTAAGAGTAGGGCCAGTCAAGGACAGTGGTGGGAAGTTGTGTGTGGAGGCTGAGGAGATAAGCGAGATACTAAATGAATACTTTTCGTCAGTATTCACTCAGGAAAAAGATAATATTGTGGCGGAGAATGCTGAGACCCAGGCTATTAGAATGGGTGGCATTGAGGTGCGAAGGGAAGAAGTGTTGGCAATTCTGGACAAGGTGAAAATAGATAAGTCCCCGGGGCCGGATGGGATTTATCCTAGGATTCTCTGGGAAGCCAGGGAAGAGATTGCTGAACCTTTGGCTTTGATTTTTAGGTCATCATTGGCTACAGGAATAGTGCCAGAGGACTGGAGGATAGCAAATGTGGTCCCTTTGTTCAAGAAGGGGAGTAGAGATAACCCCGGTAACTATAGGCCGGTGAGCCTAACGTCTGTGGTGGGTAAAGTCTTGGAGAGGATTATAAAAGATACGATTTATAATCATCTAGATAGGAATAATATGATTAGGGATAGTCAGCATGGTTTTGTGAAGGGTAGGTCATGCCTCACAAACCTTATCGAGTTCTTTGAGAAGGTGACTGAACAGGTGGACGAGGGTAGAGCAGTTGATGTGGTGTATATGGATTTCAGTAAAGCGTTTGATAAGGTTCCCCACGGTCGGCTATTGCAGAAAATACGGAGGCTGGGGATTGAGGGTGATTTAGAGATGTGGATCAGAAATTGGCTAGTTGAAAGAAGGCGGAGAGTGGTGGTTGATGGGAAATGTTCAGAATGGAGTTCAGTTATGAGTGGCGTACCACAAGGATCTGTTCTGGGGCCGTTGCTGTTTGTCATTTTTATAAATGACCTAGAGGAGGGCGCAGAAGGATGGGTGAGTAAATTTGCAGACGACACTAAAGTCGGTGGAGTTGTAGACAGTGCGGAAGGATGTTGCAGGTTACAGAGGGACATAGATAAGCTGCAGAGCTGGGCTGAGAGGTGGCAAATGGAGTTTAATGTGGAGAAGTGTGAGGTGATTCACTTTGGAAAGAATAACAGGAATGAGGAATATTTGGCTAATGGTAAAATTCTTGGTAGTGTGGATGAGCAGAGGGATCTCGGTGTCCATGTACATAGATCCCTGAAAGTTGCCACCCAGGTTGATAGGGTTGTGAAGAAGGCCTATGGTGTGATGGCCTTTATTGGTAGAGGGATTGAGTTCCGGAGCCATGAGGTCATGTTGCAGTTGTACAAAACACTAGTACGGCCGCATTTGGAGTATTGCGTACAGTTCTGGTCGCCTCATTATAGGAAGGACGTGGAAGCTTTGGAACGGGTGCAGAGGAGATTTACCAGGATGTTGCCTGGTATGGAGGGAAAATCTTATGAGGAAAGGCTGATGGACTTGAGGTTGTTTTCGTTAGAGAGAAGAAGGTTAAGAGGTGACCTAATAGAGGCATACAAAATGATCAGAGGGTTAGATAGGGTGGACAGTGAGAGCCTTCTCCCGCGGATGGAGGTGGCTAGCACGAGGGGACATAGCCTTAAATTGAGGGGTAATAGATATAGGACAGAGGTCAGAGGTGGGTTTTTTACGCAAAGAGTGGTGAGGCCGTGGAATGCCCTACCTGCAACAGTAGTGAACTCGCCAACATTGAGGGCATTTAAAAGTTTATTGGATAAGCATATGGATGATAAGGGCATAGTGTAGGTTAGATGGCCTTTAGTTTTTTCCATGTCGGTGCAACATCGAGGGCCGAAGGGCCTGTACTGCGCTGTATCGTTTTATGTTCTATGTTCTAAATCCAAGGAAGATCGATTGAGAGGCTCAGCTATTTGGTTCAGAGTGGGGTGTTATTTTTGAAAACTATACATTTGTGAAGTTGAGCGGGGAATAAAGGGGTATTGTGTCATATCAAACTTTTAATGCTTAATAAAAAAAAAACTTGTTAATTCGCAGTCCTGTGGCTGTTTCTCCATATTTTCCAAAAGGATGGAAAAGTTGCGATCTTTTGAGGCGATGTTCCATTCTGGAATCTTCTTGTCCAGTAGTAACACCAACTGGGATTGTAACAGGCAGAACTGGGAAATGTTTAAAACAGTGATCAATAGTTCCAGGAGAAATATATCCCACCAAAATGCAAGCACAGGCTAGTCGGGTAATGACACACCACAAACGAATAAGGGCAAAATTGACACTAAAGAAAAAGGCACGCAGTAATTACGCAAACAAGAAAGGAGATGATGAGGTAAGGGAATCTGGATAAGTCAAGAAAAATCACAAGTAATGTTGAGAAAGAGGAACAACAGAATTATCAAGGATTGTTGAGAGAAGTATTAAGGCATTCAGCAGGCAAACAAAAAAATAGAAAAGTGATACCCCAAGGGATTTATATTATAAACTCCGGTAATGAGAGAAATGTGGCAGAAATATTAAATAATCTCTTTACTTTGGTGTTTATCAGAATGATATGGATGGACATAATATTATAAGGCGACAACAAAAAAGGTACAAGGGCATTTTGGGTAGAAAGCAGGTTGAAATTCAGAACCAAATCAAACTTAACGAAGTGTTAAACCCTTGGTTGGAATGGGTGGTATCTGTGCTTTTCGAAATTAGTTAGGAGAGAGATAGGAGCGGGACCATTGTTACAGGTGTATATTAATTATATCTTTATTTATTAGAAAAGGGAGTAGTGCCAGAGAACTGGTGGACGGCAGCCAGCGTGAGTTTTAGTATCAAAAGGGAGATAGAACAAGTGCAGGAAAACTGGACTAATTAGCTTAACTCTGGTGGAAAGAAAGGCAGTGCAACCCTGAATTAAAGGTAATAGAAAAATACCTGGAAATTGAAAATATGTAGTGAAGAATAGCAGATTGTAAAAGGGACGATCAGCACTTGACAAACTGAAGAAATTATTTGAAACAGTAGCAGAAAGGGCAGATATGGGTAAGGTGGTAATGGTAATATATTTGGATACGCAAATAGCCTAACTATAATAGCAAATAACAAGATACTACATAATACACATGACTAAAGTCACAATATGTGGCATCGGGGCCAGACAACAGAATGGATAGCCAGATGGCTCCAAAACAGAACACTGAGCCAGGATTAAAGATAATCAACCTGGTAAGTTAGTGGCAAGAGGTATTCCATATGATTTCGGAGCACTGTTTACCATTTACATCAATCAGGACTCCGAAATCAGAAGGCACCAATTTAATATTTTGGGGTAACACCAAATTGGGGAGTGTAGTTAATAGTGCGAAGGACTGTGAGAAAATGTGGAAATAGTATGTAATTGACAAAGCAAATTCAATATAAGTAAGTGTGAGTGTAATACAGTTTGGTAGGAAGAATGAGGAGGTCACTTACTCCTTGGAAAACGCTGTAGAGGAACAGAGGAAGCTGTGGAACAGATACAAAATTTCCAGAACTCGTGCTTCAAGGTCATGAGAAAGCAAATAAACTCTGGGGTTAATTTCTCTTAGCGAATTAAGTTTATAAAATATCTTGATTGGACCAAAGAAGGTATGGAGTACAGTGAACAGTATGTTATGGATATTATAAAAAGGGCATCGAGGCACTGGAGAAACTGCCTAAAGACTGTAGCATAGTGGTTAGCATTGTTGCTTCACAGCTCCAGGGTCATAGGTTCGATTCCCGGCTTGGGTCATTGGCTGTGCGGAGTCTGCACGTTCTTCCCGTGTCTGCGTGGGTTTCCTCCCACAAGTCCCAAAAGATGTGCTTGTCAGTTTAATTGAACATTCTGAATTCCCCCCGAACAGGCACCGTAGTGTGGCGACTAGGGGCTTTTCACAGTAACTTCATTGCAGTGTTAATTTAAGCCTACATGTGGCAATAGTAAAGATTATTATAAAGGTTTTGACAAAACTGAGCGGCTAAATCTTATCACAAAGGGTTGAACAGCCTGGGGAGGGCTCTTTCTCGAAAGGAGAAGACTCTGGGGAAAACCTGAGAGACATTTAAGATTATGAAAGGGTTTGATCGGGTAGACATGCAGAACATGTTTCTACTTGTGGGTGAGATCAAAACCTGATGTCGTAAATATAAGAGTCACGAATAAATCCGGTCGAGAACTTCAGTACAGAGCATGATTAGAGTGTGAAAACTACCACAAGGAGTCATTGACATGACGCACAGAGATATATTTAAGGAAAAGCTAGCCCAGGACAATAATAATCCTTATTGTCACAAGTAGGATTACATTAACACTGCAATGTAGTTTCTGTGAAATCCACCAGTCGCGCCACACCAGTGCCGTTCAAGTACACCGAGGGAGAATTCAGAAAGTCCAATTCACGGAACATGTACGTCTTTCGGGACTTGTGGGAGGAAACCGGAGCACCCGGAAGAAGGAGAAAGTAATCAAAGATATGCTGATAGGGTTAGGTAAAAGGTCGGGAGGTGGCTCGTGTGGAGCATATGTGATGGCATGGAGGGTGGCCCAGTGGTTAGCACTGCTGCCTCACGGCGATGAGGACCTGGGTTAGATCCTGCCCTGTGTCACTGACCATGTGGAGTTTGCACAATCTCCCTATGTTTGCGCGGTCTCACCCCCACAATGCAAAGATGCGCGCACTAAGTGGATTAGCCATGCTAAATTAACCTTTAATTGGTAAAAAATAATTGGGTACTCTAAATTCATGGTAAAAAAATATTTTTAAAAATATGTGATGCCATGGAACTGTTGGACAGAATGGCCTGTTTCTTTGCAACTATGATACCAGTCTAGGCAGTTAGAATGTAGTCTATGTCCTACTCTAACCAGGTAGGTATAATTCCGTCCAGATCTATGCCAAACCAAATAACATGAACAGAAGACCTATCATTTAAGGAAAGAATCCTGTTCAGAAACATAATCTGTTTTGTCTACACTTGTTCTCTGTGAAAGTTGGCTCTGCATTTTAAAATGTTAATGCTTAAAAGACTGGGTACATTAACTGCTGCGGGCCATGTCTGTTAATTACTGCCAAAAGTATTTAATAAATATATCCACTGAAAACATTCCAGAGTGAATGTACTATACTTGTCCTCTGAAAATTAAAAGTACATCCACAGCCTGTTGGGTACTTTCAGCATATCTTAACTTGGTCCATTTTGTGTCTGGTATAAAATTAAAACAAGGGAATGTGGCTATAATGAAGAGGAAAGAATGAGTGTGTATAATGGAAAGAGGGAGCGATAAAGACGTGGAATAGAGAGGAGAGATAAAGACATGTGGAATGGCGCAAGAAAAAGGGATTATAGATGTGTGGAATGGAGAGAGAGGGAGTGATGCATGTGTGAATGGAGGGAGGGATACACGGCTGGGATGGGGAAGGAGAGAGCGACATGTGGAATGGAGAGAGGGAATGAGATAGACGGGAGGGAGAGACGTGGAACGGTGAGAGAGGGAGGGAGGGATAGTTTTCTGGACAGCGAGGGAGGAATAGCTGTGTGGAACAGCGAGGGAGGGAGGGATAGATATGTGGAATGGAGAAAGAGGAAAGGGCAGCACGGTAACACGCTGGTTAGCACTGTGGCTTCACAGCACCAGGGTCCAAGGTTCGATTCCCAGTCACTGTCTGTACGGAGTCTGCACGTTCTCCGTGTCTGCGTGGGTTTCATCCGGCTGCTCCGGTTTCCTCCCACATGTCCTGAAAGGCGTGCTGTTAGGTGAATTGGGCGTTCTGAATTCTCCCTGTGCGTACCCGAACAGGCGCCTGAGCGCCTGAATGTGGCGACTGGGAGATTTTCACGATAACTTCATTGCGGTGTTAATGTAAGGCTACTTGTGAAAATAAAGATTATTATTAGATGTATAGGGAGGGAGTGATAGATGTGTGGAATGGAGGAAGAGAGAGAGAGCGAGGGAGTGACATGGAATGAAGGGAGGGAGAGATAGATAGACGTGTGGAATGGAGAGGGGGAGAGATAGACTTGTGGAATGGAGAGGGGGAGAGATAGACGTGTGGAATGGAGAGGGGGAGAGATAGACGTGTGGAATGGAGAGGGGGAGAGATAGACGTGTGGAATGGAGAGGGGGAGAGATAGACGTGTGGAATGGAGAGGGGGAGAGATAGACGTGTGGAATGGAGAGGGGGAGAGATAGACGTGTGGAATGGAGAGGGGGAGAGATAGACGTGTGGAATGAGGAGAGGGTGGGAGGGAGAGATAGGCGTGTGGAATGGAGAGAGGGTGGGAGGGAGAGAAAGACGTGTGGAATGGAGAGGGGGAGAGATAGACGCATGGAATGGAGAGGGGGAGAGATAAACGTGTGGAATGGAGAGAGGGTGGGAGGGAGAGATAGACGTGTAGAATGAGGAGAGGGCGGGAGGAAGAGATAGACGTGTGGAATGGAGAGGGGGAGAGATAAACGTGTGGAATGGAGAGAGGGTGGGAGGGAGAGATAGACGTGTAGAATGAGGAGAGGGCGGGAGGGAGAGATAGACGTGTGGAATGGAGAGGGGGAGAGATAGACGTGTGGAATAGAGAGGGGGAGAGATAGTCGTGTGGAATGAAGAGGGTGGGATGGAGAGATAGACGTGTGGAATGAGGAGAGGGGGAGTGATAGACGTGTGGAATAGAGAGGGGGAGAGATAGATGTGTGGAATGGAGATGGGGAGAGATAGACGTGTGGAATGAGGAGAGGGGGGTGATAGACGTGTGGAATGGAGAGGGGGAGAGATAGACGTGTGGAATGGAGATGGGGAGAGATAGACGTGTGGAATGAAGAGGGGGAGAGATAGACGTGTGGAATGGAGATGGGGAGAGATAGACGTGTGGAATGAAGAGGGGGAGAGATAGACGTGTGGAATGGAGATGGGGAGAGATAGACGTGTGGAATGGAGATGGGGAGAGATAGACGTGTGGAATGGAGAGGGGGAGAGATAGACGTGTGGAATAGAGAGGGGGAGAGATGTAGAATGAAGAGAGGGTGGGAGGGAGAGGGTTTCCCTTTGTCCAGGGGCCACCTGCCACGGCCGCCAACTGTGTGTATGTCATGTGGATGAACCCCTGCACTCCGGGTTTCCCTTTGTTGAGGGACCCTCCAAAGTTGCTGGGAGATGCGCCACGGCCCCCCTCTCTCTCAGCTTCCTAATGCTAGCTTTCCCCAATAGTGTGGTGACCTCCTTCCCGGGGTTGCTCTGACCCCCCCTCCCATGCCCGTTCCGTTGCCGTGCTCTCTGTCTCCTCCTCACCCTCCCCTGCGCTCTGCTGCCCTCGCCCCTTCCTTTCTATGAGCTAGTTCTCTTACCCATAGCGAGGCAGTGCAGTCCAATGCAAAATTGTCCATGTCCATCAGTTTTTGTTTGTGCGTCTTCCTCACCTCTGCCTTTTGTCCAGTCCGAACTCATCCCCCTCTGCCGGGTGATGCAATAATGTTCCTTATTCTGATATGTCACCCAGAGTCTAGCTGGGAATAACATCCCCAATTTAACACTTTGCGTGGTTGAACACGGCCCAGCACTTTGCCAGGTCCATCCCAATGTCCTGATGTACCCTTATCCTGTGTCCCTCCCAACTGCTTGCTTTTGTTTACTGAGCCCAGAGCAGGCTGGGTGGCACAGTGGTTAGCACTGTTGCTTTACAGAGCCAGGGTCTCGGGTTCAGTTCCCGGCTTGGGTCACTGTTTGTGTGGAGTCTGCGTGTTCGCCCCGTGTCTGTGTGGGTTTCCTCCGGGCGCTCCGGTTTCCTCCCACAAGTCCTGAAAGACGTGCTGTTAAGTGAATTGGACATTCTGAATTCTCCCTCTGTACCCAAACAGGAATGTGGCGACTACAGTAACTTCATTGCAGTGTTAATGTAAGCCTATTTGTGACAATAAGGATTATTATATTATTATAGGATCCTCTCCTGGTCCTGGTTCCTGTGCAGTTTGGCCATCCAGGCTCTCCCCCCCCCCCCCCCCCCCCCTCGGGTGTGGCTGGGGACCCCTCGCCTTGTGGCCCGCCGACTCTCTTGCTGCTCTTGCCCTTTTCCACTATTTCTGGCTTCCCTGTGGTCTCTCAAGCTACTGTTTCAAGACATACTTTTCTTCTTCTCTATCTTTGTAGTTGAGGAGATGAATGAGTCTGATTTTTCAGGCTGAATTTGACCAAAAGTGCCTATTTTGCTGTGTTCTGGAGGAAAGCCACCTGATGTGCAAATACTCAGCACATCCCCGTTACCGGAAGTCTCGCCTTCACTTTATACCTTGTTAGATGTTCTGCTTCACATACTCTGACTGCCCCATGTCCTTCTCTTGTTCCAGTGCAAAGTGGTCCTAAAAGGAGTTTCAACCTTATTAAATTTCTGATCACAAAGTGCACTTAAGTTGAAACCAAGAATGTGAAATCTTGGTAAATGCTGATGTTACCCAGCACTCCATTATAATAATGTGCTGCCTTTTGCAATTTCCTTGTTTGTATATTCACTTGCCAGTGCTAAATCCTTTATACATTGTGTCAGCAATTATTCGCTTAGTCGTGCTTTTTTTGACCCCCCCCTTTCCCGAAGAGACGGCAGCCATGACGGAACAGACCTTTTCCGTTTTGATGGTGCAATGATCTCAAAGTCTCTGGAGCAGATTCCTTCTATTAGTTCTGACTGTGGACATTTGAATCTCTTCATTAAGAACCTTTCCGACCTGGCCGAGGGGCAGTGCCTGGAATGGTTGCAGCTGAAGTGCAGCCCAAGTGGACCTGGAAACGTACAAATCTCTTGGTCCAGAGCTGCAATAGTGTGTCTGTTCAATTTTGAAATGTTCATCGATTGTGTCTGACAGTTTTGAGGTTGTTTTTTTCTTAAGTGTGGAATCCCTCTTATTAAAGTTTTGCTCCGAGGCTTTCCAAACCCTTGCTGCTGTGCACAGCTACCACCATTTGCTGAACACTAACTGCACAAACCAATGCTGCCCTCATGTTGCTGAAACCTGTTTGACTCCCATTGGAAAGCATGTTTATCGTTTCCGATTTTGCCATTTGCTAGGTTTTACTGGAATATAACCCTTGCGAATGGTGGGACCTAATTCTACCCCTGCGTGCTTTTGGAGCATAGAGACCGGTATCTTAACAGTTCTGGTGACTAGAGGTGATTTTGTGAGCTACTATAAAATGGACTTTGATACCGTGTTCCAAATTCTATTTTTTCCCCCTCCTCTATTCTATTATAGGAGAGCAGTGTAGTGAATCAGGAGCAAGATTTTCAGTGTAAAATACCCTTTTCTACTCTCAACTAGCCAATCTATGCAGTCACCAAAATCTACCACTTTGCTCAGTAGCATCCTGTGACGTGCTCTGCATAATTTGTCAACATGGAAGGCGCTATATGAATACAATTTTTGAGGTGGTGGGATCCGGCCTAACGCCACGTACTACAGAACCTTGACCGACAATCCAATGCAGTTTTGATGCATCGCTGCGAGAGAGGCCATATTTTGGATTAAATTTTAAGACTGCACCTGGTTGTTCAGGTGGATGTGAAAGATCCCAAAATATGATTTGAAGATCAAGGGTGTGCTTCTGGCATCTTGTCTTGCTGCACAAAAAGCTGGTTATTCATCTCATTCCTTGTTGCGTGGCACATGCAGATTGACTGCCACATTCTCCTACATACCCTTCCACAATGCTTCATTGGCTGCGAAGCACTTTGACACATCCTGAGATTATTGAAAGGCGCTATCTGAATGAAAACTAATTCTTCTTTCTGGCTGTTGGGTTTGCCTGTGCAACAGCTGTCACCACATTCAAAAATAACCTCCCAGTTGTGATGTACTTTGACATGTTCCATTGGCACAGTATGCAAGTTGTAATATAAATGTAGGTTCGTTTTTTTAGCTGGCTGTGACATTTTTCAATTTAGTCCTCTTGTGGTTGCCTCCATCCTGACCCTAAAAATAGACCGTGTTCAGTACTCTGAAATAGAGGCCCGTTTGAAACCTACAGCCAATGTAACACTCAGTAAATTAAGTGGTTCTTTGGTATCTTCCATGTGTGAAGATATGTTTTCCTTTGCCAATGGAAACAATTTGGGAAATTTTATCTACACAGTTTCTAATAGCTTGTTACAGGAACAGTCAGCTCTGAAATGAAAAGAAAAATCACAGTGCAAAGAGTAATCCCATCCAGTGACTCATTGAGTAAATGTAATGCAAGGCATTGCACCAAATCATCAGACCAAGAAGATTACATTGTTCTTGTAGTTTTCCTGATTGAGCAGAGGCCATCCGAGAGGGGCCCCCACTATAGAACAAGCTTTGGTGATGAATATAGAGCATGGGCAAAAGCAGGATCAGGCTTGACTATGAACGTTCTTTTTTTTGCCTTTCCAGAGGGAATTGCTCGGCTGTTAGATCCAAGTTTCCGCAGTTTAGTTGTAGGAATTGTGGATACAATGGAATAAATTCTGCATTCTCAATGAGTTAGGCCAGCAAGTGAATGACAAACAGGATGATGTTTGGGGGAGGGGGAGGGGGAGGGGGGGGGGGGGGGGGGGGGGGTGGATTACTTCCTCCCAGGATTTATTTTGTTGAAAGCTGAAGTCCATTGGATTTCCAGTCTGCATTCATTTGAATGATCACCCAAGCCAGTTAGCAAGAGGCAGTGAGATGGGTAGAGGTTTGGATTTCAGTTATTGCCGCAATCTCCCTTGTGTCGTCAGAAGGTTCTTGCTAGGTTGCTAAGTGAGAGCTCTACAGCACATTCGTGCGTAGTAGCAACAGGGGACCACACATTGAAACAATGTCCTAGGATTGAAGACGGGTGTGGTACAAATAACAGGAATGCAATTTAATTTAGTTTGTTTAAGTCAGGAGATCTGGGATCTTGCATTGGTGCATGAAAGCTGGTGGGTGGCCAGAAGACGATCAGTTGTGGTGTGCATGTTTCAGGTTAGATATAGAATCCCTACAGTGCAGGTGGAGACCATTCAGCCCATCGAGTCTGCCCGGACCCTTTAAAAGAGAACCCTACCTAGGCCCACTCCCCCACCTATCCTGCACATCTTTGGACACACAGGTAATTTTATCATGGCCAATCCACCTAACCTGCACATCTTTAGGCTGTGGGAGGAAACCGGAGCACCCAGAGGAAACCATGCGGACACTGGGAGAACATGCAAACTCCACAGTCACCCAAGGCTGGGATTGAACACTGTTCCCTGGTATTGTGAGGCATCAGCACTAATCATGGTGGCAATGTCACTATGTTTGTATTTTGTTTTAAAATGTACATATTATGTGCTTTTTAACTATCCCAAATCCTGAGGGCACTTTGAAAACAACTGCAGAACTTTCTCTTGTTGCTGTCGAGTGCCGCAGCAGCATTTATTGGATGGTGGCCGTGGGAGCAATGTTCTGAACATTGTTGAACCTGATTCTGCAGGGTTACAGAGCACTTGTCCAGAAGTAAAGCTCTTTTCAATAGTAATGACTGTATTTTACATGGTGGATACAATAAGATACCATATAATAAATGTTAACTATTAATTAAGACACTTCCTGTGAACTTTTCCATTTTATATCTCCGTATTCATGTGTGAACATGTTGCATTGTAATTGTAACCTGCTGATTGAGGTGTTATATCTTCACTGCTTGGAATGTATAATTACAGCCTGATTAACTCACTTGTTCCCTTCTGTGTAAGAACATTTAAAAGGAGTTAGATGTTTGAGGAAGTGCACTTCGGGTGGGATTTTCTGATTATTTTAATGCATCTGAATAGTTAAAATGCATATTTTAATTTAAAGCTAGATGTCTGCCATAGGGCAATTTCTCTTTTGTTATTGTTCATTTATATATATTTTTTAACACGCAAGGAAAGTACCTGAAATTAATTTCTATATGGGGAACAAATTGGAATTTAATTGAATAAGTTTTTGAAAACAGATTCCATCACACATGTGTATGAGTGTTTGTATCTGTAAAAGATGAGCCGTAAATCTTTGTCAGAATGCAGGGAGCATTCACAATAAAGTAGATTAATTAATCGTGAAAATGAATGTAAACGGGTATGATATAGTCGGGATTACGGAGACATGGCTGCAAGGTAACCATGGAATTGACTATCCAAGACGGCGCTGCCAACTAGCATGGATTTTCCGTATTTCATACGGATAATCTGCTTGAATGCGGCAATCCGATTTCTCGCTGTGAAATACGAAATCCATTGCAGCCCTCGGACAAATCCCACATACCGTACTTGAGGAGAGTAATTTAGGCGAGAGGAGTTTTTTTTGGGGGGGAGCTCCCTGTAAAGGGCTGGCTGGCTTTGTGTCTGTGTCGGCTGCTGCTGGAAGACTGGGGGCCCCGCGCTCTAATCCCCCCCCCTGGAAACTCTCCAGAGCACGTGGTGATCCTTTGTGCGGTCTCACCTCAAGGTGCCAGTGCAACCCTTCATTGGGATTTTAAAAATCACATTGAGGGTCGACTACACAATCACGCGTGTAGACCATCTACATCATCGAAGGCCTGTACAGCATTGAAAATTGTATGGTGAGATATGATGCAATTTTTAAAAATGTTTGGTAGTTGTTAGGGAGGTAACCTTTGGTTCTATTGTGTTCTCTGGGAATCAGGAATCAATCAGTAATCATTTTAAAACTCATAAATGGGTAATTTAAACCCTGCTGCGTTGTTCTCTGTGCAGTATTATAGAATTTTTCATTATTGGAGTTACTGAATGTTTGAAACTTAATTTGAAAACACCCACTCATGATGTACATCTATGTAACAGCATTAGATTTGCATTTTCCATTCGTGTTTTAGATTTGTACTTCAGATTTGTGGGCATTTTTCTTTGAAATGAAAATACAGATTTTACTGCCAAAATACTGATTTTTGGTATCGGGAATACTGATTTCTGTTGGAAAAGGCTGGCAGCTCTGTCCAAGAGTATTCCGTATTTAGGAAGGACAGACAAAGAGGAAAAGGCAATGGGGTTGCATTGCTGGTTGAAGAGGGAATTAACGCAATGGTGAGAAAGGATATTAGCTCCGACAATGTGGAATCTGTATGGGTAGAGCTGAGAAATGCAAAGGGCCAAAAAACCTTAGTGGGAGATGTATGTAGATCCCAACTGTAGTGGTGATGTTGGTACTGGCATTAACAAGAAATTAGATATCCATGCGATAAAGGGGCGGCATGGTGGTGTAATGGTTAGCACTGCTGTTTCACAGCGCCAGGGACCCGGGTTCAATCCCGGGCTCCGTGTGTGAAGTTTGTGCATTCTTACCGTGTTTGTGTAAGTTTCCTCCCGGTGCTCCGGTTTCCTCCCACAGTTCAAAGATATGCAGGTTAGGAGGATTGGCCATGCTAAATTGCTGCCTAATGTCCAGGATTACGGGGTTAGGGTGGGGTGGACGGGGAAGTGGAAACGGGTCGAGTGCTTACTCAAAGAGTCGGTGCAGACTTGATGGGCTTGCACTGTAAGGATTCTATGATTCTATTTAATATTGATTAAAATTAGGGGCGTGGGACTAATTCGATAGCTTGATCAAAGAGCCGCCAGCACAGGTGCGATGGGCCAAGTGATCGTCTCCCGTGCTGCATGATTCTACATGATATAAATATAAGGCCTGAACGCATTCAGTTAAACCAACCATTTGATTAGGTCTCCAAGCCCTGGCGAAATTATTTTGTGCCTTCCATGTAACTCAACTTTATCTGAGAACGGTGCTCAATCTTGACTCCTTGTGCAATATCATGGAAGTTTAGTTGGTATGATATGATGGGGAGGCGGTGGCGTAGAGGTATTGTCACTGGACTAGTAAACCAGAGACTCTGAGTAATGCTCTGGGTATCCAGGTTCAAATCCCATCGCAGCAGATGGTGTCCTTTAGGGAAGGAAATCTGCCGTCCTTACCTGGTCTGGCCTACATGTGACTCCAGACCCACAACAATGTGGTTGACTCTTAATTACCCCCTCAAGGGCAATTAGGGATGGGCAATAAATGCTGGCACAGCCTGCGAATCCCACGTCCCATGAACAAATATTTTTAAAAATATTAAAATGTTTTTGGTATACAGATTCTAATATTGAAGTTCGCTAAATTAGTTTCTGAATAGTTGCCATTGTCTGTGTTAACAAGAGGAAGTAATGGGGAGAAAAACACTTTCATTTGTCAATGCGGATGTACAAACCCCCATAAAATTTGCATGTTAATTTAGTCAAACACGTGCAAAATTTGTGATTACATTTGGGGAGATCCTTTAGTTGCTGCTTAAAATGAACCAAGCATATACTTTCTCTAGAAAGATAGAATTGCCCTGTTGCACAAACCTTTGGGCAACTGTTCACATGATTAGATACACCATCCTATATTTGCTGCATTCAGCATGTCTACTTCAAAATGATGTTTCTATAACTCTGGCTGTCATCGCACAGTAGGACACTTGAACACAACCTGAACTAACTAGCGAGGGGATTTGCTAAATATTTCCACTCGTAATCTGCTTGTGATTTGTTATTTATTTGAGGAGACAGAACAGTTCTGTATAAGGGTCGTTTAGATCCGGAAAGTTAGCTCTGTTTCTCTCCACAGATGGTTTGAGACCTGCTGAGTTTATCCAGCATTTTCAACTTTTATTTTTGGTTTCCAGCATTCGCAGTATTCTGCTATTCTCTCCCATTGTTGGCCAGTGTAAACACTTGAAATTCGATATCTTTGAATATCTGTTCCATACGGGAGATAGTGGCATAATGCTGCTGTCACTAGACTAATTATCCAGAGGCCCAAGCTAATGGTTTGGGGACATGGATTCAAATCCCATCAAACAAATCTGAAATTGAAAGCTAGTCTCAGTAATGGTGACCATAGTCGATTGTCATAACCCACCTGGTTAAATTATATTCTTTTAGAGAAGGAAATCTGCCATCCCTGCCCAGTCTGGCCTACATGTGACTCCAGAGCCACAGCAACTGTGATCGACATTTACCTGTCCTCTGAAATGGCCCAATAAACCCCTCAGTTCAAGGGTAATTAGGGATGGGAAACAAATGCTGGCCTTGCCAGCGACGACCACATCCCATGAGAAAACAAAGGAAAGAAATAATACAAGGTGTGTCAATTCCTCGAAAGACAAATCTAATTACAAAGGCTCCAGAGCTCTGGCCTCTGTCCCAATAATGTTTGTAGGCATAGTGTCGCTCCTGGTTGCCTCCCTTATGTAGCTTTGACATCGGGTGCCATTTAGTTCCCCAAATGCTTTGGTTGAGAAGTTGATAGCTTAATGCGACACTGAAACGCACACAAATCCCTGGACTGTATTCTGGTGCCACCAATGAGAGGAAGAGTGAAATTACCGTGTGATAAGTTTACATGAACGTTTCTCTTTCAATGTGACCATTGGAATTCATGTTAGAAATATGAAAATGAGGGGGAAAAATTCATATACATTTAAAAAATGATTGAAATTGTGTCTCCCATGCTCGAGCCAGTTTTCACTGCCCCCTCCAACTTAATGCAACAGGCGATTGATTAGTTTTGTTTTATAACTATTAATCTGTAGATATGTTTCTAATATAGAGATTTAATATAGAGATATATAAGGGTGGCACAGTGGTTAGCATAGCTGCCTCTCATCGCCAGGGACCTGGGTTTGATTCCAACTTCTGGTGACTTTGTGGAGTTTGCATATTCTCCCGTGTCTGAGTGGGTTTCCTCTGGGTGCACTGCTTTCCTTCCACAGTCCAATGATATGCAGGTTAGGTGGGTTGGCCATTTTTAAACATTGGTTTTGCCAAGCGACTAAAATTTTAAGTTAAAAACTGAAACAAATGCAGTCGTTTATTTCTCGCTTCCCAGGCCCATCCTTTGCACTGGCATCACCTCGCAAGACACCCTTCAAACGTTAGAGCTTTGCACTTCTTGCCAAAGTTAAACATGATTTTCACATCTGAGCGCTCCTCATTTTTTAAAAAATGTGAGATTTGTTGCTAATGTGCCAAAGAAAGAGAAGTTAATTGCAAGTTGTAATATGAGGGCTGAACGGTTGACCAGGTTGGCAGCAGTTGGAAGTTGGTAACCCATAGTTGTGTATTTATATAGCAGACCACAAATACTATGCTAGCAGAGTTAATCAGTAGGCAGCTTCTAGTTAGATTATACAGTGGCGGGATTAAAGATCTTTAAACCACATCAGAACATTGCAGGGAAAAATACATTTGGGGCTCAAAGTCATGTGGTTTTCCATGGTTATGTAGCCGATGGCTACAGGCTACTTCAGCTCTTGCTATCTTCATACATTCCGTTTGTATCAGTAATGGGAATCAGGGAAGCTCATGTTCATGGTACTTCACACTTTCAGGATTTCCAATGGAGTTCGGATCTGGTTTTTACCAGTAGGACTTGGAATGTTCTTGGTGAGGATGGTCAGAAGGAACCCTGTGACTGACAAGTGGCTGCCTGCTGAAGCCCTGATTATTAAGGGTTATTGACCCCCAGTCTGGAGTTAAAATACAAACTAACTGTGATCTATTTCAATGGACGAACAAGTTCAGTGGTCTTCTCCACTTCCTGTTGATGTCAGTGATTGAATCCTGATTCTGATTTCACAATCTCTTGAAAGCAGGCAGTGTTACAGAGCAGTGTGCTGATATCCCGTTACATTATACCACAGGCTGGTTTCATACCTGGAGTCTCAGATCGAGGCTCAACACTGAAGCTTACTTTTGTGCATCTTATTGAATGGCACCAGGGACAGTTGCCTGCACTATGGAGGGGGAGGGAGAGAGGGGTGGATTGATGATGATCAAAGGAAAGAAGAAAAACAACTTGTATTTTTATAGTGGCTTCTATAATGAAATGAAATGAAATGAAAATCGCTTATTGTCACGAGTAGGCTTCAATGAAGTTACTGTGAAAAGCCCCTAGTCGCCACATTCCGGCGCCTGTCCGGGGAGGCTGGTACGGGAATCGAACCGTGCTGCTGGCCTGCTTGGTCTGCTTTCAAAGCCAGCGATTTAGCCTGGTGAGCTAAACCTCGGGATGTCCCAAAATACCTTTGAACCAATTAACTACTTTTGAACTGATGACTGTTAAAATGTGATAAATGCAGGACCATAGAATCCCTACAGTGCAGAAAGCGGCCATTCAGCCCAGTGGGCTTGCACAGACCCTCTGAAAGAGCACCTCACTCCGGCCTATCCCGTAACCCCACCCAACGTGAGCATTTTTGGATACTTAGGGGCAATTTATCATGGCCAATCCACCTAACCAGCACATCTTTGGCTGGTGGAAGGAAACCAGAGCACCCGGAGGAAACCCACGCAGACACTGGAGAAAGTGCAAACTCCACACACAGAATTCATGGCTATAAACTCCATGGCCAGTATTGTCCCAGGCGCTCCTGGTCCCGGGAGCAAAATTTTCCCACAGCAAGGACACATCAAAACTAGAAATATAAATGACCAGATAACATCTCTTAGAGATGCCCTTTGAGGCATAAATATCGAGATTGTGGGCGAACTCTCCTGTTGCTCTTAGAAATAGCACCATGGTGGGCAGCATGATGATGCAGTGGGTTAGCACTGCAGTCTCTCAGCGCCGAGGTCCCAGGTTCGATCCCGGCCCTGGGTCACTGTCCGTGTGGAGTTTGCACATTCTCCCCGTGTTTGCGTGGGTTTCGCCCCCACAACCCAAAGATGTGCAGGGTAGGTGAAGTGGCCATGCTAAATTGCCCCTTAATTGGAAAAAATTAATTGGGTACTCTAAATTTATATATATATAAAAAAGAAATAGCACCATGGGATCTTTTGTGTCCACCTGAAAGGGCAGCTGGGGCCTCAGTTTAACATCTCATCTGAAAGACACTACCCTCAGCACTGTGCTAAATAAAGTGTCAGCCTGGATTGTGTGCTGAACCCTTAGGAATGTGGGCTTGTTCCTTCTAACTCAGATGAGAGGGCAGTCACTCAGCTAAAACTTTCACTTAAGTTATTGTTTGAGGGAGGGGGTGGTCCCTGAAGAAAATAAATAAGTACAAGTTCTGTATAATTTTAAACTATCACTTTCAGTCAGGTGCTGATTTTTTCCATTTCCTGCTTTCACAAGTAACAGACCACAATCTATCCGCGTTGGGACGTTCATAGTTTATCATTTAAGGTCTGACTCCAAATCATATTTGTTTGATAAGTTTGGATGTTTCAGAATCCTGATTTGCTTCCACACTCTATGCTAGTGGAAAGCAGCATACCCCAAGCACAGTATTGAGGGAGCTACCCTCAAGCAATTGCTCATTGTTTGGATTCAGTTCAGTTCTGAACTCTGGATAGGTGAAGTCCTTTATATGGAAATATACATTCATTCATCGAGTATAATTTACTTTTTTTAAAAGTCTCATTTTGTAACATCTTTAGTAAACTATAAAACAAAGCGCTCTTTTGAAACCAGAAGTTTAAAGTGCTGATGCTTCAGTTTAGTTGGAGCGGGTATCAAAGGCCTCTCTGATCTATGCTAAAATTAAACATATATATTTGCTCTCACTGTGTTTACAAAAATAAATGTGGTTAGTTTAAAAAAAAGCCTGTGGAGACTGAAGTGACCTCTGCCCTGAAATCCTGTGGTTCAATTGGTTGAACGAGTTACCAGAACCACCTCCTCAGAACTTTTAAGAAACCACCTTTCTGGTTCATCAGCTCGATCTGGAGCTGAGATTTATATTGCAGATCAAGTTAGCCACCAACCCCAGCTGCACACCCCAACCCACTCAAAATAAACCCTAGAAAAATCTATTCTTAGTCTAGCTTTTCTAATCAGATACTTTTAGCTAATTTTCATTTGCAATTTTCACTATGCATACCTTGCCTCATCATAACTATCGATTGAAGGAGCAGCACTTGCACTGACAACTATGCAGCTGACTAAACTGGGCCGAGATGTGGCAAATGCAGGATAGTGAAGGTATATATGTGAGTAGTAGTACCATGTGGAAAAGAGAACAGAGAATCGAACAGTCACCTAAAATTCCCAATCTTTACGACATAACCTAAATATGAATTAACAGACAAATTGCAGTCAATATAACAAATTACATATTAAACAGCATTTACAGCAAAGTTAGATTTTCGGATTTGCTCGGCAGTCCACTCAGTGCACATGGCAACCAATTTCAACCACAAAGCTCTGAACTTGTGTAGAATTCAGCTTCTTTTCTTCGAAGATTTAACAACTGATTCTCATCTGACAGCAGCTCCCAATCAACCCAAGTTCCATGGGTCCAATCTTCAACAAATTGCCCCATTTCTCCAAAAGCTCCTCAGCCTTGTTCACGAATGTCTTGGTGGCTTGGATCCACAGTATTACCTTTATCCGAGCACTCAATGAAAACCCTGTAAACTGTATGATTGAGTCTGGTCAGTCAGTTCCTTTAAGTAACAGACACAGCTCCAGAAACCTTGTAAGCCGAGTGAGTACACAAATGCATGGCAGATGCAGTATCATGTGGATAAATGAGGTTATCCACTTTGGTAGCAAAAACAGGAAGGAAGATTATTATCTGAATGGCTATAAATTGAGAGAGGTGGATACTCAGCGAGACCTGGGAGTCCTCGTGCACCAGTCATGCAAGTGCATCAAGCGGTTAAAAAAGGAAAATGGTATGTTGGCCTTCATTGCGAAAAGATTAGAGTATCAGAGCAGGGATGTCTTGCTACAATTATACAGGGCCGTGGTGAGGCCACACCTGGACTATTGTGCACAGTTTTGGTAGTTTTATCTGAGGAAGGATGTTTTTGCTCTCGAGGGAGTGCAGCAAAGGTTTACCAGACTGATCCCTGGCATGACAGAACTGACGTATGAGGAGCCATTAGTTGGGATTACATTCGCTAGAGTTCCAAAGAATGTGGGAGGGGGGGATCTCATAAAATTCTAACAGGACTAGACATTTAGATGCAGCAAGGATGTTCCCAATGCTGGGGGAGTCCAAAACCAGAGGTCACAATCTGATATGGGGTAGACCATTCAGGACTGAGATGAGAAGAACTTTCTTCAGAGTAGTGAGCCTGTGGCCTCTGTAATTTGTTACACAGAAAGTCATTGAGGCCAAAACATTATGTTTTCAAGAAGCAATTACATGTAGCACTTTGGGCAAAGGGAATGAAAGGATATGGTCGGGGTAAGGGGGGGGGGGGTGGTCAGGCTATTGAGTTGGATGATCAGCATTGATCATAATGAATGATGCAGCAGGCACAAAGGGCTGAATGGCCACCTCCTCCTATTTTCAATGTTTCCATTTGACTATTGTCAGCTCCAGGAGCCAGCCTTTGTTTTGTCCAGCTTGCCTGTTGCACTACTGTGTGCTCAGATGGCCCGGTGTCTATTACCTGGTTTCAAATAGTTTCTGTTTCTCCAGTAACTTGAAGATTCTATCCATCTGTCCCCCACAGGAACCTACAGGGATGGTGCAGGAGGGAGGGTTTTGGTTTCCTGGATAATTGGGGCTCATTCTGGGGTAGGTGGGACCTCTACAAACAGGATGGTCTTCACCTGAACCAGAGGGGTACCAATATCCTGGGAGGGAGATTTGCTAGTGCTCTTCGGGGGGGTTTAAAACTAATTCAGCAGGGGGATGGGAACCTAAATTGTAGTCCCAGTGTACAGGATGTTGAGAGTAGTGAGGTCAGGGATAGGGTTAATAGTTCGAAAGAGGGCATCGGCGAGCAGGACGCTGGTTTGAAGTGTGTCTACTTCAACGCCAGGAGCATCCGGAATAAGGTGGGTGAGCTTGCAGCATGGGTTGGTACCTGGGATCTCGATGTTGTGGCGATTTCAGAGACATGGGTAGAGCAGGGACAGGAATGGTTGCTGCAGGTTCCAGGATTTAGATGTTTCTGTAAGAACAGAGAAGATGGTAAAAAGAGGGGGGGGTGTGGCATTGTTAATCAAGGAAAGTATTACGGCGGTAGAAAGGACGCTTGAGGACTCGTCTACTGAGGTAGTATGGACCGAGGTTAGAAACAGTAGAGGAGAGGTCACCCTGTTGGGAGTTGTCTATAGACCTCCGAATAGTTCCAGAGATGTAGAGGAAAGGATTGCAAAGATGATTCTCGACAGGAGCGAGAGTAACAGGGTAGTTGTTATGGGGGACTTTAACTTTCCAATATTGACTGGAAATACTATAGTTCGAGTACTATAGATGGGTCAGTTTTTGTGCAGTGTGTGCAGGAGGGTTTTCTGACACAGTATGTAGACAGGCCAACAAGGGGCGAGGCCACATTGGATTTGGTACTAGGTAATGAACCCGGCCAGGTGTTAGATTTAGATGTAGGTGAGCACTTTGGTGATAGTGATCACAACTCGGTTATGTTTACTTTAGCAATGGGCAGGGATAGGTATATACCGCAAGGCAAGAATTATAGCTGGGGGAAAGGCAATTATGATGCTATTCGGCAAGATTTAGGATGTATAGGATGGGGAAGGAAACTGCAGGGGATGGGTACAATCGAATGTGGAGCTTTTTCAAGGAACAGCTACTGGCGTGTCCTTGATAAGTATGTACCTGTCAGGCAGGGAGGAAGTTGTCGAGCAAGGGAACCGTGGTTTACTAAGGAAGTTGAAGCACTTGTCAAGAGGAGAAGAAGGCTTATGTTAGGATGAGACATGAAGGCTCAGTTAGGGCACTTGAGAGTTACAAGTTAGCCAGGAAGGACCTAAAGGGAGAGTTAAGAAGAGCGAGGAGAGGACACGAAAAGTCGTTGGCGGATAGGATCAAGGAAAACCCTAAGGCTTTTTATAGGTATATCAGGAACAAAAGAATGACTCGAGTAAGATTAGGGCCAATCAAGGATAGTAGTGGAAAGTTGTGTGTGGAATCAGAGGAGATAGGGGAAGCGTTAAATGGATATTTTTCGTCAGTGTTTACACTGGAGAAAAACAATGTTGTCGAGGAGAACACTCAGGTTCAGTCGACCAGGCTAGATGGAATTGAGGTTCAGAAGGAGGAGGTGTTAGCAATTTTGGAAAATGTCAAAATAGATAAGTCCCCTGGGCCAGATGGGATTTATCCTAGGATTCTCTGGGAAGCCAGGGAGGAGATTGCAGAGCCTTTGTCCTTGATCTTTATGTCATCTTTGTCGACAGGAATAGTGCCGGAAGACTGGAGGATAGCAAATGTTGTCCCCTTGTTCAAGAAGGGGAGTAGAGACAACCCTGGTAATTATAGACCTGTGAGCCTTACTTCGGTTGTGGGTAAAATATTGGAAAAGGTTATAAGAGATAGGGTTTATAATCATCTTGAAAAGAACAAGTTGATTAGCGATAGTCAACACGGTTTTGTGAAGGGTAGGTCATGCCTCACAAACCTTATTGAGTTTTTTGAGAAGGTGACCAAACAGGTGGATCAGGGTAAAGCTGTTGATGTGTATATGGATTTCAGTAAGGCGTTTGATAAGGTTCCCCACGGTAGGCTATTGCAGACAATAAGGAAGTATGGAATTGAAGGTGATTTAGCGGTTTGGATCAGTAATTGGCTAGCTGAAAGAAGACAGAGGGTGGTGGTTGATGGCAAATGTTCATCCTGGAGTTCAGTTACTAGTGGTGTACCGCAAGGATCTGTTTTGGGGCCACTGCTGTTGTCATTTTTATAAATGACCTGGAAGAGGGTGTAGAAGGATGGGTTAGTAAATTTGCAGATGACACGAAGGTCGGTGGAGTTGTGGATAGTGCTGAAGGATGTTGTAGGATACAGAGGGACATAGATAAGCCCAGAGCTGGGCTGAGAGGTGGCAGATGGAGTTTAATGCGGCAAAGTGTGAGGTGGTTCACTTTGGAAGGAGTAACAGGAATGCAGAGTACTGGGCTAATGGCAAGATTCTTGGTAGTGTAGATGAACAGAGAGATCTCGGCATCCAGGTACATAAATCCCTGAAAGTTGCCACCCAGGTTAATAGGGCTGTTAAGAAGGCATATGGTGTGCTAGCCTTTATAAGCAGGGGGATTGAGTTTCGGAACCACAAGGTCATGCTGCAGCTGTACATAACTCTGGTGCGGCCGCACCTGGAGTACTGCGTGCAGTTCTGGTCACCACATTATAGGAAGGATGTGGAAGCTTTGGAAAGGGTTCAGAGGAGATTTACTAGGATGTTGCCTGGTATGGAGGGAAGGTCTTACGAGGAAAGGCTCAGGGAATTGAGGTTGTTTTCGTTAGAGAGGAGAAGGCTGAGAGGTGACTTAATAGAGACATATAAGATAGTCAGAGGGTTAGATAGGGTGACAGTGAGAATCTTTTTCCTCGGATGGTGATGACCAACACGAGGGGACATAGCTTTAAATTGAGGGGTGATAGATATAGGACAGATATCAGAGGCAGTTTCTTTACTCAGAGAGTAGTAGGGGTGTGGAACGCCCTGCCTGCAACAGTAGTAGACTCGCCAACTTTAAGGGCATTTAAGTGGTCACTGGATAGACATATGGATGAAAATGGAATAGTGTAGGTCAGATAGGTTTCAGATGGTTTCACAGGTCGGCGCAACATCGAGGGCCGAAGGGCCCGTACTGTGCTGTAGTGTTCTATGTTCTATGAAGTTTTTGTTTGCCCCTCAGGAACTTGAAAGTTTCCATTTCCCTCCCAGGACTGTAAAGTTGGTCTCTCCCTCTCTTTCTATCTCTCCCTCCGCCCTCCCTCAGGAACCAAAGTTTCCTTTCTCCATTAGTTAGAGTATGTTTCCAAAAAAAAAATGCATGCCTTGAAACAAGATCGCTGCATTCAGCAAGCTGTCTCTTCAGATGACTCCTCTCTGGCATTGGTCCTGAAAATCATGGATTCCATCGCTCAATGAAATATAACAGTAATTAGTAATAAATATAACAGATTCTGCTTTTTCTGTGCAGACACGTTGAATACAAGAATGTGTGAAATAGAATACTGATAGTATGCAATATAGGGTTAGACTTTTGACAGGTGTCAATGAATGGTTGTCTAGGGTAGAATTTAGCTTTGCCCTTGGAGACAGGCGAGAACACAGGGTGGAGGCTGGTTGTGTTGTAGAACTGGCGAGAAAGTGGGGTGCATTGTCTCTCATTTTGCCAACTCTCTCCAATTCAGTCAGACAGGGAAAGTCGAGGAGGCCTTCCTGTCTGGAGGCCAAATGAGCTGTTGAAGTAGCCAGCTGATCCCACTACTGATTTTGTAAGTTTTTATTATTATTGTTATTATATTCTACTGTGCCACAGATGAGGCTACCCCGTGGAAGGTGAGGGCCTCTTTGTGAGCTTGGCTGTGGACTTGCTGAATTGGCACTTTCAAGACAGCTGCTTTGTGATGCAGAGCAAGGCCAGCTGCGCTGATTCAATTCCTGTACCGGCTGAGGTTATCCATGAAGGCCGTGCCTTCCCAACCTTGCCCCTTGCTTGAGGTGTGGTGATCCTCAGGTTAAATCACCACCCGTCAGCTCTCCCCCTCAAAGGGGAAAGCAGCCGATGGTCAACCGGGACTATGGCGACTTTACACTTGCAGACGTGGGACTGAGAGAATTGTTTCATGCCGCAGCTTGTTAGAATATGAGATACAAATGGCCTTGAAGCTGATTCTGTCCTTCTCACTGAAGAGTCAATTGAATAGATAAATAATTGGATGGAAAATGTTAGATTTCTGAGGAGAAGCAGGGAAATAAGATGAGGTAATGTGGAGCAGACACTGATACAAGCCCATTGAGTCAAATGGTGTCCTTCTGTGCAATCATAGTGGAATTCTGCAATTCCCCCTTTCTTACCTCAAACAGTAAAATGAAAATTATGGTATGGACCTCATTCCTGTGTCTCTAGATTTATGTTGGTCAGTGTCAGCTCCGACAGCATTTCCAAGTAGTAAAGAGCATGGGCATTGTGTCTTCGGGCCTGTTCTGGTACAATTGGATGGCACAGTGGCACAGTGGTTAGAATTGCTGCCTCATAGCACCAGGGACCCAGGTTCGATTCTGACCTCTGGTGACTGTGTGCAGTTTGCACTTCCTCCTCATGTCTTTGTGGGTTTACTCTGGGTGCTGCGGTTTCCTCCCACAGTGCAACGGTGTGCAGGTTAGGTGGATTAGCCATGCTAAATTGCCCCTTAGGGTGGGGTTTCAGGAATAGGATGGGGGAGATTGGGCATAGGTAGTGTGGTCATTCAAAGGGTCTGTGGGCAGAATGGCATCTTGTACTTGGGGATTCTATGAATTCTATGATTAGCTTCCAAAGCAGTACAGGATAGATTGGAACAGTGAATTCCCTGGAAATATAACACCTAATGACTAGAGTCTTGAGATTCTCTTCAAGGATTTTGTGACAATTTTGTTCACATGGTCTTTGTTAATTCCCTCCCTAGTCCACGTTAATCATATAACCTGATTGTCATAGCTTCATGTTAGGACATCATGTTTTGCTATATTTTATCCACAAAATACTTGAATAATTTTTGAATAAAATTTCATGTGCCATTTTAATTGATAATTGTAATGTTCAAAATGAGGTTCTATGCAAAATTTAACACTGAATAAATGTCTATTTAAAAATAACATGATCAATTATCTCTATTAATTACTTTGTCTTTTAGCGTCTCCTTTGAAGTTCTAAGCTGAAGGCCATAGCCTCTCCCAAAAGCCTGATTTTTGGCAATGAGAGTGTTGTCACTGTTTGCTGAAAGTCGATTGTGAACTCTGTCCATTTTGCTATGAAGCATCAGTGGCATTTAGACTACTCAACTGAATATTGTACTTTAGCTTTCCGTAGTTTCTGCCGAATCATCCTTTCAGATATTTGAAGTAAAACTAAAGAAGAGAAATTCCAAAAACTTTATTCATCCAAATTGTAGTCAAATTTTGTTTAAAACTGTGCGCGCGAGAAAAATGTCACTACCGGCTACATGCCTATTGCAGCAATTGTTTAAAGCTCGAAAACAATGTTCAGCTGAGACGTTGTATTTTCCTATCTTGATTTTAAACATTAAGGTAAAATTAAGTTGAATTTTGAAATCTTCTAACACCTGTTTTGATGATGTGGAGATCAACACCCTCTCCCAGAGTCCAGTCTAACTTAAGCTTACCCATTGCTCCTTCATTACCATTTGTTCTACCCAAGGACAAGTGCTGGGACCCAAGATTCACGTACCTCTTTCCCCAAGAGCTTATGCTTGCTTTCAAAACTGACTCGATTTTGTTTTAAAAAGTTTAAATGGAGATGAAGAAAGAAACCATGTACCTCTCACCATCAAAACAGTAAGAAGTCTTACAACACCAGGTTAAAGTCCAACAGGTTTGTTTCAAACACTAGCTTGTGGAGCGCAGCTCCTTCCTCAGGTGAATGGAGAGATATGTTCCAGAAACATATATATAGACAAATTCAAAGATGCCAGACAATGCTTAGAATGCGAGCATTTGCAGGTAATCAAGTCTTTACAGATCCAGTGATAGGGGTAACCCCAGGTTAAAGAGGTGTGAATTGTCTCAAGCCAGGACAGTTGGTAGGATTTCACAAGCCCAGGCCAGATAGTCGGGGGGTGAATGTAATGCAACATGAATCCCAGGTCCCGGTTGAGGCCGCACTCATGTGTGCGGAACTTGGTGACAAGTTTCAGCTCGGCAATTCTGCGTTGTCGCGCGTCCTGAAGGCCGCCTTGGAGAACGCTTACCTGGAGATCAGAGGCTGAATGCCCTTGATTGCTGAAGTGTTCTCCGACTGGAAGGGAATATTCCTGCCTGGTGATTGTCGCGTGATGTCCGTTCATTCGCTGTCGCAGCGTCTGCATGGTCTCGCCACACTTCGGGACATCCTTTCCTGCAGCGTATGAGGGAGACAACATTGGCCGAGTCGCATGAGTATGTACCGCGTACCTGGTGGGTGGTGTTCTCACGTGTAATGGTGGTATCCATTTCGATGATCTGGCATGTCTTACAGAGATTGCCATGGCAGGGTTGTGTGATGTCGTGGTCGCTGTTCTGAAGGCTGGGTAGTTTGCTGCAAACAATGGTTTGTTTGAGGTTGCACGGTTGTTTTTTTAATAGCAAGTAGTGGGGGTGTGGGGATGACCGTGGCAAGATGTTCATCTGCATCGATGATGTGTTGAAGGCTGCGAAGAAGATGTCGTAGTTTCTCCGCTCCAGGAAAGTACTGGATGACGAAGGGTACTCTGTCAGTTGTGTCCCATGTTTGTCTTCTGAGGAGGTCGGTGCGGTTTTCTGCTGTGGCGCGTTGGAACTGTCGATTGATGAGTCGAGCGCCATGATCCCGTTCGTACGAGGGCATCTTTCAGCATTCTAAGCATTGTGTGGCATCTTTGAATTTGTCTATATATATGTTTCAGGAACATACCTCTTCATTCACCTGAGGAAGGAGCAGTGCTCTGAAAGCTAGTGTTTGAAACAAACCTGTTGGACTTTAACCTGGTGTTGTAAGACTTCTTACTGTTTTGATGGTGAGAGGTACATGGTTTCTTTCTTCATCTCCATTTAAACTTTTTAAAACAAAATCGAGTCAGTTTTGAAAGCAAGCATAAGCTCTTGGGGAAAGAGGTACGTGAATCTTGGGTCCCAACACTTGTCCTTGGGTGGAACAAATGATAATGAAGGAGCAATGGGTAAGCTTAAGTTAGACTGGACTATGGGAGAGGGTGTTGATGAGTAGTTCTGAGAAGAAAAGATGTACCAATCAGAATGAGCAGTGACGATGAGAGGATCTTAAGAGAACTTAGAAGATGTGAGAGGGGGTGGAAGAAAGTGACTGAGAACCCCCTTCTGTGAAGTACAACAGCAGACCCCACCCACCCACCCAGCTATCCACCTACATGGCGTCTTCTCTTGACACCACCACGCGCATGTAGGACAACATAGAGGAGAAAGGGAGACAGAAGCAAAAAAAACGAAAGAACGATATAGCACAGGTCCACGTCTGTGTCGGTCATGATACCACCCATGGTGGAAATCCTCAGCACTTCCTAGTGCCGTACCCTCTATACCCATCCTATCCATGTATTTGTCATGATGCCTTTTGAACGCAGTTAATGTATCTGCTTCCACAACCTTCCCTGGCAATGCGTTCCAGGCACTTACTACCCTCTGTTTAAAAAAAAAAAACTGCCTCGCACATCTCCTCTAAACTTTGCCCCATGGTGACTGACCCCGCCACCCTGGGATAGAGTGCCTGCCCATCCACTCTATTCATTTCCTCATAATCTTGTAGACCTCTATCAAGTCAACCCTCAACTTCCATTGGTCTGATGAAAACAGTCCAAGTCTATTCAGCCTCTCCACATAGCTAACACCCCCTCAGACCAGGCAACAGCCTGGTAAACCTCCTCTGTGACCTCTCCTAAGCCTCCACATCCTTCTGGTAGTGTGATGACCAGAATTGTGCGCAATATTCCAAATGTGGCCTTACCAAGGTTCCACACAACTGTAGCATGACTTGCCAGCTTTTAGACTCAATACCCCATCCAATGAAGGCAAGCATTCAGTATGCTTTCTTGACTACCCTGTCCACTTGTGTTGCCACTTTCAAACATCTGTGGATCTGCATGCCCAGATCTGACTTTCTACATTCCTTAGAGTTTTGACATTTACGGTATATTTCCCCTCTATGTTAGACCTCCAAAATGCATCACCTCAAGAAGATTAATTTATAAAATGTTTTTTATTGAGTTTTCATATTTTATATCTAACAAATTACAAATTATTAGAGAGGAAAAAAAACACGCAAAAATTAACATGTATATTTACAGGTTAGCATCTTCATAACAACAACTGTGGCCGCCCCCTTTAGCCGGCATACATATTTCACATTCCCCAATATGGCCGAGGCACATGTTTATAGGCATTTATTTACAGTTTGGTTTTGGGCCTTAGCTAGCCATCATGACTCAAGAAGATTAATAAGGCAGACACTTAACTGTGTGCAATGCCAGTCAATTGGAGCATTGTTCATCATTATTAAGCTAAAATTATGATGAACGTAATTGGCCATTAGCATCTTTGACCATGAGCATTCATTTTTGTACACAGCTGTTGTGATTTGTAAGCCACAAGATCTCACCTGAATGTGAAGTCAAATGTGATAAAGTTCAGGTCCCTAAAAGTTTATTTTTTCCCCCATATGAAAACAGTCAACTAATTTTTATTCAACCATATGTTGCCGTTATTATGTTCCATTTCAGTAATTTTGGATTTAAATCCCTTCATGGCTGAGACGCTGTTTTCCCTGAAACCTCCTTCAGTACTACGAACCCCTTCCACTTTCAACCCCCACAAGATCTATGTTCGTCTGACTCTGAACTCCAGTGTTTTCCCCCTCCATTCTCCTCACTGACCGTGGCCATGTCTTCAGCTACACAAGCTCTATGCTCTTGAATTTTACCTGAACACCTAAAGCTTGCAATCTGATGGCAAATAGACGTATGTAACTGTTTTACCAAAAATCCCATTTTCTTTTGGTCAGGTTCGTTACTTGAAGATTATTGAGAAAAGTGGTTACCAGGCTTTGCCATGGGTTCGTTATATTACTCAAAATGGAGGTAAGGCGCATACATTTTTATACCTTGAATGCTGACTCGCATATGTGCTTTATAAACCAATCACAAATATTTGTGCAGATTCCTTGGGAGTGGCTAAACAAGATACCACAGACGCTAGAAATCTGAAATCAAACCCAAAATTTCTGGAAACGCACAACAGCTCAGTCCATATCTCTCCAAAGACCCTACCTAATCCACTGAGTATTCCCAATTTCTGTTTTAATTTCTATCAGAACTTTTTTATGATAATGCATCTTTATGGACAAAACCTGCAATTTCATAAAGCAACACTCCTGTTTATTTCATCTAGTTGGAGTGTTTTCAAATTGGGCTTCTTTGCATGTGGTTTGCTGATTCCAAAGGATCCACTTGCAAACATCCTAAAACTGGTTTTGTATCTTGTAAGTCATTAACCTCCACGTGTCTCAATTCCCAGTAGTGGAAGTAAAAACACATTTTAAAAACTTCTTTTGTGGGATGTTGTCCATCCCTAATTGCCCTTGACCTGAGTGGCTTGCTCAGCCAGTTAAGAGTCAGCCTCATTGCTGTGGGTCTGGAGTCTATGGAGACCATGACAGCAGGGTTCCTTTCCTGAAGTACGTTCATGATCCAGATGGATTTTACAACAATTAATGATTGTTCTATGGTCACCATTACTGAGAATAGCTTTACCAGCTGCCATGGCAGGATTTGAACCCATGTTCTCAGCGCATTAGCCTGGATCTGTGGGTTACTTGTCCAGCAACATTACCACCATCTTTCCATGGTTTAGCGCACTCTAGTATTAAGTGGAGCATGTTTTTTATCTTCAGTTTTAAGGTATGTTATTTTACACTCACCATGGCCACTTCACAGGAAAAGCCTACCCAGATTTAAACCCAAGGCGATATTGTACCAAATCATATACTGCTTACTGCTGAAATTGAAATAATTACTGCCTTTCTAAAACCAGATAATCAGAGCAGATGATGGTTCAGATGGCTGCAATTCTTTCATGTGAATGCACACACTATTCCTATACGTACGTTGTTGTATGGCACATCGATAGATAGATGGTGCAATGCAACTGTTATCGCAACAGCTTATGCAGTACAGCCAGTAAATCTGCCTCAAAACAGCAGCTACAGTACAAATGTTTAATCTTGTCACAAGAGCCTGCAGTTACAGTGCACGCATTTAATCTGAACTGTATCATAGGGCTCTCCATTTAAATGCATGTGTTTGTTCGGTTGCAGGAATCTATAGTTACAACACACATTTAATCTTCCCCGTGCCAGAGGAATCCATTGGTTTACAATGTGGTCCATATATTTAATTCAATGGGAATTGCAATCTAGATTCTGGCTATTTGGCCCAACCAGTCTATGCTGGAGTTGATCTTTCACAACCCAATAGTCCAATCTTATGCCGACCCTGTTCTATTTCTTCTATTCTGAAATGGTCTCCATTTCAATCACTCACTTTTATAATGTATTCCACAGTCTCAAAATCCTTTTTGAAAAAAAAAAACAACTCCTTTTAATATTGTTATGGGCCAGGGTTTAGAAAACTCCAAAGTATGTCATGGAGTTTACGTGACCGACAACTTTTAATAGATTTTGGTTATGAGGAGCACAAGGGCCCACTTTCCACGTGTTATGCAACCGAGACCTTAAGTAATTTTAAACAAAACAATGTTTATTCTATGAATTCAGTTAACATTTTATAAACGCACAGTAAACGTTTTATCAACTACCAACACAAATACCCTCCAAAGATACAGTACTCTATATGTAACCCTTTCCTAACAACACCCATAAGCCAAACGCCCTTTTTAACAAAGCAGTAGGTATAAGTTCTTTACACAAAGACAGTTATCACTTTTAAATTATGAAGTGACCTGGACACCTTTTAACATAGAGAGAGACAAAATGAACCTTGTCTGAATTCAGCTTTCAACTGCCGAAAACGAAAGTAAAACACAAAGCCACAAACGGCTTCCAGCTCAAAACGAAAGTAAAAGCCAGAGAGACAACCCAGCTCCACCCACACAATGACATCATTGCAGCTATTTGATAAACACTAATTTCTTAAGGGTACACTCCCATGACTACATATTGAATACCCCCATTATCTCTTTTGCTCTAATGAAATATTTTTCAAGTTTTTGCATTTGTATTTTCTCATATCAGACAGCAGCCAAATGAGCCTGTACTGTCCTCTCCCTCCTACTGGAAGGGGGAGGCGGTGGCCTCGTGTTATTGTCACTGAACAAGTAATCCAGAGATCAGGGGTAGCTCTGGGGACTCTGGTTCAAATCCCACTACAGGATATGGTGCAATTTGAATTCAATAAAAGTCTTAATTAAAAATCTTAATATGACCATGTCAATTGTCGTAAAAATAAACCCCATCTGGTCCTTTAGGGAAGGATGTCTAACCTACATGTGACTCCAGCAATACCCTCTGAAATGGCCTTGCAAGCCACTCAGTTCAAGGGCAATGAGGGATGGACAACAAATGATGGCCCAGCCAGCGATGCCCACGTCCCATGAATGAAGTTTTAAAAATCCAAAACGTCACTCAGCTCTCCAAGCTTACACAAACTGCTATAAATACACCATTACCGTGTGAGTTGCATATTATGTAACTTTACTCTGTAAAACCCAGTTTTCCAGCAGCTTTCTAATGATATTTTCCAACTATTATTTTTTCCCCAAGTTCATTTTGTTCCTTTTAATCACAGGAAACAGAAATTATTTCTGGCTGGATTCTTAGCTTGCATCCCACAATTAAACATTTGACAGACATAGATGCACAGTGACGTGGAAAGCCAATTTAAGCAAAACTAACCAACTCCATGAATTAGTTTTTTATATTTGTTTGTGTGTGCAACACTGGCAAGGCAGCATTGAGTTGGCTTGAGGGCGTCAAGGGCCAATCAGTGAAGCCTGATGTTGGTTTTCCAGGGTAAAGGTGGCAGGCTTGTATTCCAAGGACGTGATTTGGAATCTCATGGTAAAACAGTAGCAAAATGATTTAAGGTGATCGGTGACCGCTCACACATGACTAGATTAATTTATAGAATTTGAACTTTTGATTTTTGGGTAGATCGGCCAATACTGGTGTTGGTGTATTCTAAAGTATAAATGTAATTTGAAAAATAAGGTTCATGTGCGGACCAATCTCATCAGTGGTGCAATATCATAAGTTCAGGGGGTTGGTTAGATCAATTGGCTGGTTGTGATGTGAAGCGATGCCATCAGCGCGGGTTCAATTCCTGTACCGGCTGAGGTTATTCTCAAACTCGCCCCTCGCCTGAGGTATGGTGACCCTCGCGTTAAATCGCCACCAATCAGCGCTCTCAAAAGGAGAGAGCAGCCTATGGTCCTTGTGGACTTTGGTTACTTACATTCATATCATTTCATCTCACAACATCATAAGAATCCATTCATTTACAATATGGTATCTGAATTAAATTAACAATCGCAACATAGATTCTGGCCATTTGGCTCAACCAGTCTCTGCTGGTGTCCACCTTCCACATCCAGAACAAAGCACCCAAACTGTAGAGGATCTGCTGCTGTTGAAGTGAACTGATCTTTCCGTAATGCCATTGATAATATACTAGTCTCATTTCTGACATCTTTAACTTTCCTATCAATCTCGTCAATCAGAACTGCTGAGTGATATGAGGTGGATTTTGCAAGTATGTGAGTGCTGCTCACCAAGTTAATTGTTATTTTGGGAAATATAACCTCAGTTACAGAAGTGATTCAAGAGTCTTCAATTAATAAATTCATGTTTTTGTGACAAATGTGTTCTGTGATTTAGCTTTCTCCTACCCTTTTTGTTTGTCTCTTTCACCTGTCCCTCACCACTCCACAATAAACATGATTGGCAAGCATATTACAATGCTTCACCACTAACATAACAAATCTTGAAGAATTGCCCAAAAGCAACACTTGCCCACTTTCTGTTTTGCGCGGTGTGATCAGATGCCTAGCGTTCGCTATCAGCTTCACCATCACAATTGTACACATTTCTGTCTAGTCAAGCATGAGTTTGGCTTCTTTGTTGCTGTGACTAAGTCGGAGAAGATCTGCACAATAACAATTTACTGCTGCTTTTTCTTGAATTCTCACCCTCCCTCCCTCTTCTGGACTTTACCTCTGACTCCTAGCTGCAAGTGCACTCCATGTGTTGATCACTCTGTGTGAGGAACTTCCTGATAACTTGCATTTATGAGATGCCTTTAACGTAGTGCCATTTTCTAAGGCACTTCATAGAAGCGTGATCAAACATGGTTTGAGGGGGATATTAGATCAGATATTGATGAAAGAGGTGGGTTTCCAGGAAGGGTTGCAACCACCCCTTTTTCTATGGGATTGTCCTGTACTTCAGGCCTGTGTCCTGGTGCAAATGCTGACAGGCCACAGTTGTCCTGTAATTTGGCGGGGAGGGGCGTGGAGGGGGCAGGGGGAGAAGTGGACGATCATTTAAGACTGAGATGAGGGGAGGAATTATTTCGCTCAAAAAGGTTGTGAATCTGTGGAATTCTCTACCACAGGGAGTTGAGGATGCTTCATCATTTAAGGCTGGGGCAGACAGATTTTTGTGTTCTTGTTCTTGAACTGAGGTTTGAGTTTGTCCAGAGACCATTCCTGCTCTCCAGTAATCAGAAACGTTTGTTCAGTTTACAATTGAATTCCTTGAACCCACTCATGATCCTTGGCTGACCGCCAGACATGGTTTGTATACAGCTGACTGTTTTGGTGTCTATTTAGAATTCCACAACCAGTTGCAGTGTATTCCCAGCAAGAGTGACGCACCACTTTCTTACTGACAGTCTGTATTGGCCTGCTATTATCAATGTTCAGTGGAGCTTATTTAATAATAATCATTATTATTGTCACAAGTAGGCTTACATTAACACTGCAATGAGGTTACTGTGAAAATCCCCTCGTCGCCACACTCCAGCGCCTGTTTGGTAACCAGGAGAAACATTTTCAAGCTCTCACTGATCTTATGATCTCAAACCTTGGACCCTGTATATGGACTCCTCATTTAGATTGTGAATATACCCCATCAAAAAGCACAGTTCAAGTAAACATTCGCTCCAGCTCTCCCTTTACCGTTCTTAAAGACGGGTTATACATTTGTAGAGATGGTAAGGAATGGCTACCACTTAAAATCGCCAGAAGTCACAAATTTAACAGTACTTGGGAATGTTTTAGCAGCTGATGATCCACTATAAGGGGATTAGTGTTGATTGCAAGCAGTAATGCAGTAGGCAGTTCTAACATTGACTTTGTGGCAGCACTGATCATTTTGTGGAATCGTTTCTGAAGAAATTAAATGGATTGGTAGAATGTATGATCCAGCAATATCATCTGTGGAAAGATTTAACGATGAGGATACTTACTGTAAATGAAAATTATACAGATGCTTTAAAAATGTTTTGGAATGACTGATGCTTTTTTTACTAAACAGTGATTACACCCAGATGCAACTCATTGAACAGAAATCATTTGGTATTTTGTGAGGATGTGATAACTGACTAGATAATTGCAAGTTTATCTAACTTTTTCTGTCTGCCTCTCTCACTATAGCTCTTTCTCTATCCACTCTTCCCTATCTCTTTCACTTTGCTTACTCTCTCCCCTCACCTTCTTTCATTCCCCTCCTTGTTTTCTCTCCCTGTCCCCCTCTTACCCCTACACTGCCTATCATCTGCTCACATACATTACATAAGAAATATAAGTACTGCTGCCTCAGTTCCAGAGACCCAGGTTCAATTCCAGCCTTCGGTGACTGTGTGGAGTTTGGACATTCTCCCCGTGTCCGCGTGGGTTTCCTCTGGGTGCTCCGGTTTCCTCCCACAGTCCAAAGATGTGCAGGTCAGGTGGATTGGCCATGCTAAATTGCCCCTAGGTTGGTTTACAGGGATAGAGTGGGGTTTGAACCTAGGTTCAGTGTTCTTTCAGAGGATCAGTGCAGACTTGATGGACCGAATGGCCCTTTCTTTCCTGGATGGATTATATACATAAGAGCTGTAGAACAGTTGTCCCTATAGCTTATTCTCGCGCTCTCTGTGTGTGTGTGTGTGTGTGTGTCGCTCTCTCTCTCTCTCTCTCTCTCTCTCTGTCTCTCTGTCACTCTCATTCTGTCTCTCTGTCTCCCCCTCTCTCTCTCTAGAACAGTTGCCCCTATAACTTATTCTCTCTCACTGTCTCTCTTTCTGTCTCTCTCACTCCCTCTCTCTCTGTCTCTCTCTCTGTCTCTCCCTCTCTCTCTGTCTCTCCCTCTCTCTCTGTCTCTCCCTCTCTCTCTGTCGCTCCCTTTCTCAATCTGTCTCTCACTCTGTCTCACCTCTGTCTCTCACTCTGTCTCTCCTTCCGTCTCTCCTTCCGTCTCTCACTCTGTCTCTCACTCTGTCTCTCACTCTGTCTCTCACTCTGTCTCTCACTCTGTCTCTCACTCTGTCTCTCACTCTGTCTCTCACTCTGTCTCTCACTCTGTCTCTCACTCTGTCTCTCACTCTGTCTCTCACTCTGTCCCTCACTCTGTCTCTCACTCTCCCTGTCTCTCTCTCTCTCCCTGTCTCTCTCTCTCTCTCCCTGTCTCTCTCGCTCCCTGTCTCTCTCTCCCTGTCACTCTTCTCTCTCACCTGTTTCTCTCTCTCCATCCTCTCTCCCTGTCTCTCTCTTCACTCTCTCTCCCTGTCTCTCTCTCTCGTGGTCTCCCCCGTCTCTCTCTCCTCTCTCCACTGTCTATCTCTGTCTCCCATTCTCCTCTCTTCTGCCCTGTCTCTCTCTCTCCCTGGTCTGTCCTCTCTCTCCCCTGTCTCTCTCTCTCCCTCTGCTCTCTCCCTCCCTCTCTCTCTCGCCGTCTCTTCTTCCCACTCTCCTCTCTCTCTCTCTCTCTCTCTCTCTCTCTCTCTCTCCCCCTCTCTCTCTCTCTCTCTCTCTCTCTCTCTCTCTCTCCCTGTCTCTCTCTCTCTCCCTGTCTCTCCCCCCTCTCTCTCTCTCTCTCCCTCTCTCTCTCTCTCTCTCTCCCTCCCTGTCTCTCTCTCCCTCTCTCTCTCCCTCTCTCCCTGTCTCTCTCTCTCTCTCTCCCTGTCTCTCTCTCGTCCTGTCTCTCTCTGTCTCTCTCTGTCTCTCTCTGTCTATCTCTGTCTCTCTCTGTCTCTCTCTGTCTCTCTCTGTCTGTCTCTCTCTCTCTCTCTCTCTCTCTCTCTCTCTCTCTCCCTCTCTCCCTGTCTCTCTCTCCTCTCTCCCTGTTTCTCTCTCCTGTCTCCCTGTCTCTCTAGTGCAATCTCCCTGTCGTAATGCACTCTTTTTAAAAAAAAATAAAATAATTTAGAGTACCCAATTCATTTTTTCCAAATAAGGGCCAATCCACCTAGCCAGGACATCTTTGGGTTGTGGGGGCGAAACCCACGCAAACACGGGGGGAATGTGCAAACTCCACACAGACAGTGACCCAGAGCCGGTATCGAACCTGGGACCTCGGCGTCGTGAGGCAACAGGGCTAACCCACTGTGCCACCGTGCTGCCCTCTTAATGCACTCTTGAGCACTCTCCCCTTCGCGTGCTCATTCTCCCTTGCGTGCTCAACCTCTCGTGTGTCCGTCCCCTCACGAACCCACCCTCAATCTTGCTCGCATTCTCCATCGCACACACCATGTCTGATCGTCTCTCTCTCACACTCGCACAGTGCATACGTGTCTCCCTCTCTTTCACTCGCGCACTCCACGCACACACAGACACATGTGTCTCTCCCTCTCCATCTCACTCACGCACTACACACACACAGATGCGTGTCTGTCCCTCGTGCACTGCACGCACGCACGCACACACACACACACACACACACACGTCTCTCAACCGCGCACTGCACATGTGACTCTCACTCGCGCACGACACACACACACACAAATGTGTGTCTCCCTCTTTCTCACTCACGCACTATGTGCACACAGACACGCGTCTCTCCCTCTCACTCGCGCACTACACACAGACACACGTGTCTCACTTGCGCACTACGCACAGACAGACACATGTGTCTCTCCCTCCCTCTAACTTGCGCACTGCACACAAATGCATCTCTCCCTTTTTCTCACTCGCACACTACGCACTCACTGACATGTGTCTCTCCCTCTCAATCGCACACACCTGCATCTGCCTCACTCGAGCACTGCACACACGCACACTCACTCACGCATTACACAGACACGTGTCTCTCCCCCCTCTCTCTCACTTGCTCACTGCATGCACTCACACACACACACACACAGACGTGGCCATCCCTCCCCCTCTCTCGCTCGCGCGCGCGCGCACATACACACACATCCCTCCGTCTCTCTCTCTCGCTCACTCATGCACTGCACACAGACACATGTGTCTCTCCCTCTCTCTCACTCGCACACTGCACACACACGCGTGTCTCTCGCCCTCTCTCATATCCACATCCTTCATATTCAACTTGGTTTCGGCTAAATGTTCAGTTGCAAATCAGCCGTTCCAGTTTGAAGTTTCCCTGTTCGTAAACAGAAAGATAAATAATTATTGCACGTCACACCACTTTAAAACATCAGCTCTCAATAGTTGGCAGGTCTTCATCAGCAAGGTCATAAAGATGTTTATGAACATGTGGCTGCTGCACAAGTTTTGTGTCTCTGTTAGTGGCAGGCTAAATACTATATTTAATGCTGAGCTCAGTGATTTCAATTTAACAACAGAAAACACGGAATGATAAAGTGTAATTTGAAACCCATCAATCCTGTCCCATCCGCAGACCTGTGAGAGAGTGTGGGGTAGAATGGACTGTGCTCCTCTGCAAAAAGAACCTATGGTTTGAATGGTTTTACCCTGCTCCATGTAGGGTGAATGTTATTCATGAACGTGATATCCCACCTGAACTTTACCTCAGCCATTCTGCCACCAGTTCATTTCTACCTGTTTAAGGAGGTGGGAACTATCCCTTTCCAGGAATTCAGCAAGTGAGGAGGAGGCTGCTTTATAATTTTTCTGAACCTTGTGAACTATAGTTCATCTCCATGGTGACTGAAGGTTTATTCCTCCTCTGGGTATTATATAGAACTGCATAGAGCTACATGATGTGACTAGCCCAGAAACAGACCATTCAGCCCAATTTATCCACACCTATGTTTCTGCTCCCACAAAACCCCTCCCACCACTCTTCATCGAACCAATCAGCAGAACATTTTATTCATTTTCCCCCTATATGTTTACATAACTTCCCTTGAATGTATCAGTACTGTTTTCTGTAGTTGCTCCCTGTGATAGTGAGCTCCACATTCTAGCCACTCTCTGGGGTTAGTCGTGTTTCCTGAATCCCCCATTAAGCATATTAGTGACTATTATATTTAAGGCCTCTTAGTTTTGAATTCCATCTGGCGCAAACATGATGGGCTGAATGGCCTTTTTCTCCACCGTAACTGTTCTCTGGAAACGTTTTCTTGATCTCAATGCACCTTCATCAAACTCTTTCATAATCTTAAAGATCTCTATCAGGTCAAGAACTGTTGAGGGTTATGTGACTATTTGCAAGCCCCTGTCCTGGTAAAATTGCCGTAGTCCCAGATTCCACACTTGGAATATTGTGTCCAATTCTGGTCGCCTCATTTTAGGAAGGATGTGGATGATTTGGAGAGGGTGCAGAGGAGATTTACCAGGATGCTGCCTGGACTGGAGGGCATGTCTTATGAAGAAAGGTTGAGGGAGCTTGGGCTTTCTCACTGCAACGAAAAAGGAAGGGAGGTGACTTGATAGAGGTGTATATGTATATGGTGATGAGAGGCATGGATAAAGTGGATAGCCAGAGACTTTCCCCCAGGCCGGAAATGGCTGTCACGAGGGGACATCATTTTAAGGTTTAGGGGAGATGTCAGGTAGGTTCTTTACACACAGAGTGGTGGGTGCATGGAATGCACTGCCAGCGGAGGTTGTGGAGTCAGCCATTAGGGGCATTTAAGCGACTCTTGGACAGGCACATGGACAGCAGTAAATTGAAGGGGTGAAAGTTAGGTTGATCTTAGATTACGATAAATGGTCGGCTCAACATCGTGGGCTGAAGGCCCTTTTCTATGTTCTATGACCATGGGATGTTTTCCCCTTTGAGGGGGAGAACTGACTGGTGGTGATTTAACCTGAGGATCACCACCCCTCAACCCCTGCTGTTGGCCTCTCTCTGCATCACGAACCAGCTGTCCAGCCAATTGAGCTAAACCCCAGCATTCAGGATACCTGAAGTTTCCTCCCATCATCCCTTCAGACTAGAAAAAAATGGGACCTGTAACAAAATAGCGCAGCCTCTGTGTTGTCATAATACTTACAAAATGCCACCAACCTTCTTATATCAGCAGGAGTTGTCTGAGGTGGTTATTTGAAACAGCTGCTTGTTAGTCTCATTGCCCTGCTGTTCCCCAAAAGCCTTGCAAGTTTCTAATTTTTGAAGTATCTATCCAATTCCCTTTTTGAAAATTATTTAAATTGCTTCCACCAATCTTTCAGTGGGTACACTCCAGGTTGCAACAACTCACTATGTTTTTAAAAAAAAACTCTCCTCATCTCCCCAGTTTTTATTTGCTGAATGGATCACTTCCTTTTTATTACCTCTTAAAGGTTCAACAAATTCATCCCGTGAGTAGCCCAAGCAGACACGGATACCTGAATATTCAAACACTTTCTCGGTTAGGTTGGTGTCTATGATTGGCCGATGCTAAGGAGAGGCAGATTGCTATGGTGTTCCCACTACTAACCATTCTGGAATGCATGCAAGTTCATTGGAGAAGGACAGAATCAGCTTATGATCTTTTATTTGCAAGCTTTGGAGATACTAACCACTTCACCTAAATGATGGTGATTTAAGAGCTTATCATTGGGCAGCACGGTAACACAGTGATTAGCACAGTTGCTTCACAGCTCCAGAGTCCCAGGTTCGATTCCCGGCTTGGGTCACTGTCTGTGCGGAGTCTGCACATTCTCCCCGTGTCTGCGTGTGTTTCCTCCGGGTGCTCCGGTTTCCTCCCACAGTCCAAAGATGTGCAGGTTAGGTGGATTGACCATGATAAATTACTCTTGGTGTCCAAAAAGGCTATGTGGGGTTACTGGGTTACGGGGATAGGGTGGTGGCGTGGGCGGAGATGAGGTGCTCTTTCCAAGGGCCGGTGCAGACACGATGGGCTGAATGGCTTCCTTCTGCACTGTAAATTCTATGTTCAAGTGCACTCTGCTTTCAAAGGGGGAAGATGTGAAAATTGACACTCACAGTCTTACCCCCATCACTATTTTCCTCTGGGTCAGTTAGGTGGGTCTCGAGTGTCCCAAGGGTCTTTCCTTGGTCGTCCACCAGGTGACGTCCATCTATGAATGGCGAGTTTCCTCCACGTCACGTCTTCCCCCCCCCCCCCCCCCCCCCCCCCCCCCCCCCCCCCCCCATTTATTTGATTGAGATAAAATCCCTCCGGAGAAAGAGAGTTTTAACTCCGCCCTGAGGCTGGACTTGAACTTGATCCGTCACTGTCGAGTCCAGCTCACCGCTGGCATTTATCACTCGGCCCAGAAAGAGTGCTTGAAAAAGCCATCCCTCCCCAGCGATGCTGCTGATGAACCCACGAGCATTCTGCCAAGGCCGTCTCTGCTCTCATTAGGATTTCTGAAAACTGCAACTTCAAACCTCCAATTTGCAAAGATGACAGAATACACTTAACAACAGACATATATTTTGCACAGAACTGATCAGACTTATGAAACTGGCTGCTGTCTGTAAGTGAGACTTGGCCTCGAGTTCCCTGTGTTTAGTGTTCTGGGCATTAAAGGAGAATAATTTAAGAACTTAAGAATTTCTAGGAACAAGACAAGGTTATAGACACAGCATGTCCATTCCATCCTGCCTTCTCACCATATGGCTTCAACAGCCTCCTTGGTAACTCAATCCACAAAGCCTTTTTTTATTAACTTCTAACTAATGCCTGTTTGACATTTGAATCTCTTATTGTGAATATTTACCTGGGCCAACTTTGTCAAACTCCTTTCATAATCATGTCAATATCAGCCTGAGGTTAAAGAAACAACCAGCCTGACTCTCCTCAACTTAAAATTCCTGGTATCTGGAATTACCCTGGTTCTAATTGCTGCACCCTCTCGAGATCTTATGGTCATTTTGTGATCAAATCTACACAGCATCCTGATAGGCTGAACCAGCACCTTATGCAGTATAGCCTTTGATCCCTAATTCGGGACTATTTTGTAATCAGTTAAAAGTGCTAAGCAGTAAATGCAGTAAGAAATAAATAGTCCATTGGGAAGCTGCAATCCAATCTGGTTGCAATCTAGATGCAGTTTACTGTTTTTCCATTGTGTTGGTGAATAAACTAAAGACCTGATTAAAAATCCTGCAGAATACAGCTGTTATCTGACTTACTGAGTAGATGCGCCGTCCGAGGTGGTACAGATCCAGGAGGGCCTGAGATTCAATCCCTGGTCTGTGTTACGTTAGCTAGTTCCTGCCAAGTGTCAGGGGGCACACTGCAATTCACGTCAACACCCTTGGACGAAGGAGCTTGTAATTTCAGCCAGGGTTCCCATTTCTGAGTGCTGTGTTGTGCTGGCCAGTTGGCTAAGGTATCAGAAGATTGCTAGCACCTGTGGAGCAATACCACAGATCGAGTTAGACTCTGAAGATGTGGGGGGGGGGGGAGAAAGAAAAGTGAGGGAGAAAAAGAAAGTCTGCCAAGTAATGGATGTTAAACAGCGACAGAACAATTTACTTTAGGCTATGAACCACAAGGTGTATTTAGTGGATTGTTTTTGTCGGGGCTTTGCTTCAGCCAGGAGCTTGAAACTTGGGATCTGCTTCAGACTCCCTTGCCCATTTTTAAGAGTCCTTAATGTGGTTTCTTTGAATTTGAGTAGAGAAGATGTTGATGTAGTCATGGTAGCAGTGGCCTTACCCCAATGGCCTTTTTAGAAAGAGCATCTGATCCAAAGTAACACATCCCGAACATGGTAGAGCACACATGCTAACACAGAGCGGACCGACGATCGGTGCACACCCAACAGCTGTTGTTAGGGAAACAAAACAATACCAAGCACTGAATAAAAGCCAATAGCAGTTAGCGGATATATTGAAACAGACCATGGGTATGTCAGCAATCTGATCTCCAGGTTTAGCATGCTTCCGATACTTGTATGCCTGACTGGGAACTGCACCCCTTACGATGCTCAGTGCTTCTCCACCCTCTCTAACCCTGTTTGATATTGCAGAAGTGTTTCAGATTCATAGACTAGTCCAGCAACAGCACATTTTAAAAATTCTCACCCTTGTTTTCAAATTCCTCCGTGCCCCACCCACTTCCCCGTCGAGTCCTACAAACCTCCAAGATCTCTGTGCCCCTCTAATTCTTGCCTCTTGCCCATCATTGATTTTCATTGTTCCACCATTGTATGCCATTAAGACCGAGGCCTTGCGCTCTGGGATTCCCCCTTTAACCTCTCCCCATTTCACTGCCTCTCTCTCTCCTTTAAGGCATTTATTAAGTTCTACCTTATCTTCTCTGTCCAGATTTTAATTATGTCTCCTGATATATTCATATGTGGCACTAATTTGATAACAATCCTGTGAAGCTTTGCTGTGTTAAAGGCTCTGTATAACTACAAGCTATTGTTGCTGTTGCTGAGTGCACTATATGCAATTTTTGAATGAGTTCATTCTGTTTTGCTATCACTTGACCCTCTCTCTCTATCATGAGAAAAACAATTAACAGCTGTCTCTGCTGCGGTACATTATTCATGATATGTTTCCAACATATTGAAGCGTCTAGTGCTTAAAAGTAGAATTTTAAAAAAATCTTTTGCACACTTCTCAAAATCCAGTGTTTCTAGGCAGTGAATGAGTGGGAAGTTTGTATGTTTCCATTGAGATGGCAGGAAAGTCTATGGTGATGTGAACCAGTGTCCCTTTAATCTATATATCCATCTCAACTCAGACACTCCACATTTGATTGGTCAGAAATAGTGCTCCATGGATGCCTTTTCTATCTTCATTTGTCATCTTTTGGGTTAGTTTTGTTTTCCCCCCCCCCCCCCCCTCTTTTGTTTTCTAATTATTTTCTACTTGTGCACCAGTCACACTGCACCAAAGTTTCTCTCCAGCATTCAGGTGCCATGGTGCTCTCTACTCAGTCTTAGAGAGGATACCTTTCTGTGATAGCATCGCTTTAAACACTCGTAGTCTGAAATGAGCAGATTACCATCTGCCTCGAGGTGATTTTGAGAAGATTAAATCTCCACAATTCCTCAGCCGTGACATTTGAGCCTTTGCTTCACTCCTGGTCTGCACTTTGCACTTAATTTTTGTGCTTTTGTAAAACCTTCCTCAGCAGCCAGAGCACATCCCTGAATAACCCCACAGCCACTCACTCTAAATCTCAACCAACCTACCCATCAGCCACGTGACCTAACCAGCTGAGCCTACCAGCAGTTCCGTTGAAAGCAGCAGCCACTATGTAATAAAATGTATGTTTGTGAACAAGGATCAACTTTAATGAGAACAAATTTCAGCCAAGGAGAGTAGCCTTGTCACTTTGTTTAAAATCGAGTGTCGTTAAAGGCCCAAAAAAGTGGAGGTTTCTCTTCAACCTCCTTGGCTTCAACCGTGGAAAGCCCTTAACGTGTGCTTGTCTCCCAGAGCCCCCGCACACCCGTTGCCAACTGATCTACACACATGGCAGTGTCCAACTTCCCACTCGGCTTTTAACTGCAAGTTCTCCACTGAAATGTTGCTGTCATATTTTATCAATTTAAAATGAGCAGCTTAAATCCACTTTTAAAATAAAATCTTTACATCAATCTTTTACTTATCATTGCCACTAAAAATGTACTTAATCAAAGGACATGGAAGAAATGTAGCAAAGGCAGCCAATGATTTTTGTCTTTATACTTGTGGCACTGAGAGCTATACGCTGAACGTTTAGGGTTGCTATATATGGCCATTGGAATGGTGCTGGACTCTGTTGAAAGGCATCTTGTACAAAATGTGATTTATTTTTGTTTGATGGTTTGAAATATAGCCTAGGTAAACCGCCACAGACAAGTGCTGATTCTTTGAAGTCCAAGATGGGATTACAGTTTTTTCCCCCCAAGGCAATTATCTAGTACTTGCTGTTAGAGTACGAGGAGTTCTTGTGGTTAAGTGGATCCTCCATGTGGCAACCAGCAATGCACCGCCCCGTCTGAGCTTATGGTGCTGTCAATCATACTTTATCCATTTTGTTTGGAGGGTGAAGAGAAAGTTCTTTCTAGGACTGTGCAGCTTTGGAAACAGAGCCTTACCATTTCTTTGCATTGATCCGTTCTGCCTTGTGACTGGACGCAGCACACCCTATCTGCATCTGGCACAGGATGGCTGGGGTTGTCCTGGTGGCTCCAGGGATTAAAGATTAACCTCCAGCCCAATGCTGCGAACAACCCAGGAGAAAAATCATTTGAATATTAATGAAAAAACTTTTAATTTTCTTTGAACACTTTTGTTAAAAGGTGAAGATGGGGGAAATCGGCTGTTTTTTTTTGTTTTTTTAAAATAATTTTTATTGGAATTTTTAACAGAAAATATAACAAGAAGTAATAATATGCAACTAACTGCCCCATAACACCCACAAATCCCCCCAAACCGTAACATCACATGTATCACACTCTTTTCCCCCCCCCAACAAGAAAACTTAACCATAAATTAAAATTAAATAAATCAAATTTAAATAAAATAAACAAACAGTCATCGGTGTGTGTGTGTGTGTGTGTGTGTGTGTGTGTGTGTGTGTGTGTGTGTCCCCCCCCCCCCCGGTTGCTGCTGCTACTGTCCCAGTGCCCTATCGTTGAGCCACAATGTCGAGGAAAGGTTGCCACCGCTTAAAGAACCCTTGCACCGATCCTCTCAGGGCGAATTTGACCTTTTAATGAAGCCCGCCATGTCATTGATCCAGGTCTCCATGCTTGGGGGCCTTGCGTCCTTCCATTGTAGCAAAATCCTTCGCCGGGCTACTAGGGACGCAAAGGCCAGCACACCGGCCTCTTTCGCCTCCTGCACTCCCGGCTCTACCCCAACCCCAAAGATCGCGAGACCCCATCCTGTCTTGACCCTGGATCCCACCACCCTTGACACCGTCCTCGCCACCCCCTTCCAGAACTCTTCCAGTGCCGGGCATGCCCAGAACATATGGGCATGGTTCGCTGGACTCCCCGAGCACCTAACACACCTATCTTCACCCCCAGAGAACCTACTCATCCTCGTCCCAGTCATGTGGGCCCTATGCAGCACCTTGAATTGAATGAGGCTAAGCCTCGCACACGAGGAGGAAGAATTAACCCTCTCCAGTACATCAGCCCATGTCCCGTCTTCGATCTGTTGGAAATCGGCTGTTTTGATGGACAATTGGAAATCATCCAAATGGCTTGACAGTACACTCTGAAGATGGATGTATAGGATGACCAATGGTGGGAGCGTGAGGCTGGACCAGTTGAAGGCAACTGGTCACATGATAAAACCTCCAGAATTCATGTAGCCAAAGTCGGTAACCCTACATCACAGACGTTTACCTATAAGAACGTTGTTTCAGTAAAGATGGCAGCCGGACTGCCTTTCATATTTGTGATTCATCTTACGCTTTCTTCGAATTATCATTTATCTTGGCTGCAAGATAGATTCCAGTAACTATGTAGACAGATACTGATGCTTTGGATAGCCTTGTCGATATGTTCTCCCTGATCTGCTTACTCTAGAGATTCTCAGCTCTGTCGCAGGAAGGAGAGGGTTGGCTTTACAATCGAGCCGCAGTTTTGTTTAAAATAGAAAACCTAAAAATCCTAACTGTCCCGCCTGCCCAACAGTTGGTGAAATTCTTCAGCATCCGGTGAGGTGTGAATTCTGTAACTTGGGCGACTCCAGTTAAAACATTTTGTTATTATTAATTGTTACGTGTAAGTGTGCTTTGGGCGAAGCTAAAAGTACAGTCGTCTTGCAATGTTACCTGCATCTACAAAGAGAAGGCACTGTATTTCCTACATTTTTTTCATTGCAAATTTGTCATCATTTGTTCCATTATTTGTCATTATTCCACTGCTGGATTAGTCCAGTCTGTGCGGGGAAACAAGTTCCAGAGCTAAGTGGATTGTAACAAAGTTACACGAATGTAAGTATCCATTTTATAAAGAGCAGCAGTGGGATTCCAACTCTTCATCACCATCTCCTCCAGATAAAAAAAAAATATGAACAAAGAAATTCATTTCTTTTTTGTCTCGGGTTTTTTCCTATTTTTCCCTCCCATCTCACTCGTGGTCTTTGCCATTAAAGTGCTGGAAAGTGTTCCTGAATTCTAACCACTAAGTTAACACTGCAGGAAAACTTCTCAGATTCCTCACGTTTTTATTCTGAGCACCAACAAGCCATCTGACCAGAAGTATTTGAAAAATTAAAGTGTTCTAAAATTAAAAGCTGCAAGTGGCCCCAGTCGGGCCTGTTTGCTAGATGCCTATTTCCCTTTCCTATTTTGAAAGTTTACAATCTGGTTCTGGCCATTTGTGGGTTTTTGTTGGAAGTAGTCCATCTGATTGTTGGCAGGGGAGTCTTGCTGACTCCTCTAGAGCAGTACACCCTATTTATTACTGCACCCACTTCTTCGCAGAATAGGCCGTTGAATTTTGCTCCCAGTGGTTCCTTTTCTTCCAGGAGTCTCTTGTATGCAACCAGCAACCTTCAGTTACATGTAAAAAGACCTTGAAAATCGAATGTGTCTTTTGTAGACTCTGGCCAACCCAAGGCTTTTTAAAGCAAATCAATAACTTTTAAAATGTTTTCACTGTTGTGATATAGGCAATGCAGTGGCTAGCTTGTTGGCGAGGAAATCTTGGCAATCTAACCTACGTGAAGAATTTCAGCAGTTTCTTTTCTTTATGCTGTTTTGATTTTGCTGAGTATTTTGTGGTGATCAAAACGAAGTGCACTGATGCTGTCTAATGGGCCATTTTCACAAATACATTTTCCAGAATGATGATTTTTTTTAACATTGTGGCAGCCACTGTTCTGACATGTTGTGGAGATGCCAGCGTTGGACTGGGGTGAGCACAGTAAGCAGTCTTCACCTGAGGAAGGAGCTGTGCTCCGAAAGCTAGTGATTCGAAGCAAACCTGGTGGACTTTAACCTGGTGTTGTAAGACTTCTTACAGAGAGAGAAACCTTTTCCACTCCAAAACCTACAGCAGAGTGTAGGGCCTTCACTAAATTGCCCTTAGTGTTGGGTGGGGTTACTGGGTTATGGGGATAGGGTGGAGGTGTTAACCTTGGGTAGGGTGCTCTTTCCAGGAGCCGGTGCAGACTCGATGGGCTGAATGGCCTCCTTCTGCACTGTAAATTCTGTGCAAATGATAGCTTCCGGGGGCAGCACGGTGGCACAGTGGTTATCACTGCCGTCTCACGGCGTTGAGGTCCTACGATCAATCCTGGCTCTGAATCACTGTCCATGTGGAGCTTGCATATTCTCCCTGTGTTTGCGTGGGTTTCGCCCCCACACCCCAAAGATGTGCAGGGTAGGTTGATCGGCCACGCTAAATTGCCCCTTAATTCGAAAAAAATAATTGGTGCTCTAAAAAAATATATATTTTCTTTTAAATGATAGCATTCCTGCCCCCCCCCCCCCCCCCCCCCCCTCGCTTCCCTGAGACACTAAATATCTGTCTATCTCGGCCTTGAAAATACTCCATGATGGAGCAGTCACAACCCATTGGGGCAAAGAATTCTAATGGTTCAAGGCCATCTGAGTGAGATTTCTCATCATTGTCCTAAATGATCGATCCCTTCTTGGGCTGTGTACCCCAGTTTCAAACTCCCTATCCAGGAGAATCAGCCTTTGTGTCTACCTTTTTCAGCTTCTTCAGCATCTTGGCTTGCCTGCCTCATGAACTCTGGAGAATATAGGCCCAATTTACTCAGCCATTCATCATCGAACAACCCTCTCATCCCAGGGACCAATCTAATGACATTTTGCTGTGCTGCCTCCAAAACAAGATGATCCCGATATGAGGTCTAGGGGCTAAACAGCTAACTTGTAATGCAGAACAATGCCAGAAGTGTGGGTTCAATTCCTGTAATGGCCTCCCCGAACAGGCGCCGGAATGTGGCGATTAGGGGTGTTTCACAGTAACTTCATTGAAGCCTGCTTGTGACAATAAGCTATTATTATTATCATCCTTTCTTAAATATGGAGATATATATTGCACAATACTCCCGATGTGGTCCCCTGTACAATTGTAGCAGGATTTCCTTATTCTTGTATTCCAATCTCTTTCCAATAAAGGCCAAAATGCCATTTGCCTTCCTAATAGCATGCTAACTTTGTTCTTTATTTGAATGCATCCAATTCCCCAACATTTACAAGTTTCACATCTTTCAAAAGATATTCAGCTTTTCAATTCTTACTACCAAAGTGAATAACTTCATTTTACCCCACATTATACTTCATCTGTCACCTTGTCGCCCATGCACTTAAAGCTGACTATATCTCTTTCGAGCCTCTGACTCCCTCCTCCACGGCTTCCATTCCCATCTGGCTTTGTATCATCAGCAAACATAGATACATTAATTTTGATGTCTTCATCTAAGCCATTAATATAGATTGTAAATAGCGGAGACCCCAGTGCTGTTTGTCTCCATGGGACCAGTGGGCATGGTGCTACCAATTCGCAACACAGAATACCATAGAATTCCTACAGTACTGAAGGTGGCTATTTGGCCCACTGGTTCTCCACCGACCCTCCAAAAGAGCACCCTACCTAGGCCTTTTCCCCGCCCTATCTCCATGACCCCACGCACTGATCATAGCCAATCCACCAAACCTGTACATCTTTGGACTGTGGGCGGAAACCTAAGCACCCGGAGGAAACCCATACAGAACTGGGGAGAACGTCCAAACTCCACAAAGACAGAAAAACAATGCAGTTTGGGGAGGTAAATCTCAAAAGTGGGCCCAAGATGACTGAAGGCTTTTCCATTAATTGTGGGTTGAAGTGGGAGTGGAAAGCATAAATCACAAGGGCAGAGAGGGTACTGCTCTACATGTGTGTGCTGACAAGAGCAATGCCCACCATTGCATCCTGCACACTGCCACGGATCGAACCCCAATATGAGGTCCAAGAATCGTTGTTAGAGAGCAATGGTCCATCAATAAAGTGAAATTCCACCCATACAGGCATTGGTGGAATCGTTGTAGTCCAAAAATGATTAGGGCTTCTTTCCTCTAATTGCACATAATTGCTTTCAGCCTTATTCATGGTCCTGGATGCGAAGGCTGTCGGCTTTTTTCACCTGTGGGCATTATGTGGGAAACCACTGCCCCGACCCCATAAGGTGATACATTGCACGTCAGTAGCAGATGTAAATTTGGATTGAAATATGTTGGTACTTCTAACTTGATTAGCGCCTCTTTGGCTTGTTCGAATGCTCTCTCACGTTGATCCCCCCCCATTTCCACTTTTTATCTTGACTCTGTAGGTGATGTAAGGACTTTTGAATAGTCGCTAACCTTCCATAGTAATTTAATAAGTCTAAGAAAAATCAAAGTTAGTTTACATTCCGATGTGCAGGTGCCTCGGTAATGGCCTTGACCTTTGAAGCCGGCTTATACAATCCCTTGGTGCTGATAACGTCCCAGATATTCAATTGAAGATTTGGAAAAATTCACAGTTTGGCATCTGGGTTGCGGAGATGTTCTTCCTCATTATTTCCAATAACCAAGATGTCATCTAAGTAACACTGGAATCCGTCTAATTCACTTACGATTTGGAACAACACTGGTATGGAAGTGATGGCAAATGGTAATCTTTTATATCAAAATAACCCTTTGTGTGCCACAATCATCAAGAACTGTTGCAAATCTGGATCCACATTCATTTGAAGATATGCCTGACTGAAGTGTTGGCCCTTTAGCCAACCCAATAATCAATCAAGGTGCAATACAGGATTAACAGTGACTTTAAAATCGCCATAAATGCATTCAGATCCATTATTTTTCATCACGGGTGCAATTGGAATGGCCCAAGGACTCGTGTTCTAACCAGCTATTCTAATTCTGCCTCTACCTTGGTCGGTCTGATTGACACTGAGCTAACCGTTAAGCATCTCTCCTTTCTTCCTTGATCTTCAGCTTTACTGGGATATCCTTCATGTTTCCCAGCTCACCGTTCAGGACAATGGCAAATTTCTTCCAGATTTTGGGTAGACCTGACTCTGAATCTCTCCTGAGATTTACCTCAGCCCAATTTAATTTGATTGTTTCCAGCCAGGATCTTCCCATTAGTGCCGGATAATTTCCTTTGACAATGTACAAGGACAAATGTGCCATCTGTTCATTCAATCACACTGCTACATCAATATGTCCCCTCAATGGAACTACTTCTCCAGTGTTGGTTTTTAACACTGTCTTTAAAGGTTTCAGAGCAATATGTTGGAGCTTTTCTTGATAAATGGTTTCTGCCACCAACGAGAGGATAGCCCCAGTTTTCATCTCCATCTCACTGGCTCACCATCCAGTAATGCAGTGGCCCAGTCGGTTTTTTACACCAGCAATAGTCAGTACATTCAATGACAGTTTGTCTTCGGAATGTGAATCAAGTTCCTTCCCGTCCTTTTTGAACTATGTGGGCTCATGCTTTTTGAAACTTTTGCCTGAAGCTGGTTTCTTTTTCCAACAAGCACGTTCAATGTGGTCCTTTCTGCCGCAATTCCAGCAAGCTATGTTTTGCACCAACAGTCTGCTGCTGAGTATTTGCACACCGATGGCAAGTGCGAATCAGGTCTGTGTTCCAGTTTCAGCCAACATCTTGTGAATTCTTGCACTTGAACTGAACTGTTGAGCTTCTTTGGCTGCTAATTCTATGGATACAGCAATTTCCAAAGCTTTCTTTAAGGTTACGTTGCTTTTGGTTAACAACTGCTTTTGAATAGCTTTGTTCCTTAAATCACAGACTAATCTATCTCTGATGGTAACGCTGAACACATCCCCAAATTCGCAGTTTTAAGCCAGCCTTTTCAGGGTAGCTACTATCGATTCACCTTTCCTTGGTTGCACTTATTAAACTTAAACATTTCTGCGATGACGAAGGTTTCGATGAATAGTGGCCCTGCAGAATTCCCACCACTTCATCGTAGGGTTTTGTGTCTGGCTTTTCTGGCTGTACCAGACTATATCTGCTGCAATGTTCGCTTGGACAAAAGAGTAAAATCTCTCTGCATATGGACTCCATCGTTCTGTATTCTCATCAGATGATCTCACGATGCCAAGAACACCTGTCATTTTTCACTATGGAAGGACCTGTGCGTGCACAATGTGCCATGAATTGTTAGCACTACCTTTCTCCCCAAAACAAGGCAAACCTGAGAGCCTGTTTACCTTCTGTGTTTTACAGCACCCCGGCTCTAAATTTGTTGTTGCAGTATCCTTGCTACTCTAGATGCTCCCGATACTATTACTGATCGGTGGGCAGAGCACGTGGCGAGCTTCATTCCAAAGTTTCTTTTCTTTGGATTCCTCGATTTATTTATTTATTATTTTTTTAGTCCCTCCGGTGGCTGGGACCAGTTCGCCTTCCTGTCGCCAACTTTAATGTAGTTAGAAGTTTAGTTTATTTTGCTTTTTGGTGCCTATATAATGCTGTTGGACTTGTTTTTCCAAATGCCTACAAACTCTATTCGCCTATCTCGCCACAGTTTTTAATGTGGGAGTTTCAAAATTATGTTTGCAGAGCTCAGAGGTTCAAACAAGTGAGGAGCTTTATTAGAAGATGCTGACACTGCAAGCTGCGATTGTAACACCGTCAACTTGCCCGTGCAAATTGCCGATGACATCATATGATTTCTCTTAAAGTGCCCCTATTCCACTGTAAGGCTACGAGTGAGAAAACACTAGAAACACCATGAATACAAAACAGAGCTCATTCGGTGTCCCTTAATTTGTTTGTTGTGTGCAGCCTGTATATTTCAACGTACACACCACATGCGTGACCTTGAGGTCCCTGTGCATCCACACAGCATAGAATGTACAGGTATTGCTCCTAACACATCTCTGAAGTTCACAAAGGAACTGAAGATCAGCTGTTAAGATTGTAACCAAGTATAAAAATGGAAGTACAGTGTTTTACAGTAGATATGGAGTGCAAAGAACGACCACGGTCCACTTGTAGAGGAACAGAATAGAAAAAAATACATGACGGTAATGTTAAGTTTTATGGAACCTTGGTTAGACCACACTTGGATTTCCCTGTGTAGTTCTGGTCTCCATATCACCAGACTATGTTGAAGCACTGGAGAAAGTGCAGAAGAGTGAAAAGGATGTAGCGGAATTGGAAAGATAAAACTATCTAGAACGATTGTGAAGGCTGGGGCTCTTTTTCAATGGTAAAGTCACTGACCAAGATTTTTTAAATGATGAAGAAACTATTTTCACTCTGTTTAGTCCAGAGTGAAGGGAATAAATATGCAATAGCCACTAACAGACCAAATAAAGAATTTAGAAAGGATTTCTTAACAGAATTATGAGAATGTGGATCTTTCTGTTGTTATGGGCCAGGGTTTAGAGAACCCCAAAGCGTATCATGGAGTTCACCTGACCCACAACTTTTAATAGATTGTGGTATGGGGAGCACATGGCCCACTCTGCAGGTGTGGTAGAGCAGAAATGGAAAAGTACTTTTTAAAACAAAACAATGTTTATTCTATGAACTCAAGTTAAACTTTCTAAAACAAACAGTGAACATCTTAGCAACCAGTAAGTCAAATACACCCCCCAAAGAATACAACGCTAAGTAATCTGTATGCTGAGTAAGTAAATAATCTTTTAACACTCAGAAGACTTAACAAACCTTTAAACAGAAGCACATCAGAGTTTACATTCACTACTGAAAACATTTTTAATTCTGAATTCACCAAATAATTAAGAGATAGTCTTTTGACGGCAGAGATCAACAGTACAGCTGCTTTGCCTGACTTCAGCTGCAACACTGAAAAACGAAACCAAAAAGACAGACACACCCAAGCTTTTTTCAAAGTGAAACTAAAAAGCAGAACCAGAGCTCAGCTCCACCCACTCTCCACCCACTCTCTGACACCACTGCAGTAACATGAGCAGCCAAACATTTCTTAAAGCGACATTCTCATGACACTATCTCATGGAGTGGATAAAGCAGGTGGGAAATAATGAGGGAGAAGAAAATAGAGTGATATCGTTGCAAGGCGGAAGAAAGTAATTCAACTGCTCGGAATCTCATGTGGAATATAAATACCAGCATGGATGAGATTTGGAGGTTGGGGGGCATGTTTTGCACAGTCACCCTGGCGGGCAGGGATCGAAGGGTGCACCTCTCTCTCTGTTCCGTACGTCAGTCCATCCGTCACTGCACCACCACCAGCATTGGGGCTTCAGTGATCCCCTCCACCACCATTTCCGGCATCGGGCACTCAATAGGGTTCCCTCAGAGGCCTCATCCCTGGCTACCTGGGGGTTACACTGGCCTCCACACCCCCACTGTGGTCATCCCACTGCTGGAGAAAGGCACATTACTATGAATTCAAATGGGTGGTAATCAAGTTCCCGCATTTGCTCGGCGATTTGCACAGGGCGAAGGGGCTCGGAAATTCCCCCCCCCATAAGATCCTGGAAATACTTTAAAGGGTGGATGCTGAATGGACTGTTCCACTTGTGCGAGAGACCGGAGCTAGGGAACACCATTTATAAATAAGGGATCTTTCTAATTCTGAGGTTAAAATAATTTTTTTCTGAGGGTTGGGAAACTCTGGAACTCTCTCTTCCAGAGAGCGCTGGAGGCAGGGTCAATGAATATTTTAAGGCAGGAGTAGATAGATTCTTGATTAACAAGAATCTTGATTAACAAGAGAGACAAAAATTAAAAGTTATCAGGAGTGGGTGGAATGTGAAGTTGAGCCCACAATCAAATTGGCCATGACCTTGAAGGACAGAGGAGGCTCGAGGGGCCGAATGGCCTACACTTCCTATTCATATGTTTATATATTCCCACATTGAGCCATTGCTTGTGTTTCAGCAACATATTCTGTTATGTTTGTTGCCTGTTTACAGTTAGATATCTCCACAGAGATTTCTTATTGCGCAGCTTACCTTTGATTTAATGTTGCTCTTGTTACCTCTGGTGGATAGGTGAAGACTGAAGACATGGGAGCAAGGGAGGCATAACTTTTGAAGGAAAATTTCAATAACCAAAGAACTGGAAAGCACATCAAATAATATCTAAAAACAAAATATGCCACCCGAAACTCCTTTTGCTCCCTCTCCCCATCACAAGGAATAATCCTTGCATCTTTAAAAATTTCTGCATGTGCCCATCTGCGGTTCTGGTTATTTTACTACAATGCAAAGACTGAAACTTTAGATATACCTGCAACATGAGTGACAACAAATCCCTGTCCGCCTGCACTTTGTCACAAGATACCATAACACTGAGATAAATGCAGAAAATATTGGGAATTCCCAACCGGTCAGGCAGCAGCTGTGGAGAGAAATGGAGCTCAAATGTAAGGTTAACCCCAGAAGCATTAACCTTAGTTTTCTTTCAACATGTGCTCCTAAACCTGCTGAGTATTTCCAGCTTTTCTTGTTCTTTCCTGATTTCAAGTATGCGTAGTATTTTGGTTAAAGTTAATCGGAACTACAAGATGTTTGAGATGAGACCATAAGACGATGGAGCAGATGTAGGCCATTCGGTCCATCGAGACGACTCCATCATTCGGTGAGATCGTGACTGATCTAATATGATAATCCTTAACTCCTGCCTTATCCCCAGAATCCTTGATCTCCTTACTGATTAAATGAATAGGATTTTGATTAATTGCAGGAGCTACAAGAGAGCAAACAGGCATTGATAGGATGGTGGGCAAGGCTGAATGAATGACAAAAATGATGGAACAAGGCAAAGAGAGGGGGTAATGGAACAACTAAATAAACTGGGCAAAGTGGCAGCTCTTTTAGTTGATCGCCACAGACTCAGTAGTCTGAATGGCCTTCATATTGGCTGTAAAATCTCTGATCCATGTTTTCCAATTCTTAATTTGATTCTGATATTTAAATATTAAAATTTAAGTTTCATTTTTGATCAGTAAAAGGAAATTTTTGGAACGATCAGATCCTGAAGTTGCTTCAGTATTCTGTTCCATATTCTGTTCATTCACCTGAGGAAGGAGCTGTGCTCCGAAAGCTAGTGATTCGAAACAAACCTGTTGGACTTTAACATGGTGTTGTAAGACTTCTTACTGTGCTCATCCCAGTCCAACGCCGGCATCTCCACATCCTGTTCCATTTAGTTAGTGATTTTAAAAAAAATAGAGAACACAACCTTGAACACCTTCTTTTACAAATTAGTGACATAGGAACATTTAGCTTCTCAAACCTGTTCTACTGTTTAACACGGTAAAGACCGATCTGTAATTTAAATCCATACACTGCCTTTGCCTCATTTCCTGTAATACCTTTTGATAACCAAAACCCATCAATCTCAGATTTAACATTAACAATTGATCTTGTGTCAATATTCATTGTTTACAGAAGAGAGTTCCAAACTTTTACCATCCTTGAGATTTTTCCTACTTTTGCTCCTCAAATTCCAACTGTAATTTCAGATTATGTCCCCAAAGCTTAGTCTCCCAATCACCAGAAATAGCCTGTCTCCATCTACCCTATCTGTCCCTCTTAATATCTGGTATATTTAGAACAAATCATCCCTTAAAGTCTAAATTCTAGGGAATGCAACAATGTTTTTCTGATCACTTATTATTCTGGTAAATCTACACTGTACTCCATCCAAGGCTAATAAATCCTTCAATTAGATTTAGTGTGCAGAAGATTCTCAATGCTCTAGATGTGGTCTAACCAGACTTCCCATAGCCTGTCTTCTACCCTCTTTTATTCTAATCTTGTAGTTATATAGGCCATCATTCCATTAGTCTTTTCATTATTTTCTGTATTTGTTTGTGACATTTTAATGATTTATGTGTATGGACTCGCAATCTGCTTAGGACCTCTCTACCCTAGTTTTTCAAAATTTGCCTACATTGAAATCTGTTTGCCATAGTTTTGCCTATTTATTATCTCTTTGTATTTTTTAAAAAATCATTCAGGGAATGTGGGCATCGCTGGCTAGACCAGCATTTGTTGCCCATCCCTAATTATCCTTGCGACTTGCTAGGCTATTTCAGAGGGCATTTAAGGGTCAATCACATTGCTGTGGAGCTGGAGTCTCATGTGAGTCCTACCAGGTGAGGATGTCAGATTTCCTTCCCAAGAGGACATTAGTGAAACAGATGTGCTTTTACAACAATTGACAGTAGTTTCATGCTCATAGACTATGCATTTTAATTGCAGATTTTATTGGAACAAATTTCACCATCTGCCATGGTGGGATTCGAAACCAGACCTCTTGAGTCTCCAGATTACTAGTCCAGTGACCATACCACTACGCTGCCACCTTCCCATTATGCTTCCATATATAAATGTATATATATTATGTTCACAGCCATATAGCATCCCAAAGTGCTTTACAGCCAATGAAGTACTTTTGAAGTGTAGTCACAGCTGCAATGTGGGAAACTCCCAGGGCCAGATAATTTCCATCCCAGGGTTTTAAAGGAAGCAGGTGAGAACATTGTAGATGTTCACCAGGATCTATGTAATGTTTTGCATTTTTGTATACTTTTTCTTTATTCTTATGTTCTCTCTTCCCTCTCTAATCATCTTACAGAACCTGCTTATACTCCGAAAGTGGATCACACTGAATTATTTTTTGAATAGCTTCCACTGATCATGTTTCGCTTTCCCCATTAAAAGTCTCACTGCATTGAAGTCAACCGTATCTAAACCTAAAATCTCAGCTGTTTGCCATTTTTCCAGCCTTGTTCCCTCTCTCCCTCCTTCTTTCCTCTTCCTCCTGCTCAGTTCTCTCTCCTCCCTCTTCTCTTTTTCCTCCTTTCTCTCTTCTCCGTCCTTTTTCCTGAACCCGTTTTTCCAGCTCAACCCCTCACTACTTGATCCTACTCCGTCTGTCTTTTTCCTGCTCCTTATGATCTTTGTCTCTGTTCCTCTAAACTGTCAATCGTGGAAAATATGGAATTCTTCATCCGCTGTTATCTTTGGGAATATAAAGCAATTGTGATGTTGTAAAATCACTAAATAGGAATTTACAGTACTCCTCAATGACTCTTCTGGAATGCTTTAAGTGGAATGACAGGAGTCGAATTATTGCAGCCGAACTACATACACTAGGCATGGGAAAGTCGCCATATACCCAGATGGCCAGAGGCTGCTTCCTCCTTTGGGGAGGAGGGATTTAACCTGAGGATCACACCACCAGACTAGGGGAAGGTTGAGAAGGCGGACTTTCATAAACAACCTATACGTACACTACAGTACTCTTAGTAAACTATATCAGTTAATAGGAAACAAAGAAATGGCAGACTAACTGAATAGTTACTTTGCAAGAGTCTTCACGGTGGAAGACACCAGTGGGATGCCAGAGCTCCAGGAGAACCAGGGGGCAGAGGTGAGTGCATTAACCATTACTAAGGAGAAGGTTCTGGGGAAACTGAAAGGTCTGAAGGTGGATAAATCACCTGGACCGGATGGACTACACCCCTGGGTTCTAAAAGAAATAGCTCAGGAGATTGTGGAGGCATTGGTGATGATCTTTCAGGAATCACTGGAGGCAGAAAGGGTCCGAGAGGACTGGAAAGTGGCTAATGTAACACACTGTTTATAAAGGGAGGGAGGCAGAAGACGTTAAATTATAGGCCGGTTAGCCTGACTTCGGTCATTGGTAAGATTTTAGAGTCCGTTATTAAAGATGGGATCGCGGAGTACTTGGAAGTTCATGATAAAATAGGACCGAGTCAGCACGGCTTCGTTAAGGGGAGGTCATGTCTGACAAATCTGTTTGAGTTCTTTGAGGAGCAAGTTAGACAAAGGAGAACCAGTGGACGTTATTTATTTAGATTTCCAGAAGGCCTTTGACAAGGTGCCGCATAGAGACTGTTAAATAGGATAAGAGCCCATGGTGTTAAGGGTAAGATCCTGGCATGGATAGAGGATTGGCTGACTGGCAGAAGGCAGAGAGTGGTGATAAAGGGGTCTTTTTCAGGATGGCAGCCGGTGACTAGTGGTGTACTTCAGGGGTCGGTGCTGGGACCTCAACTTTTCACAATATACATTAATGATCTGGAGAAAGGAACTGAAGGCACTGTTGCTAAGTTTGCAGATGATGCAAAGATCTGTAGAGAGGCAGGTAGTATTGAGGAAGCAGGCGGACTTCAGAAGGGCTTGGACAGATGAGGAGAGTGGGCAAAGAAGTGGCAGATGGAATACAATGTGGAAAAGTGTGAAGTTATGCATTTTGGAAGGAGAAACAGAGGCATAGACTATTTTCTAAATGGGAAGATGCTTAGGAAATCAGAAGCACAAAGGGACTTGGGAGTCCTTGTTCACGAGTCTCTTAAGGTTAACGTGCAGGTTCAGTCGGCAGTTAGGAAGGCAAATGCAATGTTAGCATTCCTGTCGAGAGGGCTAGAATACAAGACCAGGGATGTACTTCTGAGGCTGTGTAAGGCTTTGGTCAGACCCCATTTGGAGTATTGTGAGCAGTTTTGGGCCCCGTATCTAAGGAAGGATGTGCTGGCCTTGGAAAGGGTCCAGAGAGGTTCACAAGAATGATCCCTGGAATGAAGAGCTTGTCGTATGAGGAACGGTTGAGGACTCTGGGTCTGTACTCATTGGAGTTTAGAAGGATGAGGGGGGAATCTTACTGAAACTTACAGTATACTCCGAGGCCTGGATAGAGTGGACGTGGAGAGGATGTTTCCACTTGTAGGAAAAACTAGAAGCAGAGGACACAATCTCCATCTAAAGGGACGATCCTTTAAAACAGAGATGGGGAGGAATTTCTTCAGCCAGAGGGTGGTGAATCTCTGGAATTCTTTGCCGCAGAAGGCTGTGGAGGCCAAATCACTGACTTTAAAACAGAGATAGATAGGTTTTTGATCAATAAGGGGATCAGGGGTTATGGGGAGACGGCAGGAGAATGGCGATAAGAAAAATATCCGCCATGATTGAATGGCGGAGCAGACTCGATGGGCCGAGTGGCCTAATTCTGCTCCTTGGTCTTATGGTCTTAATTAGGCTTTTTATAGAACTGGATTTTCAAATACAGCCAAATGTGCAATTGGAGTGAGAAAAATGCGCAATCGGAGTGAAAAAAAGGTTGTATTAATGGGAATTGACAGTCAGTTCATGTACACAACAGGGTGCAGTACACTTGGGGAAGGTTGGATTTTAGCTCGGCATTCACTGACCGGAAACTCTTAGTTCATGTGCCATGGGAAGTCGATGTCGAGGAGAAGCACGTGTCAACCACGTATATTAAAGTTTGTGTTATACTTGTGCTGTAGTAATCGGAATTTCTGAGCTGGCTGGTTGCTTTACTACGGCCAGCCAAACTCCTGGTGAGCCACTGTTACCTCGCTTGGCCCAAACTCACTGTTACCTCATTCATTCATTTTTAATCAGCCTTTTTAATGTCTGGGCAGAATCACCGCTTCGAGCCTTGCGTTCTGTTCCACACCAAAACAGTTGACATTAACTCTGTTTACCACAAAAGGCCAAAGTTAAAAGTGATCATTGATTGAAGGTCAACAGTTTGTTAGTGTGTTATGGGCCAGGGTTTAGAGAACTCCCAAAGTGTATCATGGAGTTCACCTGACCCACAACTTTTAATAGATTGTGGTATGGAGAGCACATGGCCCACTCTACAGGTGTGGTACAGCAGAAATGGAAAAGTAATTTTTAGAGCAAAACAATGTTTATTCTATGAACTCAAGTTAACCTTTTTGAAACATACAGCGAACATCTTAGCAACCATCAATTCAAATACAGCCTCCAAAGAATACAGTACAATACTAAGTAATCCTTAATAACTTCCCAAACAACATCCAGAAGACAGAAGAAACACCTTTCAACAGAAGCACATTAGGTTTACATTCACGACTGAGAACATTTATAATTCTGAATTCACCAAATGATCAAGAGATAGTCTTTTGATGGCAGAGAGATCAACAGTACTCCTGCTCTGTCTGACTTCAGCCCTAACGCTGAAATCGAATCTAAAGCACACCCTGCAGCAAACAGCCTAAAACGAAAGTAAAAAGCTGACAGACTGCCCAACTCCACCCACACTCTGATATCACTGCAGTAATATGAGCAGCCAAACATTTCTTAAAGCGACATTCTCATGACAAGTGGCATCAACCAGCAAACTCGTTCTACTGTTGCTTCACTTGCCCCACCCCCCTTTTCAATTAATGGCACAACCCATTCCCGGAGTGTGCTAGATATCACACATTTTGCTGCAAGTCTTTGCATAGCAGTGCTATTGGGAAACACTGTCCTTCTACGGCAAACCTATTACCTCTACCACCTAGAAGGGCAAGGACAGCAGACACAGGAAGACCACCACCTACACGTTCCCCTCCAAGTGACTCACCATCCTCACTTGGAACCATATTATTGTTCCTTCACTGTCATTGGGTCAAAATCCTGGAATTCCCTTCATAGCAGCACTGTGGGTGTACCTACACCACATGGACTGTAGCGGTTCTCCAGGGCAATTAGGGATGGGCAATAAATTCTGACCTAGCTGGAAACACCCACATTCCATGAAAGAATAAAAAGGGCACCTTGAATTATTCCAGATATGGCGGTTTTGGCCTCTAATGGCTAGCATGTTGATCTGGCCCCTTTAATGTATTTGCTTTATGTATTAAACATGCACACACAGCAATTCTTATGGGACGATTGGTGTCTTTTAGGAGAGACTGTACTGCCAAAAGCTGAAATGATCTGTTGGGAAAATCCCTTTGAAATGTAGCCATGAAAAGAAGCAATTTCAGATGCAGTTTTGGAAAATGCATGCAAACTGGTCACAGATGTGAGGTTGCGGGAGGGGACCTTAAAGACTTTGAACCTTTCAACCTTTATACATCTTATTTAAGAAAAGACCCTTTACCTTTGGCAGTACATTTGCTGAATTTATGCTTCTTGCCCCCCCCCCAACCCCACCATGAAACGTTTTGGAATGGCATTGTGTGTCTTTTGTATTTTCCTGTATAGCTGATGGCTTGGTCTCGCCTATATAGCCAAAGGTTTGGTTTCTTTTTGCTGCCACCTCACCATCTCAAAATAGGTGTTCAATAACCTACAATGGCTCCTGGTCAACCAGCACCTCGATTTTAAAATTCTCATCCTAGTTTTCAAATCTCTCCATGGCCTCGTCCTGTTGCTCGTTCTGGTGAGTGTGCTTTACACTCAATTGGCTCTGTTTTATTACTTAGCTCTAGAGTCGCCAGGTATCCTTATGATACCAGCACGAGGTTCAAGTTCAGATCAATGACTCAATAAACCAATTAGTAAGGTTCAAATCAAAACCCGTTTATTAATACACAGTTGATCGCTACTCATGCAAACAATACTAAAAGACTAGGCTATTCCTACCACTAACAGGCCAATACTTATCTAAATAAGGGAACCCACTGGGTCAGGGAACAATGGCCTCTTGCTCGGTCCTGAGTCTGCAGGCTTCCAGCTGGACTAAGGGGTCAGGAGCATCTATCTCGTAGCGTGCGTTGACTGGACACTTACTTGATGGTGCAGCTGTTGACTCTCTCTCACGCACACTCTCTCTCGCACACACTCTCTCTCACACACATTCTCTCTCACACACACCCTCTCACAGACACTCTCTCACACACACGGTCAAGTTCCTCGAGAGCTGCTAAGGTGTTTTGCTGGGAGGGCCGGCTAAGAGAGTGAACTAAACTTGGGACCTGTCTTTTATAGGTCCCAGGGGCTTCGCGCCCTTTTGGGCGAACCCCGAGCTTACTTCCAATCGATTGGATCCCATACCAATCGATTGGTTTGAATTCCCCAATACTTGGGCTGTTTCTCGATCGTTGGACGGTTCTTTCTGGCTTGTTTGTCTCCTTTGTTTCGTACTCCCGTTGGCGCCGAGGAGTCTGACTTGCTATTGAGTGTCTTAAATGTAGCTAATTGTTGTAGCCATTGTTCCCGGGGATCGCTCATCAATATGTATAACTGCTGGTTTCAGTGCTGTCTGCTTTCTTTGCAGGCAGAATACACAGGAACTCTGCAAAACTGCTTGTTTGGTTAGACTGTCCATTTTTCCCTGCTGTCTTTGTGTTTCTCCATTTTGTGTGGGGAAGTGGCCAACTCAGGTGGCTACACTCCCTCCCTATCTCTGTAATCTCCTCAAACCCGACTACCCTCTGAGATTTCTAGAATAATTTAATTGTGGCCTCTTGAACTTCCCCGATTTTGAATTGCTCTTCCAATGGTGGCCGTTCTTTCAGCCATGCAGACTTAAGCTGATGTTTTCTCCCTGAACCTCTCTGATCTTAAACTTTCTCTCTTCCTTTAAGATACTCCTTGGCTGCAAAGGGGTATAGGAAGATTGAGTAGTTGAACGATAACCAGGCTGATGGAATATAACGCGGGAAGTCTGAAATTATCCACTTTGGTAGGAAAACTAGAAAACCAGAAGATTAATTTAAATGGTAAGAGGCTGGGAGATGTTGGTATGCAGCGGGACCAGGGTATACTTGTACACAAATCACAAAGTTAACATGGAGATACAGAATTACGAATCTGTCCTGCTCTCCATTACTACTATGTGCAGGTTAGTGGATCGGTCATGCTAAAATTGTCCCTCAGTGTCCCAGGATGTGCAGATTAGGTGGGATTATTGGGTTTCAGGGATAGGGCGGGGAAGTGGGCCTCAATGGGCTGAATTGCCTCCTTCTGCACTAGGAATTTTATGGTTCTATGAAGGAGAATTCTTACTACACTTTTAAAAAAAAAAAAAGATCCTGGTGAGTCCACACAGTTTAAGTCTCCTTGACTTAAGGAATATAACAAGAGCTTATTGAACTGATTCCTAAAGTGTGACGATTATCCTGTGACAACAGATTGCATATGCTTGGCCTATGTTCCCTAGAATTCAGAAAATGATCTAATTGAAACAAAAAAATTCAAGGTTTTGTTTTCTTATGTTATATGAAAGGCTGTGCAAGATAGATTCATGTTAGGTTGTGGGGTCAAGGGATATCGAACAGATTAAAGTTGATCTCCATCATGATCTATTTGAGTAGGCTGAAGGTGCTGAATGGCTAACTCCTGTTCCTATGCTTGTGGAATCCTGAAACCATCTCTTCTCTTTCACTCCCAAGGAGTCTACACCAGTGTGAATCAAACTTCTGTTATGGCCACTCGGGTTGTGATGCTATCTTAGTTTGTTGGAATTTGTGTTGGAATTTCGAATTACTATGTTGCTGGATGCCAGTGAGTTTGAACCAAGTGTATCAGATCTCTGGCGTAACACTCTCGCTTGTGATGTGCTTCTGGGCACGCATTATTTCGCCAGTGTTGCTTTGATTTTTACTGTCCATATACTGAACTGTCTAAGGTGGAGAATGACTGAACTTTATGTAAATTTCTAATGATCACAAATTGGAGAAAATGTTCCCAAGTCTCTATGTTTGTAACAATGTTTTTAGTTTAGAATTTGGGAGTTATTAAAGGAAGGCTATTCAGAAACACTATTCACAACGCCCAATGCTGCTCTTGCTCATGTATTTGCTTTGTTTGGCCCCTTGTTCCACACTGTAACCAATCACTATTGTCTATGTACTATTTGTCAATGTACTTTGTCGACTATTCTTTTTGTCTACTATGTACGAACTGTGTATGTTCCCTTGGCCGTAGAAAACTACTTTTCACTGTACTTCGGTACATGTGACATACCAATCAATCAATCAAAAATTAGGCATGGGTAATAGCTGTAATGGGGTTCCTAATGCTGTACTTGCAACAAGCATTTCTTATCAGGAGCAGCACAGCCTGTTTCTGAGTTAAACACTTGTTAAACCTTAGTTGAGCGCTCTATAATCTACTATACTGACTGTTGCACTTCTTGGGTCCGTTATCCTCATTGTGCCAGATTGCTTGTAACGACTGAGAGCTGGCTTGTTATTTCACACACAGCCCTGTATCCAGGGAAGAAAGAAAAGCTTCATCCCTTGGCCTAGATTAGATTGAAACCCTCAAGTGACAACACGCAATATTTAAAACCCATGACAACATCCCGCCACCCAACATTGGAGCGGTGAGGCGGAGTAAGCCATCCCTAAATTGACTATTCCCACTGAGCAGCTGAGCCATACAGACCATGGAAGTTTGACCCCTAGTTTGTCCTGGGTTGGCTGACCTTTGGAAGATAGTAGGGCATTTGAATTGGTTGTTGCTTTCCTCAGCTAAGGAGGGCAAAATCAGCCAAAGGTTCCTGGCCAATGTATAGCGACTCCTATAGTGTGTGGAGATGTAAACACTGCAGAGATTTACCAGCGGTTTTGGGGGGGGGTGTTGGGAGGAGGACTTGTTTTGAGAACTAAAAGCAAATTTTGTATAAATTGTAACTGTAGCAGAGCTGGTGACCATGAGAGCTTGGCACTCTTGGCTTGAGGTGCAATCTGTTCCTGGTAAATCCAACCCTGTTTACTTTTCACATGGCTAGACTGGTGAATGATGTGGTGTTACAATAGGGTGTAGTGGTATATGGCATTAGGAATGTGAACAAAGTTTTATTTTGTTCTATAAGACTTCTAGTAGAACCCATAGTGAGCGAGAGAAAGAGTATTTGATGTGCTACTGCCCACAAATGCAGGGTGTCGCAAAATATGAAGGCTGCAATCGACCCTATGTAATGCAGAGTGTGTGTTTATATAAGATGTTCTATCTCATTTTGAATCGTGTATAAACATTGATGCTGTCTTTTAATCTATCTATCTTCTCTTTGTTTTGATTAACAGACTACCAACTACGAACACAATGAAAAGAGACTGTGCCTGAAAAGTCATTGGGAGGGGAGGATCCAATTCAGTGGATTGTGTAAAAGTGTTGGGTGTATTCATCATGTTTCAGGTCTCTGTCATAGCACCGTCTTTCATGAAGAAGATTAAACATTTCAACTGCGCTCATCCATGGAGCTGAAAGAAAAACAGGCAGTATTTTTCCCTTTTCCCACACGTCCGTGTCATCGCCAAATCTTCCTCTTGCTTTTTGGTCCCTTTGGATAGTTAGACTCTTTCTTAACTGTTTTCTCTCACAGCACTTGGGCAAGTTAAACTGCCGGACTGAACTTGGACTTGGATTGCTCCCAATGGGTTTGAACGTTGTTTCTGTTGCTTAGCAGTTGTATTCTGATACGAGTGAGAATTTTGTTGGCTGACAGTTGTGCTCTATGTGTTTTGTCTTGTCTCAATCCCCAAGCACTGAATTAATATGAAACTAACCAATGGTCAAAATGCACTTCAAGGAGACTGAAATCACTATGAATTTAAGAAAAAGCATCTGCAACACCACAAAGGATACATTACCCTGCTCAGAAGTATAAATATGCATTCTGAGATTTGTCCATATTTGTTTTCCTTTTTAATACAAATATACCTTAATATTCAGTATGAAATCAGGTAGACAATGTCCCTGGAACAAGGTGTTTGCTTCAACCTGGGTGGTTCAGCAGCCGTTGTTGCCACCCCAGAGCTTTCCATGTGTCGAGGCCCATTCAGACCGACAAATTGATTCCCTTTGAAATCTGACATCTATTTCCCACTGCATTCTGCCTAAACTGAATCACACCGGCACAGGTCTGAGTCTGCTCGAGGTTTTAGCTCATCTGAAGCATAAGTGGACTAAGTCTCCACAGAATGACTGATGCATTCCTCCTCCCAATTGCGGCCATCTCTGCCTTCCCCTCCCCACACACTCCCTCTCCTCCCCTCCCCCTCTGATCCCCTTTCTGCACTGCCCATCAGATCCACCTGCCAATATGAAACACGGATATCGTGTCGGATAAATGTGCACGCCGATTTTATTTTTGAAGGGGAGCAGTATTGTTTTTTTTAAAGAATGCTTGATGTTAAAAGTACTCAAAAGAGCTGCTGCATGGCAGTTCCTGTAATCAGACTTAGCGCTGTGCTCTGACCATGACCGGTTTCTCGTTACAAACTAGCCAGGGTTTAAACCAAAGGCTGATTTGGCCCTCAAACAGAAGGGAATGTCGGGCTAGTTCAGATAGCAGGATGCTTCCAAGAAATGTATTCTCAACAGTTAATTTTTTTTTATGCTACCGTATTTTTAAATGTGCGTGTGTGTGTATACAATGCAGTATAAAATGTTTAAAGAACAGTGTTAGAATCAGTACTGATGAACTGCATCTGATATGGTTCTTGGCTGGTACAGAATTGTTTATTTCTGGGCCAGACCGATTCATCCAGTGCCACAATGACTGTGAATGGTTCAGTTGATGGGATCTGCTACACGATAACGTAACAATCTTAAGGCAAAAGTGTTTTGAAACCATATGTTGTGGGGTTTAGCTAAGAGGGACATCAACAGCTACACGATCTGCTTAGTATAATTCAGTGCTGCAGGACATTACAGCTTTAAGGGCATCTACATTGCTTCCCGAGGGATCAGTGTTTAAAGGCACCATGTGGTACTGAGTCAGACAGAACAGATGATCCCAAATGTGACCCTTGGTTTGTACTGAGCTACTTGAATTTGGCTGAGACCGCAGTGATGATGTTTCAACTGGCCTGCCTTCAGGAAGTGAAAAACCTTTGGCAAAGGGTTCCCACTCCTTGTTATCCGGTAACCACTGCTATAAATCACAGATACCTGGCCCTGGAGGTTCTATTATAGAACAGTAACCCCTCAACACCATTATTCTACGGTTTGGCTCAGCTGTGATTCCTCCTGTGCTTGAATATCCCCCCCTCCCCAAAAGACACACACTGTGCCACCACTTGGGTGAGGCATCAAGTAGCTGTCGGTGCATATTTTCATAGACGCTACTGCGTCAGTGCAGAGGAGTGACACTTCATGCTTTGCCTATCTGCATGTTGAACCCAAAAACCCTGCAGTAAAGGCCCACTGATCAGCTCAACCTACACAAGTCAGTCAGCTTAGTTAATGCTAGTGAGATGGTTAACTCCGTTCTTGCCGTGTTCTATAGCTGAGTCTCGCATCTGTGAAACTGTTCTGTCATCACGTCACATGCACTGGCATTGGTTTCTGTTAGAGCACCGGCCACAGTCACGGAGAACAGGGCATGGTCTGAAATAAGCCTGGTTGAGTGAAGAGGGAGAGCAAGCAAGCAGCCTTCCAACATACAGGATACAGTCAAACTTGGGTGTCTGAGATAGCAAATCCATCTATTCTAAATCACGTTTCCTCATCCCTCAATAGGTTATGGTAAAAAATTTTGCTTGTGTATTTATCGCAGAGGTTCTATTAAAGAACAGTACCCCCTCAACACCATAATTCCACGATTTCAGCCAACTTCCCACTGAAGCTATGACAGGAAGACCTTGGAGAAATTCAGGGCCAATGTCCTTGACCCCGACAGACAAGCAAGATCCCAGACATGGAGCTCCTGCTTTGTTGTGTTAGCTGATTTTAGCCAGAGTAGGAGTAGCGCAATTGGCTGCAATGCACTTGGATTAAGAGAAAGAGGAGGCAAGATGGACTGCACACTAGCGAATGACCCTGCTGGAAGTATGAGTATGTGCATGCTGTGACATTATCAAGCTCAGCTCTGATGTCTTACACAAGTTACGTATTGTTGGCATTGCTGTCGAAGGTGACAACGTAAACACTGGCCACTTGTATGATGTGCTCGACTGCTTCCTCTCCCTAGAGTGTTAACCCAGTGAAGACATCAGTATTTTGAGGAGAAATGTCAGCACATAAGTTTTGTAACTTGGCATAGTGTAGTTACATGAAGAATAGTATTTGAAAGGATAAGTGTGTGGAGCACCAACAGATGCATTGCAGTGGTAGATATGGCCTCGGCTGCACTATTGTCAAGTTATTAATTCCAGCCTCTTTGCTAATCACTGGGCAAACACACCCCATAAGGCAGCCAAGTTGGTTAACACCACTTAGCAACCAGTATTGGTAGTATGCATTGTGTGGGATGACCAATGGAAAGAAGTGAGTTAAAAAGAGAGGAAGTAATTATCCTCTGGGGTGAAGTACGCCTCCATACAACCGAAGGAAATAGTAATAGAAATAGTTCTTTAAATACATTTCTCTGATGCTTTGATTTGACCATTGGCAAGTCACAATGGGGTTTAATAGCATTGTCGAATGATTTTAAACCACATGGACTGTCCTCACTAAATGCCAATTACTTTCTTTCTGAAATAGAGTTTGGAGCTGGTATACTTATCATTTCACCAAAGCTGGGAAATCATCAATCTTCCCCCTGGGCTGGTTTGCATTGGAGGAAATTACCTTTTCTCACTGATGTTTCAGCATGTGTGTGGTGACTGTCTCATGTTGCTGCCCACTGAGGGAGAGCTGTGCTCGTGGTCTGGCTGTTCTTTGCTGATAGTGAATTGCACTTGAGAGCCTTAGCTACAATGGCCTTAGCTACAATGGGTAGGTGATTTATGTGACCATGTGTTGCACTCTCCTGGAGCAGCCTTGAATGATTCCTGAAGTGAAACATGGCTGTAAGTAGGTATGACATAGGGGAACTGTTAGTGTTAAGCAGTCTGATACATCTGCTTTCAGCATTGGAATATTTTAAACTAGTTTTTACACAATAATCACCCTGATGATCCTGATTTTTTTTAAAGGAAATGTAATGACATAAATCAGAAAGGATTAATTTTAGAGTCCCATAATTTGAGTTCTCAGAAATACTTTTTACTTGAAGCATTCTTTAGAGGGTTGTGAATTCCAAGGGTCGATGAGCCCCAAGCTGTACTGACTTAAAGCATTTCATGACTTGCTATTGAGGGTAGCACAGCCTGATTTCAGGTCTTTCGTCTCACCACAACTTGTGGCTTTTCAGCAGGAGGATGCAGCCATTGATTGATTCTGTTTTATTTTCTACGCCCAGAATGAGCCAAAGATTAATTCAAAGTGGTGATTCTTTATTAACTGACTCGATGGTAATCGGCATTAGTCATTCGTACAAGAGTAGCTGCATGCTAAAAGGCACGCAAATGTATTCTGATCCCAGTGAGTAATTTGATAGTTTAGAAATCAGAAAGATCAACCAGCATCACTGCTCCTGTTTTCTCTGTACAAAGGCTCCCAGTGCAATATGCATATGTGCTGCATTTGGTGTGCCGAAGAGTAAATTCTGTGGTAATGGCCCTCCTTCATGTTAGAAAAGTCCATCAACATGAAATGCCAAGCTTCATAAACAATTGTTTAGCCTCTTTGGCAAGGTATGAGAGGGGACCCCCACACTCCAGTGCCTCTTTCCAAAGGGAGATGTGTATCGGGGTTAGATAATGTAGAGATCAGTACCCGACATTTTACATAAACTTAATTTGGTTTTGTTTAGCTCAGTTTGGGGGTACTCTGAATTCCATGATGGTGAGGGAAAAGAGGGCAAAAGCGTTGTGGGAGTCTTCTAGACTGTGATTATGTTGGACAGTTCTGTTCCCGGCGATGACTCCATCTTGTTTGGTATCTGTTTTCTTTGGGGAAACCATATTGTGTAGTGTTAAGTATTGTCTGAATGAACTGTGACAGATAGTTGTTTGGGTTGCAAGGTCGGAAAATGAATGATGGTTGAAGAGACCATGTCTCATGATAAGTTCTGGAATATTTCCAAAATGTTAACCTTGTGCACCTGTTACAAACAGCAAGCCCAGAAATTGCTGCATGTTGGTGAATGCCTGTCCTTTGGAGCAGTCTACTGTAGAAAGCCATTCCAGTCGTAAACTTACTTAATTGGAACACTCTTTCCTGGAAGTCCTAAGTTGGGCTGTGGGGCAGACAAAACTCGCCAGTGCAGCAGAGTCATTCAGAAGTTTGACTTGTGCTCTCTCAGAAACGGTGCTTAGTATGTTTGGGATCTGGTCTTGGGAGTGCTGTCTCATGACACTGAGTGGCTGCATTTATTTCATAGTTCTCCTGTGAACTTTGGCTGGCTCCAGAGGATAGACCGTTCCTTTCATGAGGCTGTTCAGATGCCTGGGTAAACCGATAGATGTCACTCATTCGGTTTCTTAAAGCTTTTCCTTTCTCTGCCTGTTACTGATGTTCGTTCATCTTCCTTCCATGGTATCGATTTATCATATTCTTTACATCGCCAATAAAAAATAAATCACGAAACAGTCTGGTTTGTGTGTTTCAGCTCGGGTTCAGTTCTGTTGGACAGCTGGTTCGTGATACAGAGTGAGGCTAACAGCGTGGGTTCAATTCCCATACTGGCTGAGATTATTCATGAAGGCCCCGCCTTCTCAACCTCTCCCTCGGTTGAAGTGTGGTGACCCTCAGATTAAATCACCACCAGTCAACTTCTCCCTCAAAGGAAAAAGTAGCCTATGGTAATCTGGGACTGAGAAGACTTTGGCTTACACCTAACTCCAAAGTTCTTTCGATCTTAGGGTAGCCCCTGGTTGCAAAGCAAAACCCGGTTTTCTTTTCAGCCCTGTTGCTTTCATGTCATAAACTCTCATCATTATGTATTTATCTAAACCAAACTGAAGTAGACTTAGTTAAAGCTCTATCCTATTTTTAATACCCACAAATATAAATTACTTAAAACTACCTATGTTTCCTGGCAGTGTCCATGCCCATCAAATTGGCTTCCATCCTATATTTAATGTACTACATTTGCTGTAAAGTAGTGTGGGATGTCCTGTAATCATAAAGGCTGCTATATAAATGCAAGTCTTTTAAGTGGCCAGTTTTTAAATTTGTGCCAAATGCAAGCCAATTTTGAATGATGGATTTAGGAACATAGGAATTAGAAGTAAAAGTAGGCAATTCAGCCCCTCGAGCTTGCTCCGCCATTCAATCAGATCATTGCTGATCTCTTCCTGGTCTCAAATCCACCTCCCTACCTGTTCCTCATATCCCTTTAACCCGTTTTCTTTATCGGGAAAAAAAGTCTGTCCCTCTCTTGAAACCATTTTTAATGACTCAAGATTCCACCGCACTATGGGGCAGCAAGTTCCACAAACTCAACACCCTCTGCAGGAAGTAGTTCCTCCTCATCTCAGTTTTAAATCTGCCACCTCAACCTATATCTGTCACCTCTTGTCCTAGATTGCCCAACAAGGGGGAACATTTGATCTGCATTAACTTTATCAATCCCTTTTAGTATTCCATATACTTCGACCAGATCTTCCTCTCGTCCTTCTGGACACCAGCAAGTATAAACCCAAACTGTTTAATCTCTCTTCCTACGTCAACCCTTTCATCCCTGGAATCAATCTGGTGAACTCTGAAATGCCTTCAATGCCACTCACCCTTCCTCAAAAAAGGAAACAAAAACTGTGCGCAGTACTCCAGATACTGTCTCACCAACACCCTATGTAATTGCAACAACACTTCTCTACTTTTATACTCCAGTCCTTTTGCAAAGAGTTGAGGACTGACCCCTACGGCACCCCGTTAATTACAGTTTGCCAGCCAGAGAAGGACCCATTTATCCCGACCCTCTGCTTTCTGTCAAGTCAGCCAATCCTCAATCCAATCTAGTACTCTACCCTCAATCCCCTGCAATCTCACCTTCTAGATCAGTCTTTTATGCGGCACCTTGTCAAATGCCTTCTGGAAGTCTAGATATACCATATCCACAAGTTCTCCATTAACCACCTGCTGGTTATGTCCTCAAAGAACTGAAGTAAGTTTGTCAAGCATGACTTGCCGTTCATAAAACCATGCTAACATGGTTTTGGTGGATTGAGCTTTGTCTTGACAAATGTTCAGTCATCTCCTCCTTAATGATTGATTCCAGCAACTTCCCCACCGCAGATGTCATGCTAACCGGTCTATAGTTTCCTACTTTTTGCCCCTCTCTCTTTGAATAGGGGAGTAACATGAGTGTGTTTCCAATCCACCAGGTCTCTTCCAGAATACAGGGAATTCTGAAATATAACCAATGCATCCACTATCTCTGCTGCCACTTCCCGAAATACCCTAGGGTACAGGCCATCAGGTCCTGGAGACTTACCTGCCTTTAATCCCATATGTTCATTCAACACTGTCTCCCGAGTGATGTTATTGCATAGAGTGCCTCTGCATTAACTGCAGTTTTTGGAAAATTTTTAGTATCCTCTACCATGAAGACACAGGCAAATTATTAGTTCAGTGTCTTCACCATCTCAGTGTTCCCCATTATTGGCTCATCAGTGTCGCCCTCTCAAGGGCCAACATTTACTTCAGCTGTGCACTTCCTCTGTATATACCTATATAAAAGCTTTTGGGAGCAGTGTTTGTTTTCTGCTTCGTAATTCATCTTGGCTTTTTTGATTTTATTTTTAAAGTTCTCCAAATCCTCCAGCTCGCCACTAGCTTTTGCAGTATGGTATGCCCGAGTTTTTGTCTTCCTTGACTTCCTTGTTTAGCCATGGAACATTTTTCTCGTTTTTAACAATTCCTCTTCCTCTCGGGTATATACTTTAATTGAGAGGTATTTAATATCTCCCTGAACATCCACCAATGTTCCTCAACTGCCCTACCCTCAATTATTTGTGCCCAGTCTACTTAGGCCAACTCTTTCCTCAGGCCTGTATAATTACTTTTACCCAACTCTAGTAATGCACTCGGTCCTCCGTCGCTCAGTCTGAATTTGAAATTCTAGCATCGCTCCTTCCAACATCATACAAACTTCTTTAACCAAGAAAAATTATTGGAGGGAAGGAGCTTCAGGCCTCAGCTAAATAACAGACTGTTCAATCCTAGGCTTTTTCCATTTGAAAGTGAAGATCTTTCACTAAATGTCACTAAAACGTCTTGGACATTGCATTTTAATAATATCTACTATCTGACAGCAGGGTATGTCGGTGTTGCAGCAGCATGAATCATAGCGTCTCTACAGTGGAGGCCGTTCGGCCCATTGAGTCTGTACTGACCCTTCGAAAGAGCACTCCTGTCCACTCAACCGACCTCTTTGCCCTATCCCTGCAACCTCATAACCTAACCTGCACATCCCTGGGTACTAAGGGGCAATTTATTATGGCCAATCCACCTAACCTGCACATCTTTGGGCTGTGGGAGGAAACCCACGCAGACACTGGGAGAACGTACAAACTCCGCAGTCGCCCAAGGCCGGAATTGAACCTAGGTCCCTGTGGAATATACTCAATTTCCCACATTTTGAGCCAGCCTAAGGCAAGATTGTTGAGGAAGAACAAAAATCAGGTGTTTTTATTTTCCAATGGCTGTCGCTGGCATGGTAAGCATTTGTTCCCAATTCCGGATTGTCCTTGGACTCAGTGGCTTGAACAAATTTTAGAGGGCAGTTAAAAGTCATTGCTGTGGATCTGGAATTTGGTGAAACACACGATACACTTCAAGACACATTAGTTTGTGGTCTCGGAAATGAAGCCAACCAAAGGAAACTGTTGACTGGAGGTGCATTAACCCTGAAACTGCTGTGGAAATCGCTACTTCCATGGAACCTGTAGTGAAAGAGGCTTTGTTGATTGGAGTCCAAACAAAAGTTCATAAGATGGACACTGCGAGAAGCTCCCAAGTCATCATTGTACTCGGGTGCGACATTCAGCGGGAGAGCATTGGAGGACGGAGAATAAATGCCAAGGCATGTTGGCACATTGCCAATGCATGTTGGCCAACCTTTATCAACTAAGAAATGTACCAAGAAAAACACAGTTAAGTCTGCTGGTCGGGTTTGCCAGTTAAATGACTGAACAAGAGACTCACTAAGGGACAATGTGTGAAGTCAGTTTAAAGAATTCAAGCTTGATGCCTTATCAGTTAAAGAAGATCAGCCATGCTTCTGAGTTTATCCAAAACTTATTGCAAACACTATAAAACTAGAATTCGATATTGGGCTCTGCAGTATCAGTCATACCTTTTTTATTCTTCCAATTAGGGGGCAATTTAGTGTGATCAATTCACCACCCTGCACATCTGTGGGTTGAGACCCGCACAGACATGGGGAGAATGTGCAAATTCCACACGGACAGTGACCCGGGGCCAGGATCGAACCCGGGTCCTCAGCGCTGTGAGGCAGAAGTGCTAATCACTGCGCCACCATGCCGCCCTGTTTCAGTCATACCTGAGTCAATACCTTTATAACCATCAGAAGTCGACCTGAGGACATACATCAAAGAGGTGATGCCACTGAAGGGATGCATCAAAGTAAATGTTGAAGTTAATGGTCAAAAAGCAGAGTTGCCTTTGCATGTAGTCCAAGGAAGCTTCATGCCGCCCTGTTTCAGTCATACCTGAGTCAATACCTTTATAACCATCAGAAGAAATGGGGGCAGCAGGGTAGCATGGTGGTTAGCATAAATGCTTCACAGCTCCAGGGTCCCAGGTTCGATTCCCGGCTGGGTCACTGTCTGTGTGGAGTCTGCACATCCTCCCCCTGTGTGCGTGGGTTTCCTCCGGGTGCTCCGGTTTCCTCCCACAGTCCAAAGATGTGCGGGTTAGGTGGATTGGCCATGCTAAATTGCCCGTAGTGTCCTAATAAAAGTAAGGTTAAGGGGGGGGTTGTTGGGTTACGGGTATAGGGTGGAGTAGGGTTGAGTAGGGTGATCATGGCTCGGCACAACATTGAGGTCCGAAGGGCCTGTTCTGTGCTGTACTGTTCTATGTTCTATGTTCTAAGTCGACCTGAGGACATACATCAAAGAGGCGATGCCACTGAAGGGATGCATCAAAGTAAATGTTGACGTTAATGGTCAAAAAGCAGAGTTGCCTTTGCATGTAGTCCAAGGAAGCTTCCCAGCATTGTTTGGTAGATGGTGGTTGAGGAAGATAAAGCTCAATTGGGCCATTGTGAACCAACTCATTGATTCTATGAATGATCTACGACTACTTCTGAATAAGTATGCTAAGGTATTTTAAGAATCACTTGGATGCATGACTGGAGTGGAAGTGAAACTAAGATCAAGGCAGACCGTGTACCCTAGTGTCTTAAAGTGAATATATACACCAATGCCATCCAGCCGAAGGTGGAAGAAGAACGTGAGAGGTTAATTGAAACAGGAGTCATTGAGCCTGTTGCCACCAGTGATTGGGTGACACCAATCGTTCCTGTGTTAAAGGGAGATGCTTCAGTAAGAATATTTGGGAATTTTAAAACCTCAATCAACCCAGTATTGCATGCCGACCAGTATCATCTACCGCTTATCAAAGATTTATTCGGTGGACACTCAGGAGGCCATACATATAGCAAAATAGATCTTTCTCAAGCATTTTTACAGATTAATGTGACTGCAGAGTCACAACTGTTACTATCGTGACTCGAGGGTCTTTTTTGTTATCGAAGACTTCCATTTGGGACAACTTCACCTACTCTTTTTCAGAGATCCATAGATCAAATTCTAAGTGGACCATCTGTTGTGCAATGTTACCCAGATGACATTCTTATTGCAGGTTGAAATGATGAAGAACACGTAAGGAATTTGGAAGCTACTCTTGCACGATTACAATATCTTAAACTTAGAGTCAAGAAAGGAAAGTGTGAATTTTTTAAGTCTTCTTTCAACTATTGGAGTCGTCATTGACAAAGACAGTTTACATAAATAACCAAAGAAGATGGCTGAGATCCTAGAAGCTTCATGTCCACAAAATGAGACGCAGTTGAGGTCATTTTAGAATTGCTCAATTATTATGGCAAATGCGTTCCTAACTTAGCAATGAGGTTTAAGCCATTACACACTTTGCTTTGTGTTAAACAGGCTTGGCACTGGACTAAAGAATGTGCAAATGCTTAGCAAAATATCAAAGAAGTTTTAAAGTTGGAGTTATTGGCCCATTACAACCCAAAGCTGTGGTTACAGCTTGTTTGTGATGCATCACCCTTTGAGATTGGCACAGTTGCCTCGCATAATGCCCTTGGGTGAAGGAACAACCATTAGCATTTGCCTCTAGAACATTAACCAGCACTGAGTCAAGCTACGCTGAGCTAGAAAAAGAAGCTTAACATCATTTTCGGTGTCAGAAGGCTCCACCAGCACCTTTTTATGGATGTCATTTTACATTTTTGACCGTCGACCCTTACCTACAACCTTTGGGGCAAATAAGCTAATTGATTACAAAGATGGCCTTTGATCTTGTAGGCACATGATTATGGTATCTAGTTTCATAAGTCAGAGCAGTATGCAAATGTGGCTCTTTATGTAAACTATCGCTACAAGTCAAACAAGATCAGAAGTCAAACAAGAATCTGCTGAAAATTACAAATATATCTTTCATATCTCTAATGTTGAAAACAGACCAGTAATTTCATTTCAAGTACAAAGATATACAAGAACCAACCTAATGATCGGGAACATTATGGATATGATTCAAAAAGGCACTTTAACCAATGTTCACTGAAAGAATCCAGACCTTCATCACTCGGATTGACAATCCAGAGTGGAGTTCTGCTGTGTGGTATTCAAGAGATCATTCTGCCGTGTCTACGAGAAAATCCTTCAACAGTTACATGAAGGACATCCTGGTGTGGTTACGATGAAGGAGGTAGTACGCAGCTACTTCTGGTAGCTGGAATTAGATGCCCAAATTGAGGAGAATGTTGGTCTATGCCAATCCTTTGCTACCTTTGCATCCTTGGGAATGACCTACATAGCCGTGGCAGAGAATTCATATTGACTCTGCTGAGCTAATTGAAGGACATATGGTCCTAGTGATGGTTGATGCACACTCAAAGTGGTCAGAAGTCGCAATCACGAACAACCGAACAGACAATTGAGAGACTAGATGAGATATTCCCAAGGTTTGTAAGTCCAGAGAAACCTGCCTGATAATGGGACTCAATTTAAATCAACAAAGTTCAAAGATTACTTGAAAAGGATTGGGAACTGTCATATCAAATCTCCGTATCACCCAGCAACCAACGGGTTAGTCGAACGCTTTGTGTATTCACTCAAACACGTAGTAAAGGCACTGCAAGGTCAAAGTTTTTTAGTGTCATATAAAAATTCCACGCGTTCAAGAATAGAAAGCTCATCAGATATTCAAGTGGAAATTAAGAACACAATTCGATCTCATGACACTACCTACAACTTCTGAAATTGTCAGGCGACAGCATGAAACACAAATGGTTAGAAGAGAGCAAAACTCCGAGTAGAGTTTCTAACCGTGGAGAAGTGTTCTAGCTAGAAATTCTACCAGGAGTGAAAAATGGACTCCAGCTGTCATTCTAGCCAAGGCACATCCGATATCTTACAGTCAAACAGTTAATTAATGAGTTTAGCTGAATCTGTCACAATAGAATCTTCAGGACCAACAGAGACAGATACTACTGAGTGAGTTCAGAAGAAGTACCAACAAATAAACAGGAGCTCTGAAAGAGCCAAATTCCTGAACATCGGATATTACCTAAACGAAACAGACGTCCGCCAAAGAGATTGCCTTACTGATGTATGTATGTAATGTAATGAATATTGCATTGGATCTGTTGTTCAAGTGTTTAAAAAAAAAGTCCTCCACAAGCCCGTTGGTGGCGGCGGCCCTGAGAGTCTGGGGGCAGTGGAGGAAATATAGGAGAGCAGAGGGAGCATCGTTCTGGGCCCCGGTTTGCAATAGCCATCGGTTTGTACCGGGAAGGCTGGATGGAGTGTTTCGGAGGTGGCAGAGAGCAGGGATCAAAATTTTGGGAGATTTATTTATAGATGGAAGCTTCCCCTGTTTGAAGGATTTGGAGGAGAAATTTGAACTGCCAAGAGAGAATGGTTTAGATATCTGCAGGTACGAGATTTTTTGAGAAAGCAGGTTCCGACCTTCCCGCTCCTGCCACCACCAGGAATACAGGACAGGGTAGTTTCCAGAATAGGGGTGGGAGAGGGGAAGGTATCAGATATCTACAAAGAGCTTATGGAGTCAGAGGAAACTCAGATAGAGGGGCTAAAGGGTAAGTGGGAAGATGAGCCAGGGGGAGAGATAGAGGCGGGTTTGTGGGTGGATGCCTTAGGCAGAGTTAACACATCCTCATCATGTGCCAGGCTCAGCCTGATACAATTTAAGGTAGTCCACCGGGTACACATGACGGTGGCCCAGACCAGCAAGTTTATTGGGATAGAGGACAGGTGTGCGAGGTGCGCGGGAGGGCCAGCAAATCATGTCCACATGTTTTGGGCATGCCCAAAGCTTAGAGGATTTTGGCAAGGTCTCGCTGATGTCATGTCACGGTACTTAAAACAAGGGTGGGGCCAAGTCCAGAGGTGGTGATCTTTGGAGTGTCGGAAGAGCCGGGAGTCCAGGGGGTGAGAGGCGCTGACGATTTGGCCTTTGCCTCCCTGGTAGCCTGGAGACAAATTCTGTTAATGTGGAGGGGGTCGAAGCCTCCGAAATCAGAGACCTGGGTGAGTGACATGGGTTTCTCAGTCTTGAGAAAATAAAGTTTGCCCGAAGAGGGTCAACGCTAGGATTCGTCCGGAGGTGGCAGCTGTTTGTCGACTTTTTCGGAGAAAAATTACCTTGTCTCCGATACCCAGAGCTCACACTGCCTCCGATACCCAGAACTCACACTGCCTCCGATACCCAGAGCTCACACTGCCACCAATGACCAGAGCTCACACTGCCTCCGATACCCAGAGCTCACACTGCCTCCGATGACCAGAGCTCACACTCTCTGATGACCAGAGCTCACTCTGCCTCCAATACCCAGAGCTCACACTGCCTCCAATGACCAGAGCTCACACTGCCTCTGATACCCAGAGCTCACACTGCCTCCGATGACCAGAGCTCACACTGCCTCCGATACCCAGAGCTCACACTGCCTCCAATACCCAGAGCTCACACTGCCTCCGATACCCAGAGCTCACACTGCCTCCGATACCCAGAGCTCACTCTGCCTCCGATACCCAGAGCTTACACTGCCTCCAATACCCAGAGCTCACTCTGCCTCCGATACCCAGAGCTTACACTGCCTCCAATACCCAGAGCTCACTCTGCCTCCAATACCCAGAGCTCACACTGTCTCCGATATCCAGAGCTTACACTGCCTCCAATACCCAGAGCTCACTCTGCCTCCGATACCCAGAGCTCACTCTGCCTCCGATACCCAGAGCTCACACTGCCTCCGATACCCAGAGCTCACACTGCCTCCGATACCCAGAGCTCACTCTGTCTCTGATACCCAGAGCTCACACTGCCTCTGATGACCAGAGCTCACTCTGCCTCCGATACCCAGAGCTCACACTGCCTCCGATACCCAGAGCTCACACTGCCTCCGATACCCAGAGCTCACTCTGTCTCTGATACCCAGAGCTCACACTGCCTCCGATACCCAGAGCTCACTCTGTCTCTGATACCCAGAGCTGACACTGCCTCTGATGACCAGAGCTCATACTGCCTCCGATGACCAGAGCTCTCTCTGCCTCCGATGACCAGAGCTCTCTCTGCCTCCGATGACAAGAGCTCACACTGCCTCCGATACCCAGAGCTCCCACTGCCTCTGTTGACCAGAGCTCACACTGCCTCCGATACCCATAGCTCTCACTGCCTCCGATGACCAGAGCTCTCTCTGCCTCCGATGACCAGAGCTCACACTGCCTCCGATACCCAGAGCTCACACTGCCTCCGATACCCAGAGCTCACACTGCCTCTGTTGACCAGAGCTCACACTGCCTCCTCCGACCAGTTACATTGAATTTGTCTAAAATGCTCATTCAGTCTCTGCTCGAATAATGTATCCAGTTCTGGGTGTCACACTTTAACAAGGTTGTGAAGGCAATGGAGAGGATGCAGAAAAGATTCACAGGAATGATTCCAGGAAAGAGGAACTTTTGTTATGAAGATAAATGGACTCTTCCTCGGAGAAAGGAAGGTTGAGAGGAGATTTGGCAGAAGTATTCAAAATCAAAAGGGGTCCGGACAGAGTAGATAGGGAGGAATTATTCGCCCTCTGAAAGGATCGAGAGCGAGAGGACACACGTTTAAAACAATTGGTAAAAGAAGCAAAAGTGATATAAGGAGAAAGGTTTCTGTGCACTGAGCGGTTAGGGTTTGGAATACGCTGTGTGAGACTGTGCTTAAGGCAGGGAAGTTCACTTTGAAGCATTCAAAGGGTATTAGACAGTTGGAAGAATGTTTAGGGTCACGGGGAGAAGATGGGAGAATGGAATTAAGTAAATTGCTCATTTGGAGAGGTAGGTGATTGTCTCTTACACTAACATTTCCCTGATTCTGTTCTCTTGGCCTTCAAATCTCTGCCTTGGCTGTGCATGTAGAGGGCTCACATCCTGAGGTGTCTTTCAACTTCATCCTTAACTGTTACATGACCACTCGGTGCTCACTTTTGATAGGGTTACGGGAGAAGGTGGGAGAATGGCACGAGCTGAGTTGCTCATTCAGAAAGCGAGGGCAGGCATGACAGACAAAATGGTGGCCTGCTGCTCCATAACAATTCTGTGATCTCACTGTCTCTGCCAGCTGGAGCCCTCACTCCTCTGATTGAACTTCTATTCCCTCACGCTGATAATTCAAACAAAACAGTCCATCCAGAAACATGATTTCAGTGGGGCGGGGTGGGCGGGGGGGACTGAAGTGGGGAGAGAATGGTGATAAATCAGAAAAATCATACCGTCGCACGTTATTGGATGTAAACAGTGAAAAAGGTTTCTCAAATAGTGTTGGCCATTTACTTCTCAATGTGAACTTTGTACATTAATTGCTGATCATGAGAGAGACTGCTCCCATGACTGGCACAGTGCTGGGGGCAATGCTGATGGTCAGCAGTGGGTAAGAGCTGAGTTGGGCTAGGGACTGGATTGATGGAGTTGGGAAGGTCCATGGGCAGCATCTGTAATGAGGACCTCTTGGAATCCGCCAACTCCCTGTTCAAAACCCTTGCTCTCAAATAAGGACCTATATTTTTTTTTAGATAAAATAATGTGGAATGCTTCAATAAAACCATGAAATAAATAAATGGAAACCTTTTTTTTTAAAAGTACAGACATTGCGCGTAAGGGTGATCTGCTAGTTTCTATAGCAACAACAATTCTCTGATTATGGTGTACACATTGCACATCCAGTAATGTGCTACGGTATGATTTTGCGTTTTCTGATGGTCTGCAGCTCTTCCTGATCCACGCAGCTTGAAAATTATTTCAACAGATGTGGCACGAGCGATTGCATGTTGAAAACAAAAGCAAAATACTGCACATGCTGAAAATCTGAAATACGAACAGAAATTGCTGGAACTACTCCGGATCCTACACTATCTGTGGAGAGCAGCAGTTAATGTTTCAGATCAATGACATCAGAATTGGAAGAAGTTGAGGGTGAGGTGAGAGTGACTGCCTCTGACCATCAAGGCGGCATTTGATAAAGTCTGGCATTAAAGGGTCTGTACAATTGGAGTAGTTGGAAATCGGGTCGGGTACACAATCTCTGCTGGTGGGGTTATACCCAGCACAAAGTCAAATAGTTGTGGTTATCAGAGGCCTATCATCTCAGTCCAAGGCATCACTGCACCCAACTTTCTTCAGCTGCTTCGCCAATGATCTTTCCTCTGTCATAAGATCAGAAGTGGAAATGCTCGCTGGTGGTTGCAAGTAATATTTGTGCCACCCACACTGACCACCTCCAGTAAGAGATAATCAACTAACTCCCATTCACGTTCAATGGCATTATGATTGTTGAAATCTCCACGTCGAAATATGGTTACAAGAGCTGGTTCGCGGCTGGGAATCCTGGGAGAGTAACTCATCTCCTGACTCCTCAAAGCTTGTCCACCAGCTATAAGCAGAAGTCAGGAGTGTTTTATCTTTTCTGGAACGTGGGCATCAATGGCAAGACAAACATTTGTTTGCCTAACTGCCCTTGAACTGAGTAGTTTGCAAAACCATTTCAGAGGGCAGTTAAGAGTCAACCACATTGCTGTGGGTAGATCAGACCAGATGGGTCTTTACATACATAGAATTTACAGTGCAGAAGGAGGCTATTCAGCCCATCGCGTCTGCGCCAGCTCTTGGAAAGACCACCCCATTTAAGTCAACACCTCCACCCTATCCCTGTAGCCCCATAACCCAGTAACCCCACCCAACTTTTTTTTTTGACACTGAGGGCACATGGCCAATCCACCTAACCTGCACATCTTTGGACTGTAGGAGGAAACTGGAGCACCCGAAGGAAACTCACGCAGACACAGGGAGAACGTGCAGACTCCGCACAGACAGTGACCCAAGCTGGGAATCAAACTTGGGACCCTGGAGCTGTGAAGTAACTGCGCTAACCACTGTGCTTCTGTACTGCCCTATTGTTTTGTAACAGTAGTTTCCAGGTCACCATTACTGAGAATAGCTTTCGATTCCAGATTTATTGATTGATTTCAGATCCCATCAGCTGCTGCAGCGGGATTTGAACCCATGTCCCCAGAGCATATGACTGGCTGTCTGGATTACCTGCTGAAGTGATGTTACCACTGCACCACCGTCTCCACCTTTCAAACCCATGCCCGTTATCACCTCGAAAAACAAGGGCATTAGGTTATTGGGAACACTGTCACCAGCAACTTCCCCTGTTGCACAGCATTCCGACTTGGAAATGTATCTCCGTTCCTTCACTGTCACTGGGTGAAAATCCCTTCCGAACAGCACAGTGGGTCTGCAGTGGTTCAGGAAGACAGCTCACTGCCACCTTTTCAAGGGCAATTAGCGATGGGCAATAAGTGCTGGCTCTCCAGTGTCGCCCACAACCCACAATAGAGTAAAAAATGTTTGAAATGTAACAGTTTTTACACACGTACTGAGGCAGGAAATGGGGGGCGGGGGAGAAGCAAGAACAAAAGGGAAGGTCAGTGAAAGGGTGTGTGGAAGGTGAGGGATATTGGTGCAAGGAAAAAGGGCATTCATAGTGGGACACAAAAGATGGGGTTGGAAGAGGTGAATGGTAAACAGCTTCATTGCTATCAGCGGCTGTCTAGGAATGGACCATATGAAGATGATTCCAGGGCTGAGCAAATGTTAAAGATTGAGAATGTGTCTCAGTTCTCAGAAGGTTATAGTTGAAGTTTTTTGACAACTTTTTTTTATGATCAATTATTAACAGTGATTGGACTCCCAAGCACGGGGAAAGTGCATTTCAGTGCTGCCTATGTGGAGAGATGGAATGAATGTCTCGCTGGTGGCAGTCAGGGACTGAGATAGATAAGTTTGGGGCGCATTGCGGCCAGGTTCATGATGGATAGATGACATGAAGCTGTTCACGCAGATTGCACACAATGTTCTGTGAATTGTCTTTCATTCAAATCTTCATTCAGGTCCCAAAGTCACCCTGTACCAGTAAATGAATAACCCTCAATGTTAACACTGTGATTAACTATACAGAGGTTCATGAGAGATCATACAATCCCTACAGTGCATAGGGAGGCTATTCGGCCCATTCAGCCTGCACCAACCCTCCAAAAGAGTACCCTGACTAGGCCCCCGTCCTAACCTCGTAACCTAACCTTTTGGACACAGATACAGGTGTCACAGGGACCAACACATACCAACTTGTTTCCCTTATTCCCAAAGCGTGATGGAAGTCGCGGCCAGACCTGCCTTTGTGTGGCAAAATGCGGGAAGAATAATAAGATTCCCGTTCACTCCAACTTCTTTCCTAAAGTTTGCTGATCCCAACTTTTCCCCAGAACCTCATCCGAGTGACCAATCAGCTGGCACACTGAGCGTTGGCTGGATATTTAACCCTTTGATTATCACAGCTGAGCCTGATGTCTACACATTGGCATCCTTCAATAGGGCAGCATGGTAGCACAGTGGGTAGCGCTATTACTTCACAGCACCTGGGTCCCAGGTTCGATTCCCGGCTTGGGTCACTGTCTGTGCAGAGTCTGCACGTTCTCCCCGTGTTTGCATGGATTTCCTCCCACAAGTCCAAAAGACGTGCTATTAGGTAATATGGACATTCTGAATTCTCCCTCTGTGTACCCGAACAGGTGCCGGAATGGGGCGACATGGGGATTTTGACAGTAACTTCATTGCAGTGTTAATGTAAGCCTACTTGTGACAGTAAAGATTATTTAAAAAAAGAACAGGTTTTCCTGCTGAATCTGATAGTTTAACATCCCAGCTGCAATCAGTTAATTCATCATAGACCAAGCATCACAATAGCGTCTAAGTGGTTTAGCAATTGCCCGCAAATTCTTTGCCAGTCATCTGATTATAAAACCACAGTAAACCTTACAGCCTCAATCTAAAACAGCCCCATTTCAATATTACAATGCCTCTGCCGACTGATGCTGTGCAGTATTGCAGCACGGTAGCCTTGTGGATAGCACAATTGCTTCACAGCTCCAGGGTCCCAGGTTCGATTCCAGCTTGGGTCACTGTCTGTGTGGAGTCTGCACATCCTCCCCGTGTGTGCGTGGGTTTCCTCCGGTGCTCCGGTTTCCTCCCACAGTCCAAAGATGTGCAGGTTAGGTGGATTGACCATGATAAATTGCCCTTAGTATCCAAAATTGCCCTTAGTGTTGGGTGGGGTTACTGGGTTATGGGGATACGGTGGAGGTGTTGACCTTTGGAAGGGTGCTCTTTCCAAGAGCCGGTGCAGACTCGATGGGCCGAATGGCCTCCTTCTGCACTGTAAATTCTAGGATATCTATGATAACCTGGGCTGGTACGCGGTCAATTCCAGCCCCATGTGCCGTAGATGACACAACACAAGTGAATTAACCAATAATCCTTATAAAAGTACCAAAAGTCTTTGGCCCTTGGCTGTCCAATAATCACAGTCACCAGGTTTGTAAATGTGAACGCAATGATTGATTATTTATAACAAAGTATAATAAAATAGCAGCAAATACAACTGGTTAATGGCAAGCTAATACCCACTTTAATTGTCCCACCCTCTATTCACACAAACAAGACAGACAAACACAAAAGGTGGAAAGGGGAAAAACAATTATAAGAATGAAAGACTTTGCTTCAGATGGTTTTTCTTTTTTTAAGCACGCTTTCTTCATGGCAAGGTTGCAGACTACAATCTTTGGTTTTCAGCCGGTAATGGTCTTCTTTGTAGACTCATTCATTCAGGGTCTCTGTAGTTTAGAAAATGCAGTACTCAAAATCAGCAGGTTTTCTGGTGAGGCACTTTATTTAATCTCAAACGTTGCTTTTAGCTCGAGGTTCATATTCAGGCCTCTGCAGTCTCAAGAGAATGACCTGCTGGAGAGAGAGTCCACCCTCACAGCGGCCTTCTGGACAGAATTAGATGGATCTTTTTGTAGAAAGTTAGTTGGGTCTCTTCATCGGGCTGCTGGAATCAAAACTCAAACCAAACTTGAGCCGTGGATTCTTCTGCCTGAAATAAAGATATGGGCTTCTTGCCTTAAAGACACAGGTCCACTAATCATCCATGGATTAAAAAATGTAACGGAAAAATAAAAGAAAGGGAAATAAGGGAATAAACAGGAAGGACCCTCATAATAGCTGGGGAGGTTACTGAACCTGAAAGTGAAAGGAAATCAGGAGCAGTCCAGTTATTAACACAGCTCAATGGTCGCACTCTTGTCTCCGAGTCAGGAGGTTGTAGGTTCAAATCTCAGTCTGGAGAAATGAACGCAGAATCTAGGCTGGCACTTAGATACAATACTGAGGGAGTGCTGCACAGTCAGAGGTGTGCTGTCTTTTCGATGAGACAATACACTGAGCCCTCTCCGGTGAATGTAAAGCTTCCCACAGCCACTATTGAAAGAACAGGGGACTTATCTCAGTGCTTTGGCCTCTGATAATCCCTCAACGAACATCTAATCATCCACCTGGTCATTATCACATTGCTGTTTGTGGGAGTTTGCTGTAAGTAAATTCTGTTGTGTTTCCCACATTACAACAGTGGTCACATTTCAAAAGTACTTCATTCGCTGTCAAGCTATTTAAAACATTCCTGAGGCTGTTATGGGTGCTGTACAAATGCAACGTTTTTTTCAATTCCGCTTATCGATTCAACTCCCTCACACTGTGGACATAAGATATGCTTCAATCCGGTTCCCTAATGATGTCATCTATATCCTGTTCCCACACAAAACGTACAAATAATAAAATTATGTAATGTTTATCATAATCCTTTGAAAATGTGGGCATGAGAGTGAAATTCAGTCTTTCACTGGAAGTGATGAGAAGAGGTATCATTCTGTTGAGTGCACATCGAGTGTGCATCACATAGAATTTACAGTGCAGAAGGAGGCCATTCGGCCCATCGAGTCTACACTGGCCCTTGGGAAAGAGCACCCTACTTAAGCCCCACGCCTCCACCCTATCCCAGTAACCCCACCTAAGGGATACTAAGGGCAATTTAGCATGGCCAATCCACCTAACCTGCACATCTTTGGACTCTGGGGAGGAAACCGGAGCACCCGGAGGAAACCCACTCAGACACGGGGAGAACGTACAGACTCGTCACAGACAGTGACCAAGCCAGGAATCGAACCTGGGACCCTGGAGCTGTGAAGCAACTGTGCTAACCGCTGATACAATTTATTCTTGTAGTGGCAATTCAGGCTACCCAGTCAGCATGCTCTCCTCCCGGCATTCTCGAGAGGAGCTAGTGGCACCCCTCACAACTCCTCGGTTCAGAGATTCAGCCTCTCGTTCCATTGATTAAAAATATGTGTATTCTCCTTTTTCACATTTTCTCCCAAATCTGCACCCACCAACAATAAACAATAAGCAGTCACGAATATAATGTCAATCCGCATATCAACAACAACAATCCTATTCTCCCACCAACCCCCAAACAACTGCCCGCATGTTAACATAAACAAATAACAAAAAGGAATCAGGAACACCCATAGTCTCCATTAACACATACAGTCCCCCCCCCCCCCACTAATGTTCGATGTTATACAATTTTTGAAAGTGCTTAATGAATAACGCCCAATAATTGTAGAACCCCTCCATCCTTCCCCTCAGTTCAAACTTAACCTTCTCAAGAGTCAAGAATTCCAACAGGTCCCCCCCCCCGCCACGCCAGGACACAGGGTGGAGAGGTTGTTCTCCATCCCAACAGGATCTGCCTTTGGGCGATGAACGGGAAGAAGGCTACAACATCTACATCCGCACCTGTTTCCAACCCCAGATGGTCCGACACCCTGAATATGGCCTCCCGAGGGCCCGGATCCAATTTCACGTGCATCACATTAGAGATTACCCTAAAAACCTCCTTCCAGTAATCCTCCAGCTTTGGACAGGACCAAAAATATCAACGTGATTTGTGGGAGCCCCCCCACAATGTTCGCATACATCGTCTACCCCCTCAAAGAGCCGGCTCATCCTCGCCTTTGTGTGCTGTGCTCTATATACCACCTTCAGCTTCGCGCACGAGGTGGAGGCGTTCATTCTCCGGAACACCTCACACCAGAACCCCTCCTCCATACCCTATCTCAACTCTTCCTCCCTCTTTGCCTTGATCCCTTCCAGTGGCACCTTCTCCTCTTCCAAAATAGCTCCGTACACCGCTGACACTGCCCCCTTCTCCAGTCCCCCAGTCGTCAGCACCTCCTCCAGCAATGTGGAGGCCGGCTCCACCGGGAACAGCCTCTCGTTCCTGATCAGCTTTTCAGAGATTACTAGTGACCTGAGCACAACTGAAACCTCAGACAGATCACAGCCCAATCGCACTGCTGTTTCAGGACACTTTTCGATAATGTGTCTTTAGCAGAGTAAATGAGGGAAAGCAGCAGAGTGACTTTCCCTTTCCCAGCATCCAAAGGTAAAAGTGCCTGGAGAGAACTCAGAGCAAAACACAGCAAACAGAAATGTTTACAATTTATAAATATATGGTTAAATTTGAAATAGTTGTTTTGTGGTGCAGAAACCTTGAAACCAGAATGGATGGAGGCACAATAATGCAACAATGAGAAATATGAGGAGGTGGCCACTCAGCCCCACGAACCTGCCCTGCTGTGACTGACCTGAACTCTTCCTTCCTGTGCTATTTCCAAAGAGGCTTAACACATCAAGGTCAAGGCAGTTTGTTGTAATAGTACTCTGTAGCCTAAGATTACATATCCACTCCCTCTGTCACCAGCACAATTGCACCAATTCACCAAGGTTATTTCACACTATTTCTCCAGCACTGAGGACAGGACCACCTCCCAGTTCACCACCACCTTCTTAAAGGGACCTAGAGATGGATAATAAATAACAGAAATAAAAATTATATATGGTACAATGAAGAGCCATGTATAACTCATATTTGAAAAACAACATCGACTATGTTCCTGCTTTCTCCAGATATCTATTGACTGGGCTCTATTTTCCTGTTGAAACCAGTAAACTAATGGAACTAGGTAAGGACAGGCACCATGAGTGGAAGAGGATTCTCATGGTGCACCTTGGAGATAAAATCAGCCACCACACACATGGCCAACAATGGGTTCCCAGAGGGATTACATCTTCACACTGGCTCTCTTCAAATTGCGCATTTCAATGCTGGACCAGATCCCAACAGTTGCTAGAATACCGAACAGAAACCCTAATATTTTATTTAATTTGGAAGATGATTGGACGCCACGGTGGCGCAGTGGTTAGCCCTGCTGCTGCATCATGGCGCTGAGGACCCAGCATTGATCCAAGTCCAGGGTCACTGTAATTGTGGAGTTTGCACATTCTCCCTGTGTTTGCATGGGTCTTACCCCACAACCCAAAGATGTGCAGGGTAGGTGGATTGGCCACGATCAATTGCCCCTTAATTGCAAAAAAAAAGGAATTGGGTACTTTAAATTTATTTTAAAAAGTAATAATTTGTAAGACTCTGAGGAAAGGATACTTCACTCCAGGATTGATTCTGCACACAAATAGCGATATAGTATATTAAAACAAACTTTACTAACACATGATTAAAACTAACCTTAACATCATAAAGAAAATAGCTCACAATTGCCTGTTAAATAATGCTTAACAATGAAACACTAAGTCCTAACTGCTATCTTTTAATTCCACTCAAGCAAAACCCATTTCCAATCAAAATCCACTTTTAAATACAGTTAGCCAACCGAGGAATACTTTCTGTAAAGAGGTGTCTTGGATAAGCTGCTTTGAGAGAGGGGTCCTTCAGGAACCTGCACAGTTTGCAGATTCTTGCCCGTGTCAAATTACTATTTAACCTGCCGGCCTTTTCAGAAACTGCTATCCTGTTCACCAGCAAAATCATTTTAACTAAACTGTTTTGAGAGAAACTGTTGGTCAGTTCACATCACGATATTTTTCTGAACTTAAAAATTGAAACTCAACACCTGACTGCATCAGCCCCAGGCTCTATCCCATTAACGACATCATCTTACTAAAGCTAAGCTCAATGCGCGGAATTCTCCGTAGCAGACGCTGAAATTGGAAATGGCGATTGGGCAGAGATTAGCTTCCATGAATCTTCGCCCCCTCCAAATCGATGTCATTGGGCCGCGCGCAGCCACAACGCCGTTGGCGCATCATCAGCCGGCCTAATCGCGATGCTCTGCCTCCGATTGGCCGAGCTCCCAACAGTGCGGGCCACGTGTGGTCCTAGCAGTCGTGACCTAGTGTGCAGGCTGCGGACAGTGTCCACACTCGGCCGGGATCCGTGCCTCTGCCTGGGGGGCTTCTGCTTGGGCTGTGGTGGGAGTGGTGGGGGTTGACCAGGGGGTGGGCTGTGGGGTCAGGGTGGGCGGGTATGCTGTCCAGCATAGCCAGCACCATATTTCCCGGCACGACGGGGGAGGGTGTAGGCGTGCGCGGCTGCAGCTTGTCAGCCCTGCGCATGTGCAGCCCAGGACCCGGCGATTCTCCGGCTGTTCTCCGCGGGTGTTCCATGCGGTGCCGGTGCTAGCCCCTCACTGATACCAGAATTGGTGAGGGATTCGCGTCGAGTTTCCCATGGTGGAACACCACGGATTCTCCGTTGGCACCGGCACTTATTCTCAGAAATGGAGAATCCAGCCCAATGTCTTTAATTATCTACTCCTCAGGAACTTTCTTTATACCAATAAAATTCCGTTAGTCCTAGTTCAGGTAAATAATATACATGGCTGGAGTGAATGCAGATTTCATTTTTACAATGCTTTAATTGCACCTCTGTAGCCAAAGTGTCTGCTGGTTTTGTAAACCAGGATTTAAAATAAACATGACTGCAGCAGTCATACGTACAATAACCCAGGCTTTTAACCCTTACTACACCATGACTGCAGCAGTCATACACACACTGACCCAGGCTTTTAACCCTTACTGCACCAAATACATATAATACAATATATCTGAAAATCCTACATCCAAGTTAGACCGTCATCCACATATTGAACTCCTGTCCTGACGGATCGATTCCTCATGGCCTCACAACCACTCACATTTCATCAGCTGAAGCCGTTGAGTGGATTGTTAACCTCAATATCAAAGTATAACGGCTTCCCAAGCTATATGATTAAAAGTAAAATCCACCAAATCGTTCTTCCCTGAGTGTCCCAGGACAGCTAATGGATCTGGAACCTGACAGGAACACAGATGATGGCTCATCACATTTGATAAAGTAATTCAATGAGTAGCATTTAAAGCAGTTTGAAGATCAAAGAGTACGAACCTCACAAAGTTGAACAGAGGCCATGAACTAAACCAAGATGGAAGGTAGCAGAAAAGTCTGTTAAATGCTAAAACCAAGCAGAAAATATATTTGTTTATATACTCTTTGCCAATTAAATGCACAAACAACGTTCAGCTTCTGCTGTGGGTTAATAAAATAGTCTCTCTCTCGAACATGGTCCATAAATTGGAGCCTTAGTTCAGGCAGCAGGTGGCCTACTAAGTCTCCGAAGTGAGCAGCGCTGCACAACCCACCATCTTGGGTAAGGACCAGGCCTGAAGCCAGCCTTGGGCCTTTTGCAATTGCATAAATCTGTTGTCTTTGTGGGCCAAAGTGGTAACAGGATTATCTGGATAAAATCAATCCAGCGGAACATGAAGAATTAATAGATTCCCAGGGATGGTTGATATTTGTCTCAGAGTATTAAGAGAGACAAGAGAGGTATTGGCAATTGTTGCAAAGCAGTCACTAGCTGCTGGAAAGGAACTAAAATATTAGAAACAGATTGATAGGATACAGATTTTCTAAAAAGTCAATAAAATCATCAAGGAAATGGAGATTCATTGGTCTTGCTTCAAAAATGTTAATACTTTCATAAATTAGTGTCAGCTGTAGCTCAGCTGGTGAGTCCTCTTCCTCTGAGGCAGACAATTGGCTGTTCAACTTCCACTCCAGGACTTGAGCACAGAAATCATGGCAGACAGTCGAGTGCGGTATGAGGGCGAGAAGCACTGTTTGTTGGATGAGGGCCTCTTCTCTACTGTATGACTTTATTACTCTAAACTAAGGATATTGTCCTAGTTATTTGATTCTCCACTACATTTATCCCAGCCCAGTTTAACAGATTTCTCTTGTCCTGGCCCCGAAAATGGACAGTCCTTCAGCCAGGCACATAATCTTCTCATTTGCTTGACCCTCTGCCAATTGGAGCATGGCTCAGGTAGCAATCCAGTGATGGTTACCTTTGAAGTTCTGGTTCTTGATTCAGACCCGAACTCCTCGAACTCAGCAGGATATCATTCCTAAAGGGCAGCACAGTGGCACAGTGGTTAGCACTGCTGCCTCACAGCGCCAGGGACCCGGGTTCAATTCCGGCCTTGGATGACTGTCTGTATGGAGTTTGCACGTTCTCATTGTATTTGCGTGCGTTTCCTCTGGATGCTCCGGTTTCCTCCCATAGTCCAAAGGCATGCAGGTTAGATGTATTAACTATGATAAATTGCCCCTTAATGTCCAAAGGTGTGTGGGTGAGGTGGGGTTATTTGGTTATGGGGATAGAGTGAGGTAGTGGGCCTAGGTAGTGTGCTTTTTCAGAGGGCCAGTGCAGACTCGATGGGCTGAATGGCCTCCTGCACTGTACGAGTTCTATGGTTCTAGTTCTATCCATGTTTTAATTCTGAAATGTAATCCGACAACTCAATCCTGCCCTCCCTGCTTCGTGTTTTACTCCAGCCTTCAGGAGATTCCCTTGACTGTAGCCCTGGGCAGGCAGCACAGCCTCCGTAACTCCCAGTCACGGCTGCAGAATTTCCCTGTCCAGCAGTCCCTGATCATGACCACATTCTTTTTCACTCACTTGAATGGTATCCTACAAAATGGAGCTGCGATCAGTTTGGCATCCACCTTGCGGTCCATGTTCTCACCAAGTACCACATTCCCTTGGGTCCACGTCAAGGGCGAAGGCTCCTGGATGGCCACAGGCCGGATCCCTATACATATCTGACCAACAGGCCCGTCCTCCTGTTCCTGACCACTGACCAACTCTCCGCCGAACCTAAACACTGCCTCTTGTGTCCAGGTCGCTCTTACCCCTAGTCTAGTGCCCCACGATGCCTGCAACTCAGACTCCAGCTCAGAAACATTGCACTGAAGTTTCCATTTCCTGCCACACCCACCAAAGCTTATTTATTGATTAGTTCAGTTAATTATTTTTTAAATTGAAGTGATTATTTTAGTTTTATTAATAATTGATTTACCTACAACATGAGCAGGACATGGAGAGGAGGAGGCAAAGAGGTGAAGCTCTGTGAGGATGGAAGAGAAGAAAAGTTCTCCATGGAAGACCCAACATAGAAAGGCCGTACTGGGACCACCATTCCTCATTCGCCATGCCTGAGGGAGGCCACAATTCACAAAGAAGGTCGGTGTTTGGATTTTGAAATGTAACAAGTCTGATTGGCACTTCAGGCTTTCTGTAGTCATGTGACTATGTCATGAGGATGCCTCTGGAGGCAGACATCTTAGATCAGCTCAATAAAACCTCTCACAGAAACATGTACTGATGGAGACTGCTGTCATTATACATGAAGCATGGTGTGCAGCAGTGGATAAAATAGATTTTTCAACCTGCAAAAAGAGCAGAGAAGACACTGACACACAGGAACACATAAAATCCTCTCTGTGAGTGCCTCAGATCCAACTCAACAGGCTGAGGAGGGTGACACTTACACACAGCAAGACCCCGAGGTCAGTCCGGGGTCCCCGAGGTCTGTCCTCCAAAGGACGCCCGCCAAGGTCATCACAGACAACAGGCTGTGGCAGTCAGCAGCTGCTGTCATGTGAGAGTGCCTTTAAGAATTGGATGTTTAAGAAATGTACCTTTAAGAAATGAGGCTGATCATATTACAGAAGTGATGTCATGGGGTGAACTGAGCTCACTTCTGCTTTTTGGGAGTTTTAGTTTCAGTTTGAAGAAAGCTTGGGTGTGGCTGTGAGCTGCATTGCTGGTGATCTCTGCCATGAAGGACTATCTCTTAATCCTTTAGTGAAAACGGAATTGTATAAAGGTCTCAGTATTGAATATAAATCTAATGTGCGTCTGTTTGAAGGATTTGTTAAGTCTTTTGGATGTGTAAAGGAACAGTTTGCAGGATTGGGTAGTGTTGTATTATTTTCAGGGATATCTTTGAAGTAAGGGTGTTAAGAGATCCAATGTTTATTTAAAAGGTTAATTTGAGACACTAACCGCCCTTAGTGTTATTACCAGTGGTAGGGGAGCCTTTAAAAGCTAGGTTTTATGGACCGTATCAGATTGAAAGGAAATTAAGTGAGGTGAATTATGTGGTTAAAAACACCAGATAGAAGGAAGACTCACTGAGCGTGTCATGTGAATATGCTTAAAAGGTACTTTAAAAGGAAAGGAGAGAAAAAGGAGGTTTTAATGATTCTAACTCAAAGTGATGAACCAAATCCAGATGACTGTGAATTTGACATACCTCAAATTAAATTGGAAAATGAGGATGTTCTTAAAAATTGGGATGAATTGTTAAGTTACCTTCCAGAGGGAGAATGGACTGACCTGAAAGAGATATCACATGGGCAAATTTGTAGAGATAAATTGTGAAATACTAAAATGGCTATACATGATGTAGATGTTGGAAATGCTGTTCCGATCAAACAACATCCATACAGACTTAACCCTTTAAAATTGGCACAGGTTAACAAAGAGATTGAGAGTATGCTTAAAAATGGCATAATTGAAGTGGGATGCAGCCAATGGAGCTCACCCATAGTGATGGTGCCTAAACCAGATGGTACCCAACGGTTGTGTGTAGACTATCGAAAGGTGAATGCAGTTACAAGAACGGACTCTTACCCTATCACACGTTTGAAGGATTGCATTGAGAAAGTGGGACAATCAACTTTTATTTCCAACTTCCAGACATGGAAAGAATGTTTTAAACATCGTATGGCGTTCTTCGATCGACTTCAGGCGGCGGGTTTGGTGATGAAACTAGCTAAAAGTGAATTTGGAGAAGCCCGAATCACTTTCCTTGAGGAGTTTCCGATACCTTCAAGATGAAGGGAAATAATGCAATCTCTTAGCATGAATGAATTTGATCGAACCTTTGTGCAAAAGATTTGTAGCGTGGTTGCTCCACTTATGGAATTGCTGAAGAAATGTAAAAAATTTCAATGGACAGGGGACTTTCAACAGGCATTTGACTGCCTGAAAGCTGTGATCAACAATGCTCCTGTATTGGAGAATTACAAGGGGCTCTGTGGTCAGATTGAACTTAAGTATCTGATTCTAAAGAGAAATGCCAAGGAATAGAGGAATGGATGGATCATGCAGAGACTTTCTTGTTCAAAGAGACTGTCAATCGAAAGGTTTTCGGTTGGAGGAAGAAGACCGGGAAAAATGGACTATATTATTATGCCTATTTGCGTGTGTTTTTTTTTAAACGAAAATGTATATTTACTGTGTGCATTACTTAGTGGATGGTGCAAAAGTGAAAAATGAAACCATCTTGAAGTTGATGGGTTTTTTTTCTTGGCGGGAGGTGTCATGTGAGAGTGCCTTTAAAAATGGGATGTTTCAGTAATGTACCTTTAAGAAATGAGTCTGATCATATTACTGAAGTGGTGTCACGGGGGGGGGGGGGGGGGGGGGGAGGGGAGCTGAGCTCACTTCTGCTTTTTGGGAGTTTTAGTTTCAGTTTTGAAGAAAGCTTGGGTGTGGCTCTGAGCTGCATTGCTGGTGATCTCTGCCATGAAGGGATATCTCTTAATCCTTTGGTGAAATCAGGATTGTAAAAAGGTCTCAGTATTGAATATAAATCTAATGTGCTTCAGTTTGAAGGATTTGTTAAGTCTTTTGAATGTGTAAAGGAACAATTTGCAGGATTGAGTAGTGTTGTATTATTTTTGGGGTTATCTTTGAAGTAAGGGGTGTTAAGAGATCCAACGTTTATTTAAAAGGTTAATTTGAGTTCATGGAATAAACATTGTTTTGTTTTGAAAGCCACGTGTCCATAATTGTAATACTACCCCTGGGGAACAAGCCGTGTGCTTCAAAAGAAACAATCCATTAAAGGTGGGGGTTGGTTGAACTCCAAGATACATTTTGGGCTTCTGAAAACACCTCTCCCATAACACTGCCTTCACCTCCGCTGTGGGTGCTGGGGGTACGCCAAGACGTAACGGCAGGGTTAGAAAGGTTAAGAAGTTCTAGTTGCACTGTATGGACATGGTTGTTAAGCACTTGTAGATAACATGTAAAAATTACCGACATTCGTCACACAGGATGCTCTGTGCCATGGTGAAACCAGACTCCCGCTGGTTCTTGCCCATGACTGTTGGTGACCTTGCAGGTCTGCCAATGCACCAAGCGTTCTGGTGTTCATCATCATCCGCATTTTGCTGTAGTTCACCCCATCCCAGTCCTCATCCGAGTCCCACACAACATAAATAGTCTGCCACCTCGCCCTCTAGGAGTTTTGCACACAGCTGACTGTCATAACCACCACTGGTGACCACGGGGCAACCATCACTGATCTTCCCATGGGACACTTGGAGTCCGAGCTTCCCAGAGAGGGGGCGGAGCCACCTGCCTGGGGCTTGTTATGTACTGATACAAAAGCTGGCCCGAAGCAGAGCCCAGATAGACTGGTGCTCCCAGCAAGGATTGTACTGGGAAGGAGATGATGCTTTACACAGAAATTGGTGCATAATTAAAATAAATTACTGTTGAATTTTCACCTGCTTCCTTAAGTTACTAAACTGACCTTACCCCCTGGCATGGCTGCATAGAACATAGAACAGTACAGCGCAGAACAGGCCCTTCGGCCCTCAATGTTGTGCCGAGCCATGATCACCCTACTCAAACCCACGTATCCACCCTATGCCCGTAAACCAACAACCCCCCCCCCCCTTAACCTTACTTTTATTAGGACACTACGGGCAATTTAGCATGGCCAATCCACCTAACCCGCACATCTTTGGACTATGGGAGGAAACCGGAGCACCCGGAGGAAACCCACGCACACAGGGGGAGGACGTGCAGACTCCACACAGACAGTGACCCAGCCGGGAATCAAACCTGGGACCCTGGAGCTGTGAAGCATTTATGCTAACCACCATGCTACCCTGCTGCCCCTGAGCCCACTTGTGCCAGTGACTCAGCTCGTGCAGATCTTGATTCCAAACTAGCCTCTGATGTTACCGTGCCAGTTTCTGAGCTGGTGGCTCCTAGGTTAGGTGATTGTGCTTGTTGCTCAGCACTCCCCTTCACCTCTTACCCTTCCACCTGAGGCTGCAGGGGACAGGCAGTCAGCAGCTATTGACTCTCTGACAGATTGACGTGAGGTTAGTGGGGAGGGAAGGGGGTGGTTGTGTAGAAATCTGTAGTCTCGCGTCCACAGCGTCTGCAGTTTACATTTTGTGGTATCTTTCAGGAGGAGGGTGAGGGGTGAGTATCACACTGTAATACTCTCAGCACTGTGCTGTGCACTGTAACATTCTCAGCACTGTGCTCTGCACTGTAACATTCTCAGCAGTATGCTCTGCACTGCAATGCTCTCAGCACTGTGCTCTGCGCTGTAATACTCTCAGCAGTGTGCTCTGCACTGTAATACTCTCAGCACTGTGCTCTGCGCTGTAATACTCTCAGCAGTGTGCTCTGCACTGTAATACTCTCAGCACTGTGCTGTCCACTGTAACATTCTCAGCACTGTGCTCTGCACTGTAACATTCTCAGCACTGTGCTCTGCACTGTAACATTCTCAGCACTGTGCTCTGCACTGTAACATTCTCAGCACTGTGCTCTGCACTGTAATACTCTCAGCACTGTGCTGTCCACTGTAACATTCTCAGCATTGTGCTCTGCACTGTAACATTCTCAGCACTGTGCTCTGCACTGTAATACTCTCAGCACTGTGCTGTCCACTGTAACATTCTCAGCACTGTGCTCTGCACTGTAACATTCTCAGCAGTATGCTCTGCACTGTAATACTCTCAGCACTGTGCTGTCCACTGTAACATTCTCAGCAGTAGGCTCTGCACTGTAATACTCTCAGCATTGTGCTCTGCACTGTAATACTCTCAGCAGTTTGCTCTGCACTGTAACATTCTCAGCACTGTGCTCTGCACTGTAACATTCTCAGCACTGTGCTGTGCACTGTAATACTCTCAACACTGTAACATTCTCAGCACTGTGCTCTGCACTGTAATGCTCTCAGCACTGTGCTCTGCACTGTAATACTCTCAGCATTGTGCTCTGCACTGTAATACTCTCAGCAGTTTGCTCTGCACTGTAACATTCTCAGCACTGTGCTCTGCACTGTAACATTCTCAGCACTGTGCTGTGCACTGTAATACTCTCAACACTGTAACATTCTCAGCACTGTGCTCTGCACTGTAATGCTCTCAGCACTGTGCTCTGCACTGTAATACTCTCAGCACTGTGCTCTGCACTGTAATACTCTCAGCAGTTTGCTCTGCACTGTAATACTCTCAGCACTGTGCTCTGCACTGTAATACTCTCAGCACTGTGCTCTGCACTGTAATACTCTCAGCACTGTGCTCTGCACTGTAATACTCTCAGCACTGTGCTCTGCACTGTAATACTCTCAGCACTGTGCTCTGCACTGTAATGCTCTCAGCACTGTGCTCTGCACTGTAATGCTCTCAGCACTGTGCTCTGCACTGTAATGCTCTCAGCAGTGTGCTCTGCACTGTAATACTCTCAGAAGTGTGCTCTGCACTGTAATACTCGCAGCACTGTGCTCTGCACTGTAATACTCTCAGCACTGTGCTCTGCACTGTAATACTCTCAGCACTGTGCTCTGCACTGTAACATTCTCAGCAGTATGCTCTGCACTGTAATACTCTCAGCACTGTGCTCTGCACTGTAATACTCTCAGCAGTCTGCACTGTAACATTCTCAGCAGTATGCTCTGCACTGTAATACTCTCAGCACTGTGCTCTGCACTGTAATACTCTCAGCAGTCTGCACTGTAACATTCTCAGCAGTATGCTCTGCACTGTAATACTCTCAGCACTGTGCTCTGCACTGTAATACTCTCAGCAGTCTGCACTGTAACATTCTCAGCAGTATGCTCTGCACTGTAATACTCTCAGCACTGTGCTCTGCACTGTAATACTCTCAGCACTGTGCTCTGCACTGTAACATTCTCAGCAGTATGCTCTGCACTGTAATACTCTCAGCACTGTGCTCTGCATTGTAATACTCTCAGCATTGTGCCCTGCATTGTAATACTCTCAGCACTGTGCTCTGCACTGTAATACTCTTAACATTCTCAGCAGTATGCTCTGCACTGTAATACTCTCAGCATTGTGCTCTGCACTGTAATACTCTCAGCAGTCTGCACTGTAACATTCTCAGCAGTATGCTCTGCACTGTAATACTCTCAGCACTGTGCTCTGCACTGTAACATTCTCAGCAGTGTGCCCTGCATTGTAATACTGTCAGCACTGTGCTCTGCACTGTAATACTCTCAGCACTGTGCTCTGCACTGTAATACTCTCAGCACTGTGCTCTGCACTGTAATACTCTCAGCACTGTGCTCTGCACTGTAATACTCTCAGCACTGTGCTCTGCATTGTAACATTCTCAGCAGTATGCTCTGCACTGCAATACTCTCAGCAGTATGCTCTGCATTGTAATACTCTCAGCACTGTGCTCTGCACTGTAATACTCTCAGCAGTGTGCTCTGCACTGTAATACTCTCAGCACTGTGCTCTGCACTGTAATACTATCAGCACTGTGCTCTGCACTGTAATACTCTCAGCACTGTGCTCTGCACTGTAATACTCTCAGCACTGTGCTCTGCACTGTAATACTCTCAGCACTGTGCTCTGCACTGTAATACTCTCAGCACTGTGCTCTGCATTGTAATACTCTCAGCAGTATGCTCTGCACTGTAATACTCTCAGCACTGTGCTCTGCACTGTAATACTCTCAGCAGTGTGCTCTGCACTGTAATGCTCTCAGCACTGTGCTCTGCACTGTAATACTCTCAGCACTGTGCTCTGCACTGTAATACTCTCAGCACTGTGCTCTGCACTGTAATGCTCTCAGCACTGTGCTCTGCACTGTAATGCTCTCAGCACTGTGCTCTGCACTGTAATGCTCTCAGCAGTGTGCTCTGCACTGTAATACTCTCAGAAGTGTGCTCTGCACTGTAATACTCGCAGCACTGTGCTCTGCACTGTAATACTCTCAGCACTGTGCTCTGCACTGTAATACTCTCAGCAGTGTGCTCTGCACTGTAATACTCTCAGCACTGTGCTCTGCACTGTAACATTCTCAGCAGTATGCTCTGCACTGTAATACTCTCAGCACTGTGCTCTGCACTGTAATACTCTCAGCATTCTGCACTGTAACATTCTCAGCAGTATGCTCTGCACTGTAATACTCTCAGCACTGTGCTCTGCACTGTAATACTCTCAGCAGTCTGCACTGTAACATTCTCAGCAGTATGCTCTGCACTGTAATACTCTCAGCACTGTGCTCTGCACTGTAATACTCTCAGCAGTCTGCACTGTAACATTCTCAGCAGTATGCTCTGCACTGTAATACTCTCAGCACTGTGCTCTGCATTGTAATACTCTCAGCATTGTGCTCTGCACTGTAATACTCTCAGCAGTCTGCACTGTAACATTCTCAGCAGTATGCTCTGCACTGTAATACTCTCAGCACTGTGCTCTGCATTGTAATACTCTCAGCACTGTGCTCTGCACTGTAATACTCTCAGCACTGTGCTCTGCACTGTAATACTCTCAGCACTGTGCTCTGCACTGTAATACTCTCAGCACTGTGCTCTGCACTGTAATACTCTCAGCACTGTGCTCTGCACTGTAATACTCTCAGCACTGTGCTCTGCACTGTAACATTCTCAGCAGTGTGCCCTGCATTGTAATACTGTCAGCACTGTGCTCTGCACTGTAATACTCTCAGCACTGTGCTCTGCACTGTAATACTCTCAGCACTGTGCTCTGCACTGTAATACTCTCAGCACTGTGCTCTGCATTGTAACATTCTCAGCAGTATGCTCTGCACTGTAATACTCTCAGCAGTATGCTCTGCACTGTAATACTCTCAGCACTGTGCTCTGCATTGTAATACTCTCAGCACTGTGCTCTGCACTGTAATACTCTCAGCAGTGTGCTCTGCACTGTAATACTCTCAGCACTGTGCTCTGCACTGTAATACTATCAGCACTGTGCTCTGCACTGTAATACTCTCAGCACTGTGCTCTGCACTGTAATACTCTCAGCACTGTGCTCTGCACTGTAATACTCTCAGCACTGTGCTCTGCACTGTAATACTCTCAGCACTGTGCTCTGCACTGTAATACTCTCAGCACTGTGCTCTGCACTGTAATGCTCTCAGCACTGTGCTCTGCACTGTAATGCTCTCAGCACTGTGCTCTGCACTGTAATACTATCAGCACTGTGCTCTGCACTGTAATACTGTCAGCACTGTGCTCTGCACTGTAATACTCTCAGCATTGTGCTCTGCACTGTAATACTCTCAGCACTGTGCTCTGCACTGTAATACTCTCAGCACTGTGCTCTGCATTGTAATACTCTCAGCACTGTGCTCTGCACTGTAATACTCTCAGAAGTGTGCTCTGCACTGTAATACTCTCAGCACTGTGCTCTGCACTGTAATACTCTCAGCACTGTGCTCTGCACTGTAATACTCTCAGCACTGTGCTCTGCACTGTAATACTCTCAGCACTGTGCTCTGCATTGTAATACTCTCAGCATTGTGCTCTGCACTGTAATACTCTCAGCACTGTGCTCTGCACTGTAATACTCTCAGCACTGTGCTCTGCACTGTAATACTCTCAGCACTGTGCTCTGCACTGTAATACTCTCAGCACTGTGCTCTGCACTGTAATACTCTCAGCATTGTGCTCTGCACTGTAATACTCTCAGCACTGTGCTCTGCACTGTAATACTCTCAGCACTGTGCTCTGCACTGTAATACTCTCAGCACTGTGCTCTGCACTGTAATACTCTCAGCATTGTGCTCTGCACTGTAATACTCTCAGCACTGTGCTCTGCACTGTAATACTCTCAGCACTGTGCTCTGCACTGTAATACTCTGTAGTCATCTAAGATGGACACCAGTAACACAAAATGGAAGACTGCAAAGAATACAGGGAAAAACGGACATGGTCAAAAGCAAACAGCTTGCAGAAGCTTTCAGCATTGAGACACTTGCAAAAACCGGTTTCCCGACAGCTGCAGAGTTCAGGCAGCGCTGTTAATGGGAAAACAGTTTACATACTAATGAGGTGATACCGGGACAGTCCCGGGCACAATAGATACACTCAAGTATCAATCAATACTTTCAAAAGCGAAGCAGACACGATGGAGCCAGCGAAACCAGGACAATGAGTCCTAACAACCGCCCCAGCCATCAAGGAACGACCCTAGGATAGGGGGGTTCAAATCATATCGATTGGGAAAAGGCCCAATTGATCCCTAGCTGGTGAGGACGCCCGCCCCCAGGGGCACGGACCTCCTGGTACCTATAAAAGAAGGTCCCGCACATGGTTTGGTCTCCTGTCTCCGGCCTCCAACTCCAGCCTCCAGAATCCTGTCTTTTACACCAGCCGTCGAGCAGCAGCCATCGATCAGTAAGTGCCAAACGACGATCGCTTCCTTGACCCAGGCATTACTTATACCCGTGCTGACCAGTAGTAACAAGAAGTTGCAGACCAGAACGGAACAAAGGCCTTGTTCCTTGACCTTGCCTGTTCCTTCTTAGATAAGTATTAGTCGTTTAATGGTAGAAGTAAGTTAGTCTTCAGCGTGTGCATGAGTATTTATTATAATTGTTATAATAAACTCTAACTGTTTGGACTTACTAATTGGTGTATAGCTTTATTGCTTTGAACTTGACCTTGATACTTGTGACGGTGTCTCTTACGGCACCTGGCGACTCCACAGCATAGAAACGAGAAACAGAGCCAAGCGAGTGTTAAGCACACTTCCTCTGCTGGAGGAGTGTTAAACACACTAACTCAGAACGAGTAACAACTCTCAGCAGTTTGCTCTGCACTGTAATACTCTCAGCAGTTTGCTCTGCACTGTAATACTCTCAGCACTGTGCTCTGCACTGTAATACTCTCAGCACTGTGCTCTGCACTGTAATACTCTCAGCACTGTGCTCTGCACTGTAATACTCTCAGCAGTTTGCTCTGCACTGTAATACTCTCAGCAGTTTGCTCTGCACTGTAATACTCTCAGCGTTGTGCTCTGCACTGTAATACTCTCAGCACTGTGCTCTGCACTGTAATGCTCTCAGCACTGTGCTCTGCACTGTAATACTCTCAGCAGTTTGCTCTGCACTGTAATACTCTCAGCATTGTGCTCTGCACTGTAATACTCTCAGCAGTTTGCTCTGCACTGTAATACTCTCAGCAGTTTGCTCTGCACTGTAATACTCTCAGCACTGTGCTCTGCACTGTAATACTCTCAGCACTGTGCTCTGCACTGTAATACTCTCAGCACTGTGCTCTGCATTGTAATACTCTCAGCAGTGTGCTCTGCACTGTAATACTCTCAGCAGTTTGCTCTGCACTGTAATACTCTCAGCACTGTGCTCTGCATTGTAATACTCTCAGCACTGTGCTCTGCACTGTAATACTCTCAGCACTGTGCTCTGCACTGTAATACTCTCAGCACTGTGCTCTGCATTGTAATACTCTCAGCAGTTTGCTCTGCACTGTAATACTCTCAGCACTGTGCTCTGCACTGTAATACTCTCAGCACTGTGCTCTGCACTGTAATACTCTCAGCACTGTGCTCTGCATTGTAATACTCTCAGCACTGTGCTTTGCATTGTAATACTCTCAGCACTGTGCTCTGCACTGTAATACTCTCAGCACTGTGCTCTGCACTGTAATACTCTCAGCACTGTGCTCTGCACTGTAATACTCTCAGCACTGTGCTCTGCACTGTAATACTCTCAGCACTGTGCTCTGCATTGTAATACTCTCAGCACTGTGCTCTGCACTGTAATACTCTCAGCACTGTGCTCTGCACTGTAATACTCTCAGCACTGTGCTCTGCACTGTAATACTCTCAGCACTGTGCTCTGCACTGTAATACTCTCAGCACTGTGCTCTGCACTGTAATACTCTCAGCAGTATGCTCTGCACTGTAATACTCTCAGCACTGTGCTCTGCACTGTAATACTCTCAGCACTGTGCTCTGCACTGTAATACTCTCAGCACTGTGCTCTGCACTGTAATACTCTCAGCACTGTGCTCTGCACTGTAATACTCTCAGCACTGTGCTCTGCACTGTAATACTCTCAGCACTGTGCTCTGCACTGTAATACTCTCAGCAGTTTGCTCTGCACTGTAATACTCTCAGCACTGTGCTCTGCACTGTAATACTCTCAGCAGTTTGCTCTGCACTGTAATACTCTCAGCAGTTTGCTCTGCACTGTAATACTCTCAGCACTGTGCTCTGCACTGTAATACTCTCAGCACTGTGCTCTGCACTGTAATACTCTCAGCACTGTGCTCTGCATTGTAATACTCTCAGCAGTGTGCTCTGCATTGTAATACTCTCAGCACTGTGCTCTGCACTGTAATACTCTCAGCACTGTGCTCTGCATTGTAATACTCTCAGCATTGTGCTCTGCACTGTAATACTCTCAGCACTGTGCTCTGCATTGTAATACTCTCAGCAGTTTGCTCTGCACTGTAATACTCTCAGCAGTTTGCTCTGCACTGTAATACTCTCAGCACTGTGCTCTGCACTGTAATACTCTCAGCACTGTGCTCTGCACTGTAATACTCTCAGCACTGTGCTCTGCATTGTAATACTCTCAGCACTGTGCTCTGCATTGTAATACTCTCAGCACTGTGCTCTGCACTGTAATACTCTCAGCACTGTGCTCTGCACTGTAATACTCTCAGCACTGTGCTCTGCACTGTAATACTCTCAGCACTGTGCTCTGCACTGTAATACTCTCAGCACTGTGCTCTGCATTGTAATACTCTCAGCACTGTGCTCTGCATTGTAATACTCTCAGCACTGTGCTCTGCACTGTAATACTCTCAGCACTGTGCTCTGCACTGTAATACTCTCAGCACTGTGCTCTGCACTGTAATACTCTCAGCAGTTTGCTCTGCACTGTAATACTCTCAGCACTGTGCTCTGCACTGTAATACTCTCAGCACTGTGCTCTGCACTGTAATACTCTCAGCACTGTGCTCTGCACTGTAATACTCTCAGCACTGTGCTCTGCACTGTAATACTCTCAGCACTGTGCTCTGCATTGTAATACTCTCAGCACTGTGCTCTGCATTGTAATACTCTCAGCACTGTGCTCTGCACTGTAATACTCTCAGCACTGTGCTCTGCACTGTAATACTCTCAGCACTGTGCTCTGCACTGTAATACTCTCAGCAGTTTGCTCTGCACTGTAATACTCTCAGCACTGTGCTCTGCACTGTAATACTCTCAGCACTGTGCTCTGCACTGTAATACTCTCAGCAGTGTGCTCTGCACTGTAATACTCTCAGCACTGTGCTCTGCACTGTAATACTCTCAGCACTGTGCTCTGCACTGTAATACTCTCAGCACTGTGCTCTGCACTGTAATGCTCTCAGCACTGTGCTCTGCACTGTAATACTCTCAGCACTGTGCTCTGCACTGTAATACTCTCAGCACTGTGCTCTGCACTGTAATACTCTCAGCACTGTGCTCTGCACTGTAATACTCTCAGCACTGTGCTCTGCATTGTAATACTCTCAGCACTGTGCTCTGCACTGTAATACTCTCAGCACTGTGCTCTGCACTGTAATACTCTCAGCACTGTGCTCTGCACTGTAATACTCTCAGCACTGTGCTCTGCACTGTAATACTCTCAGCAGTTTGCTCTGCACTGTAATACTCTCAGCACTGTGCTCTGCACTGTAATACTCTCAGCAGTTTGCTCTGCACTGTAATACTCTCAGCAGTTTGCTCTGCACTGTAATACTCTCAGCACTGTGCTCTGCACTGTAATACTCTCAGCACTGTGCTCTGCACTGTAATACTCTCAGCACTGTGCTCTGCATTGTAATACTCTCAGCAGTGTGCTCTGCATTGTAATACTCTCAGCACTGTGCTCTGCACTGTAATACTCTCAGCACTGTGCTCTGCATTGTAATACTCTCAGCATTGTGCTCTGCACTGTAATACTCTCAGCACTGTGCTCTGCATTGTAATACTCTCAGCAGTTTGCTCTGCACTGTAATACTCTCAGCAGTTTGCTCTGCACTGTAATACTCTCAGCACTGTGCTCTGCACTGTAATACTCTCAGCACTGTGCTCTGCACTGTAATACTCTCAGCACTGTGCTCTGCATTGTAATACTCTCAGCACTGTGCTCTGCATTGTAATACTCTCAGCACTGTGCTCTGCACTGTAATACTCTCAGCACTGTGCTCTGCACTGTAATACTCTCAGCACTGTGCTCTGCACTGTAATACTCTCAGCACTGTGCTCTGCACTGTAATACTCTCAGCACTGTGCTCTGCATTGTAATACTCTCAGCACTGTGCTCTGCATTGTAATACTCTCAGCACTGTGCTCTGCACTGTAATACTCTCAGCACTGTGCTCTGCACTGTAATACTCTCAGCACTGTGCTCTGCACTGTAATACTCTCAGCAGTTTGCTCTGCACTGTAATACTCTCAGCACTGTGCTCTGCACTGTAATACTCTCAGCACTGTGCTCTGCACTGTAATACTCTCAGCACTGTGCTCTGCACTGTAATACTCTCAGCACTGTGCTCTGCACTGTAATACTCTCAGCACTGTGCTCTGCATTGTAATACTCTCAGCACTGTGCTCTGCATTGTAATACTCTCAGCACTGTGCTCTGCACTGTAATACTCTCAGCACTGTGCTCTGCACTGTAATACTCTCAGCACTGTGCTCTGCACTGTAATACTCTCAGCAGTTTGCTCTGCACTGTAATACTCTCAGCACTGTGCTCTGCACTGTAATACTCTCAGCACTGTGCTCTGCACTGTAATACTCTCAGCAGTGTGCTCTGCACTGTAATACTCTCAGCACTGTGCTCTGCACTGTAATACTCTCAGCACTGTGCTCTGCACTGTAATACTCTCAGCACTGTGCTCTGCACTGTAATGCTCTCAGCACTGTGCTCTGCACTGTAATACTCTCAGCACTGTGCTCTGCACTGTAATACTCTCAGCACTGTGCTCTGCACTGTAATACTCTCAGCACTGTGCTCTGCACTGTAATACTCTCAGCACTGTGCTCTGCATTGTAATACTCTCAGCACTGTGCTCTGCACTGTAATACTCTCAGCACTGTGCTCTGCACTGTAATACTCTCAGCACTGTGCTCTGCACTGTAATACTCTCAGCACTGTGCTCTGCACTGTAATACTCTCAGCACTGTGCTCTGCACTGTAATACTCTCAGCACTGTGCTCTGCACTGTAATACTCTCAGCAGTGTGCTCTGCACTGTATCGTACTATAAACCTCTCTGCATTGGCCAGTCAGCCACATGCAGCTGCAAGTTAATCTATGTGCATATGCTTACCTAGCGAGAGTTTTCAAGTGCTTTTAATGATGACGTTAGTAAACTCTCTGACTCCTGTCAAAGCCTCTGCCTCAAACCAAGTGCTGCCAAACCTGTATCATGTGTTTGCCACCTTGACAATGCAGGAAGTCACCACGAACTTGAGCTCTACCTAAATGGCAGCCTCAGAAAAAAACACCCTGCCTCTACCTATCTTAGTGTCATTTGTACGCAGATATCTTAGTGTCATTTGGACCACACACCGACCTTCAAACAACGCGTCCAGAATGTCTCAGCTAAACTAAAGACTCGCAACAATCTCACCAGTAACCTGCAGCAACCTCTTTGGGAGCCAACAGCAGAACTTTAGAACCTCCTCTTTCTCTCCCTGCTACTCAGTCAGCTTCTGTCTGGAAGAAGTGCGCACTGCAAACTGATACATTTCGATTTGATTTGATTTATTATTGTCACACGTATTAGTATAGAGTGAAAAGTATTGTTTCTTGCATGCTATACAGACAACGCATACCGTACATAGGGAAAGGAAGGAGAGACTGCAGAATATAATGTCACAGTAAGAAGTCTTACAACACCAGGTTAAAATCCAACAGGTTTGTTTCGAATCACTAGCTTTTGGAGCCCAGCTCCTTCCTCAGGTGAATGAAGAGGTGGGTTCCAGAAACATATATATAGACAAAGTCAGTGGTGCAAGGCAATACTTTGAATGCGAGTCTTTGCAGTAATTAAGTCTTTACAGGTCCAGATGGAGCAACTGGAGATATGGGGTAACCCCAGGTTAAAGAGGTGTGAATTGTCTCAAGCCAGGACAGTTGGTAGGATTTCGCAAGCCCAGACCATATGGTTTTGGGGGGGGGGGTTGAATGTAATGTGACATGAATCCAAGGTCATGTGCGTAGATGAGTACGGCCTCAACCGGGACCTTGGATTCATGTCTGTGTGTGTTTCCTCCGGGTGCTGCGGTTTCCTCCCACATGCTGATTAGGTGAATTGGACATTCTGAATTCTCCCTCAGTGTACCTGAACAGGCGCCAGAGTGTGGCGACTCGCCAGGGTATTTTCACAGTAACTTCATTGCAGTGTTAATGTAAGCCTACTTCTGACACTAATAAAGATTATTATTATGATGATTATTTTCCCCTTACGACCAATATGTGTACACTTTGGGCCATTGCCGGTGTCCCCCTCTGGGTTACTCTTCAGCCTGATGGGTAGCCAGGTCTGCAGCCTGCTCCAAAGCTGCCGCCTTCCATGGTGTCTGACTGCCTGGGCTGCCACTGTGGGGTTGGCAACACCATCCATTTTGGAGAAAGAGAGAGAGATCAACAATCATTTAGGGTATTCCACCCCGGACCCCCAAATCCCCCAAGCCGCCCCAACCCTTACCTCTCCTGCCTTCCCTTAGAGTGCCATCTAGTGAGCCAGTTGTGCTGGAGGACCTTGCTCTGCACACTCACCCCCAGCCACAGCAGGAGCCCTTAGACCCCAGACCACAGACCCCTGCTAGGACTTTAGGGAGACCGTGCTTAGGTGCCTTACCCTGACCCACACACTCACCCTTTGGTCTCGAGGATATTCCCAGTGGTGAAGCCCAGCTTCTCAGTGTCTGACTGTTGGCTGCTGCCTCTGTGGTATTGACGCCTCCAGTGTTCAGGCAGCAAGTCCATGCCTCACAGTTTGATTGGAATGCTCAGCAGTAACACTCGTCTGAGACATGGCATGTGTACGCACGAGAATGCACTTGAGAGCTGTGAAATGCTCATATAACTAACAAGGCCAATCCCTTATTAGTAATAGCCTTCAGCTGTGCAGCTAGGGGCTGCTCACAGTCAAAAGGAGTCAGTGACCGTCAGCATATAATCACAAATGGGGCTCTGTCCTGTAGCTGTTTGGTTGGACAGGCAGACAGCAGCTGTAGTTGCCCCTGTTATAGATATACACAATATTGGAGGATGGCTTGTATGCCCCATAGAAACTAAGCCCCTCACCCCCCCCCCCCCCCCAGCCCAGGGATGACACCCAATCAAAGACCCCCAGCCACCCCCCCCCCCCCCCCCCGGACCTGGCCCATCCACCCCGAGGGATCCCCACCCCTCTCCCCCAGCACAGGAGCAGCAGTATCTCCAGTGCCCCTGAATGGCTACTCATCTCCTCTGTCCCCTTCAGAAGCCTGTTTTTAAAAAGGAGTGCTAAACGGTGTCCACGCAATCTCTCACTGGGGAGCTGGTTAATTCCCGGGAGGCCGTTAGATTGGATTCACATCTCACTAATGAGATGGCGATTGGTCTTAATTGGTGTCAGTGATCTTCTTGCCACGTTTATGCGGGATTCGGAACCCGCCACCAGGAGGGGGCCGGTTAGATAGCGAACCCATTCACCCCCAAGCACGGATCCCAATTTTGGGCTCACCCGCAATTTAACCGGCACGCCCAAATCCATGCCAGACGCAACGCGGCCGTTAAAGGGGCTGGTTTAGCTCACTGAGCAAAACCGCTGGCTTTTAAAGCAGACCAAGCAGGCCAGCAGCACGGTTCGATTCCCGTACCAGCCTCCCTGAACAGGCGCCGGAATGTGGCGACTAGGGGCTTTTCACAGTAACTTCATTGAAGCCTACTCGTGACAATAAGCGATTTTCATTTTTTTCAAATTGCGGCCCATGTCTTTCTTTCTGTCCTGGTGAGGTTTGGGGTTATCTTTTGTGCTTTTAATTAATTTCTTTGTTGAAACGTGAGATTTCAGGGTCTGCCTGGCGAGGTGGTGGAGTTCATTCAGATACTGGGCTGAGCAGTGTCGTGTTCAGGACTGTTAGGGTTAATGGGGGACTGGGGAAACATTGCCGCCCACATTATTGTGTACAGAGGCCCTTGGGTGTAGATATGAATCTGGTCAGAGTTGGGATGGAGATAGTCAGGATTGTATCTTGTATATATGTGTTACTAATAAACAGGAATTGTTGAAGAATACAAGCCTCTCGACTTTGTCACAAATAAAAAGATAATACTACGGTGCCTCCTGTAGATCAGGCAGACTGCAGTCACATTGCAGCTTGTGGCGTTAGAGTCCAACAGCGGAGCTGCTCAAGGGAGGATTTAAAGGAGACTTGTGCTGAAAAAAGTGCAGATGAAAAGTTGAGCCAGCCTTGGTGACTCTATTCGTGACAAAATCTCTTTAACTCATTACAGATTAATTCCAAATTCAATGCCCCCAGGTCACAAACAGAAGGGGTTTGAATCATGGTTGCTGTTGCTGACCTGATTCCGTCTCCTCAAGTCGTGGAGAGATGGTGACTGAAACCCAGAAATTAGCATCTTGAGCAATAAACAGCCATTATCGGCTGGGATGGTGTCTGTGTTGTGTGGAAGCTGACGTAAGGCGAGACATCCAGGTCTCCATTTTTAGCATTCTTGTCTTAAAACTGGCTGTTGGAGGAATAATAATCATCATCCGAGTGCTGCAAATAGTTTCAAGACAAGAAATTTAATAAAATAAACATGAATTACACAGTAATAATTTGAGCCTTATAATTAAAGCTGGTATTTTTTCACTCAAGCTCGCCCGAACCTGCCAGACTTGATCAGTCAAAAGAGTCTCCAAGTTAATCTCTAACCAACTCTTGCGTGACTGGGTCTCTCCCAGGGACAACTCTGCCAATTGGAGGCCTGGGCCATCCCTCTGACCCTTTCCTCCTCCACACCACGGACCCAATGGTGGCAACAGTCTCCTCGAGTCACTGCTTTGCCACTTCCTCAAGGCTCAGTTTCCTGATTAGCTTGGTCGAACAGTACAGCACAGAAGGCTTTTCGGGCCTTCGTGCTGGTGCTAGCTCTTTTAAAGAGCTATTCAGTCAGTCCCACTGCCCAGCTCTTTCCTGACATTTTTCCCCCCCTTTTTGAAAGTTGCTATTGGATCTGCTTCCATCTGCATTCAGGCAGTGTCATTGCAGAGCAAAGGAAAATAAAGATTCTTCATTAAACTCACAATAGCTTCTCCGGTTCTTGAACATTGCTGAAAAGAGGGACATGTTGCTGAAGTTTTTCGCCTGTCACTCATCAGAACAAACGCACAAATCCCAAATTTCCGACAATCACAACAATTTATAAACAAGAGAAAAGAGTGCTGATTGGTTGTCAGGTTGACACAGACTGGCCAAGACATTGCCACGGAGAAAGCAATGGGAAACTACAGGCTCCCAAGCTCTCGGGCAACTCAAAAAAGGTGCAAAGCTTGAACATATTCCTTTTGTGTGTAGAGAATGGGGCCCTGTGTATGAATGTATGTCACTTTTGGCAAACATTATGAGCTCAACCAAATATCTTAAATTGGCCGTTAGTGTAGTGTATTAGGGCCTTCAGAGTTGTTCAGCAAGTGCTGTCCTGTCTCTTCTGCTCCTTTTGCCAATTACCTTGCACTTACTCTTTATCAGGTGAATCCTGATTGGGTAACCAACCGGCATTGAACTGAAATCACAATCACAAAATCACAAAAAGGAGTCCATTCCAACGGCAGCACGGTAGCACAGTGGTTAGCATTGTTGCTTCAGAACAGCAGGGACCCAGGTTCGATTCCCAGCTTGGGTCACTGCATGTGCAGAGTCTGCACGTTCTCCCTATGTCTGTGTGGGTTTCCTCCGGGTGCTCCGGTTTCCTCCCACAAAGTCCCGAAAGATATGCTGTTGGGTAATTTAGACATTCTGAATTCTCCCTCAGTGTACTCGAACAGGCGCCGGAGTGTGGTGACTGGGGACTTTTCACATAACTTAATTGCAGTGTTAATAAAGATTATTATTATTATTCTGTCCAGGTTTAACCTAAACCTCTTACATATAGCCAATTGTGTGTTCAATTTCCATTCCAGAAACCTCAGTTCTGATCAAAGGTGATCCAACTGAAATGGTACCTCTGGTTCTCTTTCCACAGGTGCTGCCTGGCCTACTGAAAGTTTGCAATAATTTCTGTTCTAATATGGTGCATGGCAATGTCTCGATGATGAGATCTTGAGGCATGTATGTTCAAACATGAACCCTTTATTGGTTGCCTTTACCACTTGTAGTTACCAGGTTACTATCATGCATGGTGTTATTTACCATGCAGGCATGCTGCTTGCTTACAGAGTCCCAAACTGTTTTCTCGGAATCACTCACCATGTGACTCTGCACATCATACTGTGGGAGGTGCTATCCTTCATTCCCATGTTAACATTTGCTATGCTGAGACCTTTTTATTACAATGGCATATAAACACATCCCTGTTTCTTCTCTAAAGTAACAGTTTCTCTCTTCTATCGAGTATCACAATACAACCTTTATTTTCTATCCCTGCTCCCCCATTGCAAGTCTCTGATTTTATAAATTCAGATGGTCTTGAGACTTGGCAGTTCAAGTTGGCATGTTTGGAGGAATATTCTCTGCGTTTCTGGTACTTGTCAATTCTCTGTGTTTCTGGTACTTGGCTATCTCCATTTGTTTTACTTATTGCGCTCTTTTGAGTTGTGTCTCTCTTTATTAACAACTGCTTCTGCTTCTTTTGGTCACTGTGGGTTTGTCCTGTTCCTTCTGAGGGGTATATGCACTCCATTCATCCCCGGAGTGGACACGTGTTTTCATTTCCATTTTTCTCACCATCTCAGCCAAACATTTGTTTGCAGTTGTATTTTCAAATTGTTTTGCCAACTTATAGAACCATAGAAAGGATGCAGCACAGAAGGAGGTCGTTCAGCCCATCCTGCCCATGCCTAGGTGCTCTTTCTAATCTTCCTGAACATGGCCCTTAGCCTTGCAGTTTACACCACTTAAGGTGCAGATCCAGATACTTTTTAAAAGAGTTTAGGGTCTCTGCCTCCACCACCAACTCAGGCAGCAAATTGCATACTCCCACCACCCTCTGCGTGAAAAGGTTCTTCCTCATGTCCACTCTCATCCTTCTGCAACTTAGCTTGAATCTAAGACCGTCCCATCTCCCCGCTTTTTGAACTCTCTGCCAAGGGAAACATGTTCCTCCTGTCTACTCTATCTCTACCCTTCATAATTTTGTACACTTCAATCATGTCAACCCTCAGCCTTCTCTGTTCCAAGGAAGAAAACTCCAATCTCTCCCCGTAGCTACAATTCTCCATCCCTGGCGACATTTGAGTAAATATTCTCTGCACTCTCTCCAGAGCAATAACCTCCTTCCTGTAATGTGGTGACCAGAACTGCACACAAAACCCCACTTGTGGTTTCACCGGATTCTTATGCAGTTCCATCATTATATCCCTACTTTTGTATTCTATACCTCTGCCAATGGAGAAGAGCATTCCATATGCCTTATTTATAACCTTATCTACCCATAATGCTACATTTAGGGACCTGTGCACTTGCAAACCAAGATATCTCACTCCACTTACCCCTCTCCGTATATTCCCGTTTATTGTGCGCTCCCTTTTACTATTTGGCCTCCCTAAATATATTACCTCACGCTTATTAGAGTTGAACTCCATCTGCCACTTTCCTGCCCACTTCACCAACCCATCTATATTAATTTGGGGTTTACAGCTATCCTCTACAATAGAATCCCTACAGTGCAGAAGGAGATCATTTCGCCCATCGAGTCTGCACAGACCCTCTGAAAGAGCACCCTATCTAAGCTCAATCCCCTGCCCTTTCCCTGTAACCCTACCTAATCTTTTGGACACTAAGGATAATTTAGCATGGCCAATCCACCTAACCTGCACATCTTTGGACTGTGGGAGGAAACTGGAGCACCCGGAGGAAACCCATGCACACACGGGGAGAATGTGCAGACTCCACGCAGGCAGTCATCCAAGGTTGGAATTGAACCCGGGCGTCTGGCATAGTGAGGCAGCAGTGCTGACCACTGTGCCACCATACCAGCATGCCGCCCTATGCATTTTTCAAACTTTTTTGCCCAGGAGCCATTTTTACCAACCGGCCATCCTTCAGGACCCATGCCGACTAATCTTCACAACCCATGCTGGCCTACCTTCTCGACCCACGCCGGCCAACCTTCGCGATCTATGACTCCCAAACTTCATGACCCACCATTTTTGCTTCCCTTTAACGTGACAGATGAGCCTGCTTAGTCCTCACGATCCCATGTGCCTTGTCATTCAATGTTAGCCACACAGGCTAGTCACACGGACCCCCGCTGCCTATGGTAAGGTCTGCAAGGCATAACGGGCTACAAGATGAAGGCATGCAATATCGCCAGCTCCAACGCACCCCTCCCTGATGAGCTCAACGTATACTACACCCGCTTTGAGCAAGAAGTCAGCGAGAGCACGCCCTCCACCCCAGAAGCCGCGGATGAACTTATATTTGAGGTCACCATTGCAGATGTCAGAGCAGCCTTCTCGAAAGTCAATCCCGGCTCCGATGCCACTGGCCCGGATGGGGTACCCGGAAGAGCTCTCAGGTCTTGCGCGGATCAGCTGGCGGGGGTATTCGCAGACATCTTTGTAAAAAAATAATTTTTATTCAAATTTTCCAACAACAAATTATATCCCAACAAAAAAAAAAGAAAAAACAGAAACCCCTCCCCACCATACAAAGCAATAAATTAACAACAAGAAAAAGTAATAAACATAGAATCGTAAGAACAAACCCCATAACCGACCCATAGTCCCCCTCCCCCCCCCTCCAGGTTGCTGCTGAGATTGACCACCCTCTAACACTCCGCCAGGAAATCAAGAAAAGGTTGCCACCGCCGGAAGAACCCTTGCACCGACCCCCTCAGGGCAAACTTGACCCTCTCCAGTTTAACGAACCCGGCCATGTCGCTGATCCAGGATTCCGGGCTCGGGGGCTTCGCGTCCTTCCACTGTAGAAGGATCCTGCGCCGGGCTACCAGGGACACAAAGGCCAGGATACCGGCCTCTCTCGCCTCCTGCACTCCCGGCTCCGATGCCACCCCAAAAATAGCGAGCCCCCAGCCCGGTTCCACCCTGGAGCCAACCACCCTGGACAAGGTCCCCGCCACCCCCTTCCAGAAACCCTCCAACGCCGGGCATGCCCAGAACATGTGGGTGTTATTCGCTGGGCTTCCCGAACACCTCTCCTCACCACCAAAGAACTGGCACAGCCTGGTCCCAGTCATATGCGCCCTGTGCAGCACCTTTAGCTGAATTAAATTAAGCCGTGCGCAAGAAGAGGAAGGGTTCACCCTCCCCAGGGCGTCCGCCCACGTCCCCTCGTCAACCGCCTCCCCCAGCTCCTCCTCCCACTTTGCTTTCAACTCCCCCTCCTGCATCATCTGATAAATTGCCGAGATCCTACCCTCGCCGACCCACGTCCCCGAGAGCACCCTATCCTGCACCCCCCTAGGCGGCAGTAGAGGAAACTCTGCAACCTGCCGCCTAACAAATGCCCTAATCTGCATATACCTAAAGGTATTCCCTGGGGGGAGACCCCACTTCCCCTCCAACTCCTCTCGGGTCGCAAACTTCCCGTCGAGGAAGAGGTCCCCCATCCGCCTGATACCTGCCCTGTACCAGCTCAAAAACCCTCTATCTATCCTCCCTGGTACAAACCGGTGGTTCCCCCATATCGGGGCCCAAACTGAGGCCTTCACTTCCCCCCTATGATGCCTCCACTGACCCCAGATTTTGAGGGTAGCCACCACTACTGGACTCGTAGAGTACCTTGCCGGGGGAGTGGCAGCGGGGCCGTCACCAGTGCCTCCAAACTCGTGCCCACACAGGACGCTGCCTCCATCCTCTTCCGTGCAGCTCCCTCCCCCTCCATCACCCACCTATGAATCATTGCTACATTCGCGGCCCAGTAATACCCACACAGGTTGGGCAACGGCAGTCCACCCACCTCCCTGACTCGCTCCAAGAATACCCTCCTCACCCTCGGGGTCTTCTGCACCCACACGAACCCCAAAATGCTCCTATTAACCCTCCTAAAGAAAGCCTTCGGAATCATGATGGGTAAACAAGGAAGAGAAACAAAAACCTCGGGAGCACCGTCATCTTAACCGACTGGACCCAGCCCGCTAGGGAGAGTGACAACACATCCCACCTCCTAAACTCCTCCTCCATCTGCTCCGCCAGCCTCGTAAAGTTTAACCTATGCAGGGCCCCCCAGCTCCTGGCTGTCTGGACCCCCAAATATCTGAAGCTCCTTTCTGCCCTCTTCAACGGAAGCTCCCCTATCTCTTTCTACTGGTCCGCCATACGCACCACAAACAATTCACTCTTCCCCACATTGAGCTTATAGCCAGAGAAGTCACCAAACCCCCCCAGGATCCTCATCCCCTCTGGCATCCCCCCCCCCGCCGGATCCGCAATGTACAGCAGTAAATCGTCCGCGTACAACAACAGCGGGTGCTCCTCCCCCCCCCCCTCGCACAATCCCCCTCCAGTTCCTCGCTTCCCTCAATGCCATGGCCAGGGGTTCAATCGCTAACGTGAAGAGCAGGGGAGACAAGGGGCACCCCTGCCTCGTTTCCCGGGACAGTCGAAAGTCCTCCGACCTCCTCCCATTCATCACCACGCTCGCCACCGGAGCATTATACAGCAACCTCACCCACCTAATAAATCCCTCACCAAACCCAAACCTCCTCAATACCTCCCACAGGTAGCTCCACTCTACCCCATCAAAAGCTTTCTTCGCATCCATCGATGCCACAATTTCCGCCTCCCCGTCCGTCGCCGACATCATTATGACATTAAGAAGCCGCCGCACGTTAACATTCAGCTGCCTCCCCTTCACAAACCCCGTTTGGTCCTCGTGAATAACCTGCGGGATCACAACCTCCACCCTCTTGGCCAGTATTTTGGCCAGCAGCTCCGCGTCCACATTGAGGGGCGAGATCAGCCTGTAAGACCCACACTGGAGGGGGTCCTTATCCTGCTTCAAGATCAGAGAAATTAGTGCTCTGGACATCGTCAGGGGCAAAGCCCCCCCCCCCCCCCCCTCCCTTGCCTCGTTCAGGGCCCTCACTAATAGCAGGCCTAGCAGGTCTGAGAACTTCTTGTAAAACTCCACCGGGAACCCATCAGGCCCCGGTGCCTTCCCTGACTGCATACTCCCCAACGCCCCGCTCAGCTCCTCCAACTCAATTGGGGCCCGCAGACCCTCCACCCGCTCCTCCCCCACTCTCGGGAACTCCAACTTATCCAAAAAGCGGTCCATTCCACCCTCCTCCCTAGGGGGCACCAACCGGTACAGCTCCTCATAAAAGGACCTGAACACCCCATTGATGCCCCTTGCACTCCACACCAGATTTCCTCCTCCGTCCCTAATTCTCCCTTCCCGCCTCCCGCTTCCGGAGCTGGTGGGCCAGCATCCGACTTGCCTTCTCCCCATACTCATATACCGCCCCCTGCGCCCTCCTCCACTGCACCTCCGCCTTCCGGGTGGTCAATATGTCGAACTCCGCTTGGAGACTACGACGCTTCCTCAAAAGCCCCTCTTCCGGGACCTCCGCATACCTCCTGTCCACCCTTACCATTTCTTCCACCAACCTCTCCCTCTCAATTTCCCCCCCCCCTCTCCCTGTGTGCCCTAATAGAAATCAGCTCCCCTCTGACCACCGCCTTCAACGCCACCCAGACCACCCCCACCTGCAGCTCCCCATTGTCGTTAGCTTCCAAATACCCCTCTATACCCCTGCGGACCCGCCCACAGACTTCCTCCTCCGAAAGAAGTCCCGCGTCTAACCTGCACAGCGGGCATTGATCCTTCCCCTCCCCCAGCTCCAGGTCCACCCAATGCGGAGCGTGGTCTGATATGCCTATCGCCGAATACTCCGCCCCTACCATCCTCGGGATCAGCGCCCTGCTGAGGACAAAAAAGTCGATCCGGGAATAAGCTTTGTGGACGTGGGAGAAAAGCGAAAACTCACTACCTCCCGGCCTCAAAAATCTCCAAGGGTCCACCCCTCCCATCTGGTCCATGAACCCCCTCAGCACTGTGGCCGCCGCCGGCCTCTTACCCGTTTTGGGCCTCGAACAATCCAGAGCCGGGTCCAGCACTGTATTAAAATCTCCGCCCAAAATCAAACCCCCCCCCGACTCCAGGTCTGGGATCCGGCCCAGCATGTGCCGCATGAAGCCTGCAATTAGGGGCGTACACATTGACCAGTACCACCCGCTCCCCTTGAAATCTACCGCTCACCATTACATATCTGCCACTGCTATCCACCACGACACTCAACGCCACAAACGACAAGCTCTTTCCCACCAAAATCGCCACCCCCCCCCCCCCCCCCCCCCCCCAGTTCCTCGTATCTAACCCCGAGTGGAACACTTGTCCAACCCACCCTCTTCTCAGCCTCACCTGATCCGCCACCTTAAGGTGCGTCTCCTGGAGCATAGCTACGTCCGCCCCCAGCCCCTTCAAGTGCGCCATCACCCGGGCCTGCTTCACCGGTCCATTCAGCCCCCTTACATTCCATGTGACAGCCGATTCGGGGGGGGGGGGGGGGGGGGGGGGGTCTTCCCCCTCCCTCTGCGCCGGTCAGCCATAGCTCTCCCTCGACCCACCACGTGCCCCCAGTACCCCCCAGGCCCGTTCCCCATGGTGGCAGATCCCCTTCCCAACCCCCCCCCCCCCCCCCCCCCCCCATCTCCAACAGTTCCCCATCAGCTCTTCCAGCAGCAACCCGGTGCCTCCCTCCTAATCCACCCCCCCCCCCCCCCCCCCCCGGTGCAACACAACCGCCACCCCCCCCCGCCCAGTGCCGGCTCCTCCCACTCCACCTCCAGCGCGTGAAAAAAGCCCGTGCGTCCATCTAGAACCCCGCCGCCCCCCCGACCCAAAACGCGGGAAAGAGAAGGGCGTGCGGCCAACGGGCCTGCGATACAGCTCCCCAGCCCTCCACCAGTGAACAAAAAACCTAAGGCACCAAAATAAATAATTAAAAAGCCCCAATAAGCGAAAAAACAAAAAGGAACCAACAAAAAAGGAAAAAACGAAAGGTACCAGGGAGGACAATGCCTCCGGACAATATACATCAGTCCTCAGCCCCCCCAGTCCTCAGTTCGAGTCCAGTTTCTCTGCCTGGACAAAGGCCCAGGCATCTCCCGGGGAGTCAAAGTAGAGCTGGCGGTCTTTATAAGTGACCCAGAGGCGTGCCGGCTGTAGCAGGCCGAACTTCACCCCTCTCTTGTGGAGCACTGCCTTCGACCGGTTAAAACCAGCCCATCTCTTCGCCACATCCGCGCTCCAAGTCCTGATAAATCCGGATCTCTGCGTTCTCCCACCTGCTGCTCCTCTCCTTCTTCGCCCATCTCAGCAACACACTCACGGTCGACGAAGCGGTGAAAACGGACCAGCACTGCCTTTGGCGGCTCGTTCGGCCTGGGCTTCCTCAGCAACACCCGATGGGCACCTTCCAGCTCCAAGGGCCCTTGGAAGGACCCCGCAGCCATCAGCGAGTTCAGCATCAGAGCCACATAGGCCCCCAGGTCCGACCCCTCCAGCCCCTCCGGGAGGCCCAGGATCCGCAAGTTCTTCCGCTGCGAGTGGTTCTCCATTTCCTCCATCCTCGCTTGCCATTTCTTATGAAGCGCCTCGTGCGACTCCACCTTCACTGCCAGGCCTAGGATTTCATCCTCATTCTCCGAGGCCTTTTGCCGTAACTCGCGGATCTCTGCACCCTGGGTCGTCTGGGTCGCCATAAGCTTATCCAGTGAGGCCTTTAGCGGTTCCAGCAGCTCCGCTTTCAGCTCCCTGAAGCAGCGCTGAAGCAGCTCCTGCTGCTCCTGCGCCCACTGCTGCCGGTTCCCCACCCGCCGCCATCTTGTTTTTCCTGCCTCGTACCTTCCTCTGCTCCAAAGCCGATTTTTTGACCGCCCCGCTCCTGGTCCAGTCCATCCACCGGCAGATGATCGCAGCAGATGTGTTCCCACACCGGGAAAAGTCCAGCCAGCGTCGCAACGGGCCCTTAAAAGAGCCCAAAGGACCGAAAAAAGCGGGAGCCACCGAACGTGCGGCTTAGCCCCGCATTGCCGCAACCGGAGGTCAATTCGCAGACATCTTCAATCTCTCATTACAACAATCTGAGGTCCAAGCTGCTTTAAGAAGACGACTATCATCTCTGTACTGAAGAAAAGCCAAGCAGCGTGCCTTAATGACTATGGTCCAGTGGCTCTGACAGCCATCATTATGAAGTGCTTCAAAAGGTTAGTCATGGCACGAATCAACTCCAGCCTCCTGGATTGCCTTCATCCACTACAGTTCGCCTACCGCTGCAACAGGTCCTCATCAGAGGCCATCTCCATGGCACTGACTCTACCCTGGTGCTGTTTCCACTGTGGGTGCTGCTGCCCCTGTGGGTGCTGCAGCCCCGGTGGGCCCTGCTGCGGCCTGTGGGTGCTGCTGTCCCTGTGGGTGCTGCTGCCCCTGAGGGTGCTGCTGTCCCTGTGGCTGCTGTCCCTGTGGGTGCTGCTGTCCCTGTGGGTGCTGCTATCCCTGTGGGTGCTGCTGCCCTGTGGGTGCTGTCCCTGTGGATGCTGCTGCCCCTGTGGGTGCTGCTGTCCCTGTGGGTGCTGCTATCCCTGTGGGTGCTGTCCCTGTGGGTGCTGCTGCCCCAGTGGGTGCTGCTGCCCTGTGGGCCCTGCTGCGGCCTGTAGGTGCTGTTGACACTGTGGGTGCTGCTGTCCCTGTGGGTGCTGCTGCCCCTGAGGGTGCTGCTGCACCTATGGGTGCTGTTGACACTGTGGGTGCTGCTGCCCCTGAGGGTGCTCCTATCCCTGTGGGTGCTACTGTCCCTGTGGGTGCTGTTGACACTGTGGGTGCTGCTGCACCTGTGGGTGCTGTTGACACTGTGGGTGCTGCTGCCCCTGTGGGTGCTGCTGTCCCTGTGGGTGCTGTTGACACTGTGGGTGCTGCTGTCCCTGTGGGTGCTGCTGTTCCTGTGGGTGCTGCTGTCCCTGTGGGTGCTGTTGACACTGTGGGTGCCGCTGTCCCTGTGGGTGTTGTTGACACTGTGGGTGCTGCTGTCCCTGTGGCTGCTGCCCCTGTGGGTGCTGCTGTCCCTGTGGCTGCTGCCCCTGTGGGTGCTGCTGTCCCTGTGGCTGCTGCCGCTGTGGGTGCTGCTGTCCCTGTGGGTGCTGTTGACACTGTGGGTGCTGCTGTCCCTGTGGGTGCTGTTGACACTGTGGGTGCTGCTGTCCCTGTGGGTGCTGCTGTCCCTGTGGGTGCTGCTGTTCCTGTGGGTGCTGCTGTTCCTGTGGGTGCCGCTGTTCCTGTGGGTGCTGCTGTCCCTGTGGGTGCTACTGCCCCTGTGGGTGTTGTTGACACTGTGGGTGCTGCTGTTCCTGTGGGTGCTGTTGACACTGTGGGTGCCGCTGTCCCTGTGGGTGTTGTTGACACTGTGGCTGCTGCTGTTCCTGTGGGTGCTGCTGTCCCTGTGGGTGCTGCTGTCCCTGTGGGTGCTGCTGCGCCTGTGGGTGCTGCTGTACCTGCGGGTGCTGTTGACACTGTGGGTACTGTCCCTGTGGGTGCTGTTGACACTGTGGGTGCTGCTGTTCCTGTGGGTGCTGCTGTTCCTGTAGGTGCTGCTGTCCCTGTGGGTGCTGTTGACACTGTGGGTGCTGCTGTCCCTGTGGGTGCTGCTGTCCCTGTGGGTGCTGTTGACACTGTTGGAGCTGCTGTCCCTGTGGCTGCTGCCCCTGTGGGTGTTGTTGACACTGTGGCTGCTGCTGTTCCTGTGGGTGCTGCTGTCCCTGTGGGTGTTGCTGCACCTGCGGGTGCTGTTGACACTGTGGGTGCTGCTGTTCCTGTTGGTGCTGCTGTCCCTGTGGGTGCTGTTGACACTGTGGGTGCTGTCCCTGTGGGTGCTGCTGCACCTGTGGGTGCTGTTGACACTGTGGGTGCTGTTGACACTGTGGGTGTGTGGTGACCCACTGTGTAATTGTGTGTGTGCCTGTATTAGGGGATGTACAGCAGTACCTGTATTACAGGTTTGCTGGTAGCCCCTGCCGGCTAGCTCCGCCCACAGGGAGCCGTATAAATATGTATGAGATCTCCTGAGCTGCCATTCTACCAGCTGCAGTCGCAGGATAAACATCTCACGGTAATAAAGCCTCTCTTGTACCGATTTGAGTCTTTAAGTGCAATTGATAGCGCATCAATGGTACAGCAGTTATCATGGGGGATTTTAATCTACATGTCGATTGGTTTAACCAGGTCGGTCAAGGCAACCGTGAGGAGGAGTTTATAGAATGTATCCGCGATAGTTTCCTAGAACAGTATGTAATGGAACCTACGAGGGAACAAGCGGTCCTAGATCTTGTCCTGTGTAATGAGACAGGATTGATTCAAAATCTCATAGTTAGGGATCCTCTTGGAAGGAGAGATCACAATATGGTGGAATTTAAAATACAGATGGAGGGTGAGAAAGTAAAATCAAATACTAGTGTTTTGTGTTTAAACAAAGGAGATTACAAGGGGATGAGAGAAGAACTAGCTAAGGTAGACTGGGAGCAAAGACTTTATGGTGGAACAGTTGAGGAACACTGGAGAACCTTCCAAGCGATTTTTCACAGTGCTCAGCAAAGGTTTATACCAACAAAAAGGAAGGACGGAAGAAAGAGGAAAAATCGACCATGGATATCTAAGGAAATAAGGGAGAGTATCAAATTGAAGGAAAAAGCATATAAAGCGGCAAAGATTGCTGGGAGATTAGAGGACTGGGAAATCTTTAGGGGGCAACAGAAAGCTACTAAAAAAGCCATAAAGAAGAGTAAGATAGAGTATGAGAGTAAACTTGCTCAGAATATAAAAACAGACAGTAAAAGTTTTTACAAATATATAAGACAAAAAAGAGTGGCTAAGGTAAATATTGGTCCTTTAGAGGATGAGAAGGGAGTTTTAATAATGGGAAATGAGGAAATGGCTGAGGAACTGAACAGGTTTTTTGGGTCGGTCTTCACAGTGGAAGACACAAATAACATGCCAGCGACTGATAGAAATGAGGCTATGACAGGTGAGGACCTTAAGAGGATTGTTATCACTAAGGAGGGAGTGATGGGCAAGCTAATGGGGCTAAAGGTAGACAAGTCTCCTGGCCCTGATGGAATGCATCCCAGAGTGCTAAAAGAGATGGCTAAGGAAATTGCAGATGCACTAGTGATAATTTACCGAAATTCACTAGACTCTGGGGTGGTCCCGGTGGATTGGGAATTAGCAAACGTGACGCCACTGTTTAAAAAAGGAGGTAGGCAGAAAGCAGGAAATTATAGGCCAGTGAGCTTAACTTCGGTAGTAGGGAAGATGCTGGAATCTATCATCAAGGAAGAAATTGCGAGGTATCTGGATAGAAATTGTCCCATTGGGCAGACGCAGCATGGGTTCGTAAAGGGCAGGTCATGCCTAACTAATTTAGTGGAATTTTTTGAGGACATCACCAGTGCAGTAGATAACGGGGAGCCGATGGATGTGGTATATCTGGATTTCCAGAAAGCCTTTGACAAGGTGCCACACAAAAGGTTGCTGCATAAGATAAAGATGCATGGCATTAAGGGTAAAGTAGTAGCATGGATAGAGGATTGGTTAATTAATAGAAAGCAAAGAGTTGGGATAAATGGGTGTTTCTCTGGTTGGCAATCAGTAGCTAGTGGTGTCCCTCAGGGATCTGTGTTGGGCCCACAATTGTTCACAATTTACATAGATGATTTGGAGTTGGGGACCAAGGGCAATGTGTCCAAGTTTGCAGATGACACTAAGATGAGTGGTAAAGCGAAAAGTGCAGAGGATACTGGAAGTCTGCAGAGGGATTTGGATAGGTTAAGTGAATGGGCTTGGGTCTGGCAGATGGAATATAATGTTGACAAATGTGAGGTTATCCATTTTGGTAGGAATAACAGCAAACGGGATTATTATTTAAACGATAAAATATTAAAGCATGCCGCTGTTCAGAGAGACTTGGGTGTGCTAGTGCATGAGTCACAGAAGGTTGGTTTACAAGTGCAACAGGTGATTAAGAAGGCAAATGGAATTTTGTCCTTCATTGCTAGAGGGATGGAGTTTAAGACTAGGGAGGTTATGTTGCAATTGTATAAGGTGTTAGTGCGGCCACACCTGGAGTATTGTGTTCAGTTTTGGTCTCCTTACTTGAGAAAGGACGTACTGGCGCTGGAGGGTGTGCAGAGGAGATTCACTAGGTTAATCCCAGAGCTGAAGGGGTTGGATTATGAGGAGAGGTTGAGTAGACTGGGACTGTACTCGTTGGAATTTAGAAGGATGAGGGGGGATCTTATAGAAACATTTAAAATTATGAAGGGAATAGATAGGATAGATGCGGGCAGGTTATTTCCACTGGCGGGTGACAGCAGAACTAGGGGACATAGCCTCAAAATAAGGGGAGGTAGATTTAGGACTGAGTTTAGGAGGAACTTCTTCACCCAAAGGGTTGTGAATCTATGGAATTCCTTGCCCAGTGAAGCAGTTGAGGCTCCTTCATTGAATGTTTTTAAGGTAAAGATAGATAGTTTTTTGAAGAATAAAGGGATTAAGGGTTATGGTGTTTGGGCCGGAAAGTGGAGCTGAGTCCACAAAAGATCAGCCATGATCTAATTGAATGGCGGAGCAGGCTCGAGGGGTCAGATGGCCTACTCCTGCTCCTAGTTCTTATGTTCTTATCAGGGTGCGGCTGTTCCTGTGGGTGCTGCAGCTCCAGGGGTGCCGCTGTTCCTGTGGGTGCTGCTATTCCTGTGGGTGCTGCTGCCCCTGTGGGTGCTGTTGACACTGTGGGTGCTGCTGTTCCTGTGGGTGTTGTTGACACTGTGGGTGCTGCAGCCCCGGTGGGTGCTGTTGACACTGTGGGTGTTGCTGTCCCTGTGGGTGCCGTTGACACTGTGGGTGCTGCTGTTCCTGTGGGTGCTGCTGCCCATGTGGGTGCTGTTGACACTGTGGGTGCTGCTGTTCCTGTGGGTGCTGCTGCCCATGTGGGTGCTGTTGACACTGTGGCTGCTGTTGACACTGTGGGTGCTGCTGCACCTGTGGGTGCTGCTGCCCCAGTGGGTGCTGCAATCCCTGTGGGTGCTGCTGTCCCTGTGGGTGCTGCTGTCCCTGTGGGTGCTGTCCCAGTGGGTACTGTCCCTGTGGATGCTGCAATCCCTGTGGGTGCTGTCCCTGTGGGTGCTGCTGTCCCTGTGGGTGCTGTCCCTGTGGCTACTGCCCCTGTGGCTGCTGTCCCTGTGGGTGCTGTTGACACTGTGGGTGCTGTCCCTGTGGGTGCTGTCCCAGTGGGTGCTGTCCCAGTGGGTGCTGTCCCTGTGGCTGCTGTCCCTGTGGGTGCTGTCCCTGTGGGTGCTGCTGTTCCTGTGGGTGCTGTTGACACTGTGGGTGCTGTCCCAGTGGGTGCTGTCCCAGTGGGTGCTGTCCCTGTGGGTGCTGTCCCAGTGGGTGCTGTCCCTGTGGGTGCTGTCCCTGTGGCTGCTGTCCCTGTGGGTGCTGCTGTTCCTGTGGGTGCTGCTGCCCCGTGGGTGCTGCTGCCCCTGTGGGTGCTGCTGCCCCTGTGGGTGCTGTCCCTGTGGGTGCTGTCCCAGTGGGTGCTGTCCCAGTGGGTGCTGTCCCTGTGGGTGCTGTCCCTGTGGGTGCTGTCCCAGTGGGTGCTGTCCCTGTGGCTGCTGTCCCTGTGGGTGCTGCTGTCCCTGTGGGTGCTGTCCCTGTGGGTGCTGTCCCAGTGGGTGCTGTCCCTGTGGGTGCTGTCCCTGTGGCTGCTGTCCCTGTGGGTGCTGCTGTTCCTGTGGGTGCTGCCCCTGTGGCTGCTGCCCCTGTGGGTGCTGCAATCCCTGTGGGTGCTGCTATCCCTGTGGGTGCTGCTGCCCCTGTGGGTGCTGCTGTTCCTGTGGGTGCCGCTGTCCCTGTGGGTGCCGCTGTCCCTGTGGGTGCTGCTGCACCTGTGGGTACTGCTGTCCATGTGGGTGCTGTTGACACTGTGGGTGCTGCTGCACCTGTGGGTGCTGTTGACACTGTGGGTGTGTGGTGACCCACTGTGTAATTGTGTGTGTGCCTGTATTAGGGGATGTACAGCAGTACCTGTATTACAGGTTTGCCGGTAGCCCCTGCCGGCTAGCTCCGCCCACAGGGAGCCGTATAAATATGTATGAGATCTCCTGAGCTGCCATTCTACCAGCTGCAGTTGCAGGATAAACATCTCACGGTAATAAAGCCTCTCTTGTACCGATTCGAGTCTTTATGTGCAGTTGATAGCGCATCAGGGTGCTGCTGTTCCTGTGGGTGCTGTTGACACTGTGGGTGCTGCAGCTCCAGGGGTGCCGCTGTTCCTGTGGGTGCTGCTATTCCTGTGGGTGCTGCTGCCCCAGTGGGTGCTGTTGACACTGTGGGTGCTGCTGTTCCTGTGGGTGCTGTTGACACTGTGGGTGCTGTTGACACTGTGGTTGCTGCTGTTCCTGTGGGTGCTGCTATTCCTGTGGGTGCTGCTGCCCCAGTGGGTGCTGTTGACACTGTGGGTGCTGCTGTTCCTGTGGGTGCTGTTGACACTGTGGGTGCTGCTGTTCCTGTGGGTGCTGCTGCCCCTGTGGATGCTGCTGTTCCTGTGGGTGTTGTTGACACTGTGGGTGCTGCAGCTCCTGTGGGTGCTGCTATTCCTGTGGGTGCTGTCCCTGTGGGTGCTGTTGACACTGTGGGTGCTGTCCCTGTGGGTGCTGCCTCCCTGTGGGTGCTGTCCCTGTGGGTGCTGCCTCCCTGTGGGTGCTGTCCCTGTAAGTGCAGCCTCCCTGTGGGTGCTGTCCCTGTGGGTGCTGCCTCCCTGTGGGTGCTGTCCCTGTAAGCGCGGCCTCCCTGTGGGTGCTGTCCCTGTGGGTGCTGTCCCTGTGGGTGCTGCCTCCCTGTGGGTGCTGCCTCCCTGTGGGTGCTGTCCCTGTAAGCGCGGCCTCCCTGTGTGTGCTGCCTCCCTGTGGGTGCTGTCCCTGTAAGTGCGGCCTCCCTGTGGGTGCTGCCTCCCTGTGGGTGCTGTCCCTGTGGGTGCTGTCCCTGTGGGTGTTGTCCCTGTGGGTGCAGTCCCTGTGGGTGCTGCCTCCCTGTGGGTGCTGCCTCCCTGTGGGTGCTGTCCCTGTGGGTGCTGTCCCTGTGGGTGCAGTCCCTGTGGGTGCTGCCTCCCTGTGGGTGCTGCCTCCCTGTATGATGCTTCTCTTCATTGGAGAAACCACAGTTTGGGTGAATGAGGCCCATGGCAGCCACATTTACTCAGGTTCCTGACCCTCTTACAGCAGCCCGCACAAAACTGGGTTGTTTAACATGTTTATCGGGTTACTTGCTTTCCCGCCACTTGCCAGCATGCTGTCCTGTCCTGCACCTTGCCCTTCATAATATCCCGTTCCCATGTGAGAGCATTGGACTGCCCCCCACGATCATTGGTTCCAATTTTCCAATCCCCTTCTTAACCCCCAGCCTTTCCCCCGGTATGGGAAAAACCGGGCCTAGTCAGCGGTGAAGCCTAACATGTTTGCGATGCAGTGATGGAAAGAGAAATGAAATGTCAAACCCCTTAAAGCAGGGGCTGGTTTAGAACAGTGGGCTAAACAGCTGGCGTATAATGCAGAATAAGGCCAGCAGCACGGGTTCAATTCCCCTACCAACTTCCCCAAACAGGTGCTGGAATGTGGCGACTAGGGGCTTTTCACAGTTACTTCATTGAAGCCTACTCGTGACAATAAGCAATTATTACTATAAGTGAAGCCAGCATCTCTAACTTCCAGAAAGAAAATGATCATCACAGGCTCATTCCTAACGGCATAAAGAATGAAAGTACGATTACACAAACCCTTTCAGCCTTGAGTCCTATAATTAAAAAGGATCTGTTGTCCAAAATAAACTCTGATCATATTGTGTATTTGTGCCTATTCTGGAATTCAAGTCTGCTTTGAGTCTCGCTTCAGCTTTCTTCAAATCCCAACCCATCATCTAATCTCTCAATCATGACGGGCATCATCGTTGTGCTGGAGCACTGGGCAAATCCAGCTGCACCCTGCGGGAAGAAGTAGGTTTAGTCTTTATCTGCTGCCGTATACTGTTGACCCTTAGCTCCGAGTGCACAGCCTTATCCGTGGAGAGAGTGGCGGCTCTCAGGGAGAGGCAGCTCCAGGAGCAGAATCCGGGGTTCTTGGGGTGGCGCTCGGACCTGCAAACCCTCACCCCAGCCAGTGTGAGAGAGGAATGGGATGGATTCTCTGTCCAGCAATGCCGGAATCGCGAATCGGGATCGGGCAGAGAATCAGCCGTCGGCGGAAATTCGGGGTCGGTGCCGGGCACCCAACGCAGCGCCATGCGTCGGTGCCTTGATGGTGGAGTGAATGCGTTCCACACCCTGTGCCAGCGTGGGCATGCAAAACACACGGTAACATTGGTTACCATATCATTAACGGATCCGACCCGCTGGTCTCTGGCCTCCCGCGAAGTTTTGCCTCCGTCAGGAGGAAGTGACGCTGCCATGGTTCACTTGTGGTATTTAAAAATGGGACCGGGCACTGTGGCTGCTGAGGGAGAGCAAGGAGGGAAGAAAAGTTTCCAAAGGTGCAAAAGTGGGCTCACAGTTGTGCCGCTGGCTGGGGAACGGTACTAGGGCGGGGTGTGAACCCTCAGACCCCAAACGCCCCACCGACGGGGTGGGTATGTTCCAGCGCAACCAGTGGCTGACCAGGTGCTGCCACTCCTCAGTGTAACCATCTGAGATGTTGCCCCACTCCAGGTGGAGGGGGGGGAGAGTAGAGCAAATGATGAATAGCGGACGCATGCACCGTAGCCTTTGCCTTCCACCTAAGCACACTGCCCCCCCCCCAACCCCCCACCCCCAGAGGGCGATGCCCCACCAGTGGCACTATCATCTAGCCCACCCCGCTGGACCACCACCCGTCGCCAAGCCCTGCCTGCCCACTTTGGCCCTGCTCCCATCCATCTTGCCTCCGGACACAACCTGTGCATCGTAGAGAGCCCACGGCATAACACAGCTATGGTCCCAATGGTTTCTCACTCCCCTCACTCAGCCCTGAGCGTTCGCCCTGCCTGCATGCATGCTACCCCACCCCACAACCAGCCACCCTGCTGGGCTCAGCCCTGTACACCCTCATTGGACCCCTCAGGAGGGTGCAGGACAGGGGCTGCAGAGGTATCAAATCCGTGCAAGGTACCCAGGCAGCTCTCCCGATACATACACACTGCGACACTCCCAGGTGTCACGTCTGTCTGTGGCTGCAGCTCAGTGGATGGTTGGTTGCTGGGTGACAAAGGGTCTCCGTTGGAAAGGTGGTTCCTGGGCCCACTCTGACACCTGAGGGCATAGGTGGAAGAGAGGTACAATCGGTGTTCTGACACCACAAGGGTAGTGGTTTAGAGGACAATAGGGCACTCGGGTCCTGGGATCGCATACACGTTCATGGCGTGTTGACCCTTTCTGTTCACAAAGGTACGGCATGGGTAAACCACAATGGCAAATGACACTCACTCTGGAGGGTATTGCAGGGCACTCCCGGAATGGTCAAAGCAGCAGACCCTCAACTCCACTACCCCGTTACCAAGGGCCGTGGCATCTTTTCAGGCTGCGATGACTGAGGAGTGCCCAGCCATGTGACTGGGCGCACCCTCCCAGGCTGTGCCTGCTCAGGCAGCACTGACCAAACACCAAGGCCATCAGGGCCAACATGATAATAAGAGTTTTGGCCCGTGCTTGCATCCCTGATAAAATCATGAATAAAGATTTTGTTTCAATGCCCTGAGTGCCCAGCGTGGTTTATGTAGGTGCCTATCTCTCCCTGCTTTATGATAGACGGCAGGGGCTGCAAACCTTTTACAGAGGTTGTGGGGTGACACTGGGGTCATGGCATTGCCTTGTCAGGAATGTGTGTGAAGGAGGTGGCGCCCTTGCTCTGAGATGGAAGCCAAGCCCTGGCAGTTTAGCTGAAGGTGCGATGATTCAAGGTCTCCCAAGAGCCCCCGAAGGTTCACCACATCTGCCTCCTCAACCCTCACCTTCTGCCTCCCTAAACACTTTATCACATCCATCTGTAGAGTTTGTCTCTGAGGAGTTTGGAGCTGCCTTGGTGTCCTCACCCTTGAGTGGGTGCCCGCCTTGCCAGTACCAGGTTGTGCAGAGTGCAATAAACCACAATGGCAAACGACACTCAGTCTGGAGGGTATTGCAGGGCACTCCCGGAATGGTCAAAGCAGCAGACCCTCAACTCCAGTTGCCCTATTGTCCTCTAAACCACTACCCTTGTGGTGTCAGAACACCGATTGTACCTCTCTTCCACCTATGCCCTCAGGTGTCAGAGTGGGCCCAGGAACCACCTTTCCAACGGAGACCCTTTGTCACCCAGCAACCAACCATCCACTGAGCTGCAGCCACAGACAGACGTGACACCTGGGAGTGTCGCAGTGTGTATGTATCGGGAGAGCTGCCTGGGTACCTTGCACGGATTTGAAGGATCTGGGTCCTGGGATCGCACACTATTTGGACGTTCATGGCGTGTTGACCCTTTCTATTCACAAAGGTACCCTGCTGACCCGTTGGAGCCTTGATGACCACATAAGTACAGACGTTGGCACCCTGAATGTGAGGGAGCCCAGCAATAGCTGCGAAGCCTCTACTCACTCAGTGTGGTGATCTAACCACTGTATATATGTGTACTGCAGTAGGGGGATGTACGGCTAAACCTGTATTACAGGTTTCTCCGGTAAGCCCCTCCCGGCTAGCTCCGCCCACAGGGAGCTGTATAAATATTCGTAAGTTTCACTGAGATGCCATTCTACAGCTGCCGCCGGAGGAATAGCATCTCACTGTAATAAAGCCTGCTCAAAGAGAACTACGCACAGTCAACGAACACCCTGTTTGCGAGACATCTGCTCTCTACTCGCGTCCAACAGCCGGGTGAGTCGATTGAGGACATTTGGAGGGCCTTTATACCTCTAGTACGAGACTACGACTGCCGGGCCCTCACGGCCACAGAACATTACGACTTACTCATGCGGGATGCCTTTGTTACAGGTATTGCATCGGACCCCATCCGGCAACGCCTGCTGGAAGGGGCCGTTCTCGATCTCGCGGCTACAAAGACTCTGGCGCTATCAATGACGGCCGCCTCCCGTAGTGCGTGATCCTACCCCGCTAGCCACTCGGCCCACACATCGTACCCCTCGTGGACCCTGCATCCGCCCTCCCCAGCAGCCGCCCCCGTGCACTACGCCTGCGCTGCTTGCCACACCGCGCAGCCTGGGGGTGCCCGCTGCTACTTCTGTGGTCAGCAGAAGCATCCCCACCAGCGCTGCCCGGCCCGCACTGCGACCTGCAAAGCTTGTGGCAAGAAAGGCCACTTTGCAGCGGTGTGCCAGTCCCGGACGGTTGCCGCTATCGCGCCCGAATCCCCCCCCCCCTCGCCTCAGCCGATCGCACAATGGGCCCTGCCGTCCGCTGCCCCGATCCCACGTGCGATCAATGGGTGCCGCCATCTTTTGCCGCCCCCGCCATGTGCGCACCATGGGCGCCGCCATCTTCACCCTCCGCCTCCATGTGCGTTCCATGGGTGCCGCCATCTTGTCCCGCCCCCACAACGAGCGCTCCATGGGCGCCGCCATCTTGTCCGTCGCCATCTTATTCTTCACAGGCACTCCAGATGCTGCCATTTTGTCCTCCCCTCGGGACGGGACCACGGGACCCGGGTCGCTGCCGCTACTCGTCGGACTCGTCAGACTCGTCGGCCGATCGCCCGCTACCCGCCTCCGTGACGCTCGACCAGTCCCGTCCTCGCAACCTGGCACCCTCTTCCACGACGGTGCTCGTCAACGGCCACGTGACCTCCTGCCTCATCGACTCCGGGAGCACCGAGAGCTTCATTCACCCGGACACGGTAAGGCGCTATTCCCTTGCGGTCCATCCCGCCAACCAGCAGATCTCCCTGGCCTCCGGATCCCTCTCTGTCCCGATCCGGGGCTTCTGTCTGGTCAAACTCACTGTACAGGGCGTGGAATTCAGCCGTTTCCGTCTGTACATTCTCCCCAACCTCTGCGCATCACTCTTACTAGGCCTGGATTTCCAATGCAACCTCCAGAGCCTCACCCTCAAATTCGGCGGACCCCTACCTCCCCTCACCGTTTGCAGCCTCGCAACCTTCAAGGTTGAGCCTCCCTCCCTCTTTGCCAATCTGACCGCAGATTGCAAGCCCGTCACCACCAGCAGCAGACGGTACAGCACCCAGGACAAGGCCTTCATCAGGTCCGAAGTCCAGCGGCTGCTTCGGGAGGGTAATATTGAGGCCAGCAACAGCCCTTGGAGAGCCCAGGTGGCAGTGGTTAAGACCGGGGAGAAGCACAGGATGGTCGTGGACTACAGCCAGACCATCAACCGGTACACGCAGCTCGATGCGTACCCTCTCCCCCGCATTTCTGATATGGTCAATCAGATTGCACAGTACCGGGTCTTCTCAACAATTGACCTGAAATCCGCTTACCACCAGCTCCCCATTCGTAAATCGGACCGTCCCTACACTGCCTTCGAGGCGGACGGTCGCCTGTACCAATTTCTTAGGGTTCCCTTCGGCGTCACTAACGGGGTCTCGGTATTTCAACGAGAAATGGACCGAATGGTTGACCGGTACGGGCTGCGGGCCACGTTTCCGTACTTAGACAATGTCACCATCTGCGGCCATGACCAGCAGGACCATGACGCCAACCATGCTAAATTTCTCCACACCGCATCTCTCCTTAACCTCACGTATAACAAGGAGAAGTGGGTGTTCCGCACAGGCCGTTCGGCCATCCTCGGCTACGTTGTCCAAAACGGACTACTGGGGCCCGATCCCGACCGCATGCGCCCCCTCATGGAGCTTCCCCTCCCCTAAGGGTTGGGGACAAGATGCCGCCATTTATAAAGGGGAAAATCAGAATTTAAAAACGTCTTGCTCATGGACAGGTAATGATTGTGGAATAAGGGCAGTTTAAATTGAGCCCCCTCCTGTCCGTGATATCTGTGACTTGGAACCCAACACGTCTACATGGTGTCAGGAGTTGGCGATATGGCACAAGAACTTAGCCGCATCAATCACTTGTCTTTGATGAAAATGTTCCCAATCAGAAGCCTCACGATACCTGAGTATGACACTGGAAGCTCAGACTGAAGCCAGACAAGCTCATCTTGTTGCCATGCTGGCTCAGGCTGCTGCCATCTTGACTGTGGATAGCAGTGTTCAATGGGCCATGCCAGTCTCTCACAGTGATCCAGCAATCTGTCCTCCAGCACATTACCAGAGTTGCTGAGGCACCGACCCAGGGGGAGTGGCAGTGTCTCCGTGGAGCAAGAACCTGCTGTCTCCTCTCAGGATGGTAGCATTCATATTCTCATCACTGCCAATCCCCTCGTTGCCCCTCCTGTTGTCTCTCAGACTGACAGCCCATCTATTGCTTCTCATGTTGGGGTGGTGCAGTCTGAAGCTGGGTCCCCATGGCACAGAGCGGTATGGGGGAATCTAGCAAGGCCATTATCAGTCGTCATCATTGAAAATGAGTGGCCTTCCACCAGCCACCCTGCAATCAGTGGGGGTAGCATTGTGTTCCCGAACATCAGAACATGGTGCCCTGTCTCTGTGGCTGTCATTATCTGCAGTGTCCTATGAGCTCTGGTGGAAGGTGAGGGCTGGGATGGGGATGGTCATGAGCCATGTGCACATGGGGTTGCCTGTGAAGCCACCCTTTTGGTTTGTCCTGGAGGTCTGAAGGGAACAGGAGTGGCAGAATGAAGACATCATGGCTGCTGCATTCACCATTATAATCCAGCAACAAAAGGCAGTGTGCTTGATCACACACTAACTATGAGACGTCAGGAGGTGTGGCCATTTCCATGCAATCATTGACTTCCTGCAGCATAGGGAACCACATTATCCTGGCCCTTCCCCTGGAGAGATAGAACAATGTATCTGTCTACCCCGGTCTCCATAACCTCCCGAAATCTTCAATGGATGACACACTGGAATTTGAATATTGCTGAAAAAGAGCCATTTTTTGTTGAAGCTTTTTGTCTTGCACTCATTGGACAATTCACAAGAATACTGTGTCCGGGAAATCAACAGATTTATACTGTATGAGAAGAAAGTGTTGATTGGTTGATTGGACTCTGATTTGTAGAGGTGGTGCCATGGAGAATGCACCAGTTCATGGTGATGACAGTTAACTGCCAAATAGTGTCTGAAATTTAAACCAGATAGCTTGATTCTAATTGGTCAAGGCTTTGCCCTGAAGAATGAACCAGTAAATGGTTGTCACTTCTTTTGTTCAGCTGAAACAGGTGCAATGTGTGCACATTAGGATTTGGTGGATATGTTGCCTGCTGCCACCTGGAAAGATCCAAAAGTTCAAAGTCACTTTGACATTCATGGCTATTGGCAGGGTTGTCCTCACCATGGTGGGTGAGCCCCACGTTGGGCTCTCAGGGTTGGCATCATTCAGTGGTGCAGCTGAGTCAACTCATACATTTCTGCGAGGTCAGGAGGCGATGGGAGAAGATTTCTAGAATAAAACGGTGCTGAGTGTATGCGGCCTTCTGTAGAGAGCTCTCCACATTGTTCTCCCTTCTCACTCTCTGCAGTATTCCCTCCATTTTCTGGTCATGTCGCAGTCTGAGGGACAGTAGAACCCAGACCCCCAACTCAGTAGAGTTAGATCAGTAAACCCTGTTGTTCTCTGAATGTGTGCAACAGCTCTCCAATACACCTCCAAACACAATTCATAGCACCTCCAATAATATTACCATGGTCATCACAAGGAGTCCCGAAAAGCGAAGTTCAAGATGTTTATTTTCTCGCACAAAGTAAAGCTCTAGCTCGTCCCATCCGGGAATTTCCTGAGATGCCGGTTCCCTTCTGGGCCGGCATTTATCTGAGCGAATTAACGAGCCCCACTGTTGGGCCTCCATCCCTCAGTGGGGGAGCTCGTATTCCCATGGGTCTCATGCCCATGCCAGGTTGCCCGTGCCAGGGGTCGGGTCCAGGAATGCTTTGGCCATAAGAGGTGGGGTGAGGTGGGGGCTCGAGGACCACAGAAGAGGTAAGTTGGGTGAAGTGGGGGATCCGGAGGCCGTGGAAGTCGAAAGATAGGGGCTGCCTTTCAAAATGGTGCCTCGAAACGCGAATACTCCTACTGCACTGCCGAGTGCCAGTCTCCCACCCCAAGGGGGGGGGGGGGGGGGGCTACCTTCACATGACATTCTTATGTGGGAGTGGTAAACTCTGACATATCTGCTCTTCTAACTCTGGCATCTAGTCCATTCCTAATTGTAAACGTTCCACACTTGGTGATTGCGCCTTCAACTACCAAAGGCCCTAAGCTTTGGAATTCCCTTCCGATACCTTTCCACCTTTCCCTCACTTTCCTGCTTTAAGACCCTTCCTAAAACATACCCCTCTGTCCAAATAAGCTTTCAGTCATTTCGCCTAACCTCTCCTTAGGTGGTCTGATACCAATGCTCCTGTGAGTTAGGTGTTACAGGATGTTTTATTATGTAAAGGTCTGATATCAAAGCAAGTTGCTGCTGTTGTTTCTTCAGTATTTTTGATGAATGGAGCAGTGTGGAAGATCAAGTTGTCACTGGGGCCCTTTTTACTGCATTCTGTAACCTCTCATTAAACTGGAATGACTAAGGGCTGTATTATTGTGTGAACGGTGAGCAAATTCCCCTCCAGATTTCTGTTTAAAGAACACAGAACAAAGAAAAGTACAGCACAAGAACAGGCCCTTCGGCCCTCCAAGCCTGCGCCAACCATGCTGCCCGTCTAAACTAAAATCTTCCACACTTCCGGGGTCCGTATCCCTCTATTCCTATCCTATTCATGTATTTGTCAAGATGCCCCTTAAACGTCACTATCGTCCCTGCTTCCACCACCTCCTCCTGCAGAGGGTTCCAGGCACCCACTACCCTCTGTGTAAAAAACTTACCTCGTACATCTCCTCTCAACCTTGCCCCTCGCTCCTTAAACCTATGCCCCTAGTAATTGACCCCTCTACCCTGGGAAAAAGTCTCTGACTATCCACTCTGTCTATGCCCTTCATAATTTTGTAGACCTCTATTAGGTCGCCCCTCAACCTCTTTTGTTCCAGTGAGAACAAACCAAGTTTATTCAACCTCTCCTCATAGCTAATGTCCTCCATCCCAGGCAACATCCTGGTAAATCTCTCCTGCACCCTCTCCAAAGCCTCCACATCCTTCTGGTAGTGTGGTGACCAGAATTGAACACTATACTCCAAGTGTGCCCGAACTAAGGTTCTATACAGCTGCACTATGCAGGATTAGGTGGCATGCTTCATGTTGGTAAATTAGGGGCCAGTTTATCAGTAAAAGGAGAAATTGTTCATTCTATTTATTGTTTAATTCAAAATAAGAATGTTCTCACTGGCTGCTGATGGCATGTGGTCGTAGAAAAAACATTTCCAATCATTTTATTTGCCGGTAAAATAGGTGGTGATTATTTTGTCTGTAAAACAGGGGTAAGATGTGGGATGTATTATTAAACATTTGAGAGGAAAACAGGCTCAGGACATGCCAATTAATAATGAGGCAGTCTGTGTCTTGAAGAGAAAGCATCATGGTATCACTAGAAGGAAAGTTTGTCATGTGATCCAGTTTAGACCATAAGACGAGAAGATATGGGAGCAGAATTAGGCCATTTGGCCCATCGTGACTACTCCACCATTCGATTATGACTGATATGTTCCTCATCCCCAATCTCCTGCCTTTCCCCATAACCCCTGATCTCCTTATTAATCAAGAAATCCCCTTATTAATCAAGAACACCAGCTTTGTGCTTGTGGTGCTGTTACCCACAGGGCAACAGACCAAGAGCTGGAAGGTGGAATCAGACAGGATAGTTGTGTCTTAAAACATAAGAACTAGGAGCTGGTGTAGGCAGCTTAGCCTCTCGAGCCTTCTCCATCGTTGAATACGATCATGGCTGATCTCATCAGGGCCTCAACTCCACCGTCTTCCCTGTTCTCCGTAACCCTTCAACTAATTAAAACTCTGTCTAACTCCTCCTTAAATTTACTCACTGTCCCAGCATCCACCGCACTCTGGGGTAGTGAATTCCACAGATTCACAACCCTTTGGGAGAAGTAGTTTCTCCTCATCTCGGTTTTAAATTTGCTGTCCCTTATCCTGAGACTATGACCTCCCATTTTAGAATGCCTCACAAGAGGAAGCATCCACTCCACGTCTACTTTATCCATACCAATTATCATCTTACGTACCTCAATTTGATCTCCCCTCATTCTCCTAAACCTCAGAGAGTATATGCCTATACTGCTCAATCTCTTCATAAGACAAACCCCTCACCTCTGGGATCAATCTAGTGAACCTCCTCTGAACTGCCTCAAATGCCACAGACACCTTTCCTCAAATAAGGGAAGCAAAACTATGCACAATCCTCAAGGTACGGTCTCACTAATGCCTTGGACAGTCGCAACAATACTTCCTTACCTTTCTATTCTATTCCTTTAGCTCTAAATACCAACATTCCATTCACTTTCTTTATTACCTGCTGCACCTGCACGCTAGTTTTAGTTTCACTTTGGCCTGCGCGCAGAACACATCTCACACAACTCTGCTGCTGATGTCTTCACGTTTTCTATCTTTGCATAAATGTTGAAAGGAGCCTAGTCTGAAATAAATGAACACAATCCCTTATGAATAATTGCTGCCTTTATATCGGTATAAAAACATAACATGAATACATCCGACCATACAAATTAGGAGCAGGAGTAGGCCACTCGGCCCCTCGAGCCTGTTCCGCCATTCAATACAATTGCGGCTGATCTGATTGTAACCTCAATCCCACATCCCCGCCGACCCGCTGATAACCTTTCCCCCTCTTGTTAATCAAGAATCTATTTAGCTCCACCTTAAAAATATCCAAAGACTGCTTCTACTGCCAGGGAGAGAGTTCCCGAGACTCACAAACCTCTGAGAGAAAACAATTCTCCTCATCTGGCAGCACGGTAGCATGGTGGTTAGCATAAATGCTTCACAGCTCCAGGGTCCCAGGTTCGGTTCCCGGCTGGGTCACTGTCTGTGCGGAGTCTGCACGTCCTCCCCGTGTGTGCATGGTTTTGCTCCGGGTGCTCCGGTTTCCTCCCACAGTCCAAAGATGTGCGGGTTAGGTGGATTGGCCATGCTAAATTGCCCGTAGTGTCCTTAAAAAAAAGTAAGGTTGGGGGGGGGGGTTGTTGGGTTACGGGTGGATACGTGGGGTTGAGTAGGGTGATCATTGTTTGGCACAACATCGAGGGCCGAAGGGCCTGTTCTGTGCTGTACTGTCCTATGTTCTATCACTGGTTTAAATGTGTGACTCTTTCTTTTAAACAGTGACACCCCCCCCCCCCCCCCCCCCCCCACCCAGTTATAGATTCTCCCAGAGGAGGAAACACCCTCTCCACATCCACCCTGTCAATACCCCACAGGTTCGTAAAGGAGATCTATTCTTCTCTAACCCCTCTAAATTCCAGCAGATACAAGCCCAGCCAATCTGCACATGTGTGGATCCCGCAGATAAATTTGTGAGGATTTACCCTCATGTCCGATTCCCAAAACCTGACTGAAAATCCAGTCGCAGGAGCCGAGACCAGCCTATCCATCTGTCTAACTGTTTAGTCTCCCAGTGCACTTGTGGGAAACTCAGAGAGAGTTAAGTATATGGAGTTAATGGTTGTATAATTTACACCTGTAGGAGTAAATTCTTGTTTTGACTGTCGCATCATCAAGATAGTAAGCATTAAAATAACTGTTTTCAGTTAGTGTCTCACCCTGTGCCCGCATATAAATCAAATAAAAATATGTAAATAAACTCCAAAACTCCATGTTAAGGAAAAATGTTATTCTTCTAGTACTGACAGTACGCACAAACATGGGTCCAGGCTAGGTTCTCAGTCGTTACCAGACCACACTCTAGACCGTACGTAATTCTTTTGTTCAAGGTAAGGGATATCCAGTTTAATCTTTCAACAATAACGTTTGGGAAGACAGGAAATCAGAAGGTGTGGTGCAAATGATGCAGCGTTTGAGATGTCACAGAAAGTGGTGATTATGATTAATCTGTCATACGTGTCAATAAATAAAAGTGAAGACCTGATAACGTCACAGTGTTATCACTTTAGAGAGAATCAATCACTACAACATTACAACTCATCGACTCAAAAAATGTTTTCAGTTCATGTCAGAATGGATAGAAAAGAAGACCATTCGGCCCATTAGATCTGTTTCTTGCACAGACCATGGGCACTCAACCTAATTACCACGAAAGTTCAATTTTCCGCGCAACCTGCCACGTGTTTCTTGACGGGGGAGATGGACCAACATTGGTGGGCAGTGGGATCTTCTGGTCCCACCATTGTCAAAATGGTTTCCTGCTGAATGCACCCCTCGTCGCCAGGAAACCTGTGGCCGGGATGCACCGTTGGCGGACCAGAAAATCATGCCAACGTGCACTGTCGGAAAGCTCTGGCTCATATCGTCATCACCAGGGATTGAATGGTTGGTCATTCAAAATTAAATAATTTCACTGATGCCAGCCATGGCAGTCTTTCCCTTGAGTCAGAGGTTGTGGGTTCAAGTCTACCTCCAAAAACTTGAGGGCCAAATCTAGTCTGGCACAACGATGCAGCACTGTTGGAGGTGCCAACTTACAGGTTTTTTACGGGAGGTAGATGTCGCTGGCCAGACCAGCATTTATTGGCCATCCCTAATTGCCCTTGAGAAGGTGGTGGTGAGCTGCCTTCTTAAACTGCTGCAGTCTCTGAGGCTCGCTTGTTAGAGAGGGAATTCCAGGATTTTGACCCAGTGACAGTGAAGGAACAGATGATATATTTGTAGGTCGGGATGGTGACTTTGAGGGGCACGTCCAGCTGATGATGTTCCCATGTATCTGCTGCTCTTGTCCTTCTAGATGGTACAGTAAGAAGTCTTACAACACCAGGTTAAAGTCCAATAGGTTTGTTTTGAATCACTAGCTTTTGGAGCACTGCTCCTTCCTCAGGTGAGTGAGCAGGTGGGTTCCACAAACACTTACATAGACAAAGTCAATGATGCAAGATGATACTTTGAATGCGAGTCTTTGCAGGTAATTAAGTCTTTACAGGTCCAGGCGGTGCGACTGAATAGTTGGTAGTATTTTGTAAGCCCAGGCCTGTTGGTGGGGGGTGAATGCAGTGTTACATGAATCCAAGGTCCCAGTTAAGGCCGTACGCAGTGTCTGAACAACGTCTGAACGGACATCGCGTGACAATCACCAGGCAGGAATGTTCCATTCCAGTCTGGGAACACTTCAGCAATTAAGGACATTCAGCCTCTGATTTTCGGGTAAGCGTTCTCCAAGGCGGCCTTCAGGACGCGCGACAATGCAGAATTGCCGAGCAGAAACTTATAGCCAAGTTCTGCACGCATGAGCACGATCTGAACCGGGTCTTTGGATTCATGTTGCATTACATCCCCCCCCCCACCATCTGGCATGGGCTTGCAAAATCCTACCAACTGTCCTGGCTTGAGAAAATGCACACCTCTTTAACCTGTGATTATCCCTCTCTCCAGTCGCATCGCCTGGACCTGTAAAGACTAAATTACCTGCATAGACTCGCATTCAAAGTATAATTTTGCATCATTGACTTTGTCTATATAGATGTTTGTAGGGAGAGAATTCCAGCTTTTGGAGCTAGGCAGCTGATCCCTGAATGATTACAACCTGACAAAACCCGGTCCACGACTTCAGTATTCTGTTCAAATCTCGGCAAACTTCCCTAACCTGTTCGATCGTAAAGAATGTCTTATTCCATAGGTCAGTAATATTACCCACTTTAACAGTTACCTCAGGCCATCTAGCACTGTAACTATTAAAGGATAGATTTTACAGCGGCCTACAGGAGGGCCCTGACACTAGGCCCAATTGAGGACCCTGATCCAACACATTCTGATAGTAAGACCGAAAGCACGTCCTTCCAGGAGGCGGCCTCTAATTGGCTGCCTCTGAGGTCATCATCCTATTCAGGACAGCAAGTGGCCTCTCAATGCTATGGTCCAATTAGAGGCTTAGCAGTGCTGGAGCCTCTAAAGGGAGAGGTAGGCACAGCTAAGGCAAATAAGAAACCACAAGAGCTCGTAAACCTGGAGGTGCAGTCAGGCTTGAAAGTAAAGCTGCTGCAGGTCGAAGTGGGCATGCCCACAGAGTGGAGGAGAAGCCCTTTGGAGGAATCACTGGGCTGTGAGTAAGGCCTTTCCTGCCCAACACTGTGTCACTGAGGGGTGGAGCCTCTGGTTCTGATGTCTCCCAGCCTCCTGCAGAGAGTTTAGCAGCACTGAGCTGGTGGCCTCCATCAATGGCAAAATGCTGGTGGAGCAGCAAAATTGCTCATGTTTGGGGCCTACAACCATGGAACCATTTCAACCTGTTTCTCTATTTTCCCAGCCCTCCAAACCTGTCACAGGCTGGGAAAATTCAGTTTTAATATCACCGCAGACTCATTTGTTCCAATATTCTCCTGGCATATCTCCCATCAGTTTGTTCAAACCTCTGCTGAGCTATACCAGTGACAAGTTCTGCCATTACCATTGACCTCTTTGGCTGACATTGGATCCAGTTCCCCAGTGCCTCCAATTAAAAATTCCCATCCTTCTATTTAATTCCATCCATGGCTTTGCCCCTTACTGCCTAATCTTCCTCCAGTCAAATAACATGTTCTAATCTCTCTGTTCTCATGTCTCTTTGTCTTCACTCTCTAACTTGCCTCACAATTGGTGGCAATGTCCTCAGTCACTTCAGCCCCGCTCCCTGGATTTCCCTCCCTAAAATTGTCCATTTAATAACCTTTATTATTATCACAAGTACGCTTACATTAACACTGCAATGAAGATACTGTGAAAATCCCCTAGTCTCCACACTCCAGCGCCTGTTCGGGTATACAGAGGGAGAATTCAGAATGTCCAATTCACCTAACAAGCACGTCTTTCGGAAAACGGGAGCACCCGGAGGAAACCCACACAGACACTGGGAGAACGTGCAGACTCGGCACAGACAGTGACCCAAGCAGGAATTGAACACAGGACCCTGGTGCTGTGCAGCAACAGTGAAAACCCACTGCTACCATACCGCCCAAATCTTCCACACCTTTTTTCACCTTCCTCTCATCCTTCCTTAAAGCCCTCCTTTATTGATCGAGCTTTCTGTGATGTTGCCTCTTTGATTCAATGTCCTTTCTTGCCAATGTATCTGTGCGATGTTTAGTGTAGGCTGATTATGCTATAAGGGCTGTATAAACACTGGTCGCTGTCACTTAACACCTCACAATCTGCGATGAAGTTTGAATTATGGTTGCGTAATTTGGGGATGCTGACTTTGATATTCTGCTCTCTATAACATTTCACAATATTACATTGCTGTCGTGTTTTGCATTCGTGGCTGGTTGTCTGTCACACCTACATAGTTTCATGCACTTCAAAGGGATTCTCACTTGTTTATGATTGCAATCTCGGATCCATATTGGTAGACCTTTTATTTAATGACGGAAAGGTCCCTCCTTTGTCTTTGAACAGGACAGTCTGGTTTCAAGAAATGTCACAGTTAGACTGTTGAAAAGGTTGGGATGCCTCACATGTTTGTTGTTTTGCTCACGCAGACACACACGTGTACGCATTCACAGATTATAGACATAACATAAAACCCTCACAAAGAATATGCACAAAAACATATTCAAAAGTGGTCCCTCTTTCTATTTATGTCACACAAACATTCGACAAACTAATTTTCCTCACCGCCTTTATCAATCTGATTTGGCCAATCTAGATGAAGATTAAATTCCCCCACAACAATTGCATCACCTTTGTTACAAACTCCAATTATTTATTGTTTAATGCTCTGTCCAGCGTTAAACTACTCTTGGGGTATCTCTCAACTGCTCCCATCCTTGCTATTCCTAATCTTCGCCCATACGGATTCTACTTACTAATCTCTGAGTCAAACTCCTATCTCACTAATGTCTTTTATTGCCCATCCCTAATTGCTCTTGCAAAGGTGGTGGTGAGCTGCCTTCTTGAACTGCTGCAGTCCATGTGGTAGGTACACCCACAGTGCTGTTAGGGAGGGGGTTCCAGGATTTTAACCCATCGATGGTGAAGGAACAACAAGACATCCATTTAGATGGTGTGTAACTCAGAGGAGAACTTGCGGGCGGTGATGTCCCTGTGTCCAAACAATAACTGAGCACTTAAAGGAAATGGTGCGTGTGAGAAGGTTGTAGTTGTGTCTGATTCCCGGGAAGTGTGGTTAAGGTAAGAAATGAGGGCTCTGCACCTGTCTCGGTCAATTGGAGTAAGATGCTCCAAAAGTGGTAGTGAAAGAGGAGGCGGCTGAGACAGAGGATGAGCTAATTGATAAAGAGGGAATATTAGAAAAAATCAAATTACTGCGGATGCTGGGATCTGAAACAAAACGGAAAATGCTGGACAATCTGAGGAGGTGTGACAGCATCTGCGGAGAGAAAAGGGAGCTAACGTTTCGAGTCTGGATGACTCTTTGTCAAACTGCCAAAGGTATTAGAAAGCCTGGCTGTATTTAAAGTTGAACGTGTGTGGATTAATGAGGGAAAGTCAGGATGAATTTGTTGAAGGCAAATTGTGGTTCACAAACTTGATGGAGTTGTTTGATGAGGTAACAGAGTTGAAGTTGACGTAGTGTGCAAGGACTTCCAGAGGGTATTTGATAAAGTGCCATGGCATCGACCTGCCAGCTAATGGAATAAAAAGGACAGTGACATTGTGTTTATGAAGTTGCTGAGTGACAGGAAACAGATCGGCTGATGAATGGCTGTTTTTTCAGATGTGGGGTGGGGGGGATTAGTGTGGTTCCCCAAGGGTCAGTATTGCTATTCTTGATATGAATTAATGACCCAGACTTGGGTTTGCAAGGTAGGCACAGTAGCACATGGTTAGCACAGTTGCTTTACAGCTCCAGGGTCCCAGGTTCGATTCCCAGCTTGGGCCACTGTCTGTGTGGAGTCTGCACGTTCTCCCCGTGTGTGCGTGGGTTTCTCCCTAGTGCACAGGTTTCCTCCCACAGTCCAAAGATGGGCAGGTTAGGTGGATTGACCATGATAAATTGCCCTTAGTGTCCAAAGGGGTTGGGTGGGGTTGCTGGATTACAGGGTGGAGGTGTGGTCTTAAGTGGGGTCCTCTTTCCAAGGGCTGGTGCAGATTCGATGGGCCGAATGGCCTCTTTCTGCATTGTAAATTCATTTTAAAAAGTCACAATTACAACCTTTGCCGATGAACAAAACTTGTAAGGGTAGTGAATGGTGAGGAAGATAGTGATAGACTTCAACAGAGAGGCTGGTGGAATGGATAGACCTGTGGTAAATTAAATTAAAAACAGAGACGTGTGGTGGTTTTGGTGGGGAGAATGAGAAGAGGCAATAAAATATATTGTGTATAATTCTAAAGAGGGTGCAAGGAGAGAGGGGTTTAGTGGGGTACATGTGTTCAAATCATCAAAAGTTACAGGTTGTGAAAATGCTTGATGAAGTGAACAGGTTCCTGGGTTTAAAGTGGAGGTGAGAGTAGAAAGCAAAGAAATCACCATGAAACTTTGGGAAATTCTGCTTCAGCCTCAAATGGAACACTGTGTCCAATTCTGGTGTTATGGGCAGGGTTTAGAGAACCCCAAGTGTATCATGGAGTTCACCTGACCCACAATTTTTAATAGATTGTGGTATGGGGAGCACACTGTCCACTCTACAGATGTGGTACAGCAGAAATGGAAAAGTAATTTTTAAAGCAAAACAATGTTTATTCTGTGAACTCAAGTTAACCTTTTCGAAACATACGGTGAATATCTGAGCAACCATTAATTCAAATACAAATCAAAGAATACAACACTAAGTAATCCTTAATAACTTCCCAAACAACATCCAGAAGACAGAAGAAACACCTTTTAACAGAAGCACATCAGGTTTACATTCACTACTGAAAACATTTATAATTCTGAATTCACCAAATGATCAGAGATAGTCTTTTCATGGCAGAGAGATCAATAGTATACCTGCTCTGCCTGGCTTCAGCTCCAACACTGAAAACGAAACTAAAAAACATCCTGCAGCAAACAGCCTAAAACGAAAGTAAAAAGCTGACAGACAGCCCAGCTCCACCCACTCTCTGACATCACTGCAGTAATAAACACCCATTTCTTAAAGATACTCTCACTACAGATACTTATATACACACCCATTTATAAACACCCATTTCTTAAAGATATTCACACATGACACCTCCCCCCAAGAAAAAAAAATAAACCATCAACTTCAAGATGGTTTCATTTTTCACCTTTTCACCATTCTTTAAGAAATGCACACAGTAAATGTACTTTTTCATTTCAAAAAACAATACACGCAAACAGATATAATAATATAATCCATTTTTGTTCTTCTTCCTCCAACTGAAATCCTTCTCGATTAACAGTCTCTTTGAACAAGGAGGTCCTTGCACGATCCATCCATTTCGCTACGCCTCGGCATTTCTCTCTAAAGTCAGATACTTTAGTTCAATCTGATCACAGAGTCCCTTGTAATTCTCCAACACATGAGCATTGGTTATCACAGCTTTCAGGCAGTCAAATGCCAGTTGAAACTCTGCTGTCCACTGAAATGTTCGACGTTTCTTCAGCAAGTCTATCAGTGGAGCAATCACGCTACAAAACTTTTGCACAAATGTTCGATCAAATCCACTCATGCCAAGAAATCGCATTATTTCTCTTCGTGTTGAGGGTATCGGAAACTCCTCAATAACTGTTTCACATCCCGTGTGACCATTCAACCCTGTCCGAATGTATGGCCAAGGAAAGTGACTCCAAATTCACTTTTGGCTCGGTTTATCACCGGACCCGCCTCCTGAAGTTGATCGAATAACTCCATCAGATGTTTTAAATGTTCTGTCCATGTCTGGCTGAAAATTACCAGATCGTCGATGTATACCATACAATTGGGTAATCCTGAAATGACTTTGTAAGTTAACCGTTGAAATGTGGCTGGTGTCTATTTCATGCCAAATGGCATAACTTTGAATTGGTATATACCATCTGGAGCCACAAAAGCTGAAATCTCCTTCACCCTTTCGGATAAAGGTACCTGCCAGTAACCTTTAAGTAAATCCAGTTTGGAAATAAAAGTTGATTGTCCCACTTTCTCAATGCAATCCTCCGCAATCCTCCAAACGTGGAACAGGATAAGAGTCCGTTCTTGTAACTGCATTAACCTTTCTACAGTCCACACACAACCATTGGGTACCGTCTGGCTTAGGTACCATCACTATGGATAAGCTCCATAGGCTGCATCCCACTTCAATTATGCCATTTTTAAGCATACTCTCAACTCTTTGTTAACCTGTGCCAATTTTAAAGGGTTAAGTCTGTATGGATGTTGTTTGATTGGAACAGCCTTTCCCACATCTACATCATGTATAGCCATTTTAGTACTTCCCAATCTATCTCTACAAACTTGCCCATGTGATACCAATAACTCTTTCAGGTCAGTCCGTTTTCCCTCTGGAAGGTAACTTAATAATTTTTCCCAATTTTTAAGAATATCCTCATTTTCCAATTTAATTTGAGGTATGTCCAATTTACAGTCATCTGAATTTGGTTCGTCACTTTGAGTTAGAATCATTAAAACCTCCTCCTTTTTCACTCCTTCCCTTTCAAAGTACCTTTTAAGCACATTCGTATGACACACTCGGTGAGTTTTCCTTCTATTTGGCGTTCTTACCACATAATTCACCTCACTTAATTTCCTCTCAATCTGATAAGGTCCACAAAACCTAGCTTTTAAAGGTTCACCTACCACTGGGAACAATACTAAAACTTTATCTCCACTGGCAAAACTACGAACTTTGGATTTCTTGTCCACTACCCGTTTCATCACATTTTGTGCAACTTTTAAATGTTATCTAGCCAATTCACCTGCTCTATTTAATCATTCCCTAAAATTGTGCACGTAATCCAATAATGTAATTTCCAATTTCTCACTCACCAATTTTTCTTTAATCACTTTAAGTGGTCCTCTTACCTCATGACCAAAAATTAGCTCAAAAGGACTGAATTTGGTTGAGTCATTAGGTGCATCCCTAATTGTAAACAGTACGAATGGAATTCCTTTATCCCAATCCTCTGGATAATCATGACAAAAAGCCCTCAACATTGTCTTTAATGTCGGATGCTACCTTTCTAACGCTCCCTGCGGTACGCAGTTGATTTAAATTGTTTTATTCCTAACTATCCATAACTTCTTTGAATAACCTTGAGGTAAAATGTGACCCTTGATCCAATTGTATTTCAGTGGGTAGTCCATATCTAGTAAAGAATTTAAGTAACTCCTCCACCACAATCTTTTTAGCTGTAATATTACGTACTGGAATTGCCTCTGGAAACCTAGTAGACACATCCATTATAGTCAAAAGATATTGATTCCCACATTGTGTTTCAGTTAGCGGTCCTCCGCAATCAATTAGGACCCTTGTAAAAGGTTCCTCAAATGCTGGAATGGGTATTAAGGGTGCTGGTTTTATCACTGCTTGAGGTTTCCCTATCACTTGACAGTTGTGACATGATTGACAAAATTTAACTACATCTTTATGTAGTCCAGGCCAATAAAAATGTTTCTGGATTTTAGCTTGAGTTTTCCTCATTCCCAAATGACCTCCCACTGGTACCTCATGTGCAACTCGCAACACCTCCTCTCTCAACCCTACCGGCAATGCTACTTGATGAACTTCTGCCACTTTTCATCCGCCTGCATATGTAAAGGTCTCCATTTTCTCATCATAACATTACTTTTACGGTTATAACATTCTGATATACACTCAGATTCCTCTTACGTGTATGCTTTCTGATACATCCGTTTTATTTCTACATCTTTCTGTTGTAACTCCGCTAATTTTCTTGAACTAAAAATATCCGCCTCATCCTCCACCTGTTCTTGTTCTTTTTCAACCATCTGATCAAAAATCGTTTCTGATAATTGCACTTCGACGTCATCTTCACTCTTTGATTTCTCCTCTTGTCTTTACCTGTGACTTTGCAACCTTGTTACTACACAATCTGGAAAAATCCCAGGATATTGTCCTTCAACACTTCATTTCTCTGATTTTCCACTGGCTTATCAACCACCGTAGACATCACTCCCACCTGCGATCCAGCTATATCATTACCCATGAAAAATTGTATTCCTGGACAAGATTGTTTCTCTATTACTCCTACAACCACTTCACCACTCTTCACTGGACTTTCCAACCTTACCTTGTATAATGGAACACTAATCCTCTCACCCTGAATTCCACATATTACCACCTTTTTTGGCAACATTCTTCCCAAACTACATAACTCCTCATCTCTTACCATTAAATATTGACTAGCTCCCGTATCTCTTAAAATTGTGAGTTCTTTACCTGCTCCTCCTGATACACATGAGTAAACTTTACCCACACAAGTAAATTCTTTAAAGAGATCTGGCACCTTCTCATCAATCACCTCTTGATCAGGCTGTACAATCCTTTGCACCTCCTTCACTTCACTTGGGCTTTCCTTTACCACTTTGACAAACCCCACTGTCTTATCCTGTTTTACCACATCAGCCTTCCCAGAGCTTTTCTTCAACCACCAACACTGTGACTTTACATGGCCTAGTTTATTACAGTGAAAACATTTGATATTTTTCATTTCTTTTCCATTGTCCTGGATTTCTTTTTTAGTCTGAGGTAGACTCTCCTTATTATCTGCCATCAGATCACCTTTATCTTTACCACTTGAGTATTTCTCATGTCCCCTGTTTCTGTCCCTCACAGGCTGAAACTGATGTCGGAAACCAAGCTTTGATTTATGAACTAATTCATAATCATCTGCTATTTCTGCTGCTAACCTCGCAGTTTTAACCATCTGCTCTTCCACATGAGTTCTCACTACATTAGGAATTGAATGTTTAAACTCCTCCAAAAGCATAATTTCTCTGAGAGCTTCATACATTTGGTCTATTTTCAAAGCCCTTATCCACCTATCAAAAATACTCTGTTTGAGCCTTTCAAACTCCATGTATGTTTGACCAAATTATTTCCTTAAATGTCTGAACCTTTGTCTGTAAGCTTCAGGCACTAGTTCATATGCAGCTAAGATGGATTTTTCCACCTCCTCATACGACCCAGATACCTCCTCCGGTAGTGATACAAACACTCCACTAGCCCTACCTACCAGCTTTGTTTGAATCAGTAATATAATACCCACATGTCCTGTGGCCATTTCATTTGTTTAGCTACCTTCTCAAATGAAATGAAAAAGGCTTCTACCTCCTTCTCATCAAACCTTGGCAATGCTTGGACATATTTAAATAGATTCCCACCAAGCCTTCGACTGTGACGCTCTTTCTCACTAGCCTCATCACTATCATCCAACTGCACGTCTCCCTTTACATCTGCCAATTTTAACCGACTGTCATGTTTCATGCCCATTTTCTGAAGTTCAAACTCTCTCGCTTTATCTTTTTCCCTGATCTGTATCTCCCTTTCTCTTTCTTTTTGTTCTGCTGGGGCTATTCTTTCTTTTCTTCTTTCCCCTCTCTCCTTTTCTTTTTCCTCTCTATCTCTTTCATATTCAAGCTGCTTTAATTCCTTCTCATGTTCCATTTGTTCAAATTGTAACTGAATTTTTGCCATTTCCAATGAGTCAAACAATACCTCAGGCAACTTTAACTGCTTAGCCACTGTCATAATTGCCTCATCTTTTCACATTTGTCAGGTAATGTTAACTGCAATGTTTTTGCCAAATCAAACAGTCTGTTTTTAGCCTCTGTCCGTAAGGTACTGCGTGCGACCGTCTCCACCCCCAAAAACTTCAGAGCCTCTGAAAGAGCCATTGTCCACAACACATTCACCACTTAAACTAGAATTCCAAACCTGGAAAACAACCACAATATGCTCACTCCTCACTGTCTTTAAGTTCACTCAAACAATCCAATAGATAGACTTTTATCCCCCTCAAACCCCCAATTTGTTATTGGCCAAGGTTTAGAGAACCCCAAAGTGTATCATGGAGTTCACCTGACCCACAATTTTTAATAGATTGTGGTATGGGAAGCACATGGCCCACTCTACAGGTGTGGTACAGCAGAAATGGAAAAGTAATTTTTAAAGCAAAACAATGTTTATTCTATGAACTCAAGTTAACCTTTTTGAAACATACAGCGAACATCTTAGCAACCATCAATTCAAATACAACCCCCAAAGAATACAACACTAAGTAATCCTCAATAACTTCCCAAACAACATCCAGAAGACAAAAGAAACACCTTTTAACAGAAGCACATCAGGTTTACATTCACTACTGAAAACATTTATAATTCTGAATTCACCAAATGATCAAGAGATAGTCTTTTCATGGCAGAGAGATCAACAGTACACCTGCTCTGTCTGGCTTCAGCTCCAAAACGGAAAACGAAACTAAAACACACCCTGCAGCAAACAGCCTAAAACGAAAGTAAAAATCTGACAGACAGCCCAGCTCCACCCACTCTCTGACATCACTGCAGTAATAAACACCCATTTCTTAAAGGTACTCTCACTACAGATATTTATATACACACCCATTTATAAACACCCATTTCTTAAAGATACTCTTACATGACACTGGTCATTTAGGAAGGATGTGGAGGTATCAGACAAGGTACAGGTTCGGTTTAGGAGAATGGTTTTAGGGATCCGGGTGTTCAGTTAGAGAGCAGTGGGAATTGGGTTAACAGACATAAGGCGCGAAGTAGAGATTGTGCAGTGGGCATTGAGGTGACAATTCAACCCAACCCAGCCGCTTCAACAAACATAGGCTCCTAACATTACCCCACCAGCCCTCCCCATCAAAGGAAACACACAGATCTCCTTTAGGAAGCAGACAGAGAACCCCTACAGAATACACAGAGCTCCCCATAGAGAACACACAGAGACACCCACCCATAGAGAACACACAGAGACACCCACCCCCAGAGAACACACAGAGACCCCCACCCATAGAGAACACACAGAGACCCCCACCCACAGAGAACACACAGAGACATCCACCCACAGAGAACACACAGAGACACCCACCCATAGAGAACACACAGAAACCCCCACCCATAGAGAACACACAGAAACCCCCGTCCATAGAGAACACACAGAAACCCCCATCCATAGAGAACACACAGACATCCACCCCCAGAGAACACACAGAGACACCCACCCATAGAGAACACACAGAGACCCCCACCCATAGAGAACACACAGAGACCCCCACCCATAGAGAACACACAGAGACACCCACCCATAGAGAACACACAGAGACACCCACCCACAGAGAACACACAGAGACACCCACCCACAGAGAACACACAGAAACCCCCACCCATAGAGAACACCCAGAAACCCCCACCCCCAGAGAACACACAGAGACACCCACCCCCAGAGAATACACAGAGCCCCCACCCATAGAGAACACACAGAGACACCCACCCACAGAGATCACACAGAGACACCCACCCATAGAGAACACACAGAGACACCCACCCACAGAGAACACACAGAGACACCCACCCACAGAGAACACACAGAGACACCCACCCACAGAGAACACACAGAGACACCCACCCCCAGAGAACACACAGAGACACCCACCCACAGAGAACACACAGATACACCCACCCACAGAGAACACACAGACACACTCACCCATAGAGAACACACAGATACACCCACCCACAGAGAACACACAGAGACACCCACCCACAGAGAACACACAGACACCCACCCATAGAGAACACACAGAGACCCCCACCCATAGAGAACACACAGAGACACCCACCTATAAAGAACACACAGAGACCCCCACCCACAGAGAACACACAGAGACACCCACCCACAGAGAACACACAGACACACTCACCCCCAGAGAACACACAGATACCCCCACCCACAGAGAACACACAGATACCCCCACCCACAGAGAACACACAGACACACTCACCCATAGAGAACACACAGAGACACCCACCCCCAGAGAACACACAGAGACACCCACCCACAGAGAACACACAGAGACACCCACCCACAGAGAACACACAGAGACACCCACCCCCAGAGAACACACAGAGACCCCCACCCACAGAGAACACACAGAGACACCCACCCACAGAGAATACACAGAGCCCCCCACCCATAGAGAACACACAGAGACACCCACCCCCAGAGAACACACAGAGACACCCAACCCCAGAGAACACACAGATACCCCCACCCATAGAGAACACACAGAGACACCCACCCACAGAGAACACACAGAGACCCCCACCCCCAGAGAACACACAGAGACACCCACCCACAGAGAACACACAGAAACCCACACCCACAGAGAACACACAGAAACCCCCACCCACAGAGAACACACAGAAACCCCCACCCACAGAGAACACACAGAGACACCCACCCACAGAGAACACACAGAGACACCCACCCATAGAGAACACACAGAGACACCCACCCCCAGAGAATACACAGAGCCCCCCACCCATAGAGAACACACAGAGACCCCCACCCACAGAGAACACACAGAAACCCCCACCCACAGAGAACACACAGAGACCCCCACTCACAGAGAACACACAGAGACACCAACCCACAGAGAACACACAGAGACCCCCATAGAGAACACAGAGACCCCCACCCACAGAGAACACACAGAAACCCCCACTCACAGAGAACACACAGAGACACCCACCCATAGAGAACACACAGAGACACCCACCCATAGAGAACACACAGAGACACCCACCCATAGAGAACACACAGAGACACCCACCTATAAAGAACACACAGAGACCCCCACTCACAGAGAACACACAGAGACACCCACCCACAGAGAACACACAGAGACACCCACCCATAAAGAACACACAGAGACCCCCACTCACAGAGAACACACAGAGACAGCCACCCACAGAGAACACACAGAGACCCCCACCCACAGAGAACACACAGAAACCTCCACCCATAGAGAACACACAGAGACCCCACCCATAGAGAACACACAGAGACACCCACCCCCAGAGAACACACAGAGACACCCACCTATAGAGAACACACAGAGTCGCCCCACCCATAGAGAACACACAGAGACACCCACCCCCAGAGAACACACAGAGACCCCCACCCCCAGAGAACACACAGAGACAGCCACCCATAGAGAACACACAGAGACCCCCACCCACAGAGAACACACAGAGACACCCACCCACAGAGAACACACAGAGACCCCCACCCACAGAGAACCCCCAGAGACACCCACCCACAGAGAACACACAGAGACAGCCACCCATAGAGAACACACAGAGACCCCCACCCACAGAGAACACACAGAGACACCCACCCACAGAGAACACACAGAGGCACCCACCCATAGAGAACACACAGAGACAGCCACCCATAGAGAACACACAGAGACAGCCACCCATAGAGAACACACAGAGACCCCCACCCACAGAGAACACACAGAGACACCCACCCACAGAGAACACACAGAAACCTCCACCCATAGAGAACATACAGAGACACCCACCCCCAGAGAACACACAGAGACCCCCACCCCCAGAGAACACACAGAGACAGCCACCCATAGAGAACACACAGAGACACCCACCCATAGAGAACACACAGAGACACCCACCCACAGAGAACACACAGAGACACCCACCCATAGAGAACACACAGAGACACCCACCCATAGAGAACACACAGACACCCCCACCCATAGAGAACACACAGAGACACCCACCCACAGAGAACACACAGAGACACCCACCCATAGAGAACACACAGAGACACCAACCCACAGAGAACACACAGAGACCCCCACCCATAGAGAACACACAGAGACACCAACCCACAGAGAACACACAGAAACCCCCACCCATAGAGAACACACAGAGACCCCACCCATAGAGAACACACAGAGACACCCACCCCCAGAGAACACACAGAGACACCCACCTATAGGGAACACACAGAGACCCCCACCCATAGAGAACACACAGAGACACCCACCCCCAGAGAACACACAGAGACACCCACCCCCAGAGAACACACAGAGACAGCCACCCATAGAGAACACACAGAGACCCCCACCCACAGAGAACACACAGAGACACCCACCCACAGAGAACACACAGAAACCCCCCCCCCCCATAGAGAACACACAGAGACACCCACCCCCAGAGAACACACAGACACCCACCCCCAGAGAACACACAGAGACCCCCACCCATAGAGAACACACAGAGACACCCACCCACAGAGAACACACAGAGACACTCACCCCCAGAGAACACACAGAGACACCCACCCACAGAGAACACACAGATACACCCACCCACAGAGAACACACAGAGACACCCACCCCCAGAGAACACACAGAGACACCCACCCACAGAGAACACACAGAAACCCCCATAGAGAACACACAGAGACCCCAACCCATAGAGAACACACAGAGACACCCACCCATAGAGAACACACAGAAACCCCCACCCATAGAGAACACACAGATACACCCACCCACAGAGAACACACAGAGACCCCCACCCACAGAGAACACACAGAAACCCCCACCCACAGAGAACACATAGAAACCCCCATCCACTGAGAACACACAGAAACCCCCACCCACAGAGAACACACAGAAACCCCCACCCACAGAGAACACACAGAAACCCCCACCCACAGAGAACACACAGAGACACCCACCCACAGAGAACACACAGAGACACCCACCCATAGAGAACACACAGAGACCCCCACTCACAGAGAACACACAGAGACACCCACCTATAGAGAACACACAGAGACCCCCACCCATAGAGAACACACAGAGACACCCACCCACAGAGAACACACAGAGACCACCGTCAGCCAAGTTTGGAATTGGATAATCTCTTGGGGGAGAGGGGGGACAGACCAATGGGTCACCAGCCGGCTGCCCAGTCCTTCTAATAATAATAATCTTTATTATTGTCACAAGTAGGCTTACATTAACACTGCAATGAAGTTACTGTGAAAATCCCATCGTCGGCACATTCCGGGGCCTGTTCGGGTACACTGAGGGAGAATTCTGTCTTTCTAATTTACCTGACAAGCACGTCTTTTTAGGACTTGTGGGAGGAAACCGGAGCACCCGGAGGAAACCCACGCAGACACGGGGATAACGTGCAGACTCCGCACAGACAGTGACCCAAGTGGGAATTGAACCTGGGACACTGGAGCTGTGAAGCAACAGTGCTAACTCTATGTCAGCAATTAGATAATTGTAGAATCTGAGTTGTAAACCTGTGGGAATTTACCCTAGTGGTGAAATGGTTAATACCACATATTAGAAATAATTCAACCCCATGACTTGGAACAGAGCAAGAGAAATTCAGCATTCTTTGGCAGGGCAACAAAATGGTTATCGCAGACTAATTCTCTTCGTTATCTATGTGATAAACAATGAACTTTGCATTTTGAAGTGTGAATTAGACTTAATTTTGTTTGTTATCTCATTGAGTGCAGCAACATTGCAAAGGTCAACCAACATGGCATAGCGTGTAAGGAGTGTCAGATCAGACTTGATTAAATGGTTTGTTTCCTTGGTGTTGGTGCAAAACAACTTCCTGTTGGATGCTGCCAGCACCTGCTAGAGATTACCATCTCTCAATCAGAACTGGTGGATTTCGATCATCCCTCAACCGAGATTAGTGGATTTCTATCATCTCTCAACCGAGTTGATGGATTTCCATCATCCCTCAACTGACGTTGGTGGATTTCCACCATCCCTCCACCGGGATTGATGGATTTCCATCATCCCTCAACCGGGATTGGTGGAGTTCCATCATCCTTCAACTGGGATTCGTGGATTTACCTCCTCTCTCAACCGGGATTGGTGGATTTCCAGCATTCCTCAACCGGATTGGTGGAGTTCCATCATCTCTCAATCAGGATTGGTGGATTTCCCTCATCCCTGAACTGGATTGGTGGATTGGTGGATTTCCAGCATTCCTCAACTGGGATTCGTGGATTTCCATCATCTCTCAATCAGGATTGGTGGATTTCCCTCATCCCTCAACTGGATTGGTGGATTGGTGGATTTCCAGCATTCCTCAACTGGGATTCGTGGATTTCCATCATCTCTCAATCAGGATTGGTGGATTTCCCTCATCTCACAACTGTGCAGGTTAGGTGGATTGGCCATGATAAATTGCCCTTAGTGACCAAAAAAGTTCGGAGGTGTTATTTGGTTACGGGGATAGGGTGGAAGTGAGGGCTTAAGTGCAGACTCGATGGGCCGAATGGCCTCCTTATGCACTGTATGTTCTATGTTCCATTTAAATTGTAATGTATTAAATTCAGGATGGACTGCTGCACTATGAAAGAGCAGTTCCAGGTAAATGGTATTGAAATTAGCCAATTAGCAGAATTACAGATTAAGTACAGGACAAGGACACCAGGAGAACTCTTCTGCTCCTATTTCAATAGTGTCTTGGGATCCTTCTCTCAGATCATCAATTTAACATCCCAACCAAAAGCCTCCAGCAATGAGTCACTCCCTCAATACTGCACTGCAATACTCCCTCAATACTGCATTGCAACACACCCTCATTACTGCATTGCAGCACACCCTCATTACTGCATTGCAGCTGTCCATCAATACTGCACTGCAGCACACCCCCAATGCCACTCTGCAGCTGCAGTGCCACCTGGGCACCCTGGCAGTGCCAGTATTGCACTGTCAGGGTGCACATGTGGCAGTGACAAGGCATCAGGTTGGCAGTGCCAAAAGGTACCACCCATCCCTATCCCCAACCAACCAGGGGTCTCGAATGACCTGGGAGATCTCCCAGTTGCCTTTGGTCCTCGTTTGTGTGGTCCAGTACTAATCGGCGCCCTGGTGAGGTCTCCCAGGTACGGCCAGTGAATCCCGGGCCCCAGGTGAATCCGGCAAACATATATTTAAATGAGCTTAAACCTGGAACTCGTCGAGTGAGAGTGAGATCCAGATCGCGACGCATCGCGAGGTTCTGGTGAATCTCGTGAGATGTTATGAGCATTGCGAATCTTGTGAGAGGCCTTGACCTCATGCCAACACTAAGTTGGGCCGTTGAGGCCAACGAATTGGACCCTTTATGTTCAGGTTTCCGGCATGGAACTTGAACCTATGGCCTGTGACTCATGGGCAAGCGCGTGCTGGAATTCGAACCAAGCTGCACAGGTGTTGATATGCTGATTGCTGTCTCAATTCTGCAAATTCATACTGCCGAATGACTTTTGACTGTTTGAAATATGAGGCGTTACCTTGTACGGATTTGCTTGTTGAATAACATGCTATTTGTGGTTTGCAGGTTGGTAGGGTCTGGTGGGCCTCACACCTTCCTTACCGTCCACCTTGTGACAGTGAACACAGGAGGCAGCGGGATGCCTGCCCCCTGGGACGAGCGAAGGTTTCAGTCATCAATTGGAGACGGAATAAAAGGATGTCGTGAGGAGGAGTTTGTGGAGAACATGTTGGCTATGGTGTTGGTTTCAGACTTCAGATAGAAAGCACAGTTCATTATTTATAGTCTGTCTCCTTAAATTCTATAAGAATCATACAGCAGCGTTTTATTTTCAATCTGTAACGTGCCTTTCAGAAATGCTTCTTGTCACTGAAATAAAGAATGTGTTAAAATATCAGCCTGTTTGGGCATCATATCTGTGCCACCTGTCTGAAAATAACTCTGGTTAATTCTGTCATCCTCTCCCTTCCCCATAGCTCTGTCATTTGTTTCCTTTTGAATGGGTTATTTGGCACCCTGTTTTTTTTTAATTTAAGTATCCAATTTGTTTTGTTTTCCACTTAAGGGGCAATTTAGCGTGGCCAATACACCTACCCTGCACATCTTGGGGTTCTGCGGGTGATGCCCATGTATACATGGGGAGAAAGTACAAACTCCACACGAGCAGTGACCCAGGGCCGGGATCGAACCCAGGTCCTCAGCACCGTGAGGCAGAAGTGCTAACCATGAAATGAAATGAAAATCGCTTATTGTCACAAGTAGGCTTCAAATGAAGTTACTGTGAAAAGTCCCTAGTTGCCACATTCGGGCGACTGGTATGGGAACACCGTGCCGTCCCCATTCGGCACCCTGTTGAAAGTTACCATTGATTCTGCTTCCCCCACTCTTCCGGGCACGAGAATCTCTGACGTGCTCCTCTCACCCGTCTCAGAGTGGCATAGTACTGTCAACCCACTGGCATCACCCAGTCAGCTGTTATCTGGCTGTGAGGTGGATCCGGGAATACTGGACTGCTGCTCCATCTCTTTGGAAATTGTTACCCGAGATCGATCCTTTTCTTCATCTCCGCACAGGCTGATGGCAACTGAGATGTGGCAATTGACGAGTGATGGACAACCTAGGCCGGTGAGTGGGCCGCATGAGTGGCCCTCCTTCATCTCAGTGGGCCGCAAGATTAAAATCAGGCTTGTTCACTAACCATGACCCCGTGAATAAGATTGAATGCATTTAATACATGCCAAATATTTCAGAATGTGTTACAGAAAACGCTTCACCATTTATAAATTCATAGAACTATCATCAACTTTAAATGGTAAAAACAAAATAAACTTTGGACACAAAGAGAGCTCATGGCTCTCAGAGTCCATGTGAGCAATCAGCAGACACCTCACTTCATTTGCGAATCACTTCAGCCAAGCCAGTCAGACGGACGTAAACCAGTGGAATGCGGCAACCCTGCATGCGTACAACGGACAACAAAATATTTTGGGCACCACACTCGGGGCCCAGATGAGCCGCATGTGGTCCCCGGGCCGTAGGTTGCCCACCACTGATCTGGACCGTTTCTTCAGTCCTTGATGCCAATATATCTTTCCTTAGATAAAGGGACCAAAATTATTCACGGCACGCGGGGTGTGGTCTAATTAGTACCTTGTTTTGTTTTAGCAAGACGTCCCTATTTTTATACTTAATTTGCTTTGAAATAAAGGCCAACATTCCATTTGCCTTCCCAATTACCTGTTGAACTTGCAAGCTAGCTTTCTGTGATTTATACACAATGACCACAGCCTTCTGCAGTCTTTCTCCATTTAAATATTATTCAGCTCCTTTATTCTTCCTACCAAAGTGCAAACTTCACATTCCCCTACATTATATTCCATCTGGCCAAGGTTTTGCCCAATCTTAACCTATCTATATCTCTCGTTAGCATTCTTTGTGTCTTCCCAAATATGTTTGTATCATCTGCAACCCTAGCATATACACATGTATACTTTCATATTGTTTTATTTACTGTCAGTAAATATTATTAAAAGGGATGTCAAAGATCAATATAACTTATTTTTTACTGAGCTATTCGTTTTTTGAACCTCCACAAGCCACCAAAGACCATCTATAGACCTGAATTCAAGTCTCAGGGTGTTCACGGGCTAGGTGAAGAGACTTGAATTATCCAGATGCCGGAGGGGCTGAAACAGGTTTATGTTGTGAAATGTAACCTTCCGGGTGCTCCTGTGTTGTAACCGAGCAATAAAACTGTGTGGGAAGCTACCTTCCCACACGCGATCACCTTATCACCTCTTACTCAGCAATAGTTGCTATGGAGACCTACATAGCTGTAGGGAACCCCTTGCGTGACTTGATCTATTAGAAAGAGAAAGAATGCCCTTGGGACGTCAGCAGCAGGAGGCACTCACCCATGTGAGAGGAAAGGACATATATAGACTCACAGGATAGGCATTGTGCCATTCGGCCCATCGGCTCTGCAGCTGCTCTCTGCAACAGCAATTCAGCTCGTCTCATTGGCCCACCCTCTAATACTCTCTCTAACACCTTCCCTAAACTATGGTGTGCAGAACTGGACACAATTCTGCAGTTGAGGCCACACCGGTGTTTAATCTCGGTTTAACATAATTTCCTTGCTTTAGTGCTCTATGTACGTGTTGACGAAGCCCTGGATCCCATACACTTTATTTTTATTTTTTTAATTTAGGGTACCCAATTCATTTTTTCCAATTAAGAGGCTACTTAGCATGGCCAATCCACCTATCCAGCACATATTTTGGGTTGTGGGGGTGAAACCCACACAAACACAGGGAGAATGTGCAAACTCCACACGGACAGTGCCCCAAAGCCGGGATCGAACCTGGGACCTCAGCGCCTGAGGCAGCAATGCTAACCACTGTGCCACAGTGCTCCCCCCCCCCCCACCCCGTATGCATTATTAACCACAGATTAAACCTGCCCTGCCACCTTCAGTGACTTGTGTACATATACCCCCAGTAAACCTTTGTTCCTGCACCCTTTTAGTATGTTCCCCTTTATTTCAGATTGGGCGGGATTTACCTGCCTCATCACGCCCAACTTGGTGTCATGATGAGGCCGTTGAATCATGCGGGGGGGCCTCTCATGAGACGCCTCACGAGATTTAACCGAAAAAAAGCATCCAAAAGCGGTCTCTGTTTTTTGAACCACGCCCATTGTCTCTCCACATTCTTTCACAAAATGAATCACTTCACAATTCTCCACATTAAATTTCACCTGTCCCATGTCTCTGCATTCCGCCAATGTGTCCATGCCCTTTCGAAGGTCTATAGCGTCCTTGTCACAGTTCACGCTACTTCCAAGTTTGGTGGCATCAGAAAACTTTGAAATTGTGCCCTGTACACCAAGGCAGAGGTCATGAATTTGTTTTTCAGGATGTAACAAGCAGAATAGATTAGGGGGGACCAGTGGATGTGGTACATTTGGATTTTGGAAGGTTTTTTATAGGGCCTCACACAAGAGGTTTGTAGGCAAAATTAGAGCACATGGGAACGGTGGGGTAACCTCCTGGCATGGATTCAGAACTGGTTAAGGAACGGAAAACAGAGAGTAGGAACAAATGTGTGATTCCCAAGTCAACAGGCTGTGACGATTGGGGTATGACAAGGACCAGTGCTTGGGCCCGAGCTATTCAGAATCTACATCAATGATTTGGATGTGGGGACAACAGGCTGCCTCCACCTCCGATGAGCATCCTCGGGACACACTTGGACATAGAGGCACAGCACGGAGGGCTAAAGCAGTTTGATGATCACTGAGAGGACACGGGGGGGGAAGGGGATGGGACTGGGGCGGCACCATCGGTAGCTCAGGGCAGTTAGGGTCGCGATTGTTCACCATTAAAACACGTTGCACCCGAGACACGTGAAGTCTCTGTCACGTTATTCCGCACTGCGGGCTGGCCTGTACCCGCCATTGCCCCATTGCTCTCTGTCTTCCCCCTGTCCCAGCTACCAGGCATGATCTTCCCCCTCCCCCCACAACCCCCAGTCAGACAGGAGTCAGGTTATGGTATAGATTGAGGAGTACCAGAGATCAGCTCAGAACAGGCTATCTTCACCCTCCAGCCCGGCTTATGTACCCACTGATAGTGCCGACACAGGCCCTTCACCCTGGAATGATGTAACACAGATCCTGGGAGGGTGGGACAGGGCTTTCGGAGGGGGGGGGGGGGGGGGAGGGGGGGGGAATGTTTGGTGGGTAGAGAGAGAGGCGGATCGGGAGGGGAAAGGGGAGATGAGGGGGGATGGTTGGGAGCAGGTGAGATGATGGACAAAGACATGTCCTATGAGAAGCAGGCGAGGGTGAGGGCCTCCCTGGTCCTCCGGGCACACCGGACCCTCGCTGATGCCTGTCCCCCATCCTCTGACTGCTCCTGTGGGTCTTCCCCGGGCTCGTCCTCTCGTCCCTCCTGGTCTGGTCTGGCCCCTCCTCATCCACTTCCTCACACAAGGCCGCATGTTTCTCCACCTCCTCCTCCAGCATGTCGCCCCGCTGCTGTGCCAAGTTGTGGAGGGCACAGCAGACCACCACAAAGCGGGCAACCCTCCGGATGTGGGTGTACTGCAGTGCAGCACTAGGACAGTCGAAGCATCGGAACGGTATCTTGAGGAATCCGATGCACCGCTCAATGACAGCCCTGGTGGCCACATGGGCCTTGTTATATCGGGTCTCCGCATTAGCACTGACTTGTTCAGATCCATGCCGAGAGCAACGCGGTCATTAGATCACACCCTGAATGCTGACGCCGGGACTGAATTGCATGCGGTTCGCATTCCCGCTGGAGGCACTATTCGGTAAGACAGACAGGACATGCTAATGGGCCAGCACTCTGCCCGCACAAATCCTGAGCAATTTCCGGCCCAGTGGGTGTTGTAACCGCTGGGGCCAAAGTTAGCGCTAAAGAGCCTGGCAGCTGGAGCGAGTTTTGAGCGCTCCACTTAGCACACACTCACTGCAGCCACCAAGATGCCCCTGGAATGAAGACAGTGATAGATAGGTTCTCGATTAATAAGGGGATCAGGGGTAATGCGGAGAAGGCAGGAGAATGGGGATGAGAAAATATCAGCCATAATTGAATGGTGGAGCAGACTCAATGGGCCAAGTGATCTAATTCTGCTCCTATGTCTTATGGCCTTATGGACCTGCCCCCCGAGGTCATGAGTCTGAGGTGGACCCACAGCTCAATGCCAGTGAGGTGAGGAGGGACACCCTCTTCCCCATGGTGGGACGCAGACTCAAGCCTACCGTTCTCAACACTGCCTGGGAGATTGTGGCAGAGGCAGTCGGTGCTGCCAGTCTCACCAGCTGGAGGTGGTGGCAGAGGCAGTCAGTGCTGCCAGTCTCACCAGCTGGAGGTGGTGGCAGAGGCAGTCAGTGCTGCCAGTCTCACCAGTTGGAGGTGGTGGCAGAGGCAGTCAGTGCTGCCAGTCTCACCAGCTGGAGGTGGTGGCAGAGGCAGTCAGTGCTGCCAGTCTCACCAGCTGGAGGTGGTGGCAGAGGCACTCAGTGCTGCCAGTCTCACCAGCTGGAGGTAGTGGCAGAGGCAGTCAGTGCTGCCAGTCTCACCAGCCGGAGACAACTGGTGAGCTTGAGGGGTGGGGACCACTGGTGAGTCCTCGGCAGAGAACCATTGGGGGTTCCAAAGGTCACAATTTGTCCTCTGATTGGGATGAGCTCTGCTGAATCCCTGCTTCCTCTGCAGCGGGGCAGCACTTCTGAGGAGTGCCAACACCTGGTCGGCTCCTGTTTGAGCTTGGCCTTTGATGATACTGCTGGGGTATGAGGGTGTCAGAGGCACGGCCTGGATTAACTCCCTTAGCATTTAAAGGAAACAGACAGCTCTCAGCAGCCAGGATCCTGTAAGTTGCACCAAAGGGGTACGTTTAAAAGACAGACTGCAGCAATGGCGGTCTGAGTCAGGCCACTCCGATCCAATGGGGAAACCCCAAGTCCACGGATTAGCACCATGTCACTCCCCAGTCCGGGCAGCCACCCCAGCAAGCCCGAGAGTTTTCAGTGGTTTCTCAGTGTATTTTTATCCGCCCACAGCCATGGCACCTAGTCCACGTTTGTAAATAATTGTAGTAATTCGCACCTGCGAGACTTCCACCTGAGAGGAGCAGATCATCGTGGAAGGGCGGAACATAGTTGTGTCCAACCCGCTAATCACATTCAAATGCATACAAATGCCAGTTTTGCATGCTGCTGCCTGTTCTCGCCACCAGCGAGGGACCGGAGCATGGCACGTAAATTGGCGCCAGGTGCGGACCTCGATTTTGGCCGTACACCTGGTTCTCCAGCCGATCGCGGTTCGTGTTTGTGGTGTCGCCGGGCAGAGAATTTCACCCTCTATCTCTGAGTTTATTACATGCATCACGGTAGCATTGTGGATAGCACAATCGCTTCACAGCTCCAGGGTCCCAGGTTCGATTCCGACTTGGGTCACTGTCTGTGCGGAGTCTGCACATCCTCCCCGTGTGTGCGTGGGTTTCCTCCGGGTGCTCCGGTTTCCTCCCACAGTCCAAAGATGTGCAGGTTAGGTGGATTGGCCATGATAAATGGCCCTTAGTGTTGGGTGGGGTTACTGGGCTATGGGGATAGGGTGGAGTTGTTGACCTTGGGTAGGGTGCTCTTTCCAAGTGCCGGTGCAGACTCGATGGGCTGAATGGCCTCCTTCTGCTCTGTAAATTCTATGATATTCTACGATATACAATGATCTTCACTTCCTGCACTCCAATTTACGGTCAATATTCAACACAAACATCACCTGTCACCATGGTAACAGATGGATACATCGAGAAATATTTACGGGATGGAATTTGATGCTGGTTGAAGGAGCAGGGAAGGAGGTGAGGGCGGAAATGGAGGGGGTGCATGGAGGGCGTTTGAAACAGACGGCAGGCACCGTGTCAGCTGAATTGTGCCGAAGACAGGAGCAATCAGGAGGCAGTACTGACGCCACGTGGTAGGAATTTCTATGGCTTTGTAATATTCATTGTAATTGACAATTAATTACCTTTGCAATGAGGTGTGAAGTGCACGGGCAGGAGAGTCAGTTTACAAGGTAGGTCACTTGAAGCTGCCTTCCACCACTTAGGAATTTTCTTCAGGGAGGGAGAGAGGGCTGTGGACCATCGCAGGAGAGGGCATCACATGCCAATCAAGGGTCACTGCGGGGAGGACATGGGGGTCACTGCGGGGGGGACATGGGGTCACTGCGGGGAGGACATGGGGTCACTGCGGGGAGGACATGGGGTCACTGCGGGGAGGACATGGGGTCACTGCGGGGAGGACATGGGGTCACTGCGGGGAGGACATGGGGTCACTGCGGGGGGGACATGGGGTCACTGCGGGGAGGACATGGGGTCACTGCGGGGAGGACATGGGGTCACTGCGGGGAGGACATGGGGTCACTGCGGGGAGGACATGGGGTCACTGCGGGGAGGACATGGGGTCACTGCGGGGAGGACATGGGGTCACTGCGGGGAGGACATGGGGTCACTGCGGGGAGGACATGGGGTCACTGCGGGGAGGACATGGGGTCACTGCGGGGAGGACATGGGGTCACTGCGGGGAGGACATGGGGTCACTGCGGGGAGGACATGGGGTCACTGCGGGGAGGACATGGGTCACTGCGGGGAGGACATGGGGTCACTGCGGGGAGGACATGGGGTCACTGCGGGGAGGACATGGGGTCACTGCGGGGAGGACATGGGGTCACTGCGGGGAGGACATGGGGTCACTGCGGGGAGGACATGGGGTCACTGCGGGGAGGACATGGGGTCACTGCGGGGAGGACATGGGGTCACTGCGGGTAGGACATGGGGTCACTGCGGGGAGGACATGGGGTCACTGCGGGGAGGACATGGGGTCACTGCGGGGAGGACATGGGGTCACTGCGGGGAGGACATGGGGTCACTTTGGGGAGGACATGGGGTCACTGCGGGGAGGACATGGGGTCACTGCGGGGAGGACATGGGGTCACTGCGGGGAGGACATGGGGTCACTGCGGGGAGGACATGGGGTCACTGCGGGGAGGACATGGGGTCACTGCGGGGAGGACATGGGGTCACTGCGGGGGGGACATGGGGTCACTGCGGGGAGGACATGGGGTCACTGCGGGGAGGACATGGGGTCACTGCGGGGAGGACATGGGGTCACTGTGGGGAGGACATGGGGTCACTGCGGGGAGGACATGGGGTCACTGCGGGGAGGACATGGGGTCACTGCGGGGAGCAGTAGAACCTCTGCAGGAAGGTGTGGCCGACTGTGGGGAGGACAAGTGTTACTCCGGGGGGGGGGGGGGGGGGGGGTCAGGTATCAACCCCCTGTTTCTCGATGCCACATTGTTCGCTGGTGACGTGAATCACCACCCTCTGAATAAAGAGATTCCTCTCCATCTGAAGCTGTGTCCTCTAAGAATTTTCTATGTTTCAATGAGATCACATCTCATTTTTCTAAACACTAGAGAGGCCCAGTCTATTTATCTTTTTCAGATGACAATCCTTCTATCCTAGGGAATAGTTTGGTGATCCTTTGTTGCACTCCCTCTAGGGCAAGTATATATTTCCATCGGTAAGGAGACCAAAACTGCGCACACTACTCCAGTTGCGATCTCATCAAGACTCAATATAATTGCAGTGAGACATCTTTACTCCTATTCTCAAATCCCTTTGTATTAAAGGCCAACATACCATTTACTTTCTTAATTGCTTGCTGTACCTTCATGTTAGCTCTCAGTGACTCATAAACAAGGACACCCAGGTCCCTTTGAAGTTCAACATTTCCTAGCCTCTCACCATTTAAGAAATATTCTGGGTGGAATGTTATCATTTTTCTGACTCAGTGTCACCTCCGACAGGACAAGTGATATTTAAATGTGTGGTAATGGGGTTCCTGACCTCTCATGGCAGCAACCCCATGATGTCATTGGTGGGGGGCTGGGACAATGGGAACGGCAAGCCCCACTGACACGTAAGGCATTTTGGGACTCCCATTGGATTCTCCACCCCCAACGGCTTTCCCACTGATGCACAATCAATGGACACGAAACATAGTTGAAGTCCGAAACCAAAGGCTTTAATAAGCAAGAAGTAAGCCCGGCAGCAGACGTACAGAAATGGCCTGACTGCTGGGGAACATGGGTTCTTATACCCCGCCTCATAGGCGGAGCTACCTTCCTCTTAGCCAATAGGAATATGGAGAACACGATACCTGGGCCAATGGGCAGTGAGCCCTCTGCACCAATGGCAGCTCACACTCCCAGGTACCATAATTCCCCTAGTCATACTACCACACCCACCCACTGAAAAAAACAGGTGCAGAGAATCCCGACTTATAGAACATAGAACAGTACAGCACAGAACAGGCCCTTCGGCCCTCGATGTTGTGCCGAGCAAATGATCACCCTACTCAAACCCACATATCCACCCTATACCCGTAACCCAACAACCCCCCCTAACCTTACTTCTTAGGACACTACGGGCAATTTAGCATGGCCAATCCACCTAACCTGCACATCTTTGGACTGTGGGAGGAAACCGGAGCACCCGGAGGAAACCCACGCACACACGGGGAGGACGTGCAGACTCCGCACAGACAGTGACCCAGCCGGGAACCGAACCTGGGACCCTGGAGCTGTGAAGCATTTATGCTAACCACCATGCTACCGTGCTGCCCGTGCTTCTGTTTTTCTTGCCAAAGTGGACAACCTCACATTTCTGCACCTTGTATTTCATCTGCCCAAATTCTTGTCCACCCACTTTGCCTACCTTAGCTGGTTCATGATGCAGATCGAGGCCAACAGCAGGGGTTCAATTCCTGTACCAGTTGAGGTTATTCATGAACCTTCTCAACCTGGCCCCTTGCCTGAGGTGTGGTGATCCTCAGGTTAAATCACCACCAGTCAGCTCTCCCCCTCAAAGGGGAAAGCAGCCTATGGTCATCTGGGACTAGATTTAGATTTAGATTTATTGTCACGTGTACCGAGGTACGCAAAAAGTATTTTTCTGCATACAGTCCAGGCAGATCGTTCCATACGTGGAAAACTGTGACTTTTACTTTAACAAATGAGTTAAATAAATTCAATAAATAAATGAAGTAAAGAAATGGATTCACTCGATGGGTTCAGTAAATTAATTTAATAATTAATATGATGATTTACTTCCTTACTTCTTACGTGAATCCAGCATACTTTTTCAGATTCCACAATTCTTCTTTCATGTGAAAACATCAAAAGGATAACTTGCCGTGAATGAGTGAGAGTTAGCAAAACTATATAGTTCGGGAGGACATTCGTTAAATCAGAATATTTCTTGAATATAAAATAGATTTAATTTTGGTTGTACGAATGCAATTAACTGTGAAGGGGACGAGAGGAGCAGTTTTATATAAAAAGAATGAGTAACAGATTAGGAGTGAGTTGCTGGGAGAGAATGTGTGTGAGTTTTGAACAGGGTTTGGATATCAGGCAATGAAGTAAACAAACTGGAAAAAAATCAAGATGGTTCGTGGGATTGTAAGGGCGGCATGGTAGCACAGTAGTTAGCACTGTTGCTTCACAGCACCAGGGTCCTAGTTTCGATTCCCGCTTGGGTCACTGTCTGTGCGGAGTCTGCACATTCTCCCTGGGTGCTCCGGTTTCCTCCCACAAGTTCCAAAATACGTGCTGTTAGGTGAATTGGACATTCTGAATTCTCCCTCTGTGTACCTGAACAGGCTCCAGAATGTGGCGACGAGGGGATTTTCACAGTAACTTCATTGCAGTGTTTTTATTTATTTTATAAATTTAGAGTACCAAATTCTTTTTTTTCCAATTATGGGGAAATTTAGTGTGACCAATCCACCTACCCTGCACATCTTTTTGGGTTGTGGGGGTGAGACTCACGCAGACACAGGGAGAATGTGCAAACTCCACACAGACGTAGCCCGGCGGAGGATCTTGCTGCAGTGGAAGGATGCGAGGCCCCCCAAGTGTGGAGACCTGGGTCAGTGACATGGCGGGATTTATAAAGTTGGAAAGGGTCAAATTTGCCCTGAGAGGAACAATACAAGGGTTCTATAAACAATGGCAGCCTTTTCTGGACTTCCTGGCTCAAAAATAGGTATCTTGGTCAATAGCAGCAGCAACCCGGGGGGGGGGGGGGGGGGGGGGGGGGGGTGGTGTGGTGTGTGTGTGGGGGGGGGGGGGGCCATGGGGGGGTGTTCCATATTATAGTTTCTATTTTTCTTTTTTTTTCGCTACGGTTATGTAACTTAACATTGTGTTAATTTAAGTTCTTGTTAATATGTTGTGTTGTTCATTGAGGAGGAGCGAAGGTTTATGATTGTTGTCATTATTGTTATTGTTGGTATTTTAGTATGGTTTGATGTTGTTGTATAAATTCAAAATTTTTCAATAAAAATTCTTTTTAAAAAAATCTCCACACAGACAGTGATCTGGGGCCAGGATGGAACCCGGGTTCTCAGTGCCGGGAGGCAGAACATAGAACATAGAATAGTGCAGCACAGTACAGGCCCTTCAGCCCACGATGTTGTGCCGACCATTTATCCTAATCTAAGATCAACCTAACCTACACCCCTTCAATTTACTGCTTGTAAATTTACTTTCCCTGTGTCCCATTCCCCCCTAACTTTCTGAATGAGCCTAACATGGGGAACCTTATCAAATGCCTTATTGAAATCCATATACACCACATTCACTGCCCGACCGTCATCAATGTGTCTCGTCACATCCTCAAAGAATTCAATGAGGCTTGTGGGACATGACCTGCCACTCACAAAGCCATGCTGACTATCTTTAATGTGCATGTCTAAGAGCCGCTTAAATGTCCCTAATGACTCTGACTCCACCACTCTCCTGGCAGTGCATTCCACACACCCACGACTCTCTGTGTAAAGAAGCTACCTCTGCCACCTCCCCTATACCTTCCTCCAATCACCTTAAAATGATGTCCCCTCATGACAGCCATTTCCACCCTGGGGAAAAGTCTCCGACTATCCACTCTATCCATGCCTCTCATCACCTTGTACACCACTATCAAGTCACCTCTCTGCCTTCTTCGCTCCAGTGAGAAAAGCCCGAGCTCCCTCAACCTTTCTTCATAAGACATGCCCTCCAGTCCAGGCAGCATCCTGGTAAATCTCCCTCTGCACCCTCTCCAAAGCATCCACATCCTTCCTATAATAAGGCGACCAGAACTGGACACAATATTCCAAGTGTGGTCTAACTAGGGTTTTATAAAGCTGCAGCAAAACCTTGCGGCTCTTAAACTCAATCCCCCTGTTAATGAAAGCCAACACACCGTATGCCTTCTTAACAACCCTCTCAACCTGGGTGGCAACTTTGAGGGATCTATGTACATGGACCCCAAGATTCGTCTGTTCCTCCACACTTCCAAGAATCCTGCCTTTAACCCTGTATTCAGCATTCAAATTCCACCTTCCGAAATCAATCACTTCACATTTATCAAGGTTGAACTCCATCTGCCACTTCGCAGCCCAGCTGGTGTAACCTGCAACAACCCTCAACACTATCTACAACTCCCCAACCTTTGTGTCATCGGCAAACTTACTAACCTACCCTTCCACCCTCATCCAAATCATTTATATAAACCACAAAGAGCAGAGGTCCCAGAACAGATCCCTGCGGGACACCACTGGTCACCGACCTCGAGGTGGAATACTTTCCATCCACTACCACTCGTTGTCTTCTTTCGGCCAGCCAATTCTATATCCAGACAGCCAAATTTCCCTGTATCCCATGCCCCCTAACTTTCTGAATGAGCCTACCATGGGGAACCTTATCAAATGCCTTACTGAAATCCATAAACACCACATCCACTGTCCGACCGTCATCCATGTGTCTCGTCACATCCTCAAAGAATTCAATGAGGCTTGTGAGACATGACTTGCCACTCACAAAGCCATGCTGACTATCTTTAATCAAATTATGTTTTTCTAAATAATCATAAATCCTATCTCTCAGAATCCTTTCCAATAATTTGCTCACCACAGGCATAAAACCGATGGGTCTGTAATTCCCAGGGATTTCCCGATTCCCTTTCTTGAACAGGGGAACAATATTCGCCTCCCTCCAATCATTCGGTGCTACTCCAATGGAGAGTGAGGACGCAAAGATCATCGGCAATGGCGCAGCAATCTGCTCCCTCACTTCCTGTAGTAACCTTGGGTATATCCTGATGCTTTTCAAAATTTCCAGCACATCCTCCTTCTTAATATCAACCTGTTTGAGTCTATCAACCTGGTTCACACTATTCTCATGAGCAACAAGGTCCCTCTCTCTAGTGAACACTGAAGCAAAATATTCATTTAGGGCCTCCCCCATCTCTTCAGACTCCAGACACAAGTTCCCTCCATGATCCCTGATCGGCCCTACTCTCACTATGATCATCCTCTTATTTCTCACATAAGTGCAGAACGCCTTGGGGTTTTCCCTAATCCTTCCCACCAGGGCTTTTTCATGCCCCCTTCTAGCTCTGCTCAGTCCATTTTTGAGTTCCTTCCTGGTTCCCTTGGAACCCTCCAGAGCTGAGTCAGATGCTTGCTGCCTCAACCTTACGTAAGCTCCCTTCTTCCTCTTCACTAGAAACTCCATTTCTCTTGTCATCCAAAGCTCCCTCACTTTATCATTCCTTCCTTGTCACAGTGGGACAAAACTATCCAGCACTCGCAGCAAGTGCTCCTTAAACACCCCCACATTACTGTTGTGCATTTCCCACTTTTTGCTCCTCAGCTCCTGTCTAATGGCAGTATAATTTCCCCTCCCCAATTAAACACCTTCCCATACTGTCTGTTCCTATCCCTCTCCATGACTGTGGTAAAGGTCAAGGAATTGTGGTCACTGTCACCGAAATGCTCTCCCACCGAGACATCTGACACCTGGCCTGGTTCGTTGCCAAGCACCAAATCTAATATGGCCTCCCCCCTAGTCGGCCTATGTACATATTGAGTCAAGAATCCTTCCTGTACACACCTGACAAAATCTGCTCCATCCAAACCATTTGCACTAAGGAGGTTCCAGTCAATATTAGTGAAGTTGAAGTCACCCATGACAACAACTCTGTTACTTCTGCACTTTTCCAAGGTCTGCCGCCCAATCTGTTCCTCTATCTCTCTGCTGCTATTGGGGGGTCTATAGAAAACTTCCAATAAAGTGACTGCTCCTTTCTTGTTTCTGACTTCCACCCATACTGACTCAGTAGACAAACCCTCCTCAACTACCTCCTTTTCTGCAGCTGTGGTGCACTCCCAATCAACAGTGCCACTCCCCCTCCTCTTTTACCTCCCTCCCTATTCTTCTGAAAACATCTAAACCCCGGAACATCTAACAACCATTCTATCCCCTGTGAAATCCATATCTCCATAATGGCCACAACATCGTAGTTCTAAGTACTGATCCATGCTCTAAGTTTACCTCCCTTATTCCTGACACTCCTTGCATTGAAACAGACACACTTTAACCCATTCCACTGAGTGCAACTTTGCCCTATCAACTGTCTATCCTTCCCCACAGACATGCTGCATACTATTTCTGCCTGTTTAATAGCTACCCTATCCTCTGATCCATAGTTCTGTTTCCCATCCCCCTGCCAAACTAGTTTTAATCCTCCCGAAGAGCTCCAGCAAACCTCCCATTCAGGATATTGGTGCCCCTCCAGTTTAGGTGCAATCCGTCCTTCATGTACAGGTCCCACCTTCCCCATAAGATATCCCAATGATCCACATTCTGAAGCCTTCCCTCCTGCACCAGCCCTGTCGCCGCGTGTTCAGCTGCACTCGCTCTCTGTTCCTTGTCTCACTTGCACGTGGCACCGGTAGCAATCCTGAGATCACTACTCTGCTTGTCCTGCTCTTTAGCTTCCAACCTAACTCCCTAAAATCACTTTTTAGATCCTTATCCCTTTTCTTAGCTATGTCGTTGGTGCTATGTGCACCACAACTTCTGGTTGCTCCCCCTCCCCCTTAAGAATCTAGTAGACTCGATCCGAGACATCCCTGGCCCTGGCACCTGGGAGACAACATACCTTCCGGGAGTCTCATTCGCGACCACAGAATCTCATATCCATTCCCCTAACCATTGAGTCTCCTATCACTATTGCTTTTCTATTCTCCCCCCTTCCCCTCTGAGCCATAGAGCCAGGCTCAGTGCCAGAGACCTGGCCGCTTGGGCCTTCCCCCAGTAGGTCAGCCCCCCAATAGCATCCAAAACGGTATACTTGTTTTGAAGGGGAACGGCCTTGAGGGATCCCTGCACTGTCTGCCCGTTCGTTTTCCTTCCCCTGACTGTAACCCAGCTACTCTTGTCCTGTACCTTGGGTGTGGCTACCTCCCTGTAACTCCTCTCTATCACCCCCTCTGCCTCCCGGATGATCTGAAGTTCATCCAGCTCCAGCTCCAGTTCCCTAACGCGGTCTTTGAGGAGCTGAAGTTGGGTGAACTTCCCGCAGGTGTAGTCAGTGGGGACACCGGTGGTATCCCTCACCACCCACATCCTACAGGAGGAGAATGCAACTGCCCTAGCCTCCATCCCCTCTTTTCTGAATTCACAAAGAGATTTAAAGGGGGGGGAAAAAAAAGAAAAGATTAAACACCCGTTAGGCCCTTTAAAAATATATATTTATATATACAGCTGCTACTGTCCAAAGTGAACTCTCTAAAATGAGCGATTCTGCTAAATGATACAATGATAGCTTGCTGCCCCCAAAAAAACGTGGAAGTGATGTGGGATTGTATAGAAATATGGATATGCAAGAGTGAGTTACACGGCCTGGAATCTAAAAGTGGATTTTAGTTTTTCCAAACCTACAGAAAGATGACAGATTTACAGGCTGGAAATACTCTCCTTTACTGACGGTTTCTAAACACAATAGTGGCTGTTTAGAAGTGAGTAACATATTGGCATCTAAACAGATGCGTGACAATGAAACTTGATTGATTTACAACCTTTATCTAAAGCCTTTTATTAACATATTGCTTTCAAATTATTCCTGGATATATTTGATTATGTACACTTTAAACTTTTATGGTTGTTTTTGGTTCAACTTTCCATTCCCTCAGCAGCTGCCACACTGCATGTTCACACTGTCACCGAAAAGGGGTGATTCTCCAAACAAGGTACCTTCTGGTAGAATTTTGATCCCAGTTTTGACCGCAAGTCTGGACATTCTCCTCTAATCTCAGCTCTGTTAATATTTAAAGAGCTGCAATTATCCAGGAGGGAATATACAAATTGCCAAAATTCCAATTGCTAATAATTATCCATTGGCACGGCTGGAATTCCCAGTATTGATGGCAGTCAAGTGATATCCGGCTGTGGCAGCCTCTGTAGACAATAGCCTCCTGGTGAACACTTTCGACTCTCACGGCTGGAGGGCAGCCATTTGACAGGAGTTGTGGAGTGGGGGCTGCAGATATCTGAGTGAGCTTCCCCAGGTCACGAGTCCACATCATTCGAGAACAATTCGGCGACAAAGCAGGCATTAGCCAGGAGCTGGTGAAGACCGTTCAGAGATCCCTACCAACCTCACTGAAACAGATCACCTGCTGTTTGTGGGATCTTGCTGTGCACAAATCAACTGCTCCGTTTCCAACATTTCAACTGTCCCTGCACTTCAAAAATACATCACTGGTGCTCAAAATTACTGAGAGATCTTGAGGTCGTCAAAGGTGCGATGTAAATGCAAAGGAACAAGTTACATTGATTTTGTGATGACAATTCCCACACATAGTGAGGTCAGGCCTTTCCTTTATTCACCTCGAGTTTGGAATATGCTTAACTCAGAGCCATGTCTCCTACTTTATTTCATTCTGTCCAATTTCCTACCGGAAAGATGACCACAGCCATTCTGTCCTATCCTTCACCTTGCTCTGGCTGAACAAAGGCTCGGCTTCACAATTCTGACCCTTGTTTCTTAGCCCCTCGCCGGCCTCTTCCTCTAATCGCCTCCAGCCCCACAGCCATCCGTGTTATCCTCCAGTTCTGACCTCTTTCAAATTCCTAGCTTTCATTATTCTACCATTGGCAACTGTGGAGGCCCAAAACAATGGAATTCCCTTCCCAGACGTCGAGCTAACTCTCCACATCTCTTTCCGTTTTGAAGAAGATATTTAAGATTATCCCTTCAACCAAAGCTTTTGCTCACCTGTTGCCCCTTTCTCTATAAGTGTCCAATATTTTGTTTGATAATTCCTATGAAGCACATTGGCATATTTTACTACACTAAAGGTGCTACATAAATGCACACTGCTGTTGCTGTATCCTCAATATTAAGCACCAAGGAAGCCTCTGATTTTATCCACATTTGGGTATCTCTTTCTCTCGATCTTTCTGGTCTCTCTCCCTTTCTCTCTGTGTCTCTCTTTCTCTCTCTCTTTCTCTCACACTATCTTTCTCTCTCTTTCTTTCTCACTTTCTCACTCTCTTTCTCTCTTTCTTTCTCTCTCTCTCTTTCTCTCACACTATCTCTCTCTTTCTTTCTCACTTTCTCACTCTCTTTCTCTCTTTCTTTCTCTCTCTCTCTTTCTCTCACACTCTCTCTTCCTCACTCTTTCTCTCTCTCTGTCTATCTTTGTCTCTCTCTCTCTCTCTCTCTCTTTCCCTCTCGCTCTGTCTTCTCATTGAGGGTCCAAACATATTCTGTGAGGCTTTGCCTCTTTTGAGTGAACTGAGAGAATTTTCATCTCACTCTCTGTCCCATCCAATTTCGCTTTCCTCCCCTGACCCTCACCTTCCCTGAAGACAGTGATTGATGCCGAGGCTGAGCTCAGCAATAACTGTTCCCAGCAGCCTGGCCTCAGAGGCCTGACTCCACAGTCGACACTGGATGCTGGATATTGATGTTTGAGTCACACAAACTTGGAGATTGACAGGCATTATCCTCTGACTGATCATTGGTTAGTCAGAGTCTTTGGTACAGAAGATATTCTCATTTCTTTCCAGGATTTCAATCCAGAGGAAAATATTTGGTTCCAGTCAGGAAACCAGTTACCTCACGTCCAAAACATCACAGTTCTCCACAGCTGATATTTTTATTTGTAAATCTGTGACTGATTTGTCCTCTGGGATGTTTCTGCAATGAAATGGTTTTTCCATGGAGCCTGAGTCTCAACGCCCTACCGCCAGGCAGTGCACAGCTTTTAGTCTGACTCCTATCATCCACCAGTCTTGTGTTGGCCTGACCAGGACTGCCAGTCTCCTCAGGATAGCTCTCAGAGCCATAGGGGTGCATCAGCTTCCAACTTGTGGGGCAAACCCAGAACCAGATAGTGGACCTTCAAAATTCACCTCGGTTATTTTTCGGTGATTCCAGGACGCACGTCTTTACACAAAGGTGAGTGGAAATCTCAGATTGACTCCCACAAAAGCTGTGGGTGCTACTGTTAATTGGAGCTTCCAAAGCTGAGATGGATTTTTGTTTCTGATTGGAAGGTCATCGACCTGGAACGATGGCTGGAATTCTCCAGCCGTTGGGATTCCCACCGGCTTGGATCACTGTCTGTGCGGAGTCTGCACGTGTGGGTTTCCTCCGGGTGCTCCGGTTTCCTCCCACAAGTTCCGAAAGACGCGCTGTTAGGTAATCTGGACATTCTGAATTCTCCCTCTGTGTACCTGAACAGACGCCTGAGTGTGGCAACTAGGGGCGGTTCGCAGTAACTTAATTGCCGTGTTAATCTAAGCCTACTTGCGACAATAAAGATTATTATAAAATAGTCATTCCAAATTAAAGTATATCTTAATGTCAACGTTACGTTTTCAGGACAGGCTTGTACTCTCGGGATAGTTCAGATGTGGCAATTTTCTGCTGTCGGCATCAAGTTAGAAATCTCTCTGTCACCCCCACACACAAAGTCCTTTGATGTCATCTATTGTACAACAAGGCACTGACTCACCGAGCGCTGCTGCTTAACAAGTAATGTCATGTAACTATTCAACATGCCTTAACTATGCTGAAACTTCAGATTTTTAAACACTATATGATGTTTTCAGCAGTTATTTCAGAAGCCGTTCGATTGAACCGAGTTGGGTGACCCAGAATGGGATGTCCGAGATTGTGAAGATTGCGATTGAGATTGGGAATTACTCTCACACTCGATTTTTGGCAGTTTCCAGGCTGTCTCACATCAACTCCAAGGGCACAAACTGGGTATGATTATCATAAGCTCAAAGCACACCGGTGATTATTTAGTCTTAAACTCAACATACAGAAATAAAGATTGAACAAATAAACATGCATTGATAAAGCATGATCGCAAAGGAGCGCCCACTTCTCATCCAAAGGATTACTTTTCACTCTTATTGTGGAAGCAAACTAAAATTAAAATTTATGGATTTAGACAATACTATAAACAAAGATTATGCAAACACTGCATAATGGTCAGGAAGTAATCCATATTTGCATACACATTTTCTGACAATGTAGGTCGTGATTCTCTGGAAAGATTTCTAAGTGCGGTAGCGAGCAGGAACTGCTGCGAGCTTCCTGGCGCTTGGCCCAGCGAGTTCAACATCACTATTCAATGTTAATTGGTTCACTGAATGAGGCCCCACGGGCTTCTGGCCGCAAATGAAAGCTCGCCAGCTGATTCACCGGAACCGCGCTCGCCAGTCCCCCGGCTAACATGGTTGAGCAACACTTATATTGCACTTGCTCAGCCAACCACAGCCAGCTCGCAATAATGGTGGCCAGGAGACAGGCTCCAGGATTCGCGGACGCAGATCTGGTGAGGCTCCTAGATGCCGTGGAGACCGGGAGGGATGACCGTTCCCCCCGAGGGGCCAGGAGGGTCAGCCACAGGGCAGCCAATGCTGCCTGGGATGAGGTGGCGGCGGCTGTGAGCGCTGGAAGTGCGATCAGGAGGACTGGCCTCCAGTGCCGGAAAAAGGTCAATGGCCTACACCGAGTGAGTAGGCACCAACCCCCCACAGCCACCACACCCCCCCAACCCCCGCCCTGAGAACTTTCCGCCCCCAAATGAGCATCAATCCCCCCATTGCCTGGCACTTGTGTGGCGTGGATGTAACTTGCCACTTGTCAGCCCAAGCCTGGATATTGTCCAGGTCTTGCTGCATTTGGACATGAACTGCTTCATTATCTGAGGAGTCGTGAACGGTGCTGAACATTGTGCAGTCATCCGCATATATCGCCACCAATGACCTCTCTTCCATCATGAGGTCAGAAGTCTACAGAATGCACTGCAGTAACTCATCAAGGTTCCTGAGACAACATCTTCCAAACATACAACCACCATCATCTCGAAGGACAAGAGCACAGATACCTGTGAACCCTACCACCTGGAGGTTCCCCTGACTTGGAAATATATCACTATCGCTAGGGCAACACCCTGGAACTCTCTCCCTCACAGCATACACCTCAGGGACTTAGGCGGTTCAAGAAGGCAACTCACCACGAACAAGGGATGGGCAATAAATGCTGGCCTAGCCAGCATTGCCAACATCCCATCAATAAATTTTTAAAAACTCTCCATGCAACCCGCAGCCCTCCTTCCACCTCCTCCCCCTTCTACCCTACCTTCAAACCCCTTAACCCTTCCTTCACCCACCCCTCTCCCACCACTGTGAACCATACATCTGGCTAATGATGCCCTCTCTGTGTCTCCTCAGAAAAAGCTCTCCCACAGTAGCTGGGAGAGGGCCCATACTGGCGGTGAGGTGCTGGACTTAAGCATCCTCACCTCCTTCGAGCCCTGGAGGTAACTGGGATGGCCGAGGACAGCCGCAGAGGCTGGTGGACGCCGCACACATGAGCAATCACTGGGCTCCACCCGGAGGGCCTGTCAAACATGAGTTATTATTACCTCACTGACTGACGCATCCCTCCCACTGACCATATGTCCATTCTCCTACAGGTCCTCCAGCCGACGGCGCTGGCCCATCCCGGGTGGCACCTTAGGGCAGCATGGTAGCAGAGTGGTTTTCACAATTGCTTCACAGCTCCAGGGTCCAGGTTCAATTCCCGTCTTGGGTCACTGTCTGTGTGGAGTCTGCACATCCTCCCCGTGTCTGCGTGGGTTTCCTCCGGGTGCTCCGGTTTCCTCCCACAGTCCAAAGATGTGCAGGTTAGGTGGATTAGCCATGATAAATTGCCCTTAGTGTCCAAAAAAAAGGTTAGGTGTGTTTGCTGGGTTATGGGGACAGGGTGGAGGTGTGGGCTTAAGTAGGGAGACCTGTGGGAGATCGCCATCTCCGGTCTCTGCACCACCCGTGTTTTTAGTACCGTGGACATTGCCTTAGCGAAACCCTGCCAAAACCCTCTAAGCTTCGGGCATGCCCAAAACATGTGGACATGATTTGCTGGGCTTCCCACACACCTCGTACACCTGTCCTTTCCCCCGAAAAACCTGCTCATCCTCGCCACCGTCATGTGTGCCTGGTCGACTACCTTGAATTGTATCAGGCTAAGCCTGGCACATGATGAGGATGTGTTAACCCTGCTTAGGGCATCCGCCCACAGACCCGCCTCTGTCTCCCCTCCTAGTTCGTCCTCCCACTTACCCTTAAGCTCCTCCATCGGAGTTTCCTTGGCATCTACAGGTTCCTGGTAATACCTGATACCTTCCCCTCTCCCACCCAGGTAACTGGAGATTACTCTGTCCTGTATCCCCCGTGGCGGCAGCAGCGGGAAGGCCGGAACCTGCTTTCTCAGGAAGTCTCGTACCTGCAGATACCTAAACCCAGTCCCTGCTGACAATTCAAATTTATCCTCCAAGGCTTTCAAGCTGGGGAAGCTCCCGTCTATAAATAGATTCCCCATCCTTCTAATTCCTGCCCTTTGCCATCTCCGGAACCCGGCATCTAGCCTACCCAGTACAAACCGATGATTATTATAAATCGGGATTCAAACCGATGCTCCCTCCATTGCCCCCAGATTCTCAGAGCCGCTACCACCACCGGACTTGTGGAGTATCGGGCCGGCGAGAATGGAAGAGGTGCCGATATCAGCGCTCCCACATTTGTGTCTTTACATGACGCCGCCTCCATCCGCTCCCATGCCGACCCCACCCCCACTACCCACTTCCTAATCATGGCTATATTAGCCGCCCAATAGTAATTACAAAAGTTCAGCAGCGCCAACCCACCCTCCCCCCCGACTGCGCTCCAGCAACACTTTCTTCACTCGCGGGGTTTTACCCGCCCACACAAAGCCCAAAATAACCTTATTCACCCGCTTGAAAAAGGCCTTAGGGATGAAGATGGGGAGGCACTGAAAGACAAACAAAAATCTGGGGAGGACCGTCATTTTCACGGTCTGTACCCTCCCCGCCAGTGATAGCGGGAGCATGTCCCATCTCTTAAAGTCCTCTTTCATTTGTTCTACCAGCCGGGATAGGTTTAACTTGTGCAGTGCCTCCCATTCCCAGGCCACCTGGATTCCCAGATATCGAAAGCTCTTCCCTACCATTCTAAGAGGCAGCTCTCCCAGTCTCTTCTTCTGCCCTCTCGCCTGACTCGCGAACATCTCGCTTTTCCCCCATGTTCAAATTATACCCTGATAAATTACCAAATTCCCCGAGGATCTCCATAACTTCCCCCATCCCCTCCAACGGGTCTGAAAAATACAAGAGCAGGTTGTCTGCATAAAGCGAGACCCGGTGCTCCAACACCCCCCCCCCCTTCCCCCCCCCCTCCCCTGCGCTCCCCCCCCACACACCGAACCAGCCCTTTCCAGTTCCTAGAGGCTCTTAACACCATGGCTAATGGCTCTATGGCCAGAGCAACCAGTAACGGGGAGAGCTTGCCTCACACCTCGGTGTAGTTTAAAGAACCCCGACCTCAACCGGTTTGTATGCACACTTGCCACTGGTGCCTGATAGAGCAATCGCACCCAGTCAATGAAGCCCCCACCAAACCCAAACCTTCCCAGCGCCTCCCACAGGTAATCCCACTCCACGCAATCAAAAGCCTTCTCCGCATCATCGCTACCACCACCTCCATCTCCCCTCCTTCTGAGGGCATCATAATAACATATAGGAGCCTTCGAACATTGGCCGTGAGTTGCCTGCCCTTTACAAATCCCGTCTGGTCTTCCCCTATCACCCTCGGTGTCATCATATGCACTCATGCACATAATGAGATACAGACAGGCAGTGATAGACACCCAGTATAGCCAATCAACACACAGGACAGAACACAACCAATCACTAGGCAGAACACTAGAGGGTGGTCTCCCACAGTAAAACACACAAGGCATCAACACTCTGCCTCTTTCCACTGGTGACAACTGTAGTGACAGTCAGGGTGTATATATCAGTTAGAACCTTCTACACGTGGCTCAGAGCTAGTCTGGTCTAGTTAGTTACAGTAAGCACGCTTAGATTAGTAGAGTGTCAAACCCACAGCGAACTGTGTGCACTGCTTAACAAGTTCAACAAAGCGTATTGAACCAACATCACAGTTTGGAGTCTACTTACAAGTACAACTGCATCCAGTTGCAGTCCGTATTACCCCAGGGTGATTAACACGACACCCGGGATACAGCCCTCTATCCTTGTGGCCAGTATCTTAGCCAGCAGTTTGGCGTCCGCATTCAGTTGAGAAATCGGCCTGCATGACCCGCATTTCTCCGGATCCTTCTCCCATTTCAGGATCAATGAAATCAAGGCCTGCGACATTGTTGGGCGGAGGACTACCTTCTCTCTTGCTTCATTAAATGTCCTCACCAGCAGTGGGCTCAGTATCTCTGAAAACTTATTATAGAATTCCACCGGGTATCCGTCCGGCCCCAGGGCCTTGCCCGATTGCATGCCCTCCAGCCCCTCCATTATTTCTTCAATTTCAACTTGGACTCCAAGCCCTTCCACCAAATCCTCATCCACCCTCAGGAACCTCAACTGACCCAAAAACTGCCTCATCCATTCCACCCTTGCCGGGGGTTCCGACTCAAATAATTTGCTGCAAAAGTGCTTAAACACCTCATTCACCCCCACTGGGTCCAGGACCATATTCTCATCTCTACTCTTTACTCTTCCTATCACCCTGGCCTCCTCCCTTTTCCTGAGCTGGTGCGGTAACATTCTGCCTGCCTTTTCCCAATACTCATAGATCGCCCCCTTGCCTTCCTCAGCTGTTCCATCGCTTTTCCTGTAGTCACCACCTGTAACCTGCGCCGCTCCCTCAGTAGCCCCGCGTCCAGGACCTCCGAGTATCTCCTGTCCACCTGGAGTATCTCCTCCACTAACCTATCCCTCTCAGCCCATTCCGCCTTTTCTCTGTGGGCCTGCATTGAGATTAATTCCCCTCTGACCACTGCCTTCAAAGCTTCCCAGACCGTTGCTGCAGAGACCTCCCCCGTATCATTTCTTTCCCAGTAGTTCTGGATGGACTTGTTCACCCGCCCACAGATCGCTTTGTCCGCTAATAACCATTTACACATCCAGCCTCCATAGCTGGTGTTGTCCTCTCTCCAAACTAACCCATAGATCCACCCAATGTGGAGCATGATCGACACTGTGATTGCCGAATACTCAGTGTCCACCACCCCCGGTATTAGAGCCCTGCTCAGAACAAAAAAGCCGACCCGAGAGTATATCTTGTGGACATGCGAGAAAAAAAAACTCCTTTGCCCTTGGCCGTGCAATCACCCATGGGTCAACTCCCCCATCTATTCCATAAACCCCTTCAATACCTTTGCCGTGGCTGGCACCCTCCCTGTCCTGGATTTTGACCAGTCCAATTCCGGATCAATGACTGTGTTAAAATCATCCCCCCATGATCAAGTTATGTGACTCTAACTTTGGGAGCTTACCTAACACCCGCCTCATAAATTCCACATCGTCCCAATTCAGAGCATATACGTTCACGAGTACCACCCGCACCCCCTCCAGCTTCCCACTCACCATTATGTACCTACCCCCATGTCTGCCACGATTCTCCCTGTCTCGAATGCCACTCGTTTATTGATCAAGATCGCTACCCCCTGGTCTTTGAGTCCAGCCCTGAGTGGAATACTTGGCCAACCCACCTCTTTCTCAATCTAGTCTGGTCTATAGCCTTTAGCTGTGTCTCTTGTAACATTGCCACGTCTGCCTTCAGCCCCCTCAAATGCGCAAACACGCGGACCCTCTTGACCGGCCCATTCAACCCTCTAACGTTCCACATAATCAGCCTGGTCGGGGGGCTCCCCCCCTGCCAACTAGCCATCAACGTTTTTAGGCCAGCCTCCAGCTCGCGCCCCCAGCCTCCTCGAGCCAGCATTCGGGCATTCGTCGTCCCCGACCTCCCATTTGTCCTGTAATAACAGTTCCTCCCCTGTCAGCAAAGCAGCTCCCCCCCATCTCAAGCTCCAGCATAACACCTGCTCGCCCCACACTATGCTTCCGTGAGTCAGCTGACCGAGCTGACTTGATAGCTCCCACTCATGGCACCAAACAGTCTGTCTCCCCATTGTTCTCTCCCCTCTTCCCCCAATTGGACAAACATATTCAAAGCATCACATTCTCCAGTAAACAAACAGCAGAAAAAACAGTGAAAAAACAGCCACAGAAAAAACAAACACAGAAACCACCACCTCTCCGACCAGCTCCCAGTAAGACAAAGTTAACTTTAACCATCAAAACAGCCCCTTATTGCACATAACACTACTTATTCAAGCCAGCACAAAAGTGATTTTCAACAAATCACCTCTACAATAGTCTCCAAGGATTCAGTGTCTTTAGTTCACCTCCAGTCTTTTTTCCTTGATGAAAGTCCATACATCGTCTGGTGTTCCTCATATGTGACCCACAGACAGGCTGGGCACAACATACCGAACTTCGCCCCCTTCTTAAAGAGGGCCGTTTTTGCCCGATTAAACCCGGCTCGCCTCTTGGCCAAATCCACACCCAGGTCCTGATAAATGCGCAGCTCACAATTCTCCCACATGCTGCTCCATTCTTTCTTGGCCCACCGCAGAATGTGTTTCTTGACCAGGAATCGGTGTAAGCGTACCACGATGGCCCTCGGCGGCTCGTTCGCTCGGGGCTTCTTCGTGAGGGCTCTGTGCGCTCTATCCACTTCCAGGGGCCGAGAGAACGCCTCAGCCCCCATCAACTTCTCCAGCATGTTTGTCACATAAGCCCTCGCATCCGATTCCTCACTGCCTTCAGGGGGGCCGATGATTCTCAGGTTCTGCCTCCTGGACCTGTTCTCCAGGTCCTCCAGCTTCTCCTATGTTCTTTTCTGGCGGTCATTCATCATCTCCATCTTGGTCTCCAGCACGGTTAGGTATTTCTCGTGCTTGGACACCTTTTTCTCCACCTCCTGGATCGCTCTCCCGTGGGTCTCTTGATTCTGCACCACCTGATCAATCGAAGCCTTGATCGGGTCCAGCATGTCCTTCTTAAGTTTGGCGAAGCAATCTTCAAAAAACTTCACCAGCTGCTCCGTCGACCACTGTGCGTCTCCCCGTGGCCCTGCCTCTCCGCAGGTTTCCTGCATTGCCAGCTCTGCTCACGTGTTCCTTATAGGACTTTGTCGTCTCACACGGTCACTTCTGGTCCAATTCTCCATGCACTGGAGGGGGATTTCTCCTCACCGTCTCAATCTCTACCGATTCATTCAATTAAATTTGGAAAAAAACAGGGGTAAAAGGTCCAAAAGTCCGTCACAGGCGGGAGCTATCAAATGTGCGACCTACTCCTCCATGGCCGCTACCGGAAGTCGCCAGGAGGAATACTGATGACAAATTTCACTTGTGGTTTTAAGAATCAGGAAGCAGTCTGTTGAAGGAGAGAAATGGGATACGAAATGTGTCCAACATCGCTATTGTGTGCTGGCAGTCATGCCAGGAGGCTTCTGCCAGGGCAGGGGGGAGTAGCAGGGGGGGGGGGGGGGGGGGGGGGGGGCAGGAGATGGTCCATGGCGTTGGGGTTGAGGGACACAGACCACCATTGCCGCAGCCTGCAAGACAGCCATGCGGCTGCACGTTACTGACTCCCCTGTGTGAACTTAGTGTCAGGGGTGGCTCCCAGGCCACCTCCCTAGGTACCCTCTGACCCCAGCTGACCCATCAATGGGATGGGCATGCTCCAGTGCAACCAGTGCCATCCCGTTGGCTGGAATGAGTGTGTGTGTGGGGAGTGGAATGCTAATATGCGGCTGCCGCTTGTCAGCCTCTCGGGTGGCAATCCCGACCCCAGTGAATATGATATCGTTTTTCATTGGAATCGCACATGTTCCACGTGGCTCCAGTGCTAGCCCATTAACGGTTCTAGAATTGCTCCGGGACCGGTGCCAATTGTGCTGTTGTAGAAGTCCACCAATTCTGTCCCTGCATCAACACTAATGTCTCTGAAACAGAGAATCCCGCCCCTTATGTTTAAATAGCATCTGTAACCCGGTAAAACATTCCAAAGTACTTCAGAGGGATAATCAGGAGGAAATGGAAATTGAGGAGGGATGTGTGGTGATATGCATCACTGTAAATACACAAGGGGTTAATGTAAATACACTAAGACTAAGTAAACACTAGAGGGAGCACCAGAGATATCATGATATGCAGACATACAGCTAATGGGCACATAGACTAGGACACGACCAATAGGCAGTCAAGACACCCAGAGGTGACACTACCACAAGGGGGCTACCCATATAGGGCAGACATGCTCTTTCTCTTTCCACAGGCGACACTCAGAGAGAAGGACAGGGGCAGATCAGAAGCATCACACCCACCGCATGGCTTAGAGCAGACTGGCTAGTTAGACTGAGTTACTAGGCAGGAGAGTCAAACTCAAGTAGGAGAATTGTTAACTGTTCAATAAATGTGTTAAACCTATCTCCAAGTCTGAACCTTCCTTTGTCAGAGCATACATCAAGGAAGCAGCTTATGCTACATGAAGAAGAATAACACAACAGGATGGTCATCAACTTGGCCAAAGCGATGTGTTTTATGAAGGGACTGAAAAGAGGAAAATGAAATGGAGAGCAGAGGAGGTTTAGGAAAGACAAATTCATAAAGAAGGCCCTGGACAGCTGAAGTCACAGCTGGGGGGGAGAAGGAAAGGGTGGTAGGGGCAGATGGGTGGTGGGCTCAGATGGTTGTAGTCTGGAGGAGGTTGTAGGGATAGGGAGGGATGAGACCTGAAAGGGACCTAAATATTCATTAAGAATTTATAATTTGAGCACTGGGAAACACACAGCGCTAAAAGCTCTCGCTATTGGACATGGTTCCTATTTGGTTCGACCACGCTTTTTGTTAAAATGGTCGAGGCGAGATGTTAGCTGTAACTAGAATGTGAGTCTGTGAATAGAGTAAGTGAAAAGAAAACTAATCTTCCATTTTCTGTGTACTGTGGTCAGGAACCAGCTCCTTTCCTTGTCTTTTTCTCTCTGATTTATATTAATTAAGAAAAGGAGCTGCTATCAGTTCCATGGTCAAGGTGCTGGTATTTGTTAGCTAGGGTCGGACATTAGACGGCACTGAACATGTCCAAAACATGTGCTGTGTGAGCTGGAGCACCCCAGGGACATGAATCAGACTATTAGCTGAGGCTCCTCGCCTACTCACTTCTTTGGAGCCAGTATCAACTGGTATCCAGAGCAGAGAGAGTTCAGTCAAGAGCAAAGACTGGAATAAACACACTTAAAATGTTTATATTGGCTTTTTCATCTGAGCCAGCTGTTAATGAAAATCAAGAGGGAAGGGCGCAGAGAGAAAAGGAGTGAGATGGAAAGTGTCGGAAACTGAGACAGATAAAGAGATCAAAAAGCAAAGATACACACCAAGGGATGGCCAACTTAAACAATAATGGGCAGTAAAATGGAGGATACCTCATCATCCCCTTCACTCCCACAATGCAGCCACTTCCATTTCTCATGGGACCTGTCTCCAAAAGACCTGCCTGATTCAGGTGATGAACCCCCTTTTTTATATGAAATTCCATGGTTGTCCTTTCAACTGGTTACACCAGAATCACACCATCTTGTGCCCCTCACCCAGCACTGACCTTGGGCAGTCAGTGAGAGCTCAGTCAGAGCTTTACCACAGGATGGCGCCAGAGCGTGGTGACTCTCTGCGAGCTCTCCCCCACAGATCCTTTTCCTACACTTTTGTAACCATTCTAACCTTTTAAAGCTCAATTCTAACACTTATATAATCACTAACCATGTTCTGTTATGTTTACTTTCAGGTCTGGATATTCTCCGTCTTCGAGGACTGACCCACATGACATGCCCCGAACCGACCTGGCATCGGTGACCTGACTCGACCCGGAAGCAGAAGAGGCCTGAAGAAAAGCCCCGACTCCGACCTCCCCGGAACTCATTCCCACGTTCAGAGCTCCCGACACAACTCCAAAAGTGCCCAACCCAACAAAGGAAGGCCCGATCCAGCCAGACCCGACCCAGAGAGGCCCACCCAGTGGCTCGACTCACTGGAAAAAGAAAAGAAAGAAAATCAATGTGGAGGCCCGATCAGGCCCAGTTGGTGGCCCGATCCCAAGAGCGCCTAATCCGAGCACCGGCACAGGATCCGACCATATGACCCGGTCCAACCCAACCCAGGAAGACCTAACCTTGCGTAACCCGGGGGCTTGATTGAATTGCCCCCCCCCCCCCCGCAACCCCAAAATCGCAACCAGAGCCTAGGATCCCTCCAGGCACAACCACTTACCTTCCACAAGGTCAGACTTCTCTCATTGGATCCTGGGACCACCCATTAGCAGCTGCCGACCTAGGAAAACAGGTAAATGTGCCGGTCTGCAGGTGAAACACGGTTTCAAGTCTCCTCTCCCCCAGCATACTCCTGCCAAACGTCCGAGCGATCGAAAACAAGCTGGGTGGGCTTAACACTAGACTTACCCCTCAGAGTGAAGTAAGAGACTGCTGTGTGCTCTGTTTCACAGAGATATGGCTCACTCCTGCCTGGACTGTACCATAGAACCTGAGGGCTTCTCAATTCACTGGATGGACTGCATGGTGTCATTGGGCAAAGCGAAGGGTGGAAGAGTTTGCATCCTCAACACTTCCTGGTGCTCAGGTGTGGCATCCCTGGTGAGCTACTGCGCCCCAGACCTGAATTACGTGACTATGAAGTGCTGCCCATACTACCTTCGACGGGAGTTCACTTCTGCCATCTTCACAGCGGTCTACATCCCACCCCAGGTGGAAGTGAAGAAAGCGCTTGATGAATTGTACACCACTATAAACAACCTGGAAGTGGAATTCCCAGAGGCCTTATTCACCATGGCCAGGGACTTCAACCAGGCCAACCTCACGAGTGTCCTGCCTAACTTCCACCAACACATCTCCTGTCCCATCAAGGGTCCTAACATCCTTGACCACTGCTACACAACCATCAAGGGAATCTACCACTCCAACCCCCAATAACATTTCGGAAAATCAGACTACAGAACGGTGCTCCTTCTCCCGGCGTGTAAACAGAACCTTAAGCGGGGGAATCTGTTTAAGAAGGTCGTGTAATGCTGGTCCGAGGCAATGGAAGAGCTTCTACGTGACTGCTTGGAGTCAGTGGACTGATCCATATTCAAGAACTCGGCAGCCAACCTAGATCACCGTCACAGACTTCATCAGTAAGTGTGTTGAGGATTGCGTGCCAAAGAAGGTAGTACGTGTGTTCCCTAACAACGATGGTTTAACCAGGAGATCCATTTCCTACTGATGTCCAGGTCTGAGGCGTTCAAGATGGATGACCCTAACCTATACAAGAAATCCAGGTACGACCTCCTCAAAGCCATCAGTGATGCCAAGAGACAATACCAGACTAAGCTAGAGTCACAGACAACGGCAAGGACTCTTGTCGGTTGTGGCAAGGCTTAAATTATATAATGGGCTACAAAGCAAAGCCAAGTTGAATCTCTGGCAACAGCGCACCCCTCCCCAATTAACTCGCTGTATTCTATGCTCATTTTTAACTGGAAGCCAACAAACCATTGTCACCTTCCCCAGCAGCCATGGACACACATATACCTACTGTCACAGCCGCCAAAATCAGATTGACCTTCTTGAAAGGGAACTCACGGAAAGCGACTGGTCCTGACGAGGTCCCTGGTCATGCATTCAGATCCTGCGCGGACCAACTGGCAGATGTGTTCGCGGACATCTTCAACCTCTCCCTACTCTGTTCCGAGGTCCCCACCTGCTTCATAAAGACCATTATCATACTGGTGCCAAAGAAGAACCAGGCAAAGTGCCTCAACGACTACCGTCCGGTGGCCCTGACATCTATCATTATGAAGTGCTTCGAGAGGTTGGTCATGAAACACATCAACTCCATACTCCCAGAATGCCTTGATCCACTGCAATTCGCATACCGCCACAACTGATCCACAACAGATGCTATCTCCCTGGCCCTACACTCATCCCGACCACAAGGACTCCTATGACAGACTGCTGTTTGTTGACTACAACTCCGCCTTCAACACCATAATCCCAGCCAAGTTCATATCTAAACTCCAAAACCTCGCGCTTGGCTCCTCCCTCAGCAACTGGACTCTCGATTTTCTAACCCATAGACTGCAATCAGTAAGAATAAACAACATCTCCTCCACGATAGTCCTCAATAATGGGGCCCAGCAAATCTGCGTACGTAGCTCCCTACTATACTCCCTATACACACACAACTGTGTGGCAAAATTTGGCTCCGGCTCCATCTACAAGTTTGTTGATGACACGATCGTAGTGGGTCGGATCTCGAACAACGATGAGTCAGGGTACAGGAGGGAGATAGAGAACCTAGTGGAGTGGTGTAACAACAACAATCTCTCCCTCAATTTCAGAAAAACTAAAGAGCTGGTCATTGACTTCAGGAAGCGAAGTATCGTACACGCCCCTGTCTGCATCAATGTTGCTGAGGTAGAGATGGTTGACAGCTTCCAATTCCTAGGTGTGCACATCACCAGCAATCTGTCCTGGTCCACCCACGTCGACACTATGACCAAGAAAGCACAACAGAGCCTATACTTCCTCAGAAAACTAAAAAAATTCAGCAAGCCCACATTGACTCTTACCAATTTTTTAAGATGCACCATAGAAAGCATCATATCTGGCTGCATCACAACCTGGTATGGCAATTGCTCGCCCAAGACCGTAAGAAACTACAGAGAGTCGTGAACACAGCCCAATCCATCACGTGAACCAGCCTCCCATCCATTGACTCTATCTACACCTCCCGCTACCTTGGGGAAGCGGGCAGCATAATCAATGACCCCTCCCACTCAGGTTATTCTGTCTTCCAACCTCGCCCATTGGGCAGGAGATACAAAAGTCTGAGAACATGCACTAACAGGTTCAAAAACAGCTTCCTCCCCACTATTACCAGAATCCTGAATGACCCTATTGGGGTCTGGATTTATCTTATGGACTGAGCTGGTGGATTCAATCCGCAGTGTTTATTAGTCACTCTGTGGGCGTGATTCAGCCGGCTCAAGCTAGTCATGTTTAGGGAGCATTTGGCTGGGAGTTTCGTGACGGCCCATATTCGTGCCAAAGTAATAATAATAATAACCTTTATTATTGTCACAAGTACGCTTACATTAACACTGCAATGAAGTTACACAATATTTTTGACATTACTGGCTCCCTCGTGGTCCAATACACCTGACTCACACCTCAACATCTAGTCGCTAACAAGGGGGAGCTACTTTTAAAAGCTCCCTCATCACTTACTCCCACTCAACACACAAGCATGGAGCGCGCAGATCTGCTCCTCACATTGGTGATGCCGACCTCACAAGGCTTCTCGGCGCTGTGGAGGAGAGGCGGGTCACTCTGTTCCCCCGAGGTGGGGGGGCAGAGGACCAGCAGCAGGGTCAGCATTGCCACCTGGGAGGTAGTGGCAGTGGCTGGCACTTTGGGCAGTATGACCAGGAGGACCGGCGTCCAATGTCGGAAGACGACCAATGGCCTCCACGAAGCTTGAAGAGTAAGTTACCACCTCTCTCCTGGCATCAGCTCCACCTGCCACCCCTCAAATTCCCAAACCTCGACCCCCCACAAATCGCTGGCTGACACCTTGCACATTCCCCACATCCAATCTTCGTTCTTATTCCTCAGGAACCGCTGACACCCACCAGCACAACCCCTTCATGTCCAAGTGTGGTGCCCACACATGCTGCCTTGGGGTGGGGGGGTGTCGTCAGATATTCGAGTCCTCAGAACGGTGGCCCAGTGGTTAGCACTGCTGCCTCACGGCGCTGAGGTGCCAGGTTCGATCCCGTCTCTGGTTCACTGTCCGTGTGGAATTTTCACGTTCTCCCCTTGTTTGCGTGGGTTTCGCCCCCACAACCCAAAAGATGTGCAGGCTAGGTGGATTGGCCACGCAAATTGCCCCTTAAAAAGAAGATATTCAAGTCCTCATCCTCTATGAGGAATGGGCCCTGACAATCGCAGGGTTGTACAAGGAGAGAGCAGTCAACGACAGTGAGGTTGGCCTGCATCAGACAGGTGAGGACCCACTGCCCCTTCACCCAGATTAAGTAAATTGTTCATGTCAGATAAAATGATCCATCCCCCTCACTGACCACATGTCCATTGTTTCACAGGATCTTCACCCCACCATCATCACCACCAAGACACCACCTCAGAGGAGTGCTCCGAGGAGAACACTATTGAGGCATCACAGCTGTGATGACCTCCTTCGGCCAACAGAGACACACACCTCGGTGGGCAACATTAGTGGTCAGGCTTCTGGGGCACATTCTGGTGAGCTCCACACAGTTGCTGATGTAGATCAGGTGGAGGCAGGAATATCCAAGGGAGACGGCAGTCAGAGGGCTGCTCAATCCCAGGACTCAGTTGGGTCCCAATCAGGTGCCTAGTCTCTGGACAAAGTTCTCCCAGAGCTGCTGCAGATGATAGGCCAGAGTGGTGAGATTCAGGCGGGGGTGTCAGCAAAATTCTATAGTCCATAAGACCATAAGGGGTAGGAGCAAAATTAGGCCATTCAGTCCATCGGGTCTGTTCATTCAATCATAATTTGCTCATCCCCATTCTCCTGCCTTCTCCCCATAACCACTGATCCTCTTATTAATCCAGAACCTATTCATCTCTGTTTTAAAGACACTCAGTGACTTGGTCTCCACAGCTTTCAGAAGAAATTCCACCTCATCTCAGTTTTAAAGGATCGCCCCTTCCGTCTGAGGCTGTGCCCTCTGGTTCTAGTTTTTCCTACCAGAGGAAACATCCTCTCCACGTCCATTCTATCTAGGCCTTTCAGTATCCTGTAAGTTTCAATAAGATCCCACTCATCCTCGCCCAAGTCATAAGCACCCTGTGTACCATCTTGAATTGTATCAAAATCACCCTCGCACACGGGAAGGTCGAGTTCACCCTGCATAGCAGCTCAATCAACACTCCCCAGTTTATCTCCCCTCCCAGCTCTTCCTCCCACATCTCCTTAATCCTCATCACCTGCACATCCCCCTGTTCTCCCACCCATCCATATCGTTCCCAGATCCTGCCCTCCCCTCCCATGTCCGCGAGCAGCAATCATTCCAATAGGACATACTTTGGCAGCTTGGGAACGCTTTCCAAACCTTCTGCGTCTGTCCCTGCGGTAGTCACCACTAGCAGTATTATATGTATTACGGTAAGACACATATAATAGAGGTACATGGGTAAATCCCTGCCTGCTGGCTCCACCCAGTAGGTGGCGTATAAATGTGTGTGCTCGCCGGTGCTGCAGCCATTCTGATGGCAGCTACAGGAGGCACAACATCTTTGCTCAATGAAGCCTCGATTATTCCGCTAATCTCGTCTTTGTAGTAATTGATAGTGCATCAATTTATTTATAGTCGGCGGTGAGGTTCGCAAAGAGCGGGGGAGGGTCCACCTTTAGGGTCGCGAGGCTACATACATTGAGAGGGGGTAGGGGCCCGCCGAACTTCAGGGTCAGGCTCCTGAGGTTGCACTGGAAGTCCAGTCCCAACAGGAGAGGAGCGTGGAGATCGGGGAGTACATATAGTTTGAAATTGGCGTACTCGGCACCCTGTATCGATAGGTTCGCGACACAGTACCCCCGGATCTGCACTGAATGCGATCCGGAAGCGAGGGAGATTGTTTGGAATGCGGGGGAAATTTGGAGAGAACAGCGCCTTACCTGAGGTGCTTGGGGCGTGACTGGTCGAGGGTGACCGCGCCGAGTTGCGGGTAGCCGGCATGGTCAGAGGTGGTGGGGTGGCCCCAAGATGGCTTCCCCCGTCGGTCGCACGTGTTGGCCGGCAATGAAGATGGTGGCTAAGATGGCAGCCCCCATGAGTTGCATATGGCGGGCCGTGTGGGAGACGGCGGCCAAGGTGGCGGCCCCCGTGAGTCACACGTGTTGGGTAGAGCCGAAGATGGCTGCCCCCACGGACAACACGAGGCAGGTGACACGTCCGGAGAGGGCGGAGCCGGCAGGTATGCAGCCACACTGCGGGGTCTGCGGGCCTGTGAGTCTGAAAGTCGGGCCTGCGATTTGGAGGTTTTGGACCTGGCCAGGCAATCTTTGGCAAAGTGTCCTTTCTTGCCGCAGTCGCTACAGGTCGCGTTTCGAGCCGGGCAAAGCTGCCTGGGGTGTTGGTGCTGGCCGCAGAAATAGCAGGCCAGCCCCCTGGGTTGGGCGGGCAGCCACGCGGCACAGGCCTGGGGCACCCTCTGGTCAGGTGTCCACGAGGGGGCCGCGTGGTCGGAGGGGAAAGCGTTGAGGCTCTGAAACGCTACGTCTAAGGAGGTGGCTAGTTTTACCGTCTCTTCTAGGTTGAGGGCGCCCTTCTCGAGCAGGTGCTGTCTGATGTAGTTGGACCGGACTCCGGCCACATAGGCATCCCAGATGGCGAGTTCCATGTGTTGTGAGGCCATGACGGCCTTGTAGTTGCAGCTTCGCGCGTGTACTTTCAGGTCGCGTAGGAACTCCTCCAGTGATTCCCCGGGGCGTTGGCGGCGAGTGGTGAGGTGCTGCCGCGTGAACACTTCATTGACTGGCCTCACATATTGTCTTTTCAGGATCGCGACCGCGTCTGCGTACGTGGCCGCTTCCTCGATTTGCACGGAGATTCTGTGGCTCACCCGGGCGTGGAGGAGGCTAAGTTTCTGTTCGTCGGCGACGGAGGGCGAGGAGGAGGCGGCGAGATAGGCTTCAAAACAGCGGAGCCAGTGCGAAAAAATCCCTTTGGCTTCAGCGGCCTGTGGGTCGAGTTCCAGTCGATCAGGTTTGAGGGCTGCTTCCATCGCGATGTAGCTGATTAAATTGATGCGACCATCAATTCACACGAGATGGAGAATTGAAGTGAACAGTGGTTTTAATCAGCTAGAACTGTGCCTGCCTGTGACTGCTCTGCACTGAGAGCCACCTGCAGGGCAGCAGATCTATATACCTCCCCTCAAGGGGGCGGAGCCAGGGGCGGGGCCCACAAGGGCACCAACATGATACAATGCAATACAGTGGTGAATGGTTGCCGTAATACATTCACCACAAGGTTGTAAGAATTGTCATGCCATGGTATGTTTGTGCTCTTGCCAGTGTTTTGAGCTATGCAGTTACATTGTCCTTCATGTGCAGAGTTGTACCAGGTCGTTCAAGTTGTCCTATTGTTGTTGTTTTTATCATTCTGGCTGTTGCAGTTGTTGCCTTTGTTTCGCTTCTTGTTGTTGTCTTTGTTGTTAGTTTTGTAGGTTTTATTGTTGTGCTTGTTGCGCTCAATGACCATTCCGAGTGGAGAATTCGAGTCCTTCACAAAGTTACTGGTGTCAGTGTCCTTTGTGGCATCTGCTGTTTCATTGAGCGTTTTGTCTTTGATTCCTCGGCGCTCCCCGTCTGGAGTCATGTCCGGTTCACTTGAATCATCTTTGGTTTGTTGATGGTCCTCTGTCAGAGTCATTTCAGGTTCACTTGAATCATCTTTGCTTTCTTGATGCTCCTCGTCTGGAGTCAAAATGTTCAAGATTTCATTTGTTTGTGCAGAGGCTCGAGTGGATGAGGTTTCAATTGACGTGGTCGCACTGGACCCACGAGTAGTTTTGCTTGGATTGTCGACTGCCTCTGTGCATACGAGCTGAGATCTGTCAGTCTCGCTGTGATGTTGCACATCTTGGGCGAAATTCTCCGACCCCACGCAGGGTCGGAGAATTGGCGGGTAGCGGCGTTATTTCCGCTCCCGCAGGTTTTTCAATTCTCCCGCCGGTCATAAACCGGCGTTGTGCAAATCCCGCCGGCAGCCTGTGAAAACAGCTGGCGCCGGCGGGATTTCATTTTTTAAAAAACTTACCTCAAATCTCCGGCCCGGATGGGCCGAAGTCCCGCCGCTGGGAGGCCTTCTCCCGCCGCCGAGGTTTAAACCACCTCTGAAACGGCGGGCTCAGCGGCGCGAGCGGGCCCCCGGGGTCCTGGGGGGGCGGGGGGCGATCGGACCGCCATGGCGGACGCGGAGGAGGACCCCGCATCGCGCATGCGCCGGCAGTGACGTCAGCGGCCAGCTGCCGCTAACGTCACTGCCGGCGCATGCGCCGACCGCCGAAAGCCTTTCGGCCAGCCCCGCTGCCGGGGGCGCCGGTTTTTTTCGCCAGTCTTCTGGTGCAAACTGCTCCGGCGCGGGGCTGGCCCCCAAAGGTGGGGAGAATTCCCCACCTTTGGGGAGGCGCGACCCCTGAGTGGTTGGCGCCACTCCCCTACGCCGGCACCCTCCGTCACGCCGGGTAGGGGAGAATCCAGCCCCTTGTATGGGAATTGTGAAGCCTTCGTCACTTGTCTCACATACAGTGGGTAGACCTGCAGTGTCTTCTTGTCGGTTAGATGAGCTGGGTAGACTGTCAGAGTCCTCTTCTGGAAGCTCAAGTAATCTGGCTAGACTGTCATAGTCTTTCTGTTGTTCACGTGAGCGGGCAGACTTGCATCGTCTGCTGCTGGTTGCTCAGATAAGGTGGATAGACCTTTATGGTCTTGTTCACCTGGAAGATGATCAGAGGATTGGATTAGATAGGGGGGACAGTGAGAGCCTTTTTCCTCGGATGGCGATGGCTAGCACGAGGGAACATAGCTTTAAATTGACGGGAAATAGTTATAGGACAGATGTCAGAGGTTGGTTCTTTACTCAGAGAATAGGAAGGGCGTGGAATGCCCTGCCTGCAACAGTAGTGGACTCGCCAACATTAGGGGCATTTAAATGGCCATTGGATAAACATATGGATGATAATGGAATAGTGTAGATTGGCTTTAGATTGGTTTCACAGGTCGGTGCAACATGGAGGGCTGAAGGGCCTGTACTGCGCTGTAATGTTCTATTCTATTCTATTGCTCTATTGTTCATGCATGCTTTGGAGTCGTGAGTTGCTCTCATTGTGGAGTCTGTCAACGAGCTCGCTGTGGAGGCTTGTATCGGTCTCTCTGTGGAGTCTGGCATCGTTCCCTGTGTGGAGTCGTGCAGTGGTCTCGCTGTGGAGTTTATCTGCGCGCTTTCAACGGAGTCGCGCAGTGGTCTCGCTGTGGAGTCTTTCATCACTCTCTGTGTGGAGTCGGGGACTCTTCATGGTGCGTGGACCACTCTCTGTGTGGAGTCATGCAGTGGTCTCGCTGTGGAGTCTTTCATCACTCTCTGTGTGGAGTCGGGGACTCTTCATGGTGCGTGGACCACTCTCTGTGTGGAGTCGAGGACTCTTCGTGGATACACGCTGGATACACGCAAGATGGCTGCCAATCAAAATTGCCGTTTGCTTCTCTTGCAACCCTACCTCTGCCTCGTGGTGAGTATTGGTGCCAGTTTTACCGGCTTCTTTTGTGTTTACTTCACAGCAGCTTTCAAATTTGTCCAGGTTTGTCTGGAACGTCGTTCTGTCCTGCCCTTTGGAGTATTTAAAGGAGCAGAAGATCTCTGTTGCATGTTCACCCGCAATGGTGAGTAGAAGAGCAATCTTCTCAGCATCAGCCACGCCAGTTAGGTCGAATGCTTCCATGTAAAGCTGAAATCGTTGCTTGAATGCACGCCAGTTGGCACTGAGATTGCCCTGGTACCTGATTGGATTAGGAACCGGAATCTCGATCATCGTGCCTGGGTTCGGTTGCTGGTTGTCACGGATCTTGCTGAGTTGAACTCCTGGTATCATGTTGTGTTATGCTGCTTCGTGTAGTATAAGCTGCTTCCTTGATGTATGCTTTGACAAAGGAAGCTCCAGACTATGAAATGAGTTCAACGTGTTTATTGAACTATTAACACAGTTCTTAAATGAATTCGACTCTCTGCTAATCTAGCTGTAGTAACTCAGTCTATCTTTACCAGCCTGCTCTAAGCCAGTGTTCTTCAAACTTTTTTCCGGGGTCCCATTTTTACCAACAGGCCAACCTTCGGGACCCAACCTGGCTGACCTGCACGACCCACGCCGGCCGAGCCTCACGACCCACCAATTTCTCTTACCGTTAATGCGAGAGGTGAGCCTGATTGGTCCTCATGATCTCACTCCAATCAGGTTCACAGGAGGAGAGGGCTATGCGTATATCGGGTGAAGGATTTAGTCGGTTCCTTTGTGGCGTCTTCATCTTTGTGAGGATGGAAAATCCAACCTTGCACATGTAGGTCGTTGTGAAGGGCAAGAGCAACAAAATGCTTGTTTTACTCAGCTCCGGATGCTCCTCAGAGATGCTACTTCAGAATTCTGACAGCCTCATTAACTTGTGCCGTGTTTTTAATATGCTGTCACAGCTGAAACGCATAAGCTCAATTTCTTCTTTTGGAAGCAGCTGCAAGTTAAGAACTGATTCTGAGGTCTCAAGCTCAAAGGGATCTTTCACCCACCTCCCCTCTTTCAGAACCTTAAACTTCTCCTCTGGAAAGTAGCAACGAAAATTGTCGATCGGGCAGCCAGATGCAACTCAATAAGGCTTGCCAATCCATTTACAGTTTCCTTACTAATGCTGTTTTCTTCAATGTGTCGTAGCAGTGTGGGAAACATGTAGTAGTTTTGGCTTTGCACTCGCAATTGCCAAACTTTCAATATCTTTTGGAAAGCGTCGATTTCTTCAGAGTGCCAAAAGCAATCATCATCCTTCCCTTGCAATTTGAGGTTCAGTTCATTTAGAACTGAAAAGATGTCTGCAAGGTAAGACATTGCTAGCATCCAAGTTTCATCAGCAAACTAATCAGTCAGAAGGGATAATTTCTCGAGGAGGAAAGCGTGGATTTCGTACCTCAGTTCGTAAACTCTGAGTAGCAGCCGACCCTTTGACAGCCAATGTACTTCTGTGTGGAACAATAAATGTGTGTGCTCAGTCCCCATATCGGAACACAGAGTGTCAAAAAGTCTGGTATTGAGTGGGCTGTGTTTAATGAAATTCACAACTTTCACTATTCCTTTCAACACCACTTCAAGATTGGATGGAATTCCTTTCGATGCCAGTGGCTCACGGTGAATAAAACAATGATTCCAAACAATGTCCTGACCAGCCGATTCCTTAATCCTTACTATAACTCCGCTGTTTTTCCCAGTCATGTTGGCTGCTCCATCGCTTGTGATTCCTCTGCAATTACCCCAGTCGAGCCCACACTTTCCAACCTCAAAACTATTCAAAACTTCAAAAATTACTGCGCCAGTCGTGTGGGTTCCTAAAGTCAGATAGCACAGCAAAACTTCAACAAATTCATTGTGCCAAACATACCTAATGTATACTAGCAAGGTTGCACAATCTGAAATGTCTGTACTTTCATCCAGTTGTATTGAGAACGCCTGCACTGATTTTAAATGAGAAATAAGCTGGGCTTCTAAATTCTCAGCAATATCAGAAATTCGGCGAGCCACTGTGCTATCACTAAGTGGGATGCATTTCACTTTTTCAACGAATCTCTCATCTATGACCGTACAAATTATATCTAATGCGGCAGGGAGAAATAATCTCTCTGCTATAGTGTGGGACACTTTCTCTTTAGCTACACGGTAAGATATCATGTAAGAGGCTAATTATACTTTGTCGTTCAATGTAACATTTCTGCTGAGGACTTCAGCCAACGATTTAAGTTCTCGTTACATCCTTTGAAACTCGCCAAGCTTAGTCTTTAAATGCCTTTGAAGTTTTGAGGGTTTTAAACTTTCATTTCCAGCACTTCCCTGCATATAACGCACATGGGCCTTGTGTCCTGATTTGCATAGGCACAATTAATAAATCCATACCATAAAAAATCGTCTTTATACTGCTTTGTGCCTGTGGTGAATCACAGTAGCGTAATTCACACTGTATTACACATATTGTACTATGTCTCTGTAAGCTCGGCACACGAGCAGTTGCGCTGCTCTGCCACTAGGGGGAGATGCACTGGGAGTGTACGGGAGTTTGTACTGGGCTCCACCCTTGGCTCCAGCCAAGGCTCCTCCCCCTAACCGGAAGTATAAAGGTTGATGCTGAGAGCCTGCCTGCCAGTTCATCTGGAGTTCATCTTGTCACAGGCAGGCTCTGTTGTAAGACGATTAAAACCACTGTTCACTTCTAACCACGTGTCGCGTGAATTGATGGTCTCATCAATTTAATCGTCTTAAGAAACAGTAAGGAATGACCATGGAATCAGCCCTCAAGCCTAATCGACTGGAACTCGACCCACAGGATGCAGAGGCGAAAGAAATCTTTTCGAATTGGCTCCGATGTTTTAAGGCCTACCTGGCTGAAGCAAGCACCCCAGAAACGACGGAGGAGCAGAAACTCAGTCTACTGCACGCGAGGGTGAGCCATCGTAAATCAACTCAGTTAAACTGTACCAGCTCATATACAGAGGCCCTGGCCCTACTCGATAGAATGTACGTGAGGCCTAACAATGAGGTCTATGCACACCACGTTTTTACTATTCGCCGCCAGCGCCCTACAGAATCGCTAGAAGAATTCCTCAGAGACTTAAAAGCCTTATCCCGGGACTGTAATTATCAGGCTGTAACTGCTGCAGAACATAGAGAACTAATGTCCGCGATGTCTTTGTTGCAGGCCTTAGATCGAATTACGTGTGCCAGCAACTGCTGGAGAAGGGGGCCCTAAATTTAGAAGATACTGTTGAACTCGCTACAACTATGGAGGTCTCATTTCGTAGCCTCACCTCGTTTCCTGCCGACTGCACGACCCTGTCATGGCCCCCCGACCAGCGACTCCCCCAGGCCTGCGCCACGCGGCCACCCAGCCACCATGCTGCCCCAGCCTGCCACTTTTGGGGTCAGCCCCAGCAACCGCGGCAGCACTGCCCGGCCCGCAACGCGACCTGCAGCAGCTGCGGGCGAAAAGGCCACTACGCCAGGGTGTGCCTGGCAAGGAAGGCCCCAGCCCCTAAACCTCCAGCGGCACAAAGTAATCGCCCTCCGCACTCGCAGGCCCGCAGGCCCCGGAACGCAGCGGCCTATGCCCCAACTCCGTCCCCACCCGCCACGTGTGATCCATGCTTGGCGGTCCACCACCATGCGGTCCAACACGGGCGACTCATGGGGGCCGCCATCTTGGACGCCATCTTCCTCACCGCCCGCCACATGCGATCCACGGGGGTGGCCATCTTGGGCCCCATCCTCTCCACACTCAGAAAACTCGATTGAAGACTGGGACCTCAGCGGACACTCATCGCGGGGCCATCCCAGCGCAGCCGACCGAGCCGCCGACTACCCGTAACTCAACGCAGTCACACTGGACCAATTGCGCCCAAAGCATCTCCACAACTCGATGACGACGGTCAAAATCAACGGGTACAGTACACCGTGCCTTTTCGACTCCGGGAGCACTGAGAGCTTCGTACACCCAGATCTGGTAAGACGCTGCCCAGAAAATTGACCATGCCCAGGAAGTGCAGCACCGCCTTCTTGTCTTCAGAGACCTTAATGGCTTCAGTGGCCTTGACCTTGTCTGTGTCCGGGCGCACGCCCTTCTGAGAGATCCTGTCACCTAGGAACGAGTGTCGACATGCCAAAGCAACATTTGGACCTGTTCAGCTTCATGCCATTGGCATGCACACGGCGGAATACCTGCTGGAGATGGGAAACATGCTCTTCAGGGGTTGTAAACCATATGATGATGTCGTCCACGCACACATGAACCCCTTTAATGCCCTCCATCACCTGCTCCATGATGCGATGGAATATCTCCGATGCCGAGACAATGCCAAACGGCATGTGATTATAGCAGTATCTGCCAAATGGTGTGTTGAAGGTGGAGAGCCTTCTGCTGGACTCATCCAGCTGGATTTGCCAAAATCCATGTGACGCATCTAACTGGATGAAAAAACGTACATGTGCCATCTCACTGGTGAGTTCCTCCCGCTTCGAGATGGGTAGTTTTCACGTATTATATTCTTATTGAGAACCTTGGGATCGATGCAGATGCGCAGGTGACAGCGCCGTCGTCGGAATTGGGAGCGCTGGCCCCTGACTGGTAGTGCAGACCTACGCAAGGCTGCATAGTATCCAGGATTCCCGCAGTTTAAACATTGCCTGCCTCTTGCAGGGCAGTGTTTCTTTAAGTGGGCTTTGTCGCAGTTCGAGCACGTCATGACGTCGGCATCCTGACGCTCCGCGCGTCGTCGCACATGCGCAGTGCGGGTGTCGGCCGCTTCGTTGTCCCGCGTGGGGCCCCGGGAAAAGCGTGCGAAATGGCCACTTTCATCAATGCTGAGCCGCTGCATCCGGGAGATGGCCTGCACACTCTCTGCCTCATGGGAGGCAAGTTTCTCAGCCTCCAGGAATTTGCAGCCACCAGCAGGAACAAACAGCAAACACAACCTGCAGCTGTGAAGTGCTATCACAACTAACAAGGCTAATTCTTCATTTGAGAGCGCCTTCAGCTGTGAAGCTAGAGGCTGCTCACAGTCAAAGGGAGTGAAATTGACTTTCATGAGAGAAGCTGCGGCAGGGCTCTGGTCTGGAAGAGCCTTGTAGGACGGATAGGCTGCAGCTGTGGTTTTCCTGTCATGGATCTCCACAATATTTGAAGATGACTTGAAGGCCTCAGCCCCCTCCTGCTATTCATCCAACGCACCTGGACCCACATCGGGCACAATGCGGTCGCTGAATTGCACACTACATATCCAATCACGGGTATTAATATTGAATTTTATTAATCTTCATGTACTCGATCATTAATCAGTCTCTGCATCCCAGGTGTAGTCACTCCATATATTCAATTCCAAGTATTTATTATATGGGCCGTATGGTAGCACAGTGGTTAGCACTGTTGCTTCACAGCGCCAGGGTCCCAAGTTTGATTCCCAGCTTGGGTCACTGTCTGTGCGGAGTCTGCACGTTCTCCCAGTGTCTGTGTGGGTTTCCTCCGGGTGCTCTGGTTTCCTCCCATAAGTCTCGAAAGACATGCTTGTTGGGTGAATTGGACATTCTGAATTCTCCCTCTGTGTACCTGAACAGGTGCCGGGATGTGGTGACTAGGGACTTTTCACAGTAACTTCATTGCAGTGTTAATGTAAGCCTACTTGTGACAATAAAGATTATTATTATTATTTTGTCAATTCAACCTTCACGAAATTGGCAAAACCCAGCAGGTTGACCTTTGGTATCTGGGGGTTTCCAATGCCATTTAGATTATTCTTGAGCAGACGGGTGGAGCGGTTGCCCCTCTGACATTAAGGGGATGTTGCTGAGAGCTATACCTCCCCGGCCAGTATCAGTGAGGCGAGCAGTGAATTCAAACTGTTCAGTTGTTTCAACTCGCATTGTCCGGGGATTCTCAGTTTCACATCAGTTTTGCTTTGTCACCAGTTCATCAAAGTTCAACATGTCTTTACTGCTGACTCTGCTTGTGTGTCTCGGAACAGCTTTACAAGTCACAAAACGATTCTCTCTTCCTCCTGACTTCAGTGTAAACTCAAAGTAAATGAGGTCAGCCTCCTTAACCCCCATTGCAACATTCCCCAGATATTGGGATAGGGATGTAGCCACATATTCTGGGGAGAGGTGTTAAGATCATATACGAATTAAAATGTCAGAAGTACACATTGCTGGGGAGCTCCTTATAGTCAAGACTTGCAAGATAACAACTCACTAAAAGTGGAATCCACTGGTTTCCGAGGCATTCAAAGTGTAGCTATGCAGTGCGTAACTTTGCGTTCTCTCCAACATTGTTACTGAAGGAATAACAATGGCCACTGTCGTTTGGGTGTGATTTATATAAAGTATCTGAGCACTGCTAACCCACATCCGAACCGCCTGGAAATGGGGCAGGAACACCACAAGATTATTTCTCCAAGAGCAATGATGCCCAGTGCAAAGTCTGTACCAGCTAGAGGATTTAGCAAGAGTGAGATAGATTGCAAACTCCTCAACAGTGGATTGACTCCTGATTCAGCTGGGAGCAGACAGTAGCATAAATTGAAAATTGTCTTGTCAATATGGACCTCAATTGTTCATTAAATCTGCCTGTTAGGTTCTGCCCATAGCGCAAGAGTTGGCTGAAGCCTCACATGCAAGATTCTTGAGCCACTTGCTGGGGAAAGCCCATTGAGCCTCCTGTTGTACATCAGGTCAGTGGGAAGTTTCAGTCAGGTTTCAGAGCACAGAGGGTCATGACCTTTCCTGTACATGTGACACGGTAGCCTTAGGTGTCCATGAAGCAAATGGCAGAGTTTGGCATCATCCTCTCCGTTGCTACAGACTCCGAAAAGACAAGTCGACACAGTCGTTCCCAGATGGGTAACTGTGCCAACTGTAATAATTGGTTAGAGTCAATGTGGACATGTCAAATTTCCTTAGTTTCCTGAGGAAGTATAGGTGCTGTTGTGCTTTCTTGGTCGTAGCGTCGTCGTAGGTGGACCAGGACAAAATTTTGGAGATGTGCACACGTCAGAATTTGAAGCTGTCAACCATCTCCACCTCGGCCCATGATTCTGACAGGGGTGTGTACAGTACTTTGCTTCCTGAAGTCGATGACCAGCTCTTTAGTTTTGCTAACATTGAGGAAGAGGTTGTCATTGCACCGTGCCACTAGGTTCTCTATTTCCATCCTGTACCTTGACTCATCGTTACAAATGATCCAACCCACTACAGTTGTTGCAAATGGAATTGGAGCCGAATTTTGCCACACAGTTGTGATTGTATAGGGAGTATATTAGGGGGGGCTAAGTACACAGCCTTGCGGGACATCAGTGTTGAGGACAATCATCGAGTAGGTGTTGTTGTCTATCCTTATTGATTGTGGTCTATGGGTCAGGATGTCAAGGATCCAATTGCATGAGGGACTGGATTGGATTTGGATTTGTTTATTGTCACGTGTACTGAGGTACAGTGAAAAGTATTTTTCTGCGAGCAGCTCAACAGATCTATTAAGTACATGGGAAGAAAAGGGAATAAAAGAAAATACATAATAGGGCAACACAAGATATACAATGTAACTACATAAGCACTGGCATCGGATGAAGCATACAGGGTGTAGTGTTAATGAGGTCAGTCAATAAGAGGGTTGTTTAGGCGTCTGGTGACAGTGGGGAAGAAGCTGTTTTTGAGTCTGTTCGTGCGTGTTTTCAGACTTCTGTATCTCCTGCCCGATGGAAGAAGTTGGAAGAGTGAGTAAGCCAGGTGGGAGGGATCCTTGATTATGCTGCCTGCTTTCCCCCGGCAGCGGGAGGTATAGATGGAGTCAATGGATGGGAGGCAGGTTTGTGTGATGGACTGGGCGGTGTTCACGACTCTCTGAAGTTCCTTGCGGTCCTGGGCCGAGCAGTTGCCATACCAGGCTGTGATGCAGCCCGATAGGATGCTTTCTATAGTGCATCTGTAAAAGTTGGTAAGAGTTAATGTGGACATGCTGAATTTCCTTAGTTTCCTGAGGAAGTATAGGCACTGTTGTGCTTTCTCGGTGGTAGCTTCGACGTGGGTGGACTGGGACAGATTTTTGGAGATGTGCACCCCTAGGAATTTGAAACTGCTAACCATCTCCACCTCTGCCCTGTTGATGCTGACAGGGGTGTGTACAGTACTTTGCTTCCTGAAGTGGATGACTAGCTCTTTAGTTTTGCTGGCATTGAGGGAGAGATTGTTGCCGCAACCCCACTCCACTAGGTTCTCTATCTCCCTCCTTTATTCTGACTCGTCGTTATTCGAGATCCGGCCCACGATGGTCGTATCGTCAGCAAACTTGTGGATGTAGTTGGAACCAAGTTTTGCCACGCAGTCGTGTGTGTACAGGGAGTAGAGTAGGGGGCTAAGTACGCAGCCTTGCGGGGCCCCTGGTATTGAGGACTATTGTGGAGGAGGTGTTATTGTTCATTCGTACTGATTGTGGTCTGTTGGTCAGAAAATCGAGGATCCAGTTGCAGAGTGGAGAGCCAAGTCCTAGGTTTTGGAGCTTTGATATGAGCTTGGCTGGGATTATGGTGTTGAAGGTGGAGCTGTAGTCAATAAATAGGCGTCTGATGTAGGAGTCCTTGTTTTCGAGATGCTCTAGGGATGAGTGTAGGGCCAGGGAAATGGCGTCTGATGTGGACCGGTTGCGACGGTATGCGAATTGAAGTGGATCAAGGCATTCTGGGAGTATGGAGGTGATGCGCTTCATGATCAGCCTCTCGAAGCACTTCATTACAACTGACGTCAGCGCCACCGGGCGGTAGTCATTGAGGCATGTTGCCTGGTTCTTCTTTGGTACCGGCATGATTGTGGTCTTCTTGAAGCAGGTGGGATCTCGTGGAGTAGGGACAGGTTAAAGATGTCTGTGAATACCTCTGCCAGCTGGTCCGCGCAGGCTCTGAGTGCACGACCAGGGATCCCGTCCGGGCTGGTCGCCTTCCAAGGGTTCACTTTCACGAAGGCCGATCTGACTTCGGAAGCTGTGATGGTGGGTATGGGTGAATTATGGGCTGCTGGGGCACTCGACAGCGGATTGTTGGTTACCTGCTCAAACCGAGCATAGAATGCATTGAGTTCATCGGGGAGGGGTGCGCTGCTGCCAGAGTTACTGCTCTGCTTCGCTTTGTAGCCCGTTATGTTGTTTAGTCCTTGCCACAACCGCCGAGAGTCTGTCTGTGACTCTAGCTTGGTTTGATATTCTCTCTTGGCATCTCGGATGGCTTTGCGGAGGTCGTACCTGGATTTCTTGTATAGGACAGGGTCGTCTGCCTTGAACGCCTCAAATCTGTCCTTCAGTAGGGAGTCAATCTCGCGATTGAGCCATGGTTTCCGGTTGGGGAACGTATGCACTGCTTTCTTTGGCACGCAGTCGTCCACACATTTGCTGATGAAGTCTGTGACGGTGGTGGCATACTCATTTAAGTTAGTCGCTGAGTTCTTAAATATGGACCAGTCCACTGTCTCTAAGCAGTCACGTAAGAGCTCTTCTGTCTCCTCGAACAAACCAAGTCCTAGGTTTTGAAGTTTTGATGTGAGCTTGGGTGGGATGATGGTGTTGAAGGTGGAGTGGTAGTCAATGAATAGGAGTGTGACGTAGAAGTCCTTGTTGTCAAGTTGTTCCAGGGATGTGTGTAGGGAGATCAGAGTCAGGGAGATAATGCCTACTGTGGATCGGTTGTGGCGGTATGCAAATTGCAGTGGATCAAGGCATTCTGGGAGTACGGAGTTGATGTCTCATGACTAACCTCTCGAAGCATTTCATAATGATCGATGTGAAAGTCACTGGACCATAGTCGTTGAGGCATGTTGCCTGGTTCTTCATTGGCGCCAGTATAATGAGGTAATGAGCAGAGGTGGACCCACAATGAAACATAATGTGCACAGAGCGCTGACCAATGAGGGGCCCTGTGCCAGCCAGTGTCTGTGGGCGCCAATCGGAGCCTGAAAGCTCTGCATTTGCTGATAGGCTCAACAAATACAAATTAGCCTATGAACAGGCAATGCAGAGTGACATCAGACTCTGATTGGTCAAGTCTCCTCCGAGCAGGAAAACACTGGTGAATGTTGAGATGACTAGGAGGGAGAGAGGCAGTAGTCAAGGCGAAGATCTTCTGTGTTTACTTCACTAACATTTTTGCAAATGGCGTAAAAAGCCACGAGGGAAGGAGGTGTTGAGGCAGCCAGCCGGTGGTAACTCAGAAGCAAGTTGTCGTCAAGGGGAGCAGGGGCAACTTGACCCCCAGGCCACCACACAAGGACTGAGGAGGGCTGGACCGGCCATAGCCAGGCAGCCAAGCCAGCAATAAATCTTTTTGCTTTCCAATTGGTGCAGGAAGGTAACATGTCACAAAGATGAATGTGTTTCATATGATGAAACCTCCAGGAATATATTTAATGAAAATGAAATGAAAATCGCTTATTGTCACGAGTAGGCTTCAATGAAGTTACTGTGAAAAGCACTAGTCGAAAAGCCCTAGTCGCCACATTCCAGCGCCTGTCCGGAGAAGCTGCTACGGGAATCGAACCGTGCTGCTGGCCTGCTTGGTCTGCTTTCAAAGCC